>NC_141699.1:1078173944-1078773944 GCF_964263255.1 Lissotriton vulgaris | reverse complement strand
CACTTTTTTGCTTTCCAAAAGACAACTCCAAAACTGTGGGTTTCTTTTTGGAAAACAAATAGTATAACGTTCATGGAATATGTGGAGATTTCTCCTAGGATTTGCGGGTCCTTTTTGGGTTTTTATATTTGGGACCACCAGGCTTTCCCTGGTGGGCTTGAACAGAAGAAAGGTACATTAGGCCATCTGCTCTGAATAGGATGGATGGATGGATGGATGGATGGATGGATTGTATGACGTGCCTTCACCAATGGCCCCAACTCCATAGGCCATCGGTGTGGGGTTTCCGACAGCAGAACAAGACGGGGCACAGCCATCAGAAACATGACGGTCTGCCGAACTCTCATCACTTTGGCCGACGAGTTACACATTTGTGGCGGAGTACCCTATCTGTCAAACTCTAAATCATGCTCACAGCTTTGACTGAACCTGAAATTTGATAAAATCTTATTTTAATCGCTGCAATCGGACCATAGCAGTATTCTTGTTACATTTAGCAGAATATAGTCATTTCGAAATATTTCTAAAGTTGTCCATATCAAGAAGACCAGGTTGGGTGAAGCGCTCAGTTGCAATGCATTGGGGAGCCAATTTACGACCATTGACAGTTGGATGGGTGGCAGAAATGGACAGATGTATGATTGCCGAGAAGGAAGTCTATAAACTTAGGGGCTGCCCCAAGAAATAGGACAAGAAATGGGGAAAATGGAATGCATATAGGGGTGAAATCTGTAGCTCCCCCACCGCAGATCTGGCCATGGACAATACTAGACTTGAACACCTCCGGGCCCGCTGACATACCTTTTCCAACATTTTGAAATGTCTGTCTTAATGATTCTTGTTTACCACTGTATTACTGTAATGATGTCTCTGCATTGTTTTACCTTAATAACATTTTTATAAAAAATAAAAATAAAAAAAAGAAGACCAGGTTGGGTGTCATCAAGATTGTAAAAGTGAACAATTGGACCAGCATACCTGAACAGCCGGCTCAAATTCCACGTACCCCAAAGGACCCTACGATCAGCCCAGCTCTCCTACGCTGAGGTCCCCCGCACCAGAAAGACCAGATCGGGAGGCCGCTCCTTCTCCTTCCTCACGGCCAAAGCATGGAACGCCCTTCCGCTCCACCTCAGACAGACAACATCGCTCCCCATCTTCGCAAGAAACCTCAAAACCTGGCTCTTCGACAGACCCCCTCCTTGATGGAATGGAACCTGCACCCCACCCCCCCCCCCCCACCCTTAGCGCCTTGAGACCCTTACGGGTGAGTAGTTGCGCTTTAACAAACTCCTGATTGATAACAAAATCCTGATTGATATGCTAAGGTAGGCTTGAAGGAATGCAAAAAAACTGTCTCAGTGCATATGGGACACATATGTGAACGATGAGGTTGGGGAACAGGAATTGCTTTCGGCAGCCCAAAGTCTTACTCACATCCTAGCAGTGCAGCCGTGTACAGATATCAATACACACTCGACCTCGACACATGTTAGAGAAATGGCCACTAAGTAGAGAAGCTATAGGAAAACGCAGTAATATGCGAACACATTATAATCCTTTTAATATTCACTTTGTGAACCAAGATACGGCGGGAACGGAATCTGCACTTTATATGCCATGCACGATTGAGCATGCTGATTATTGGTAATGTACTGAAAATCAGTAAAATATTAGAAGTATTCTCCATTTTTGGACTGAAAAGCTGAAGACATAATGTGCATTAAAGCATTTTTAGTTAATGCAGTCAAACAGCATTTGTCATGGTAGCGTGGGTGTGAACCCGAAGAGCGTTATGGTATCAGTGGGCTGTGTAAGCCAAAAGAGGGTTGTGATTAGAAAGCAAGCGTTAACTCATCATATTGCTGTGTCAGCAGAAAAGTACTGAAAGTCAGTTATGCTCGCAATACACGTGTCAAATATTACCATTAACTCTGGTCTATTATGAATGCAAGACTACGTGTGCTTGATCAATAGCAGATTGGGTTAGACGACCAAGGAGTTCTGTGACATTCAAAAGAGAGAGGTGCACGCAACGTCCTCCATGGCATAATGTACATCCGGCATTATTATAGCCTTATAGCCCGCTGTCGAGAGCTGTACTGGTTGTTAAAGGCCTTGAACCTGAGTTGTAAGCCCGAGCTGCAGGCGGCCCATCAATGCCTACAAATACATCACATACAGAGAGAGAGAGAGTGACACACAAGCTGAAAAATAGAGTTAGTCTTGAGATAAAAGAAAAAAATATTGCAGAGTTTGTTTAACCTTTCTCGGACTCCCTCACAGGACATTTATCATTTTAGAACATTGGAATGTTGGTAGCTCCATTGAAGACAATGGAGTGCTCCGGTATAAGCCTGGAGCTCCAACATTCCAATGCTTCTTTGTTCACAGCTCTGGCTGTGAACAAAGGCTTCAGGGAGCCTGAGGGGATTCCAATCCCCTCACGCTTCCAAAAGGCTTTGTTTTATTTGTTAGAACATTCTGCCCTCTAGTGACAGAATGTTCTAATAGCCTTATAGCCCTTCGTAGCTGGGCTATACCAGCTATTAAAGTCCCTCTCCCTTGTTAAAGGCCCTCGCCGAACGCTGGAGAGGGCCTTTAATAGCCGGTATAGTCTGCTACGGTGGGCTATAAGGCTATATTATATTCATCCATCTATTGATTCACAGAACATATCACAAATAATGTTTAATCTTCCATGGCCTCACAAAATATGTCATAGATTATAGTTAACCACAGAAAATATCTGATGATTTCGCTAACCTTTCACTGCTTCATAGAATCACTCACATATTGAATTTAACTTCTTGACAGAACATGTCAGGTTTTATTTTGAACATTCCACTGTATCCCAGGATACATCACATATTATGCCTAACCTTTCACTGGCTCTCAGAATTTATTAGATATTATACTAACCCTTCCAGGGCCACTAGAATCCATCAAAAATTATGTGTAACCTATCGGTGCATCCCAGAAAATATCAGATTGTGTGTTAAAACGTTCACTAGCTCACAGAAACTACTGTACATTATTGTTAATCGTCTACTGCCTCTACAAAATGTATCACATTATATTTAATCTTATATTGTCTCACAGAATACAACACAAACCTTATTTAACTGTCCAATGTCTGGCAGAAGCAATCACTTTGTCATAAATTATAGTTAACCTTCTGCTGCTTTCCAGAATATTTCAGACATTATGTTGTGCCATCTTCTGCATCCTAGAACCTTTCACATATGTTGATCCTTCGAATCCCTCCCACAATAGATCATATATTATGTTGCTAATTCCAATGCCTCATATAATATATCACATATTATGTTCAATCTCCCAGTGCCTCCCACAATAAATCACATATTATGTTTCTCATTCCAATGCCTCCCAGAATATATCACATATTATGTTCAATCTCCCAGTGCCTCCCACAATAAATCACATATTATGTTCAATCTCCCAGTGCCTCCCACAGTAAATCTCATATTATGTTTCTCATTCCAATGCCTCATATAATATACCACATATTATGTTCAATCTCCCAGTGCCTCCCACAATAAATCTCATATTATGTTTCTCATTCCAATGCCGCCCAGAATATATCACATATTTGAACATTGGGATGCGGAGCACTCCATTGAATACAATGGAGTGCTCGGTGCTTCTACGGGCCGGTAAAGGCCGGCAGAGGAACCTCCCAATGTTGTTTGAACAAAGGGGCCAGGAGGCATTTGTTTTATTTGTTAGAACATTCTGCACTCTAGTGGCAGAATGTTCTAATAGCCTTTAGCCCTTCGTAGCTGGGCTAAACC
Source organism: Lissotriton vulgaris (assembly GCF_964263255.1). Classification (NCBI taxonomy): domain Eukaryota; kingdom Metazoa; phylum Chordata; class Amphibia; order Caudata; family Salamandridae; genus Lissotriton; species Lissotriton vulgaris. Next base: position 1,078,770,129 of record NC_141699.1, on the reverse strand, counting down.
GGCTATTAAAGTCCCGCTCCCTTGTTAAAGGCCCTCGCCTTTGGCTTGGGCCTTTAACACTGGAGCGGGCCTTTAACATCCGGTATGGCATGCTAGGGGGGCTATGATGCTATATTATGTTCAATCTTCCAGTGAATGCAGCATTGGGATAGGTCTGAGTGCTGTGGATCAACACTCAGACAGATAATGGGAGGCTGGGCATGTTCTCCATGCAGGCTGTAATGCAGCCTACATGGAGAACATGTAAAGTGCGCATGGCGGTTTGACCGGTCCGACACGGCCAGTCAAAGCATCCTGCGCACTTGGAGTGGACAAACCACTCCTCCCCTGCGAGCAGAGCAGACATGCCCCACCGCGGCTGAGCAAGAACATAAAAAGAAAATGATAATAACAAGAAGTTTTTATGATTTTATTTTTACCGTTTTGACTTTCTCAGTGGGTCGACGCTCCTCCGGCTTAGCTGCCACTTTGTTGAACCTTCAGCTGACTTCCCAGATAAATAATCTATTATGCTTAACCTTCCACTTCCACGGAGAGCCCGCCACATTTTAACAGTCCTTGAAATGGAAATATGCAAGTGCAGGTACTCACTATCCTACAGAACCTCGGCTACTGCAAAGTGGTGCTGCTTTCCCAGTAAGTGCATTGCACCTCGCAGGGAAGTGCTGATACTTGTACTTTTAAATTAAAGAAGGGCAGGTACTCCAGGAGTGACATCATCTGCCCATAAAGCACTGCATTTTCAGTAGGCCTGGCTGGAATTTGCGGAGTTTCACTTTGTGGAATTCCACAGAGGTACAAAGTATCTCAGCAAGATTCCATGGAATTCTGCGAATGGGTGGAAATAGGGACATCGCGCTGCTTGCGCTGTGAATTAGCTCTGGGTGCTCGGTCCGTGCTGAAAAATCAGCGCGAACTGCATCAAGTGGCACACCAGAGTGCACAGCTTCATGCGTTGATTTTGCTTCCATTGGAATAGACTTTCTACTCGAGCGCCAGCTTTCTGACTGTGAATGGTAGTGCCCGCCCATTGACCGCCTGTGCTGGCGAAATCTCAATGGGTGCCCTCATAGCGACCGAAAATTGTGCTATAGGATGCCAAATGTCGCCTGCGAATTTAACAATTTGAAAGCTGCACAGGAGATAAAACTCCTCCATGCAGCGCTTGGCAGAATTTGGCTGGAACTCTACATTACAAGAGTAACGCAGAGTGGCCAAAATTACGTACATTCTGCATGTGGAGTGGAATATATCAACCACCCTTAGTTTTGAATTAAAAATTAATTTTATTCCCTTACTTTAGGAGCTAATCTAAAGTTTGGTGGATGGCACTCAGGGTGGCAGAGGACATTACGTCCCAGACCCTGATAGAGATGGATTACCATCTGCCAATTTTAGAGATTACAGCCAGCTCAGCACTGTTCTCTGTACCTGGACATGAATCTCATCATGGCAGTTCCAGTCTAAGGAGGAAAAGTTTGGTATTTTGCCACTTTTGGTTTTGCCACTCGTATACTCGACTTTAACCCCTTGCATGCGACGTGAATTATCGCGCTGTGTGGGGACTTGAATAAGTGGGTTGGATTCGGATGGCCAGGAGCCGTCCTGCTCACACGCCCACCGTGACGCGTGATGGCTCCCGGCCGTCATGAGCATGTAAGGAGTTAAACAAACTTTTTGTTTTGAAAAACATACTCTCAGAATTAGAGTCTTTTCCTTAAAACCAAATGTCACCACACCCAGAGAGCTCTTCCTGGGTATGGGGTAAGCATGGGCGAATTTTGCGAATCTCGCGTTCGCGAATTTTGCGGATTTGCGAACTCGCAATCCGCAAAATCCGCGAATTCTCGCAAATTTGCGGATTTTTTTTTTTTGTGTTTGCGCGGGTTTCTGCCAGTTCGCGAGGGTTTTGTACAATGTCGCAAATTGCGAACTTACCTGTCGGGTCGCAAGTTTTGCGAACTTGTTGTTTCTACGTGTCCAGCCTGTTTGGGACACTCTTCTTCATCACTGCCACTCTCTGACTACTCATGCCACCCTCTGGCCCACCCATGCCACCCTCTGTTTCATCACAGCACCCTCTGGTTGTCCAGTCAGTGTACATTATTGTGGCAACGCAAGCACACCTTCCCTGCCTCAAGTGACCTGAATTAATTTGGGGCTGATTAATGTGTCACAGAATATTTTTTTAGCTGGCACGTGCTTCCTTAGTGCTTCCTGATTAGTGATCTTTTGCACTTGCTAAGTGCTTTCATTGTTGCAAAATTAGTTACAACACCTGCCCTGCCCCAACTGACAATAATGAATTAGGGGCTGATTAATGGATTTGAACCTCCAGCCTGGCTCCTGCTTGTCTCCCTTAGCTGTAATTCAGGACCTTTGTGGCATATGTGTAACTATTCTGAGGTTCAGAGCAGGGTCACATAATAGTTGCAACTGGCAACTGAACTCTGGAGGGGCCCCTCAGGAAGCACTACAGGAAATGGCTACTAATGATGAGCCTGAACTTTTGAACCTGGTAAGTAGTTTCAGTTTTGCTAAGATCGTATTTCTGCAATTTTGCACTTATTCGCGGGGCGCGAAGTTGTACTGGGAAGCCGCGAATTCACGCGAACAGTGCGAGCAGTGCGAGCAAAATCCGCTGCTCGCGGATTTGCGGATTTTGCGGGAGATTCGCGAATCTCGCGGATTGCGAATTTACCGAAAATCTGCAAAATCCGCGAGCGAAACGGATTTTCCGCCCATGCTTGGTATGGGGGGTGTTCCTCACTGCCATGTTTTACCTAATGTTGAGGGACAACACACTATCCTCCTTTAATACAGATTGGTGGTGCAATGCCATTTATCCGTAGGGCCGTCGAAGGAAGCTCTCGGTCAGTGGAGCCAATGACGGCTTAGTCCTCCCTACTCTAAATTGGGTGGGCAGACCAGACAGGGTAATGCATCATGTTTGTGAAAGAGTACCCTGTCGCCAAACTATAAATCATTCTCTAGCCTTCCTCATTTTTTTTGCAGAGTTTATTATAGCGCGAACTTGACCCGAATAGGATATCAGAGCGCTTTACATAGCACCAGTTACATGACATGGAGACACACATTCATTTTTGTTAGGCACAGGGAGATTACGTAATTTGCCCAGAATCGCAGGATGTTCAGCGTCGTTACCGAGACTCAAACCCAGATCCCCAGGTCCAAGGTTGAGCGCCCTAGCCGTTAGTCATGTAATCAATTAATTGTATTAAAGAATTCCAAACATTTAGTATCCAATTTGCAATCTATTTTGAAGAAATATACAGTGCAATTTATGTACAGGTATATACAAATATCTTCGTTGGCCAGATAACAATTTTAAACCAAGGATTCCTAGAGTTCCTATCGGGATCCTGGTATTTCTGGGCCTATGATGTTCGTCGACGTTGCACTGTATATTTCTCCATTCACTGAGCACTTTTCAGTGAAAGTCACTTCATACTTGACAGTCACCGCAAGCATTGAATGTTATCTAAGAATGATTGCAATTCGGATAACAAATGTTTGGAATTTCTTAATACAATTAATTGATTACATGACTTAAAGCTTTTGAGCATTTATTTCTCAAATTGTTGGACTTGTATCAGAGAGTGTGTGTTCTCATTTAATGAGTGTTTTCAAAAGTAATTAGTCCGACCCAACAGAACCACTTTTTATTTAAACTACAAATGCCCAGGTTCTGAGGGACACAGGGTTACCCCTTTTTCTGAAACTGCCCTAGCCGTTAGGCCAACTCCTCTCCCCATGGGCTCATGGGCCTTGTTAGTCATCAATGGTTGTCATGAGGCTTCTTTTTGAGGGAGATGTTGGGGTTTGTGTTGTTGGTTGCTGGTGTCTGAACTACAGACCTCTGGGGTCTTCATCCCACGTCCTCCTGTGGTAGTTAATAAGCACTTTGTTCATGCTCAGTAATTTTTGTGCTGCTCGGTGGTTTACAGCCAAGTCAGCATCCGAAGGGGACCAGCTGCTCTCTCAGCCGCTGAAGTCCCGAAGCTGAAATCAATCTCACAGGCAGAGAGCTGCATGACATTGGCAACCACATGGGCACCAATATATACTGCAGCCCGCGACTCCACCGGTCTCACTCAATGAGGTGGGCTGATAGAAACAGACTCACAACCCAGCTCTATCTGGTCATCACATTCAACAACACAGACTCGAAGGCATTATCAAGAGATAATTGATCACCTCCTGAGTTAGATGTTGTAAAGATGAATCGTATTCGATAAGAAAATGATCTTCTTTATTAAAGCGTAACCCGGTCAGTGCAATTAGCGGACGCAGCCGCTAGACAGCTCCTCACACCAACAATGCCCAACCAACCACCTAATTCCCAACGCCTCAACAAAGCCATGATTAACTAATAACAAATACAATGCACACAGCGCAAGTTGTACTCGAGCCAGATCTCAAGAAAGAAAAGGATCTGGCTCGATACACACTCCAAGACACAACATTAGACACTGATAAGAGAATAATGCTATTTAGCACTCATCAGAACACATATAGCAACGTTTAACCACTCTAAAAGAAGGTGTTCTTATTTTAAAGGTTGCGCAAAATTGTGTGCAACACAGAATGTTTTGCATAAATAACACAGGGGCATATTTACAAGGGAAGTGGCGGAGAGAGACGTTAGCCTTCCTGGCTTAACGCCTCACTCCGCCACTTCAGAAACGTCGGGCTGCACCATATTTAGAAGAATGTGGTGCAGCCCTGTGTTTCCCCCTGCTCTAGCGCCAACACAGGCACACTTGCACCATAGTGCAAGGGTGTCTGTGTGCAGGGTAAGCTTGTTTATGTGCAGGAAGGCCCTCCTTCCTGCACATAAACAAGCTTTAAATGCCGTTTTGTAACTTTCATGTGTGCTGCATATTGCAGCACACACAGAAGTTGCAAAACTGCATTTTTTTAAAAGGATTGTTTATGTGCAGGAACGGTTCCTTCCTGTACATAAAGAATCATTGGCCTTTTGCTGTTTTCATGAAACAGTTATCCTCGTTGTGCCCGTGTAAGACCAGGTTTTCCCTGGTCCTAATTCTGGCGCTGCCTCTTATTTATGCCTCCCTTGTAAATAGGGAGAAGCGTCAGAATCAATGGGTGTTGCGGTGGCATTGCCCTCCCCTTTCACGCTAAGCATAGCATGAAAGGGGGCCTTATTTACAAGGCAGCAATAAGCCCCGTTATGAAACATCTTGATATGCCCATGTGTGAGAGAGACACTCTGGCATTAGGGAGTTTGTGCAACAATTGTGTGTGTGTGTGAGAGAGATAGTTTGCGTTATAGAAGTAAATAGAAAACAAGAGGCACACCGCATCTTTACAGCAAAGGCGGAAGGAACAGTAACCCTCCGCTCTGTCTTGCCTCGTGGTCCAATTTAAGCTGTATTTTAGCCCTAAGTTTTAAGACAAAAAAAAAATAATAATAAATAAATAATAACAACAGGGTAATAACTAGTCGAATTTTATCATATCAGTGTCACCGATTAGCGACCTATTTTCATGGACTGCGCTTTGGCATCAGCTGCCAATTTTTTTAAATTGTGGGGTTTTATGAGTTTTTAGCCGTCAAATGTCAGTATATCAAATCCTCCTGCTCCTTTATTAAGTGTTATTATTGTCTATTACACAATTGTTCTAAATTTTAAGGTGCAGCATAAATTGAGTAACAGGTGTCGGTCGATTTTACTGATCAACTGTGGTAAAAATATGTTTCGAATTTTTTTTTGTTTTAAAAAATAATGTACCGACTTGAGGATTTACTGTGAAATGCTTTTAAGGATATTTTTCTTTTATCCAAATAAAGATTTTCTACTAGAAGAGGCACTGTGGATAGAGTGCAACCTGTTTGTTTGTATATCTGTAACAGAGAGAGAGAACGAGAGACAGACTGCACTGTGGAGTGCGTGCGTGCGAGAAAGAGGGCGAGGGAGACTGCACTATGGAGTGTGTGTGAAAGGTCTGTATGTTTGTGTGTGAGAGAGACTGTACTATGGAGTGTGTGAAAGGTCTGTATGTGTGTGTGTGTGTGTGTGCTTGCAAAGCCCTAGTGTTAGGAGTGTAGTATTCTTCGCATTGCCTCAGCTAACCGACCTATTCCACCTGGGCTGGTATTAAGCGCCAAGATGCTGTGGTAGCAGCGCTATAGAAATGTACTTTACATTACATTACATGAGAGAGACTGCACTATGGAGAGTGTGAAAGGTCTGTGTGTGTGTGAGAGAGAGAGAGAGGGGTTAAGAGAGAGACTGCCCTATGGAGAGTGTGTAAGGTTTAAAACGTTATGTATGTCTGTGCGTGAGAGAGAGAGAGAGATAGAGAGAGAGAGTGAGAGACTGCACTATGATGCCTGTGCAAGGTGTATGTGACTGTGAGAGATAGAGAATCTGCACTTCGGAGAGCGTGCATGGTCTAAGCGTGCGTGCATGTGTGCATGAGAGAGAGGGTGAGAGAGACTGCACTATGGAGAGTGTGCACAGCCTATGTGTGTGTGTGTGTGAGTGAGAGAGAGAGAGAGAGAGAGAGAGAGAGAGAGAGAGAGAGAGAGAGAGAGAGAGAGAGAGAGAGAGAGAGAGAGAGAGAGAGAGAGAGAGAGAGAGAGAGAGAGAGAGAGAGAGAGAGAGAGAGAGAGAGAGAGAGAGAGAGAGAGACTGCACTTTGTAGAGCATGCAAGGCCTTTGTGTGTGAGAGAAAGAGACAGCAAGAGACTGCACTATAGAAAGCGTGCAAGGCCTATATGTGTCTGTGAGAGAGAGAGAGAGAGAGAGAGAGAGAGAGAGAGAGAGAGAGAGAGAGAGAGAGAGAGAGAGAGAGAGAGAGAGAGAGAGAGAGAGAGGCAGCAAAAGACTGCACTTTGGAGAGTGTACAAGACCTATGCGTCTCGGTGGGAGGGGCAGACAGTAAGAGGTTTGGAGGGTGTGCATGGTCCATGTGACTCTGTGTGTGTAAGAAAGCGACAGCGAGAGACTTACCTGCCCTACGAATAATCTGTAACCTGTAGGTTTCTGACTGTTAGCTCAGGGGACAGGGCACTATCCCAATGTGCCGCCCCCACTGTTTGCGGAACAAACGCAGGTGAGCCAGGCCAGCGTCCTGCCAGGCTGTGCTCCTTTCCCACTAAAACGCATTAGGAGTAGTTGCATCTCATTTAGCACCTCATGGTTCCCTATCTACTCCTATTCACTGACGCGCAAAGAAACAGAAACTCAAGCCGTTGTGAATTTAGAGCGAGTGTGTGTAGACGAGACATGGCCAGACAGGAGACAGAAGCAAGGACACATTCCAAAACTATAGGTGGGGACAAAGGCATGCGTAAAGGACCCACGCGGGGTCTGGGGCAAGGGGAGAGACCGAGAGGGCTATGGAGAGAGAGAGGGAGAAAGAAAAAGAGTGAGAGACAAAGCAACGAAGAGAGAGGGAGGATGAGATAGGGAGAGAGAACGAAACAGAGTAGGGGCAGAGAAGGGGGGAGAGAAAGCGAGAGACAGAAAGTGAGAGAGCGCCGACAGAGAGTACGGGAGGGGGAGACAGGACATTAAATGTGTGTCCTGAAAACTTTCACCATCGGCAGGACGAGATCGTTCTCTGGCAGGGCAAGCTCAGCCTTCTATCCTTCCGAGGTTGGCAACACGAGTACCATGGGCGTTGGTGACTGACTACTGTTATTTACTGTGCGGCAGAAGTATGTGTTTAAATCAAAGAAAAAGCAAAGCAAAGAAAAAGCAAAGGAGTGGAGAGGAGAGAGCTCGAAAATGGGGCGTGAGAACACGAAAACTGACAGCAGCACGGCAACAAAACACCATGGACAGCGCACGTATTTTCAGAGCCCTGGACAACGCGCCTGTTATTCAGGCGTAGGCAGAGCACACGGACATGCTCAGGGTCATGGACAGCGCATGTACTTTCAGCACCCTGGACAGAGCATGTATTTTCAGCACCATGGACAGCGCGCATGTTATTCGGGATAGGCAGAGCACACGGACATCGCATGTATTTTCAGCACCATGGACAGCGCGCCTGTAATTCAGGCGCGGGCGTGTCTGTTCAGGACCATGGGCAGCGCATGTATTTTCAGCACAATGGACACCGCGGGCGTGTACTGTTCAGGACCATGGACAGCGCACTTGTTTTTCAGACGCGTAGTGTCGGGCACCGTGGACAGCGCACACCCCTAGGATAAGATTCTCTGCGCTGCCACTAACGCGCGTTATATGCGCCATTCCGCAGTTTAGCGCGCACGCTGTAGTCATCATCTTCGGTACCCTGAGTAGCGCACATGCCGCATGTATGTTTTCAGTACTATGGATGTCACCCATTCTACACCCTCCATGGTCAGCACCCTCAAAAGTGCACGTTTGATTTCAGTAACATAAACAAATGACATGCGTCATGTATGTTTTCACTACGCACGTGGGATTTTCAATGCTATGGATAGCGCACAACTGCATGTAATATTTTTAGTAAAACCAAAGGGGATGCACGCACTCGCCCCAGTCAACTGATCTGGGTTTAATCCATCATCATTCTTTAGCTCACTCTGCCAACCCAGTTCAGACATGGCCATGCGCAAATCAGTCTGACCCTGTGCCTCATGGGAATAGTTCTACTCGAACTGCCAAGCCAGGTTTTCCCTGGACTGGAAACAAGCTTCCTGGGACCAGTTTCTGGCTAATCAGCCGTCATCAGCCAGGCTAGTTTGAAACCAGTGGCAAAGTGAGCAAGGGACCCACGTCTGGGCATACCCTGCCAACTATTTTCAGTGCCATTGGTAGGGTAAATGTGGCATGTATGGTTTTCAGTACAGTAGAAAGTAGGCATGCATGCATGATTCCAATTCCCTGGATCCCGCATATGCTGCACGTATGATTCTTCGGTGAATGCAGTACCCTAGAAAGCATGTATGCATTGAGCGATTTTCAGTTTCGTGAGCGGCGCAGCGCCACACATGTTAAGTGCCCTGGATAGTGAGAATACTGCACGCATGTTTTCAGTACTATGGTAGAGTGCAAGCTGCATGTATAATTTTCAGTCGTATTTTTGGCATGACTGTTAGTATCATGGGCAGCCCTCAGGCTGTGTGTATTATTTTCACTCCCATAGTTGGTGCGCATGCGCAATGCATGATTTTCAGTATCATGGGTAACGCACGTGCGACATTTATGATTTTCAGTACCCTGGATAGTGTACATGTATGATCCTTTCAGTTTCATTGGTAGTGCGCATGCTGCATTTGTGCCTTTGTAGCCCACGCTTTGTACGCCCCCGTCTAGTGAACCTGGACACGTGATACAGAAGGCGCTGCATGCCACGAGTTTGCTACGTTGTAAACAGGGCGCCCACTAATTGTGTGTGTGTTATTGTTTTTGTGTTAGCCGCTGTGCGGGGCAGATTTTAGGGCCATTATCAGTAAAGGCCGCATTAAGTAACTTTTGCGCGATGCTATGCAGCTAGTGCTGCACACATAGTGGCTAATTTACAAGCCCCTTGCGCTGCCCGTGTGTCACTTTCAACATGGGAAAAAAGTGACGTATTGGCGGTGCAAGGGGCTTGCATATAAGCTCCACAGGCCTTTAGGATGGGAAGTAAAAAAACTAACGTTTGCGTCTCATTGCATCATATGGAGTGAGCACAATGAAACATTGCGTACATCTGGTTCAAACATACCCCCTTTCCGTACTTCACTTGCATCATTTAGTCGTCTAACAAGCTTAATTTTTACAGAAAAAGAGCCCGAACTGTCGTCTGCAAAGTATTTTTTAAACAGAATCAATTTTTTTTAGCATTAAAGGGGTAGAGGAAATGTAAGTTGTCCAAAAAGCCAAATTTTCCTGAAGCGAAGAATTGTGTAAACCATACGTACTTGCTAAGTGTTCTGCAGCCCTGTGTGAAGGTTTCTGTGGCTTTGCCCCTTGTGAAAGAGCAGACTGCCCCCGCTCACGGTGAAGTCAGCCAATCACTGAGATGGACTGACCCATTGCCCATACTGTAGGGGGCAGGAGAAAACTATAAATGACAGAACAGTAGACCAATGAATGAAGAGGGAAGGGTGAAGAGAGAGAGAGAAAAGAGAGAGAGAGAGAAAAGAGCAAGAGAAAGGGAGAGAGAGAAGAGCGAGGGAGAGAAAAGAGCAAGAGAAAGGGAGAGAGAGAGAGAGAGAGCGGAGAGAAAAGAGAGAAGCGAGGAGGGAAGAGAAGAGAGAGAGAAAAGAGAGAGGAAGGAACAAAGAGAAGAGAAGAGGAGAGGAAGGAACAGAGAGAAGAGAAGAGAAGAGAAAGAGAAGAGAAGAGAAGAAAGAAGAGAGAGAGAAAGAGAGAAGAGAGAGTGGAGAGAAAAGAGAGAAGCAAGGAGGGAAGGGAAGAGAAAAAGAGAAAAGAGAGATAGAGAAAAGAGAGAGTGAAAAGAACAGAGAGAAAAGAGGGAAGAGAGAGGAGAGAAGAGAAAGAGATAGAAGAGAAGAGAAGAGAAGTGAAGACAAAAGAGACGAGAAGAGAGAGAGAGAGAGAGAGAGAGAGAAAGGAGAGACAGAGAGAAAGGAGAGAGAGAGAGAGAGAGAGAGAGAGAGAGAGAGAGACAGAGAGAGAGAGAGAGAGAGACAGAGACAGAAAGAGAGAGAGAGAGACAGAGATAAGAAAGAGAATCAGGTAATTGTTCCATAGTGTCATGAAAAGCATGCAATGGTGCAGCCTTCTCCCTCAGACTTCTAGGGTCTGGGATTCGCCCCCCAGGCTGACTACAATCCCGTACAAATTCGACCTAGGAAAGAGTTAAGATTTTTCTATTTCCAGAGTAACCTAACAGGGATGTCAACAGCATGAACAATCAGTGCTGGTGTCGTTTTCCTCAGCAACAGGACAGAAGTGATTTGACTAACATAACATATACCACACCAAAACATGATATATAACATATAATATAGTATAATATAACATGAAACATATCATAACATAACATAACTACGTAAAGCATACCATATAACATAACAAATAGCATAAAACATATAAAACATAACAAAAGTTAACATGAAATATAACAAACAAAAAATAACATAAAACATAAAAAACGTAATAAAACATAATATAAAACATATAAAACATAAAATGAAGATATCATATAACATAAAACATAAAAGAAAATATAACAAAAACACAACAAAGCATAAAATAAAACACAAAATAACATAACATATCACATGAAATATCACATACCATGGCACATAACATATTACTGCAAAATAGCATTGTACCATTTAATAACATACACATAATGTAGGTTTAATTAGGTCCTTAGTGGAAGGATAACTCCGTCACACATGTGGCTGATATCCTGGCTGCCATATTACAAGTGCTACAGTTTATAATGTACTTGTGATACGGTGAAAGGGGTATCCACCACATTTGCGATAGAGTATTCTGTCCGCCATCTTACAAGCGCTACAGGCTATAATGTACTTGTAAAACAGTAAAAGGGGTATCCACCACATTTGGGATGGAGCTTTCTGTCCGCCAAGCTCTATATAAGACCTACAGTTTCTTTGTGTACATGGATGGATGTATGTAGGTGTTTTATGAGACCAACAAGTTGACCTGCCTTGGGATCACTGAAGTATCACTGGGGTGGTGAACAGCAACATATTACCATTCCTCCTTACACTACAATTACTAATTACACAAAAAGAGTAAACGCAATGACCTCTGAGTGATAAAGTAGATGGTGATGTGAATGCACACATCAACTTGTCAGTCATGTTTAAAAAAAAATGAAAATTGCAGGTGTGAGCACACCACCACAGGTAGATTAGACCTTTGACCTCCATTTCTTCAAGTGAAGCGCTATAAATGTAATTAGGAGTCTATGGATCAAGGTACAAATGTTTCGGTTCAATCCATCTTTCAAAGCAGGACTGGATCAGGTCACCTGTGATACGTGCAGAGTGTGTGGTACGCACAGATACAGTGCAGCAGAGACCCAGACTGTGTCATTTTGAAAAGAAAAACAGACTCCTACCTCGTGAGATCAAGTGTCTGCACGGTTACTGGTGGGGCAGAGTATTGATTCCACCAGCTGAGCGGCCACAGATCAATCACTCCGCGGCCACGGATCAATCACTCCGCGTTGATGAAGTGACATCGAAGCAACAGTGGATATTATATGTCACGTAAAAGGGGTTGACACACATTTCAATGATGCACTTTGAGAAGGGATGTCTGGCACAGCTCAGTCACTCTTTTTTGACTCACTGGTGATAGAGAAGGAACGGTGTAGGTCGCCAAGAGGTTTGTCTAGATCAGACTGCGGTGTGCCAAGGGTTTACAAAGGTATGTTGGGAGGCTGTCAGTTGTGGTTAAACTTCTTCCCTATCGGTTTAACAGCTGGGTACTTGCTCTAAGATGGAAACCCTGGCCAAATCTTCCAGGATTCTCCAGAGACCTTAGTTGAGCAGACAATGCCTAGCTCATGGGAGTCACTTTGAAGGTTGATAGAGATAGAGTAGAACAGCTAATTTTCAGAATTACAATGAATGTCTGCATCCCAACAGGGCTATTTACTTTAGGAAGAAAACATTAATAGAACACTGGAATAGAAATACAATGTAAGAAATATTAGAACATTGGAAGCTCCATTGAAAACAATGGAGTGCTCCGGGCTTATAATGGCCGGTAGAAGCCTGGAACTCCAACATTCCAATGTTTCTTTGTTCACAGCTCTGGCTGTGAACAAAGGCTTCAGGGAGCCTGAGGGATTCCAATCCCCTCGCGCTCCCTGAAAGATTTAATTTATTTGTTAGAACATTCTGCCTTCTAGTGGCAGAATGTTCTAATAGCCTTATAGCCCTTCGTAGAAAGGCTATACCGGCTTTTAAAGTCCCACTCCCTTGTTAAAGTCACTTGCCTTAGGCTCGGGCCTTTAACGATGCAGCAGGCCTTTAATAGCCGGGCTATAAGGCTATAATAAAGTTCCAAGTCTCTGGCACTAACAGTTCAAAATATATTCTGGAAAATATTGTTTGGGCTCATGGGTTGAAGACCAATTTCTGGTCGTTGTGCTATTTGTGTCAACAAGTCACCTCTAATTAGACATAAGGGCTCAAGTTTATCCTGCTGTGAGATATCCCTGATCCGGAACTGTCCAGACCACTGAGATTTTTAACATGAAACCCTATGGAGGCCTCTTCTGCCAATATCAGGGTTCATAGGGTTCGACATCACTTGCACGGCTAATTTGCAGGACCTCAACACATTGGACACAATACACCCTTAGTCAAGTAACCAAAGTGTATTAACTTGATTTTAAAGTTAAAAAGAGGCTTGGTTTCTACTGGTAGCAGTCAATATATTATTCTACTTTTTCCTTGTGTGTGATGGCAGGGGTCAACATAGCCTAGGACGACTGATATGTAATGACTTACTATGTCAACATGAGAACAATTTGGTGCCCAAGGAATCCCATACTCACCTCTCTCTAAAGGTAAGTGACCCCCAAACTTATGAATGCCTAGATTGTTAAACTGTTGATCATGAGTAACAAAGTCCAACAGGGGTGGGCTGCAGGGACTTGACTGACCCTAAACCTAGGGGTCATTGTGTCTTTGAAGCTGTAGTTCATATGCCAACTGCTCTGATGTCCCAATATGCCCCTGGAGTCCCTCTTATTGATGGAAGGAATGCAAGTCTGTCCTAGCTTTGTCAAATTCAACAGAGTACCACAAGTGGGGCTCGCAGCTCTGATACCGACCTCAGATTCCAGCAACATAGAGGCTATCCGGTTAATGAGTCTTGGCACAACCCAGAAAGTTAAGGGGAAGCCAAGTGTTGATCTCTTAACTCTTCCCAGCATTGAGGCCTAACAGATTTATTGCAGACTATGCCCATTACAAAGCAAGAGGAGGCAAGAGGCTGGCGGGGCAGTGCCGCGAAGGGGAGTTACAATGAGAGAAGTGTGTTTGGTACAAGGGAGCATGCTCTCAGGGCCTGGGTTGGTCACCTGAAGTGGTGCCATTGATGGCCAACTTTCTTCCATCTCTAGTGAGATGGCTGCCAGGTGGCTGCATGCTGAACTAGGTGGCTTCCCTGGTGTCTACTTTGCCGAGTGGGCTTCACACAGACAGTCCACCCAGCCAACAGAAGAGCTGTGGGGTCCAGGCCCATCTCTTCAGGCTTAGTCTCCGGCTTGAGAAGGCATGCACTGGGGTGTCCAGGAAGCAGAGCTTGGAGGTCCACACATGTCCTAGCTGAGGTTCAAAATGCTTTTGTAATTGTGGAATGCTGGCTCAGCACTTATACAACTTGCCTGAAAGCTAGACAGGGGTAAAGCGCCAATAATAGCTTGAGAAATATTTAGAGTTTTGAGTACCACTATATTAGGTGAGTGGATTTATTCACCACCTTTTCTTTGTGGTCGCTTGCAGAGTACTAAGCACTGTATTTTACCTCAGTTATAGCTTGCATCAATCCATTTCACCCTTTTACTTCTCTTTAGTCCGAAAGCTTTATTCCAACACCTGGTCCCAGTTTTAAAATGCTAGGAAAGGTAATTTACCAACCAAAGTAATCTTAAGAAGGACGTGGAGGCTGGAATGTTTACAGGGACCCATTCCCTTCGAGTTGTGTCTCTGTGACCTGCTGACGCCACTCACAAAGACCCCCTTTCCACCCTTCTTGTTGAAAGCTATAGTTCCAATGAGTGGGTACCCTTCTGGGCGGATCATGCCTACATACCACCCTAGACTTCCAGACAAAGCAGAATCAAACTGAAAAGAAATTAGATGGAGATGAAGTTTAATGTTCCAGGGGAGGAGACCAGCACCCCCTCACCTTTGCTGGTATGTTGACTGTGACGGTGAAAAGGTCTGGGTACCTTGTCCTTCTCTTTAGAAGTAACTGCTGTTGAGGTGCAGATATGATCTCCAGAATGAGGGTGGGATAAGCAACAAGAGGACTGGTGGAACACAGAAAGGGAAGCTGGAGCAAACGGATAAAGGGCTTGAATGCATCAGGCAGAGGGAGGAAAGTTTAGAACAATATATGTAGTGTTACTGATTTAGGTCCGCTTGTCAAAGTTAATCCGTAATGGAGAACCAGAGGCGATGCGCTTAAGGAAAAAAGAATGTTTGTACTAAACTGGCATGACAAATGAGCAGTGGTTTGTGATTTTTTACAGCCTACATTATAAATGCCATAAATCACTAAAAGGAATGTATAATGAATTATTGATTACATCAATAGCAGGAATCTCAAATATGTACAGGCAGTAAATTACATTTAGTACAATGTATTATCTGTATACGAGAAATGCCAGGATTTTGTATATCTTTACTGCAAAACTAAAGCAAAACAAATAAAAAATTTGATTTGCAGTGTATTCCTTCCTTGAAGCCAGACAGGAGAACATCATCTCTTTATAAGGAGTTTATTTAAAAGAGGAGCACAGCAGGGGATTATGTTCCTTCCAGCTCTTTTGGAGAGGACTGCTTGGAAGGACTTCTATGCTTTTTCCCTCTTAAACACAGGCGAGAAGCAAAGGCTGCGTGGCTGTGGTAGTTGTATCACAGTTGCAGGCAGGCAAGTATCACACATTACACAATCACAATGTCTGTTTACTACAGTAGTCACTCAAAACACTGGCTCCCCTCACACACTTAGGGTGGGGGCAATGAGGTGGGCATTATAGGGGTTGTGTGGGTTTTACAAGGGTGGAATCAGTAGACTTCTCACCCTAGAAGCAGGGGAAAAGGGATACAAATCACTGCCACCATCAAGCAGACACCTTCCCGTTTGACCGTGGCAGTCCTCAAGGACAATTAGGGAGACGCGTTGTAGTTTAGGGCTCAGCAGGTAGACACTGGAGTAGGTGCACTGGTGGTCCCATGGATTACAGCTCACCAGATCCACCAAAGAAACTTTCAGGGAAAAAAAATGTTGGGTGAAAGGTAGGGCTCAGCGTAACGGGCTTAATTCTCTCTGGCATATCGACTCGTAATCACCATAAAATATCTCGTAATTATGCGTAATTGTGTGAGAAGAGTAATCCAATATTTAGTGCTGTTTTCTTAGTTCAAACTGCACCCTCGCGTAGAAAATGGGCCAGAGGAGGCATTTTGTACTAAGAAAACATGTGCTAATGTGGTAGAATTTTCGCTCCAAATTACTCTTAAATATTCAAGCTGGTGTAATTGCATAATTTGGAAAAATTCGCATCACAGGAATAATGCCCAATTACTGAAATTACTCCAATTACGCTGGCGTAATTAAAATTACACACAGCCCTATTGGAAAGCTGGTGATGACAGCCAAGTCGAGGATGCAACTGACAATTTTCTGAAGACAGACCCAAGAGTGCCCTAAACCAGTCAGTCAATTCAAGAAAAAGCCAACAAAATGTCCGCATTCAGCATCGAAGCAGACTCTATTCGCTGTTCAAAAATACATGGTATTAGATGCAGTGTTTTTACCAATCCTGTATATCGCCACTTGTTGCAAACTTCACGACTCTTTGAGATAATCTTAGACGCAAGTCAATGTTCTCTGCTGGATCAGGTACCTTACCGCTTTCTTCCTTCCCTCTCTCCTTATCATCTCGGAGTGCTACTTCTTCCTTTTCTCTTTCTTTCTTCACCTACTCTTTCCTCCTCTATTTCCTTCTGCCCTTGCTTCCTTCACACCTTCCATCTTTTCCTTCCGTCACTTCCGTTCCCCTCACTGAGGAGCACACATTCAGAAATCCCAACACCACATGGTGTGATTATTTCAGGGAGACCCATTACCACACCAATATATTTGACGTACGCGATGGGAGTGCTCTCGGCTGATTCCATTATGACACAAGATAGCACATTTTCAGATTTTAGTGGGAATTACTTTCGTGCAGAAGTTTCCCATTTTTAATGCTTGCATTATCTCAGATTTTAACAAATAACAGTTTGGAGTTCAGGGTTTTTTTCTTCCACTTGTTTTTTTTTTTTTTAAATGCAGCCAACACATGTTTCGCTCCAGCCGTCCTGTTAGAGCTTTCTCAAAGGCTATTTTTGCTTTAGAGAGTGTAAAACAGCATGGCTGCTATTGTCCTTTAGCATTAATACATATCTTTGTCTCCCACATGGTAGAGTCAAATGTTATTTTGTTTTATCCCTCAGCCCTGGAGTATCATTTTGTTCAGTCCATCATGTACATATAGGTGCAACCATGAGACATACATGGATATACCTGAAATAGGAAGGCCCTTGAGAAAGCTCTAAAAACAGGACGTCCGGAACGAAACATGTGTCGGCCGCGTGCTTCATAAAAGTCGCTGCTGCGCAAGCTCAAACCCCATGCCCTCTCTAGTGCTTTGCAAAGTGTCACTAGCAGCACACCAACTATCACAGGCTCTAGCAGACTAGGGGCAGAGACCTCATTCTACACAAACAACAAAGCACAGATAAAGTCCTTACAGAGCCGTATCCTTCTGGATAGCCCACACTGTATGCCACATTGTCTGTGCCTCTAAATAATAAGAAATCCTATTACCCAACTTAACTGCACCAATTTTGCCCTTCAAAAGCAGAGAGGCTGAGCTGACCCTGTGGTGCAGAATACACGCGGATCGCGACAGCAGGCACCATCGAAGAAATGGCCTTATCACGTCTCTTTCTGTATAACTGGACCCAAAGTATGAAAAAATTGAGGTAATTCCTTTATAAAATAAACAGTTCTCTTCTTGAGGACAAAAGAGAAAGGGCATTTACTGTAAAAGTGTAAGTAAAGATCCACCCTCCTCTGAAAGCCCAGATGTGACCCAGGCGGTGAGAAACGAGGGCAGGCCTGGGAGACTAATGAATGTGAGAGCTTGGCTTGGATTCAGGAACTGCGGGGTCCAGGAAGGAGGAAGAGGCTAGGACAGGCCCAGGCAGGGGGGGGGGGGGGGGGTTCCTGGCACTGCGCCTTCAAGGTCGCAGCGACCTCAGGCATTACTTCAGAGATTGCCTCTAAATATTGATGGAGTGAAGTCTTGGCTGCAACACACTCGCTTCCTGGCCAGAGGAGGAGGGACGAGCCCAAATGGAACCTGTGAGGCTACTTCAACAGGCTGGGGGCTCTGAGGGGCCCCCACCCTCTGAAGGGAGGGTGGTAAAATACAGTCATATGTCTGGCACAGTCCCCCCCCCCCCACCGAATTCTCAGTGGTGTAACGAAAGTTGAGGGAGCCCCCATGTAAAGTACATGGAGAAGACCCCCCCACGCTCTGGACCCAGTCATGAGCTCTCTGGCCATGGCCCTGCGGCATGTGCACAGTGCCAAAAGGTGCCCCTTGGAGTTCAGGGGCCCACCGGCACTGCAGGGGATAATGACGCGCCACTGGTGCCCAGCCTGTTTGGGAAGAAGTGTGAAAGAGTGGTGAGCCAAGGCGGTCACTGCGGTAAGGATGGAAAGAGAGACTTCACCCTTGTTGGCATCCCCTTGCATCTCATCCTCACAGCTGCATCGACAACAATATTCCAATTCCTGCCCAGTATGAATGAACTTAATATGGATGTACTTGAATGCAAGTACATTTTAAGGAACTGGTGAATCCCATGCAAAATCTGAAGCCCTGAAGAAGTCCTGTGTGGACGAAACGCGTTGGCTACTGGATTTTATCCCGGATTTCATTGATGCACCTTGTTCATAAGAAGAGAACTAATAAAGAACTAATAAAGAAAAAAATACGGCGACACCTATATTCTCTATGTGTTGCATACATATGCACCGTGATTACTGTGTTTGCCAATGACAAAATCTACTTGCTAAATTCATATGCAATTTATATGGCATATTACTACATTTGAGTGCTGAACCCTTATTTGCTAACATCCAATATTTGCTAGGCCTGAAAGAAATGTAAATAATGCCAGCGTAATTTCTGCCATTTTGGAATTTTACTTTATGATTGTTATGTAAAATTTGCAAAATCAATTTGTTACACAAGTGTGCATAATTATGCTCCATTCCTGATAAAGAATTACCATAAACATGCAATTCACAGTAAAAATCTACCCAAAACGCATGGAAACAACAGAACGCAAGTGGGCTGCTGTTCGCAGGACTTTTGTTTAAATGCATCCTCGCAATAAAAATTGATTCAAGGACGTATTTCGAGCTAAAATATTGCGCGAAATTATGGATTTACATGATGCCTAATTAGCGGAATTTCATGTAATTTTGTATAATTAGGCAAAAGCAAATTAGGCAAATTTTATAACCCCACCCCTAGTATTTACACGTTAAAAGGATAAAATATTCATAATATATGGATATAAATTATTTATGCCATGTTTGATCAATTGAGGATCAAGAACACTGCAGCCTCCCGGACACACGTGCACAGAAGCATCAGACTGCAGTCATGGGGGGGGGGGGGGGGTCTTGTAACGTGGTCAAACATGTAAGATTCACAGTCACTCCCCCGTCTCGACCACCGCAGTGAATGCTCCCACCAAAAGGTGCCCACTTTGGTTCAGGATTCATTGTTGTTTTTTTGATGATAATGATTGAGACAACAAGAACAGAGTGTAACAAAGGGAACAGGGCAGGAATGAAGGAAGAGTAACAAAGGGAACAGGGCAGGAACGAAGGAAGAGTGACGAAGGGAACAGGGCAGGAATGAAGGAAGAGAAACAAAGGGAACACGGCAGGAATGAAGGAAGAGTAACAAAGGTAACAGGGCAGGAATTAGGGAAGAGAAACAAAGGGAACACGGCAGGAATGAAGGAAGAGTGACGAAGGGAACACAGCAGGAATAAAAGGGGCATAACAAAGGGAACACAGCAGGAATGAAGGAAGAGTAACAAAGGGAACAGGGCAGGAATGAAGGAAGAGTAACAAAGGGAACACGGCACGAATGAGAGGAGCGTAACAAAGGGAACAGGGCAGGAATGAAGGAAGAGTAACAAAGGGAACAGGGCAGGAATGAAGGAAGAGTAACAAAGGGAACACGGTAGGAATGAAAGGAGCGTAAGAAAGGGAACAGGGCAGGAATGAAGGAAGAGCAACAAAGGGAACACGGCAGGAATGAAGGAAGAGTAACAAAGGGAACACGGCAGGAATGAAGGAAGAGTAACAAAGGGAACACAGCACGAATGAAAGGAGCGTAACAAAGGGAACAGGGCAGGAATGAAGGAAGAGTAACAAAGGGAACAGGGCAGGAATGAAGGAAGAGTAACAAAGGGAACACGGTAGGAATGAAAGGAGCGTAACAAAGGGAACTGGGCAGGAATGAAGGAAGAGTAACAAAGGGAACACAGCAGGAATGAAGGAAGAGTAACAAAGGGAACACAGCAGGAATGAAGGAAGAGTAACAAAGGGAACATGGCAGGAATGAAGGAAGAGTAACAAAGGGAACACAGCACAAATGAAAGGAGCGTAACAAAGGGAACAGGGCAGGAATGAAGGAAGAGTAACAAAGGGAACAGGGCAGGAATGAAGGAAGAGTAACAAAGGGAACACAGTAGGAATGAAAGGAGCGTAACAAAGGGAACTGGGCAGGAATGAAGGAAGAGTAGCAAAGGGAACATAACAGGAATGAAGGAAGAGTAACAAAGGGAACACAGCAGGAATGAAGGAAGAGTAACAAAGGGAACACAGCAGGAATGAAAGGAGCGTAACAAAGGGAACAGGGCAGGAATGAAGGAAGAGTAACAAAGGGAGCACGGCAGGAATAAAGGAAGATTAACAAAGGGAACACAGCAGGAATAAAAGGGGCATAACAAAGGGATCACGGCAGGAATGAAAGAGGCATAACAAAGGGAACAGGGCAGGAATGAAGGAAGAGTAACAAAGGGAACACAACAGGAATGAAGGAAGAGTAACAAAGGGAACACAACAGGAATGAAAGGTGCCGAACAAAGGGAACACAGCAGGAATGAAAGGAGCCGAACAAAGGGAACACAGCAGGAATGAAAGAGGCGTAACAAAGGGAACGCAGCAGGAATAAAAGGGGCATTACAAAGGGAACACAGCAGAAATGAAAGGAGTGTAGCAAAGGGAACACAGCAGGAATGAAAGGAGTGTAGCAAAGGGAACACAGCAGGAATGAAAGCAGCGTAAGAAAGGGAACACAGCAGGAATGTAGGAAGAGTAACAAAGGGAACACAGCAGGGATGAAGGAAGAGTAACATAGAGAACACAGCAGGAATAAAGGAGGTGTAACGAAGGGAACACAGCAGGTATGAAAGGAGCGTAACGAAGGGAACAAAGCAGAAATGAAAGGAGCGTAACAAAGGGAAGACAGCAGGAATGAAAGGGGCATTACAAAGGGAACACAGCAGAAATGAAGGATGAGTAACAAAGGGAACACAGCAGGATTGAAAGGGGCATAGCAAAGGGAACACAGTAGGAATGAAAGGAGCGTAACAAATGGAAGACAGCAGGAATGAAAGAGGAATAACAAAGGGAAGACAGCAGGAATGAAAGGGGCGTTACAAAGGGAAAACAGCAGGAATGAAGGAAGAGTAACAAGGGGGAACACAGCAGGAATGAAGGAAGAGTAACAAAGTGAACACAGCAGGAATGAAATGGATGTAACAAAGGGAACACAGCAGGAATGAAAGGAGCGTAAAAAACGGAACACAGCAGGAATGAAGGAAGAGTAACAAAGGGAACACAGCAGGAATGAAAGAGGCGTAACAAAGGGAACACAGCAGCAATGAAGGAGTAACAAAGGGAACACAGCAGGAATGAAAGAAGCGTAACAAAGGGAACACAGTAGGAATGAAAGGAGCATAACAAAGGGAACACAGCAGGAATAAAAGGGGCGTAACAAAGGGAAGACAGCAGGAATGAAAGAGGAGTAGCAAAGGAAACACAATGAGAATCTAAAAAGATCCAAAGAGTAACTCTTACAACTCCGACATGTCTCAGACTTCTGGGAAGGGAGAAGACGCATTTACGAAAGGTAAACAGATCCTCCTGACAGTTTGTGTTCATCAGGCCCTATAGATGTGGGCATCCTGGGACCTGAGGGGGCCCCAGAGACTTGAGTGGAAAGTTCTCTGGCGATGAAGGGGCTGCCCCACAGTGTGATCCTAATGATAGTGTGTGAGCCGACAGGGTAATAGGGGGCCTGCAGAGGGACCCCTCTGCCCTTCTCAATCCATCTAGCATGCAAAAAAGGGCCCAGGCCTCTGCTCACAAAGCAGGGTCAATACATAAAGTCCAACCATATAGGGTGGTGCAGAAAAGGAGTGTGTCACCAGTTTAGAGTCAATACTCCTGTCACCTGCATATGTTCATGTCGATTTCTCGAGGCACCGCTCTCTGGTGTAGAGGAGATAGCTTCTAGGCGCTGCGGCTGCATCTCTGGAGTTCTTAGACTAGCTTTAAAGTACTGCATGGGCAATCCTTCAGCAGCAGCAGGACAGTCCAGCCAAGAGGAAATGGTCAGCACAGAGCTCCACATCTGGAAGCACCCTAGCAACAAGGTCCATACAAGCCAGAGTCAGAGAGGGGAACAGTACCCTGGTGGGAGGCGCTAGACGATAGTTCCAAGCCTTACGGGTTGAGCAGCAGCCACTGCCAATCGGAGCTGGTGCTTCCCTTTCAGTTTCACACTTGAACCAATCAGGTTCAGAGCAGCATTTCCCTCATCGAAGAGGCTTATGGGAAGGACACCGATTTGCTTCTCCTGGAAATCAACAGCTTTGAACAGTGCCTGTGATGACCAGGTCCAGAGAAAATCTCTAGGGGGAGGCTCTGAAGAGAAACCGTGCGTCCTCCCCTTCGACAGGTAAAGGCAAGTGCTGGAGGTAAAATACGCAGAAGGGGGAAAAGAAATCAGGAATAGGAGGCCATTGCGATCTCTGTGGGAAATTGTTAATTTCAAGCTCGCAAGTGACATTTTTCAATTATAAAGATATTAGACATTAGTCAAGGAGGTCCCTAATGCCAAGGTGAGTTCCACCCTTTCATACTACCGGCTTATGGCACACATAGGAGGGTTTTCCTTCTCGTCATATACCAAGAGCGTCCCCTAGGAGCGTGATATATATATTTATATATATATATATGTCCTGAGGTCCCTTTGGTATCAGGGGCTTCTATAAACTTTAGCAAAAGGAAGAGAAATCAGACACACTAGACGTACAAAGGCAAAAATGAATGGTGAGGATGTTGGAGATGCGCTGATGCAATGCTTAATTTGAGCCAGTGCTTTCCAGTACTCGGCACCGTCACTTAATTGATTTCCGGTGCTGGCACTGGCACTTAATTGTCATCATCACACTTAAGACAGTCTGCCCCAAGGTGGCTCTGCTCATTTAATTTAGAAATGAACAGAACAACGGTTGTTTAGGTATAAAATATACATTAAAAATTACTAATACCTGCCTTCCCAGTCCTTCCTTTAGCTTTAGGGACCTGGAATAATCTGAACGGTCACCCTTGCCGGCGAGGGAGATGGCTAGTAGTGGTTTTGGCCGTGATGACCGGGGCGATGGGTGGCGCAAGCTGCAGTGGCCTCCTGGTCAGGGTCCTGGCACTTATTATTCTACAAATTAAGCACTGCGCTGGTGGACTGGAATTTTCATCTTTACGTGCCTGTAATGACTCTGGCATCTTTCTCTCACAAGCACCCCTGCCCCCTCTTTCCAAATGCCTGCAGATGTGCCTCACATCGGAAGCTCTCGGTGGACAACCGAAGGGAAAGGAACACTTGTTCACACAAAACCCAGGCTCAGAGCCCGCAGGCAGGTAATCTTGGATGAAACAGCCACTCAGCTGCAGGGTCAGTCGCGAGAATGTTAGCAGACCATTGTCCATCTGTCAAGCAACACAGGGCCGTGTGTGCCAGGCTGCCCATGGTGCCAGGCTGCTGAAGATCACAATCCAGACAGAACCACTCGGCTGTCTAACAGCAGGGCCCACACTGCTTCTGGACACACAGTTGTCCATTGCCCAGGGCTGCAGCAGGGAGTGGCCTGGCTCACTCCAGAATGGCCTTGATTTCACAGGCAAGAAGCACAGTCTAGGAAATAAACATCTTTCTTAATCATGTTCCCTCCTCACATCTCCTCCTCCTGGCCTTATTCCTGGTTTCTCATCCCCAAAATGACTTACAGCAGAGGCCACATGGCATGTGTTGTTTAAATGGAACAATGTTCAATTGTTATCCTCAGGAAGATGTGCCTTGGCAGTGCCTTGGCAGTGTGAGCGCTTCACTCCCTCCACCATTTACCTCTGAAGCTTTTCAAGTGCCTACATGTCAAGCAGATTCCAGCTGTTCATGGAGTCACCGCTGTAGGAGATGCTTATGGTGAAGACAGTTCATCGATGTATTTTGACCTATTCTTCTCGCCGTTCAACAACACCGATCGGAAAAGGTGTCATGGAGCCGTTGGAAATGGGGTAGATCTGACACCGAATGGGTGGCGAGGCGGCAGGCGATGATTGGTCGGGACAGTAAGGATGTTGACACAAGGTGATGGGCTAGGTGGGATACTGAAGGGGGAGCCAATCATTTCTTTTCTGTGAGGGGAATCAGCAATCACATTGAATGCATTACAAAGCATGCGATTACAGCACGGTCATTACAATGCCTTGCTGTAGGGGGCGCTCTAAACTAAGGAATAGTATAATTTACTAGTGCAACACCTTCCCTACTGTTGCACACACTGGAGTTGAAATTGTAAATTATACTATTCCTTAGTCCAGCGCGCCCCCTACATCAACTCATTGTAACTGCTTGCTTTGTAATGGTACTGAGATGTAACAACGCGGTCGTTGTAACAACTGCGTTGTAATACAGCTATATTCTCTGGGAGACTTCAAAAACTGTCATTCACTGCTGACCCATGCTCCAATGCTCAAGGCAACATGGTGAAGGCCATGCCACTCCTGTCTTCACCTGAATGCCACGTTCTCCCTTCCGGTCCTCTTTTCACCACCCGAACTGGATGCAGCAACTGACTTGACCAATCAGGGTTCTTCTCTCATGCAGCTTGAGAGCAGCGCCCTGATTGGAGGGGGTGTCCTCACTGGACATTCCCCAGTGCTCCAGAGGCTTGCACTTGCTGTAACCTAGCTGTCTTGAGACAGCTGGGTTAGAGATGTTTAAAGTGCGCATGTCTGGCTGGTCATCGCAAGACGGCCAGCCAAAAAGACATGCGCACTTTAAACAAGTGCATTAGACAGCCCACCTTCCACCCTGCTGATGTCACTTAGTAGTGGCCTCGCCTCCGTGCAGAAGCCGGCTCGGGATGAGGATAAAAAATAAAATGGTAATAAATAATTTTTTCTTTTAGGATTTCAGGGGGATTTTAAGTGGGGCGTCACTCCTCCGCTTCAATGGAGGAGCACGTCCTGCCCTGTTCCATCCAACACTAAAACCATCACCCATATCACTATCACACACATAACACCAACAGTGCAAAGCCGCTCTCTTAGTTCAACACACACTGCAATCATCCACTCACCAGACTCTGCCAACCACATTTCACTCTACTACACAGATGCACTCTTCATCACAGATGTCTCACACTCACCACCACTTACATCCTGGAAGTCCTTTTCCTCACAGACCCCGCCTCCCTACACAGAGAGCACCAATGCAAGGTCTGCCAAGCCCAGCTCTTTAAGTAAACCAGCTCTAGCTTTTATTTCAGCCTCCTCAATTGCTACTTTCTATTCTCTGCATCCTGTAGGGCCTCCTCCACCTCCTTCACTTCCCAGAGCCCAAAAACCACCTCAATTCTAGATCTGGTGGCTTAGCAGACTAATGCCTCTACTGGGGGCATGTGTTTCGACCTCATGGTCAACGGTTCTAATCCTGGTGGGTCCACTCAGCCTTTCATCCTCCTGAGGTCGATAAATTTAGTACCATTGAGTTGGGTAACAATAAACATCTATTATTAAAGGGCCAATATACCTGTGGGTGAACGTGCGCTTTACAAATACACATTAGGGTAATGAAGAAATCTTAGATCTCCAATCAGCACACCCCTACTTCATTCATCAGAGACATCAGCCTCCCACACGGCTCAAGCAAAAAGACAAAAAAAAAGAATCTCTCTTTACGCATCACAAAACATACCCACAACAACGGCAACATGCTCAACCTCATCCATTCAGCCAATCCTCAAAGCCCATACAAGGCACGATGCACCGGGATTGGACAGACCGCTTTTCCATCTTCCACCCCCCACCCATTGAAGTCAGAAGAAGAGAGTAAAAACAACATCCTGATCCTTTGTGGACTTCCCTAAGGAACTCCTCAACCTCTTGAAAACCACTAGCCCCCATCAGAAGGCAAAATATACTTCTTTTCAAAACATCATGTATCCTTATTTTCCTTAACATACTGCAATACATACAGAAAGCTCAGCTTAGCCGGTGTACCATTAATTATAGGGTGCACACCATTAAATCAGTGTGATGAAACATCACTACCTTTTCTGTGGGTGACAAAAAATATTATTCAGAGCACCTACATTATCCTTTCTCCATGCCAATCAGACTCGCAATATCTTCTACACCCTTCTTCTCACCCTTTGCATATTCTCAACTAGATGTCAAAATGCTACTTGATGTATAGAACACCGCCTAAAAAACATGACAACCTCACCCAACTATAGGCCCTGAGCTTTGTACACAGATCCCTCAGTCCCTGAGCCAAAGCCAGCATCTGAAAAAAACTACCACCAACAAACCATCTAACAGAAGCAAAGCAACCTCCAAGAACTTCAAACTACATCCCAGACCTCCTCAGCCCCACATTTAGGTAACAAAAGATATATCATCAATCACTAATTCATCAAGAAGATATACAAAGTCAGAACTGAAAAACACCAAACAGACCGTACGCACTCCTTCACTAAGTAGGCAACCTTCGCTTGTATGCTGAACTAAGCAACATCTACAGCACCCTGAAGGCCACCTCCAACGAACGCACCATTCTACTATCACCTTTGAGAAATCCTTTCCTGTCTTTGTGGAAAAACTCCACAACTTGCATCCTTGCTTGCTTGCATGACCCATAGGCATAAGAGCCATCCCGCAGCACCAAACTGTGACGGAGAGTCCACAGAATTGTGCGCTGCACCAATGGGACGCATGAACCTTGGTCAATGGTCGCTCTTCTGAACCCAAAATAAGTAGACAGTGGATGTTGGCTGTATTTGTTGCACAGGAAATTGATGTTCAACAGAGGGGAACCCCGAACAATACACAGAACAGAACAATTCTGGAATTATTGTATCGATGAATAAGCACCGCAGCACAGACCCTAATTTCAATTATGACTAGGGCTCCCAGTTTTATGTAATTATTTTTTAACATTTCCATCTGTATTTATCCATATTTCTTTTTTGACCATTTTCTTGGTATTTTTCCATATTTATTTTGTGTTTTGGGAATAAGTAGAGCCATCAAATGGTGTATTTCCACATTTATTTAACTCTTACAAGAGCATTGGTTTGTGTATTCCTGTCGCGTTTTAGCAAATTAAGCAGCCACTCATAACAAAACACTACACCCACAGGGACATATTAGCGATACAATACAAATAGAAGTTAACTCACATATGCCTGTATTTAAGGAAATCTCATCCTGTTTTGTAACTCCCCATGCTGTCTTTCTGCTCAGCTGTTGCATGGAGTTCATGGAAATATAAATACAGACAGGAAACACGTTGTTTTCTGTGTGTATTGATCTGTAAAAACACAGTAAAAACTGAAAACTGGGAGCCCTAATTATAAATGTGTATTGCATAGTATTATGTGCACAGGAATTTGTGCCCCTTTATGGGGCATTGTAGCACATTTTTGGACAGGTAGCAAAGCTACACTGTGGGCAAGTGACTGGTTGGCATGGTGTTGTATTTGTTGCGATACTATGTCGGAAGCATTTTGGTGACGTGCATGAATGACCAGAGAGTGCTCCTATCTGATCGTGGGGCGCAGTTTAGCTGCACAATTGAGGAAGGGGCGTGGCACACAGCACACATATACAATTAGAGCCTTTACGAATGCTGACAATAGGATTTGTCTGGGAGAACATTCTAGAATGGCCGCCTCCTCACGTAAAACTAAACACATGGAGGGTCTCTGGGGACTAAGTAAAGGTATTGTTCTTGCCTGGAATGGTGAAGACAGATGGATAACGTGGAAGGGGCTGATTCACTCTTGTTTTGTCGAGGCAGTAACCTACCAAGTGCTTGCTCTATCACCCCTCATGTACCCGTGCCAATCTAGTCTGGGTTTGACCCGGTACCTGGCTGCGGCTCGACTACTTTGTGCTTGTCTGCGTTTTGGAACTTTGGGTAGCATGAGCGCAAGCTGGGATGTGAAGCCCTGCTCCAGCCTTTGGCCTCTATTGGCCTGGCAGGAGTTGATGGACTAGTTGCGACCCAGAGTACTTACCAGTGGTTTCGTTTTAGTTTGTAAATTTATATAGCGCTGCTTATCGACCATGAGGGTATCCAGGCACTGTGCATGGGCACGGGGAGATTAAGTGATTTGCCCAGAATCAAAGGTTGTTGAGCAGACACAGAGACTCAAACACGGATCCTCAGCTCCTGAGTCAGCAGCTCTCACCATTGCGCCACATCCTGACTGATTAAAGCAATCCATCCATCACCTTTCTGTTCTCCTCATTGCCATGTTATGGGTGCGATGGGTATGCCCAGAGGTGATTCCTGTGCCACAAGACCGAAGTTGAACCCTAATGATGAGGCCCATGTAAGCTGAAACGGGTGTGAGGGCTGCTTGTGTTTCCGCTTAGAAAGGACATAAACTGTCAGTTCAGGCTAGACTGTTCTACATGTGGTAGGACAAAGACAAAATTGCAAATGGATGGTTCCTATCTGAAGTGGTGAAGTGGGCAAAAGCAGGACTTGATTGCAGCTCTGAGAAAATACTGGGGGGCAGATTTACAATAACTGGCGCATCCCTGCATATCAGCAGGGATGCACCAGTTATTTTGCATCATGGCCGACACCTCTTGCGCCACCATGGATGCGCCACATTTACAATGCGCCGCACCATGGGGCAAGAATAGGCAGATTCGTGATGTATCTGCTGCCGTAAAGGTGACACATTGCTGGAGTGGCGTCACTAGCGCGACGCAGCTCCAACAAGGCTCGGGGTGCCCCTATGCCTAACATGCTGCGTCAATCCTTACGCCTGCTTCAAGCAGGCACAGGGTTTTGATGCAGCATGGCCCTAAAAGTGACTGAGTGAAATCTTGTAGATTTCACTCAGCCACTTTTAGACGGTATTCCTGCGCCGGCCGGCCCACATGTGGAGCAGGGCTTTACAACATGACGCATCTCCCAGATGGGTCACATTGTAAACACCCCGCAGAATGGTGCTGGCTTTGCGCTGCCGTTGCATCACAAAAGTGAAGCAACGGCGGCGCAAATGTGGCATACAGGGCTTGTAAATCTGGCCCTAGGAGTCGGCAGAATGTTCCGTTTCGCCCATGGAATTGGTCGAATTTTGGCCACTCTGTATTTCCCTTTAATGCAGCGTTCTGGTCAGATTATGCCAATCACCGTGTGGTGGGATTTTTCTCCTGCGAGGCTCCAGAATATGTCAGCTGGTGGGAATGAGCCAGAGTCTGCATCCCATAGCTTGATTTTCTAATGCAGGCAATTTGCAGTCAGACGACTGCCGTTCGGGTACATTTGACATCGCTTAAGACAATTTTTTACTCAAAAATCAACTCGAATGGGCGCTCACTCGTACGCAACACATGGTGCTGTTAATTCTGATTTTCAGCGATGCTCGCACTAACGGAGCTCTGGTACGGGATGAGCTGCGTAATTTTTTAGCCAAAGGCGGAATTCCGCAGAATCTCACAGAGTTTATCTGCAACTCCGCGGAATTCCATGGAGTAAACCTCCATAAATTCCGCTGATGGAGCAGATTTCATCTGCAGTCAGGCATTGTTTTATTTTTTGTGCTTCAGACAGACTGCATTTAAATTGCCACGCACATTTTGGTGCAAGTTAAAAACATGGCACATGAAAAACATGAAAGTGAGGCCTATTTAGTCTGAAATGCTTTTGCTGAATTAACATGTGTTTTTGCAGTGTAGAGAAAAGTGGCCTTTTTAGCTTTGAAGATTAATAGAATGTGTTTCTCTCTTCCCAGCTCATCCCTTGCAGTCTAAATGTACTATTTCTGTCTTAAGAGACTTTGACTTGTTGCATATTTTGATAAATATTTTCAGTTAATAACACCTCTTTTTATAACGTGTGTGAATTAATAATGCACCAAACACTACACAGGGGGCTAAATGTTTTTTTTTGCATGAAAAGCTATCTAAAACACTAAAGCATGTTGCTGTGTGCGCTGTATTAACTGTGTGCGCTATATTAACTGTGTGTGCTTTTAAATTTTACACTAAAGCATAAACATGCTATATTGCACATTTATTTTGCATGTTGTCATAAATAATAGAAAAGCTGCTTTACACTAATAGCTTGGCTAGGTAAACATTTATAAGGGGTATTAGTATGGAGTTGGGAAACATAACGGACTGATTTACATGAAATTAATATTCTATTTGTGTTTGTTTTATTTTTGGGCCTACCATTAAATGGCTGCCTGTGAAACCAGCAAAGCTATGGCTTGCTTTGAAAGAGAAGAGAGCATGCGCAGACACCAGATTGACTCAAACTGCGGAAGGAGTCAAGAACATCTTGAACTATACATTCTTGTGATTGTGCCAATGTGAAGGAAGGAAGGATGAATTAGAATGAAACATTTTTTCTAGTAAATTTTGCAAACGTTTATAAATGTATTAAATCATTTGCGCTTCTTTTGTTAAAACTGGTAAAGTCAGGTTTTTAGAATGAGTCAGGGTAGTGAGAACTCATGCCATCATGACTGACCAATCACGTACAAGTTTTCCTGAAAGATGCTACATCTTTGTGTAGTCTGCCAATAATTAGAGTATAAAATAATGTCCTCTCTGCATAGGGGCTGGCTTTCTTAGCTCAGCTGGCTTCTTGCTCATTTTGGCTTAGGCTTTACTTCGTTCTATGGGTTAGGTACGAGAAACGTCCCGGGAGACTGTGAAGCGTCCGAGGAGAGTTAGGGGGAGGGTTCTTGCTTTCACGTCATATTTTGGCACTGCAGGCCACATTCCTTTGAGGTCTGGGGAAGGAGGGGCTGTCTCCCTCCTTGTTTGCTCTTTAGACACAGAGATGCACAGAGCAGCAACAGATAGAAAGGCTCTTTAGATCTAGATGCTAAACTTTAAGTTTATGCTTTGACTAATTAATTAGGTCTGAAAAGAGTTATTTGACTTATGCATTTATTTCTCTTAATGGGAGATTTTTGCAAACTATTTGATTTTTGATTAGCCTTGCAAGACTGTTTTTCTTAGAAACTCTTTAACAGTTTTGAATGACATTTTGTGCCACATTTTCTTTCTTATATGTAATGCTTATATGCAGACTGTAATATGTTCTGTATTAATGCTATTTTTCCTGTTTTCCAAATTCTGTAACCTGATTGATATTTTACTAATGAATAAAGGGTCAGAGAAAATTAACTTTTGACTAGAAAATAAAATCCTTTAAATACTCAACAACTCTCTTGATTGGCTTAAAATAATAATTGCAGTTTTGACTGTTCATCTTTATTTAAAGTCTCCTGAAGGTAATACATGGTGTGAAGGGCCCAACACCTTTTGAGCAATAAATTAGAGGTAGCATGAAGGTTTTGCATTGTGAAACTACCAGAAGAAATTACCGCTCCATCACCGCCTCCCCTAGAGTGGCTGAGATTAAATCAAGCAATTCATCCATTGTTTTCTCATTTTCCTCTTGTATTTAACCCTAAATCAAAATCGCCTGTAGGCTTTCTTAGAAGAAAACAGAGATACATTCTGGGAAACGGCTAGAATTGATTTAAAATGAAATAATAGAGCTGTCAGGAATGTGAGTGGAATCTTTTAAAAGAGCCCATTGGGGGACCATGCATGACTGCATAGTTTAGATTTCTGCCATTCATAGATTGTGAAGAAA
Organism: Lissotriton vulgaris; assembly: GCF_964263255.1. Lineage (NCBI taxonomy): Eukaryota > Metazoa > Chordata > Amphibia > Caudata > Salamandridae > Lissotriton > Lissotriton vulgaris. Next base: position 1,078,738,122 of record NC_141699.1, on the reverse strand, counting down.
ATGCTTGAAACCTTTCTTCTGTGTCCATGTCTAATCATCTTGTAGCCATTCTCTGTTATTAGAGTTTTCAACCCCAGCACGAACAGTGACTGATAAGGGCCCTACAAAGAAATTGTTAGCCAAGAGGGAGTAGGTGCAGGACTGGCTTGGAAGGTTCAGTACCTGCATTTTTGGGCCCAATTTTTTTCTAACTTGGAAGGAAAATTTAAGTCAGCCTCCAGTAGGAGTGCACCTTGAAGCAATTTCTACTGGAGGAGTGTCCAACGCAGATCCAGGAGGGACAGATGCATGCCACATTTTCAGGATAGCCATGTAAAAATATATTTACATAAAATTGATTTAGATGGAAGTCATTTATTAGGCCTTGCCTGTAGACAGCTTTTACTTTACCTGTTCATCTGAAAGCGACCTATTGTATCTACTAAAGACTTGGAGTGGACTTTGGGAATGCTCCACTCACATTCACCATCATCCATCATCCATCTTGTAGTGGTTTTTCACAAAGCATAAAAAGCATTTAAAGATGGCCACCCTGCATGTGTGTTCAGAGTTGGTGGTCATCAATGTCAAGTCTTGCCCTAAAAGCTAAGATATGACTCACCGTCTTGAAGCATGATTACAGGCACTTAGTTGAAAGTAACTTATGGGAATTGGTTATGCAAATGTGCTGTGTAAAGGACAGAGATGAAGGACTCGGGTCTCACAAGGCCTTGCAGGTTGTATTTGTTTCACCATCTTTGAAGAGTACAATAAGGGCGTTATGAGGATCTGTTCAATTGCTCATATAAATGGAATCTGTGGAGATTTGTAATGTTTGAGAAGTATTTAGGGTTGCTAAGAAGTGAAAGAGCAAAAGCAATTTAATATAATTTAATTGCCTAAAGCTTTGTCATTGAAATTTATCTCAAAGGATGCGGTTTTCCTTTCGTAAACAATAAAAAAGAGATTAATTTGAGACGCTATAAAAATACATAATTAAAGTTTATATGGATCAATTTCGTTGTCTTAATAAGATTTTTTTTTACCAGCACTTGAATACATTGCTTTCGTTTTCAATGTTATAATGTGTTTCAGTTACAGAAGGCAACCATATCACATACATTTTATACTGTGTTATTTTATCGTTTTATATAATGGATATTGAAAATTACCCCTTGGAGTGATTTAGGGGCTATCATGCTGACCTTTGGTGTCATTTGTTTGTGAAATGAATTCAGAGAAGAGGAGAAGGAAGCTGTGCTGAGATGGAAACATATTGAGAAGGGAGAGGATAATGGCAGAGAGGAGTAGAGAGAAAGAACATTTCCAAGGGTTGGCAGATACTTCTTATGCTTCATACGTCCCATCCAGGACTTGGTGCGGTCGTCCAATTTGTAGATTCATCTCACTGACTGAATATTAATGCCTTTACCCACTGGGATGGTGGATCTGGGGGGCAGAGAAATGCAGACAAGGCTGCCAGTTATTATGGAGGGCACAGAACCATGGGCAATGGGTGCTGTTATGAGTGGCAATTAAATCCACCTGAGGGGTGCCCTGCAAGGTGAAGATGTACTGGACTGCCACCAAATGGAGAAGTTACTCTTGGTCGGCAAGATGCCGCTGGCGCAGGATGTCGGCACTGATGTTCAGAGATCCAGCTAGATGGTTGACGACTAGCAAACCCACTCTGGTTCACTCAGGACCTGAGCCTCATTGTCTCCTGATGAAACAGGCAAAACCCCTACTCCCGGCTTGATCAAGCAACTGCAGTAATTGCTCCTCAGGAAAGCCTACCATATGAGGGTTTTGAGAAATTTTACTTTTTTTCCTTTATGTGCAAAAAAAATCCTACCACAAAAATACAGGCCACTTACTAAGTGAGAATCATAATAAGAGGGAAGGTATTGATAGAACATCTATTAGAACTTTGGTATGTTTAGCGTTCCATTGAAGACAATGAAGTGCTCCGGGCTTATAATGGGCAATAGAAGCCCAGAGGAGCAACATTCCAATGTTTGTTCATAGCTGTTTCTGTGAACAAAGGACTTACGGAGCCCAAGGTGATTTCAACTACCTGGGGCTCTAAGAGGCCTTTGTTTTTACAAATTAGAACATTCTGCCCTCTAGTGGTGGAATGCTCTATTAGCCTTACAGCTCTCCCTTGTTAAAGGCCCATGCAGAGTGGGCCTTTAACGGCTGGTAGAGCACGCTACTGCGGGCTCTAAGACTATGTTCTAGCTGCAGCGTTACAGATAATGGTCAGCCTCGCCCTCCTTACAAGTGTTGAGGAAGAGGGCGAAATAAATCCATATAGTCATTCTCCAAGGTTGTAACTGCTTTTTACTACTTTGTCAACTTTATGATGTTGGAAAACGTTAAAAAAGGCAATGCAGTGTGACCCTTAGAACCGTAGTGCATGGATTTTAACATCTTGGGGGAATATTGGGAACCTCAGCCTGTCTTCGGAGGTGTGTAACCCATCTATTTTAGGCCAACACTGAGGAAGGGCATGGAGAATCAGAGGAAAGGAGATTGCTCATAAGTAACCTGAACTGCCCAGTCCAGTGTTCCAGCCTTTGCTATAGATATTTCTATCATCATCAGATAGCCCACCTATCCATCTGCGAGGTCATCTATGATGTGCCACATACCCTGGGTAAAAGTCTCTTGGTGCTAGAAATTCTGATTAAAATGGAAGTCCATGCATTTGGCAAACCGCGACTAATCAATGTAGTGCATGAGGTACATTTTTCTTTCTAAATCTAGGAACGTTAGATCCTTCCTGAAGGTGGGGAGTACGAAAATGTTGGCCCCTTAACTCTAAAAGGCTTAAAACCTCAATGGTTCATTGAGACCAGGGTAAAGAGAACAGCAAAGTTCATCAAAACTCTCGGACCCCCTACTCAACATTGTCAATGTGCCAGCACTCAAGGCTTCTTACCAGGATCTCTGAAGATAAGTCAGATCCTCTCACTTCTAAAAAAAACTTGCAATAGACCCTGCTGGCCGACCACCAGCCCGTCACTCACCTAGCATTCATCGGCAAGATCACTTGCAAAGAAGTCTGTGTTCTCAAATATCACCTTAATGCTAACATCTGCTGCATGACTACAGGTCTAGTTTCAGATCACAAACTAGAGACCCCCATTACCTTAGAGATTGTAGACGATGCCCTCCTGACCACAGATGACCTAAGTGTGCTGATATTGCTGGACGTCACAGATGCCTTCAACACAGTCAACCATCCCAACCTCTTAACGCGGCTTGGAAACATGGAATTTACTTGCAATGTCCTTCACTGGTTCTTCTCCCTGCAGTTAGTTTGTTCACATAGGCACCTCCAGATCCCAAAGATTCCTACGACCTGTGGACTCCTGCCGGGTTCCATGCTGTCCGCTGTTATCTTCCACTTCCACGTGGAGCCACAGGAGCTCCACTCACAGACAACACCATCACAATTCACCAATATGCTTATGATACACAACCCTACTTGAAAGGGTCCCCTGCTTCAGACGTCCATTCCCTCGGACACTGCCAGTACATCATCCAGACCTGGAGGTCCAGCGCCTACCTGAAGCTCAGTGCAACGAAAACACAATTCCTGTTATTTGGCAAGAACAACAAACAATATACAATAAAAACACGGCTCAATGATATGAACCTTGATGGCTACAAACCCCAAGTTTCACTGAATGCCAAACCACTTGGATTCACCATGAAAACCAAACTCATCCTCAAAGTACAGACTGCCAAAAAATAAAGACAGCCTGGAATCAGCGCTCCCTTCTAAAGAAATTGAAGCCATTTCTTTTAAAAATCAACTTTATAACTGCTGTTCAAGCCCTTGTAATCTTGCATCTGGATGGTGGCAACTCCCATCTTCACGGCCTTCCAGACTCGAAGCAGGCCCCCGTAATAGTATCCTACTTGTTTCAGCATGCCTCGTTCAGAGTTTGAAGAAATATGGTTGCATCACCTCCAACATGATGGAACTGCATTGGCTCCCTTTGCTGCTCAGCACATCTTCAAAGCGGCTGCACAATTTACAAAGCCATCATGACCAGCACCCCCCCCCCCTTAACGTGCAGACAAGTTCACCATCTCTGGTGCTTCTCTGCACCCCAGGAGCCAGGACACCATCAGACTGCAGACAAAGATGGGTTAAAAAAAAGCAGCAGATGGTCTTTTCCATCTAGGCAACAGGATCTTGAACAACATCCCCGTATCCATCAGGAACGCACCAACACTGCTCCAATTTAGGAAAGAGTTGAAAATGCATCTCTTTAAAACACACTACATCACAATGCACTAACTGTCCAGAACCAGCTTCCTCTTCGATTACTTGTCAACTTTATGCTCATCTTTGATCCCGTACAGCACTCTACTTCCTTTCGGCTAGGTTTGCGCTAAACATATACCACGCAGATACGAATATTATTGGTCGGTGTTTTGGAAGGACACACTTATAGAGTTTCTTAAACGAAAGATACGTGCATGAAGTAGGCAGAAATAAAGTAAATATGCTTTTGCAGTGGCAGCCAATACCGCGCATTCATTTTGGCGGAGACACGATCACATTTTATTGAAGCACATAGGACTTCAAGCTGCAGGAGTTACAGAATGTTCTGGTCTGGAGATAGATTGGGCTGGAAGGTTTAGCTAGGTACAGGGTTTCAGACGTCAAGATGTGGGTGTATGAAGGCATTCATGATACTGTCCTGTGCGAGAAAACATGCCATTGAACCCCAGGCAACGTGAGCGGTCATCGTAAGAGGGGTGTTCATTATGAGCCCAAGATGTGTAAGGGTGCCAAAAGGGGAGGGATGGGGCCATCCAAAATGGCCGCAAGATTAGTTTGGAGAATTTGATCCCAGAAAGAGGTCAGCTTTGGTAGCGTTCACTTTCAAATAATTCACATTTTATCTTTCAGCGAACCAACTCCACTGCCTGTGATCTCAGCCATAAGGGGTTAACGTATGTTGCTGTCTTACCCGTCTGTGCCGTCTTCTGATGAGAAATTTGTTTTTTTTCTATTGAAATGCTCCTAGATACACTTTCCCAAAGTGCTCTGTAATTACTTCACAGCTGCCAGTTTGCACTCAATAACATTTACTGTTGACTTTTTTGCAGTGTACGTTTCACGTAGCGCCAAGCCTAAAAATATATGCAAAATTAAGGCTTTGCGTACGGAAAACGCTGCGTGTTTACCTGACGAGCGTGCTAAAACTGTACCGCGGTGTCGATCAAAACAAGGTGCGCGCCTTCCCTTCCTGCGAGAGTCATGTTAATTTCCGGCACTTAATGTGTTTAATGCCCTTTTCTGTCGCGGGTGGCTCTGCCTTTGCTATGCAAATCAGGGTTTTCAGCGGCATCAGTGGCACCGCCGCCTCATCTCGGCTCCGAGGGCAATTAACTCGAAATCAGATTCCCGCCCGAATATACTTCATTTCTGAGAGCATTGTGCGTAAGGAACAGACGCCAAAGCACGCGTGAGGCGTGGTGGGGGAGGGGGGGACGCCTCATCTGAAAGAGGCGGTCTCACGCCACTGACTTTCAGAAGACCAGCTCTTTTGGCGGGCTTCTTGCTTTGAGAGCAGTGGTCACCAGAGGACATGTTGAGCACCAGGGCCAGTCTGGGACAGAAAATAGCCCCCTGCCCCCATTTGTGAATTAGATAGCTAAAAAAGTGGCCCATGTTTGCAAATTGGGGCAGTTTTGAATTTGTAAAGAAGCGCTGTATAAGTATTTTGCAAAGTATGGATGACTTCGTGGATTCGAGCTTCCTGGAGTCAATGCCTGTTTTAATATTAGGAAAAGCAACAAAAAAAAAAACACGGGCCCAGCAGACCTTAAAACAGGCTCACAAACAGCCAGAAAATAGCTCAGACACTCAGGGTGTCCAGAATTTTAAAGCCAAAAACCGGGGCATTCCACAAAAATAGAAGGACTACAATTTTGCTTCAAGCGAGCGTACAGAATGACAGCGCACCTCAGCAGAGAATTACAGAAGAGGCAGGAAGAACATACATAAAATGCAATTTTTTAAACCAAGTAGCTTTGCAGTTAATTAAATTGCTGTCTTGAAACAACTGCTAACTATCCCTGCTTTGTAAAACATAATAACGCACCTCACCGTTTTCAGTCGACCCTCTCTAAAAACTGGGACAGGACCTACATTTCCTGAAATCTGCCAGGAGAGCTGGTGAAAAACCCGGACCGTCCGGGCAAATCCGGGACGCCTGGTCACCCTACAGACACTACTAATGATCTGTCAGACCAGCCGGTGGGGCACTGCCCTATTGCCCCATAGCCCTGTCTGACTCTGCTCTGTGCCTTACCGTGCATCAGTGTCGTCAATGGGGATTCAGGAACTGTGTGCATGAACTGAAGCATGCTGCTTGCATGGACATCAGTTCACCAAAATATATGGGGTAGTGGAAGTGACATCATGCACCCCTTGAATCCTTGTGACATCACAGGGCGGACGTCTTGTCTCGTGGCGTACAAAAAATGATAGGGCCTCCCTGCAAAATGGGATGAAGGGCCCGAGACCCCAGCATTTCACAGATGTTCATAGGTTTTAGGCTGAATGGGGCCACAGTTTCCCAGAATCGCAGTGGCCCCAGAGACTTGTGATCAGCTCGCGAGCCTTGCCCATCACGGAGCCCCTGAGCAGCCTTCTAGTGAAGGACAAGGAGTGGAAACCTCAGACAATAGCCAAGATTGGCAAAGCTAAGAGGTTTGACATTTGCATGGTATGCAGATTAATTGGCACCCGCTGTAGAAATGTCAAAGTGATTGTACGAATGCACAGACGTAGGTATCTGAAAAACGAACCTTGCAGAATAAAAGGATTGCTTTATTTTCTTTGGCATCTATTTTCCAGATGCTTTTGTCAGTATTTTCTGCCCAGTTCTGCCAATTTGCTGGTCAAATGACTGTATCTGTAATAGTCTCTCATGTATTCCAATAGAGGTGGAAGGACACATCCTAACAGCCCATCGAAAAGCAACGAGGCGAAAATATTCTTGGGTATGATCCTGTGATTGACACTTTCTCAAACAGATGGCTTTAAGTTCTGGAGAAAGAGCAGCCAGTGGTTGAAGAAGGCTTGCCCAAAGCCCCTCAAAGTAAGCCTAAAATCCAATATGTTCGCTGTCACCGGCGCAAGCACCATACACGTCAAACCTAAAAATGGCTCATAGAGTCCTGGTCACTTCCTGTTGCTGCCTTCGAGGTCTGTAAGATCAGGGGTAGCGAGGGCAGATCCCGATGTACCAAGGCATGTCGGAGAGTCCAGCAGCGGTCTGTGCAGGTTAGCGCGGTGGGGCAGGGGATTTCGAAAGACAATAGAATTGTATTTATTCATTTAATTTTCCCCATTCTGTCATCTGTCCACTTCCCCCCTTCCCACCCCGCCTGCCGCGCCTACCTGCACGGACTGCCTCGGTCACAGACAACTCCTATCCCAGGTACTGCGAATTGACCACAGTTGCTAGTAACTATACGTGCCTAGTTCTCTCGACTCGCTGCAAAGTTGGATTCGCACCCAATGCCCATAACAGTCAAATCGTCAATGCCAGGACTATCAGCATTGTAATGGACTTTACTTATATTTTCAAACAAGTCACCACTCTTTCTTTTCCTAAAAACACACTCTCTCCACCCTTCTCACATCCCCTTACGTCCTACAACTTTTGCCCAGCTCCAACATCATTACTCTGTTTCCTCTGTAAGATTCTTTGGCACTGCATTTAAAACAGCTATCATCTTCCCTACATGCTATTTCTCATCTCTTTCCTCTCTATTGTTTTCATTCTCACAAATCCATAAAGCTTCTCTTCTTTGAGTGATACATTCCTGAAGTTTAGTCCTACTGTCCTAGCCAATCCTCCCCTGTACCTCTCTTTAATCTCTCTCCTTTGTTCACTCTACTTTTTCCTCAGGTCTTTCTTCATTAGAAGTTCCTAGTACAGGAGTTTCTAATTTTTCTTCTCACCTTTCAGGCATTTTTTACTCTGTATCTTCCTCTGTGTAAAATGATCTCTCTGCTGCTTCTGTGTTCTTGATGGTCTGTTCTTTTCACCATCTATCCAGTTCCCTTTGCTTCTATTTGTGTTTCATTTGGCCTACCTGTCACTCTCATGTGGTGGATTCTGAGATTTCTGCTTCCTTCGCGTCTAAGATGTTATGTCTCTCTTTGGTTCAGGATTGTATATTTTCTCTTCTCTTCCCAGCTTTACAACATCTGTAAAATTCACTCTTTTCTGGCTTTCAAGCAGCCACTAACCTCCTTTCTACTCTCCCCTTTCTTAGCTGGATAACTTATGCTCTGGTTTTGTCCAAGTCTTTGCTTACTCCTAACACCACTCAAGATTCATTTGACCTCATATTCGCCTTTTTCAGTTTACTTAATTATGTGCATGCCCACGCGCCTTTTTTTCTCTCCTTTTCTTCCTCCTGCTTGGTCCTTGTGTTTGCTTGGTTCCACTTCCTGATTGATAATCTCAATGGGGTAACCCAGTCATGTGAAGAACCTGGGGGTAGGTACGTTATAGCAGCAGTGGTTCTGCCACGTCAGGAATCAATACATTTCTTACTTAGTCCTCACTGAGGTAGGGCTGTAATTAATGATTCAATGAATCTCAACACTGATTGTACAAACCAAAAAACACACAACTGAATTGAATAGTGGTAAATAATATATTGAAAAAAATCATGTATTTTGGAGAATAAATAATACAGAACACGACACATACCCAATATACACAACACACAGAAATAGTTTTTTGCAATAGCGACAATAGAGAAAGTGACTAAAGCGGTTTTATACATGTATCAACAATACAAACTATACATAACAAATATAACACATGAACCAAAAATTCATTGTATAGCGTTGTATTAACAGTGAAACAAGCCCTAACAAGAACTATAATTCATTTTCTTTGTTACAAGGGTCTAATTGGGCAACAACGCTTATTTTGAACATCGACGTTTCGACCCCTAATAACGTGTGTATATGCAAAACATCACTGTGGGGGTCTTCATCAGGACAATGGAACAGTTGTGTATTGCCTTCTAAGAAGAATGTAGAAGCAGCTAGCCTTGTCCTCAATATTCAGTAACCTGTACTTTCAATTACAGGCACATTTTTGTCCAAAGCCCAAAGGCTAAAGATTCTTCACAAAATTTGAGATTGGAGTGATCTTCCTCCTTCAAACTCCTTAGACCTCAAAAATCAGTTTTAAGGCTTGAAAAACCATACGTTTTATTGGGGATAAATTATCATAGGGCCAGGGGGACACATGCTTAGTGCTTCATCAGTTTACCCCGAGCGAGAAATGCCGGAGAACTCAAGGGTACGAGATTACTTTGGATTACTGATTTTATACACGGAAAGAGGTCCCTGGCCCGCTACCTGGATTGTGTGTACGTCATTAGTGGTGTAAGACGTCCTGTACTAATCTCTGAGCGCGTATTGCCAGAGGTTACAAGGGAGCACGTGTGCCCCTAGCCATATGATAATTTATCACCAAAAAAACTTATGGTTTTGCAAGCCTTAGAACTGACTTTTGTTGGGGAAGCTACCAGGCCCTTGCCAATATATATAAAAAAAAAAAAACATTGGCTGAAAGCAAACATAGTTTTGTTTTCAAAAAGCAAACATTGTTACGGTGCCCCTAGCACTGAAGGGAACTACTTTGTGTATGGATGTGCTTGTGAAAGGGAATAATGTCATCACTCACAGTGAAGTTAGCCAATGGCTGAAGTGGGCGGACCCACTGTTCCATGCTCTGTGCTTAGTGGGTAGAAGAAAAATGACACAAAAGCAGAACAGCGGCTGAGGAGGGCTAGCAGAAACCCCCTAGAAGTCTATATATTATACATATAATGTTAGCAAAATACATATATTTTTAGTAGGATGTATGACGTTAAAACGCATACTTTTACCACGCATACCATTACAACGCAATATTTACAACGCAGGTTCTTTTACAACGAATACCTTTACAACGCATGACATTACATCGTAGATACTATTACAACGCATGCCATTACAACGTAAGTATAGGTAAGTATATATTTTTTTATATTATTAAATTATTGTTATAAAAAATGTAATTAATACATATTTAATTGATTTAATTTATTAAATACATTTTTTATTGTCATTGTAATTTTAAAATTATATATATATATATACTTTTTTTATAAATATTAAAATTACAAATATTAATTTCTTTAATTTAATTTAAGTATTTTTATAAAACTGAACCCTTAAAATACCCCTGTACCCCATAACCTAAACCCAGCCCTGAACCCTAAAAATACCCCTGTACCCCAAAACCCAAACCCAGCCCTGAACCCTAAAAATACCCCTGTACCCCAAAACCCAAACCCAGCCCTGAACCCTAAAAATACCACTGTACCCCAAAACCCAAACCCAGCCCTGAACCCTAAAAATACCCCTGTACCCCAAAACCCAAACCCAGTCCCGAACCCTAAAAATACCCCTGTACCCCAAAGCCAGCCCTGAACCCTAAAAATACCCCTGTACCCCAAAACCCAAACCCAGCCCTGAACCCTAAAAATACCCCTGTACCCCAAAACCCAAACCCAGCATTGAACCCTTAAAATACCCCTGTACCCCAAAACCCAAACTATATATAAAATTACTTTAATTAATTTATTTTTAATATTTTGGTAATTTAAAAAAAGGTTAAATAAAATGATATACTTACCTATACTTACGTTGTAATGGCATGCGTTGTAATAGTATCTGCGATGTAATGTAATGCGTTGTAAAGGTATGCGTTGTAAAGGATCCTGCGTTGTAATGGTGTGCGTTGTAACAGTATGCGTGGTAAAAGTTGCATGGTAATGGTTGCATACCTTTTTAGTAAAATCAAATGGTCTGGGTCTTTATCAAACCTAAAAAAAATGCTCAAATCTGCCCTGCGGTGAACTAGGGTAATGGGTGGATTTTGTGCCCAAACACCGGGAGGCTCCTCTGTTCATGCTCTTTCGCCATCCTACACTGAAAATTCTAATCCAGGGAGGTGTGAGCTGCCCACACCAAATCTGATTGGCTCATAATTGTCTTAGCAGGAAGAACCTATTCTCAAGGTGAAAGGATGGCCAGTCCGATGGGCGTTCTTCTATAAATCGGATTGGCCTCTGAGCCAACCAATCAGAATGGAGCCATGTGATAAACCCATTAGCTTTAGTTCCTTGTAGCCCATCAGAGCAGTCCTTTACAAACTTCACAAACTGCCTGCGCGGAAATCACATGGTGGCAGGCAAGGTGAGCTGGAAACCACTCCATATAGTAGATTACTTTCTCGTCTTTTGCTGCTAAGCAGCCGATGTCCATTAAGGTGTGCGAAAACATCCCAGGACATCGGCAACCGCCTCAGTGACCCTTTGTTTCTTTTGTGGGTGGGGAGGGGGTGGTGAGTGACTCCAAGGGAGCTCTTGGCACAAGGCCCTGCCCCCTACAAGGCTCCGCCCATGCCCCACACACAGTTTTTTTTGTTGCATATTTATGTAGCGCAAACTAGTCCCGAAGGTATTGGAGCGCTTTACATGAGCACCGTATTTACATTACACATTCAGGCACGGGTAGATTAAGTGATTTGCCCAGAATCACAGGATGTGGACGCGACCTCGAGGCTCGAACCCTGGTCTCCAGCACCAAAGTCAGCAGTCCTCTCCCCACACAGTGAAATTTATTTACTGGTTGGCAGTTCCACATGAACCTAACAACTGGCTACAACAAACTGTGCTACCAAACATCTGCTTAATTTTAGAAATAAGTAGGGCCAGTACCCAAACTTTTCTCAGAACTTTTTTCTCATTTGGCAGGCCTGCCAAAGGGTGGCATTTCCTAGTACCAAGGCTACCTAGCCTTAATTCCACCTCATGCCTCGTTCATCCACCACCAAACATCCCTGCCTCTTTATTTCACTCTTTCATGTTCTTTTCATCTAGATTTTCTTACTTTCTCACTGTTTTTCTGTCTCTCTCTTCTTTATTCCCCCTTTGTGGTTTTCTCTCTCTGGATCAAAGTCTGATGAGGAAAATAAGTGCCGGTACCCAAGGACGTGTGCTGATGGGCCCAACCAGCAAACACCAGCTCAAATAAAGCACTGTGCCCACATCTCCAGCCGCCAAGACCGAACATGCAGAACCTCCACCCAGCCTTAAGCGACTCTTGAGACACGAAAGGCACCCCCATCTTGCCACACATTAAAACAACCAACCTCTCAATGTGCTCATGCGTTGAACACAACCCCACAGCCATGCAACACCTCAACAGCAACTAATCACATGATACAGCAGTACACAGGACATCTACATAGCAAGAGACCCACTGTGCCTCCACTCCCAAACCTCACGTGACTCAAGACAACTGACGTCACTCCTGTAGGCACACAAGGCACTCCACGACACAGGACCAGCATACCTCAACAGACGACTCACCTTCTACACCCGAACCGCCATTTCCGCTCTACCGATCACGCCATCACTACCATCCCCCGCATCCGAAGAGCGACTTCCGGCGGCAGGTCGTTCTTCTACCTCGCCGCCAGGACCTGGAACACCCTCTCCATCCTTATACGGCAGACCCAAGACCTACTAACCTTCAGGAGGCTACTCAAGACCTGGCTGTTCGAGCAGTAGCAGCACCCCCACCCCCTCCTAGCGGCTTGAAACCCTCACTGGTGAGTAGTGCGCTCCACAAATTCCCTGATTGATTGATTGACTGGTGATCTATCGATCCCAAGGGATCAGACAACACACACACATTACTTATGCTATTTTGCTTCAGCCTTCTGTATTGATTACACTAGGGTGTAATGGCTTGCCTGTTCGCGCTCCATTTGTTAACCTAAACTCGATAATTTCATGTCAGAATGCAATGAAGTGAGCTGTGAAGTTAAAGTGAAGACAGGCAGAGGGTGGGGAGAGAGGCCAGGGCTGAGGACTGATGGGAGCATGAGTGGTCAGAACCAAGCCGCCCTTACAGATGGGCACGGGGTCAAGCTCCAGGCAGGCCAGCTGGCTTTGTGGCCCTAAAACCAAGCACATGGGGTGCTGTGTGCAGAGGATGTTGTCACACAGCTGGTTGTGTACCAACTTCACACCGACCAGCAATGGCCAGGTCTGTGGGCGTGGGGTCTGAAGGGGAGCTCTGAACACTGCTGCTACTCCTGGCTGTTCTCTGGTACTCCTAGAACTGCACTTCCTGACCCTTAGCTGAAGGGTCATGAACCCATGGGTGGGACCAACTCTCCGATTTCATCAGGAGGCAAAGGGTGCGTAATATAGCTACCTCCAAGACCGAACATGCAGAACCTCCACCCAGCCTTAAGCGACTATTGAGACACGAAAGGCACCCCCATGGGGTGGAGAGCATGGGACTCACGTCTGAGCATACCCATTCCACTCGGGGTGACAAAATGCAAAACAGACGTGAGTCCCATGCTCTCCACACCACTGGATTCAAGCAAGCCAGGCTGATGACGGCTGATTAGCCAGAAACCGGTCCTCGGAAGCTTGTTTCCGGTCCAGGGAAGGCATGCCTTGGCAGTTCGGGCTGGACTGTTCCCATGAGGCACAGGGACAGACTGATTTGCATATGGCCATGTCTGAACTGGGATGCTGTGGAGTGCAAAAAAACGATGGATTTAGGCCCAGATCTCTGTACTGGGGTGAATGTATGACATTGTTCTGCATTCTGTCCATCAACTGTTATTTTTGCATTTGCACACCCTGGTAGAGTCACACTGGCAGAGCTGTGGTACCCTGTGGTTTGAATCCTCTGAACGCTCTGAGCCCCGTGGGAGTCAAACATGGCGCTCCCTTCACTTCTAATGCGGCAGATGTACGTGTTTCAAGGGGGGGTTCACCCAATCATAAATACACAAACACATTAAACCCAATTGCATGACTAAGCCCTCGAAGGCACCCATTGAGTCAATAAAATTTCACATTTCTAATGAGACCTGCATCCCCAGCCGAGTTTTAATTAATGAATTAGTCGCACACAAGGGGGTCTCCGCCGGCAGTTAAATCCTCCATTAACAGCTGCGCATGGAACCTGGGGGGGGCACAGAATTAGGGGGTTCTGAAGCCCCTGAAATACCCCCTTCCCAAGCAGTGGGAATTTTAAAACATGGGGGAAGGGTTAGAGGAGGGGCGGGGCTCAGAACAGGCGCATGGGTGTGTTCCACTACATTGTGTTGGCCTAACAGGCAAGTGGGCCTCCCACCGATGACGTCACTAGCCCCAAGATGGGCAACAACCATGGCTTTGAACATGTTTAGTATCTGCAGGAAAGTTAACAGACCAGGTGTGCGGGGCAGAGATCAACTAACATCAGTATCTAATTTCCTCTGTTTGGCATGGGGGAACCCATGTTCAGGTTGTAACCAAAGTATTGCAAACAAGCATTGGCAAAGCCACAAGGAGTGGCATTGGCAAGCAGAGCGATGATTCTGTGTAATGTTTTGCAAGCCTATTCCACACAGAAAAGGAAAACAAAGAAAACAGGCCGCAACCTAAAGATGGCCGCCATATGCTTGATATGAACATTGTAAATTTTAAAAGCGTTCACTGATGTGGCTAAAATCTCTCCATTTGTACCAGGCAGTTTAGTCTCATTATTATGTTTTTAATAAAGAGACCGATTTAATCGTGATCCAATCAAACACACATACTGCAGGCAGCAACAGTGGTACAGTGTCACTGGAACACTTTAGAATAGTAACTGTACAAAAAAAGGACATTAAATCACAATGTAACTGGGAACCTGGAGTGCAGGCACAATTATCTGGTATTTAAAGTAAGTAGACAAAAAGTAAAAACTATATTTAAAAAGCTAGATGTAACCAATGCACACAGGCTTTGTGCAGTCACTTAAAGAGATCCATTGGGTAAAGCGGGTGCCTCCTGGCCACGTGCTGTACGCAGTGGTGGGTAGAAGTAAAATGTGAACAACAATTTAACAGCCCAACGAATGAAGCCCACTGACCAAAAGCCCCTCAATGTATAAATATGTGATTTTGTTTTGTGAAGCAGTCAGATTAGACAGGTAAAGAAAGGCCTCACCTAAGATTTGCAGAATTGCTTTTGCTGAAATTAAACAGAATCTCCCCAAAATATACAAATGTGATATGTGAAATGCTGTCCAGCAATTTGCACTGTTTTTTAATGCATCATTCCATCCAGTTAGGGTGCCAGGATGCATTTTTCATTAAAATAATTGCATTAAATCATGTGTGACGTGAACAACAGCCACCCACGTTGGGTTCGTTAAGTATTTTGATTGTATTTACAAAGCTTTAGATCATGTATCGAATTACTCTTGGTGCTTAATTTGTTCCGGTGTTTCCCGGTGCGCAGCACCAGCACTTATTTGTCAACAACTGCACTTATTTCTGAGAGTCACCACATGGGGGCGCTGTCTGCTTATTTTTCAGGAGAGCACATCAGCAGGTCTCTTTGAGCTTAAATATACTCTGCATTTGGACAGCATTTCTAGGGTGTGCAAGCTGTCGTGACCTCCCTTGAAATATTGTGGGTCCTGGCACTTCTTTTTTCACAAATTAAACACTGGTTACTCTGCAACTTTCCTGTGTTCTGTAGGGGGAGAGTGTGCAGCAACAAGAAATACACCTCCTATTACCCTGAGACTATAGCCACTGCTCAATCTGTCAAAAACAGTAAGTGCAAGTGGGCCGAAGTGTTTCCTAGGAGTGTGATGACGGCGCTGCTGAATGTCCGCGTTGCCGAATACCAGTGCTGCTCCACCGCGTTACCCTTTCACCCTCCCTCCTACATTATGCAGGTTCTTCCTCAACCCTGCTTTCGCCTGTTAATCACTTTTTTCCAATACTTTTCTTTCTTTCTCCCTTTTGTGCCTTTCTCTCTCTTACTCTAGGACAAAGTATGATAGTGAAGTAATATTATAAAAAATTCCTACTAGTAAAGCGCAAACATATCACCGCCTAAGGGTTTCAAGGCGCTGGGGGCATTCGGGGAGATTAAGTGAGCTCTTGCACAGTCACATGATTCTGAGCTGAGCACTGGAGATCGAACTGTGAGCCCGTGCTCTGGAGTCTGCCGCTCTGGCCGCTGTGCCACACCACTCCCCCAAACTAATCTCAGGTTCAGAGAAATGAGTGCTGTGGCAGCCATCTGCAACTACAGGCACTGATTGGTCACGGTTTATTAATAGAAAACACAAGCGTCACTGATAGATACTCAGCCCGTGGCACTTCAGGGCATAAAACTGAAGCCCCCAGTTCTGAGGCCCACCAAGCACTTGCCAGGCTGAGTAGGTCACGCCCACAGGGCAGTGACATCTTCATCCTTGCAAAGTGAAGCCCAGGCATTCAGAGGCCTGCACATTTAGCACAAGTACACCTGCCTGCTGACCTGAACATGAAGGGTGTTTGTCAAGCTGACCTTTTCTCAGCCTGACAGACACTTTTCATGTTTGGGAAAAGGTGGATGGTAGGGTGTGACCCCTCCGCCCTTAAGGACAGGCCGCCACTGCTTTTTGCATAGTACGTTTTTTCTAACGGAGAGCAATGTGGCATGTATAATGTAAATATTTGGTATGTTTAGCACCTCTGATCCAGTGTCACACTCCCTAGCTGCTGACACATCATCCACTGGCTCATCTGGGCCAGGGTGGCCAACCACGAATGCTCCTTGCTCAGCTGGTATCCACGCATCTTGAGTGAGTATCCCGTGACCATGGGTTTCTGAACTCACATCAGCAGCGTACATTATGCAGCTTTGATGTACCGAATGAATATCGGACCCACAATATTGACAGGACACAATACAGAACACAGAATTTCGAAAATAACACATTGCCTGGTAAGAAAGTCTGGTTTTCTATACCCAACTCAACATACATGTACCTAGGTGGTACATACAGCTTCAAGGTATGTAAACATGGAGTTAATGTGAGTAAATCTATACTTCCCTATATGCATTTACCTTTCAATTGTTTGTCCATTGTTATTCTGTACTCGAGGATGTATGTCGTTACTACGCATGCTTTTACAACGCATGCCTTTACCACACAGGTTTTACAACGCAAGTCGTTACAACGACTTGCGTTGGGGGACACTGGATAGTAAATTGTTTAATTTACTATTCCAACTCCAGTCCCCGTGCATTGTAGGGAAGGTTTTGGATAGTAAATTAAACTATTCCCTATCCTACAGCGCCCCCCAGCGCAAGTCGTTGTAACGACTTCCGTCGTAAAAGTTGCGTGGTTAAGGTACTGCGTGGTAAAAGTTGCGTTGTAAACGCTGTTCCCCGTACTCGATATTCTTGTACCATGATTTTGTTGGTGTTAGCAGTCAGTAGTACAAGCCACATCTTGTACAGCCTACTGGCTCCACCTGAGAGCCCTCGCCTCACGCCCGTCTGACTCGGGCTTGTTGAAATATTCTGTTCCATCTTCGGAATTTATGGAATTTTGGTGACACCACATTACTATTGTAACGCAAAGTTCCAGCCAAATTCTGCCAATCGCCAAGTGCTGGAATTTTCTCTCCCTTGTGGCTACTCAGTACGGTAAATTGGCGAGCGCGAGTGAGACTTGGTGGACACTAGCGTGATTTCAGGTCGCTAGGAGAACATCCAGTGAGATTTTTCTAATGTGGGTGGTCGCGACCGTTTGCAGTCAGAAGGCTGCCTCTGGAGTAGAAAATCTACTCGAGCGACAACAAAATCAACTCGAGAAGCCTCTCCCTCTGGCATGTCGTGTCGTTCGTGCTAAATTTTCAGCATGGAACGCGCTCCCAGCACTAAAGCACAGCACGAGCAGCGAATGTGCCTATTTCTACTGTTGGCAGAACTCCGTTAAATCTCCACGGAAATTCACAGAAATAAATTCAGAGTGTTCCGCCCACCCCTAATTCAGACCGGATAGTCAGTCAGAGGATGGTTATTTGGAGGAATCACTTTCCAATTCTATCCACCCTTTTCCATTGTTATTACATAAAGAGAGAGTACAGGGTCAGATCAAGATCAAAAATAAGCCTGGGCTCCCAAAAAACATGTGTCCCACATTCCTTAAATATGACCTTTGGCAAAACATTGCTTTGTTATTGTGAGTTAGATCATTTTTGTGTAAATGGAGAGTTTTAACACGTGTAGTGCTCAAGGCATTGGAAACGGCAATAATAACGCAACGTAAATCACGTGTGCAGTTTCAACACAAGCGTTACCACGCTTGCCTTTACCATGCATATACCTTTACCACGCGTATGCGTGGATCACGCATATTCCTTTACAACGATTTCCATTATAAAGGCAGTAAAGGTATATGTGTGGTAAAGGCTGTCAGTGTTCTAGATTTAGAGCGAGTGGGCGGGGGTGGGAGGTGTTGGAGACGTCCTGCCCAGACGACAATGGAAGGAACAGGTTGGTGAGTAGTTTTCATTTTTTAGGTTCGGCTGGGTTTGGGGTATTTTTTAGGGCTGGGGGCCATGTTTTAGGGCTAGGGGCTGGTTTTATGGCTCAGGACAAGGGGCTGGGGTTTTAGGGCTAGAGTTGGGATAGTTAATAGGGCTGGGGCCAGTTTCAGGGCTTAGGGCAGGGGTACTGGGGTGTTTTTAGGACTGGGGTTCGGGTCAGTTTCAGGGTGGGGGCTGGAGGCTGGCTTTTGGGGTTCAGGACGGGGGACAGGGGTGTAACCTTTACTACACATATCCCTTTACCAATTATGCCTTTACAACAAAATTTGTTGTAAAGGCATGCATGGCAAAGGCACGGTCGTAGTAAAGACTGTGTTGTTATATGATGCGAAGTAATCGCATGCGTGGTTCTCTCATACCACCATGTAATATCGGGGAAGAATAAAAACACCATTATTCGAATCTGCAGGACGTCCGACTCTCCGTCTTTGATCCACTGCTTGCCCTCCGACCTCTTGACCCATACACTTACTCAAACCCCTGAGGTATCTGCCTACCACTAGATCCTAGACACCTTCTCATCTTAGGGATCTCCACTGCCCACCGATCAATTGATACCCAAAGGATAATGCTGACCCTCTGTAGGTTTCTATTCATTCTCAGGGGTCCTTGGGCCCTGCTCCCTCCAAGGCCTTGAGTTTCTGCTCCCCATCAATTGCTTCCTCAGCTCCTCACTCAGCGTCAGCTCTCCTAAGCTGGTCCACTGAGGATTCTGATCCATGAGTCTTCTGCTGACACTCAGAGCCATGAGTCTTCTGCTGACACTCAGAGCCATGAGTCTTCTGCTGACACTCAGAGCCATGACGCTTTTGCTGACACTCAGAGCCATGAGGCTTCTTCTGACACTCAGAGCCATGAGTCTCCTGCTGACACTCAGAGCCATGAGTCTTCTGCTGACACTCAGAGCCATGAGTCTTCTGCTGACACTCAGAGCCATGAGTCTTCTGCTGACACTCAGAGCCATGAGTCTTCTGCTGACACTCAGAGCCATGAGTCTTCTGCTGACACTCAGAGCCATGAGTCTTCTGCTGACACTCAGAGCCATGAGTCTTCTGCTGACACTCAGAGCCATGACTCTTTTGCTGACACTCAGAGCCATGAGGCTTCTTCTGACACTCAGAGCCATGAGGCTTCTTCTGACACTCAGACTCATGAGTCTTCTGCTGACACTCAGACTCATGAGTCTTCTGCTGACACTCAGACTCACGAGTCTTCTGCTGACACTCAGAATCATGAGTCTTCTGCTGACACTCAGACTCATGCGTCTTCTGCTGACACTCGGAGCCATGAGGCTCCTGCTCAGACTCAGATCCAGGAGGCTCCTCCTTAGACTCAGATCCCTGAGGGTCTCGCCCACGCTCAGGTCCCAGAGGTTCCAGCTCACTCCGAGGAGCCTTTGGAATCCTGTTTACCCTCAGGTCCCCGGATATCCTGGTTCACTCTTAGGCTCTTTAGCCTTTGCTCAGTGTATCCAGGAAGCTCCATCCCTCGCTCAGGACCCTGATAATCGTGATCATTATCA
Organism: Lissotriton vulgaris; assembly: GCF_964263255.1. Taxonomy (NCBI): domain Eukaryota; kingdom Metazoa; phylum Chordata; class Amphibia; order Caudata; family Salamandridae; genus Lissotriton; species Lissotriton vulgaris. Next base: position 1,078,718,109 of record NC_141699.1, on the reverse strand, counting down.
AATTCCCTTAGGATTTCGTTTTCCCCTCCATTTACGCCGTAGAAGCTCCAGCTTATCCTCACACGTCCAAAGCTCATGCTCCCTGCAGGGACCCACAGGCTTGTACTCACTATCAACTTCCAAACAAGGGCCGGCTTCGTTCAGGTCCCTCAGCTCCACGAGACCCCTGCTCGTCCTCCGCTCCCTTCGTTTGTTTTACTTTGTTTGAAGGGGAGGGACTAAGTGGCAGCCACCGTGTGCCTCTCCGGTCCCCACGGCACTGAGGTGGACCGCGCTGGGTACCTTCTCCCTGGTATCCGTTCCTCTGTTCGGTCCTAAACCAAATTCGAGATTGATGTTTACAGTCACCTGTTCTGCACGGGTTGCTATCCAATAGCACTTGCAATAAGGCGGATGGGATATCCATCGCACCCTTGGTCTTCATTACGTTTAAAAAGGGAAACAACCTTAACAATGTGGTTGTTACATCATGTTCCATAACAACGCGGTCGTTACAACGACCCGTTGTCACAACGCGATGTTATTAGATCGCAAGTCAATAGATCGACTTGTACTAGATGGTGGTCCAACACCTTCTCTACTGTTGCGCAAGGTTGCGTTGGAATAGTAAATTATACTATTCCTAATATTGGAGTGCCATCTAATGCAAGTTGATCTAATCACTTGCAATGTAATGGCATCACGTTGTAACTACGGGTTGTTGTAACAACCACGTTGTTACGGAACGCGATGTAAAAGCGTGCATTGTAGCATGCTATATTCGTTTAAAAAGGCTGGGCTGTTGTCTACAGGTAGCCCAGTCATCTCTGTAGCAGGAGGACATCTCCGGCAACACATCGTTCTTGGAGTGGAAGCTACTTCTTCACAGCACGATCTGGATTCTGGAAAGTTGATACCCTTCCTAAAATTTCAAAAGGGGTTCACTCAACCTCTATCATGACAACTAGTTATCCTTTAATATAATTGCATTTTTTGAAGCTAAATGGTTTTATGTTCGTTCTCCTTTAAAACTGAATAAAGCAAATTGGAATGAAGTTATTTTACTTGAGAAAGACAGATCTGTTAAGTCCTCTGTCTTACCTGCTACAAGAAGACACAGACCATCTGCATCTTCAGAAGACATATCCTCAGTAACTTGAGCAGTCAACATGATCTGACTTAATGATAGCTAGACTGTCTTGGAGAGATTGACATGACAGTGACATATTATATGAGTTCGCAATGCAATACACCGAAGCACCACATATCACTTACCCTGATGACGTATCTGGAGGAGTTTTTGTCGTCCAAATTCACAGTCAACGAGAAGAAGACGGCGGTGCTATACACTCCCTGAGTCTTGTAGAGCAGCTCATCAAAATCCCACTCTGCTTTCCTTCTGCTGTCAGGCAGGTCCCACCCTCCGCAGTCCTCGATGACCTGCACCATGGGCCGGGCTCCCAAGTGGTCGATCTCCTTCATGTTGAGGCAGGACTTGAAGAACTCCTTCACCTTCCGCTCCGCTGAGTTCCTGTAGTTTTTCTTGACGGGCCGCATCAGCAACTGCTGCAGCTTCTCTTCGTTCTGCTCCCCGATGGCTGCAATGGTGCCGTAGATGAGTTTGTCCTCCGGGATGCCATATCGCCGCAGCCAGCCCCCGCAAGCGAAGGAGTAGAAGTCCTTGCAAGGATCGATGGTGGGGTCAATGTTGCTGTTGATGAACCTGGAGGCACGGCTGAACGCTTTCTTCTCCTGACAGTCCTCCAGGCAGTAGCTGTCCTGGTCCATGGCTATGTACTTCAGCACCAGCATGCAACTCAAGATGATACACAGACCAGCTGCAAAAACCAGTCCTGACAGGAGGCAGATCTCTCTCCGGCTCCATCGAGGTAGACCTTTCTTCTGCTTCTTGGGCGTCACCTGGAGGGTGAACCCATTCGAGAGGGTGGTCCCGGCATTGTACTTGCTGACATATTTCACCTCCTGGAACTCGTCATAGTGCGCAGTCAACGAATAGGTCTTCTCCGGCTTCGGCTTCCCGGACTTCGAGGTCTTGAAGGACGAGGCCATGGAGGGAGACTGATCAAGGGTCCTACGCTCTGTGCCGATGAGCTTTGCTTTCAAAGTGAGCCAATTTGGACCCAAAATATTTTGTTAACTGGGTGTGGTATGCTTGCTCCAGGAGTTGACTTCTTCAAAAACCCAAACATAAAAATTTGTTGCAAAAAAATTCTCTTCTTTTCTCCTATGTCATCAGAATTTTGACTTCTCGTTCAGTTAAGGAAACCCTGCAGAGTGGAAAGAGAAAGAAAGACTTAGAAACCGATAACAGAAAAAGCTCTTTTCATCACAAAGTTTGTCATGAGCTGTCATGTTGCAACACAGGGACCTACCATGACCTGTTTCCTCTTCTAGTCCCCATCACTCATGATGTGGTGTTTACTCGTTCGTCATAAAGACAACAGGCAAGTGAGACTTCAATTTTAGAGGTATTTACATTCTAACTCCTCCTCACTTCTCGAGTTCCGCAAGAAGCTGAAAAAATGGGTCTTCGTATAAGCACCTTAGGGACCACACACCTACACACTGCCTAGGCGCCTGGATACCCTCCCAGGTGATTCGGGCGCTATACAAATCAATGTAAAATAACATAAAATAAGCAGTTAATTACACAAAATACAAAAAACATCTGTAATGTTGAAGTATTGTACCAGAATATTGTAGACAACATATTGTCTGACAAAAATGTTGTGCCCTAAAACCAATTAATAAACTATCATCTCAGTGGGTTTAATTATTGAATCTCTACAATTAAGGGATCGATGTTTATGTCAACAATGTTCAGGATGTAATATTTATGTCATTCATATGCTGGTCAATGATATTCTGACAGACGTTACCTGCCTGTTAAATTATGCCTTGTGGGTTGCCACATTGTACACATGCCCGGTTTGGCTCTGTGGAAGTCGTCAGCAAGCACTGCTACAGCCACCAGCTACAGGGCCATGGATGGGGTATCACTGCTGTAGTGGCAGGAGGCTTGCCCTTCCCACTGGAGCAGATGAAGATGACGAGTCCTGATGAGAGGAGTTGATACACAAACACACCATCCACATCTCAGCCTTCGGAGTGATTGCACTACTGAATAGCGACACCAACAATATCGTGGCAAACTTATATCAAAGACAGAATATTAATAATCCTGCATTTGTAAAGCGCACAGCTACCCGTAGGTTTCCCGGCGCTGGGGGCCGTCGGGAAGATTAAGCGAGCTATTGCCCAGAGTCACATGGTGCTGGGCAGACCCCTGCCGCCGGTGCCGAACCGTGATCCCCAGCTTCCGGCGTCAGTCGCCCTGGCTGCTGCGCCACACCTCTTCCACTCTTCCACTCTTCCATATCGAACGTAAGAGCCTTGCATGTCACAGGACCCCAGGGGTACTGCAACGGAACGTTATTTACAAACGTCTATATACCTCCTGGGCACAGACGGCGTCCCACTCCCTTTATAACCAACCCTTTAGGGAAACAACTCATATCTCGCCTTCGAACCTGGGGACCGTGTTCAAGTCTCGGCAACAACGCTCAACATCCTGTGATTCTGGGCAAATCACTTAATCTCCTCGTGCCTAACAAAAAAAATATTGTGTCGTCATGTAACAAAACTGGTGCTCATGTAAAGCGCACTGATACCCTATGTCTCGGGTCTAGTTCGTGCTATATAAAACTCTACAAAAAAACACACAAAAAACCAACAAAAAATACCTCGATGCACATTTTCAGCATTGGACATCTTGTCAGAATATTGTTAACAAGAATATGCACTGACATAACTATTGTGTCCTAAATATCGCTTACCAAAATATCATTCATTTGAGCGCAGATATTCATTTATTAACTCCAAGGGGCCGATATTTCTGAAAAACAGAATTAAGGACACAATGTTTTTCTCGAATGAAATTTTGATCATGATGTTCGGGTACCAACTGACCCAGAGTGGGACCACACGCAGCCGCCTTCACTCACTGAATGCATCTAGGGCCCAAGACCACCTAACCTCAAACACAGCCCCTAGCCAGCTGGGTCCATCTAGGAGGTATGTGAGGGGGTGGGCCCTGGCCACCTAACACCTGGAGTCCGGACAAGGCTTTCAGCATGCTGACCGCGCATGCGCACGTGGGTCCTGGAGGCTTGTTTTCAAAAGTGCATCCTAGGTACTTCTGGTACAAGGCCCCGCCCCTTCAAGGCCCCGCCCCTTCAAAGCCCCGCCCTCTCCCCACACTGTGAAATTGTTCCTCAAGTTGGCAGGTGTGTGGGTCAATGCCCTCTGTACAGGGGCCCCGTCTGAGATGCACACCTTTTCATTCACAGCACACGTCCCTTTGGAGACGGTCGCTGTCCCCGACACGTGAGTGTCAGAAACAGAGTCCCTGCTTAAGATCAGATGTTACTCAAGGAAAGGGCACCGCAGCTGACATTTATCTCTGCATCCCTATATTTGGAGCAGACAGACTGATCTCACCGCAGTAATTGCCGCCGCTTAGGGAGTTTGCTTATTTTAAAATGATAATTTAAGCAGAGATGCATTTTAAAATGTCTCATCCGAAAGATTCCAGAAGATATGTCAAGTGTGCAAGAGGCTGCTGCACGTGCACTTAACAAACGCGCTTTAATATAACCGGTGCAGTTTAAGGCCCCAGAGGTGAAATCGACATTACGTCAGGGAGGGCAGACCGTGCAATGAGCGCTCACTGCAGGGGGCTGTGAGGTCACAGTGGTGAACTGGGATGTCACAGTGGTGAACTGGGATGTCACAGAGGTGAACAGGGATGTCAGAGAGGGGAACTGTGATGTCAGAGAGGGGAACTGTGATGTCACAGAGGTGAACGTTGATGTCACAGCGGTTAACTGTTACGCCAGAGAGGGGATGTGATGTTACGAAGGTGAACTGTGATGTCACAGAGGTGAACGTTGATGTCACAGCGGTTAACTGTTACGCCAGAGAGGGGATGTGATGTTACGAAGGTGAACTGTGATGTCACAGAGGTGAACGTTGATGTCACAGTGGTGAACTGTGAAGCCAGGGAGGGGATGTGATGTTACGAAGGTGAACTGTGATGTCGCAGAGGTGAACTGTGATGTCGCAGTGGTGAACTGTGATGTCACAGAAGTTAACTGTGATGTCACAAAGGTGAACGGTGATGTCACGGTGGTGAACTGTGAAGTCAGAGAGGTTAACTGTGATTTCACAAAGGTGAACTGTGATGTCAGAGAGGTGAACTGTGAAGTCAGAGAGGGGAACTGTGAAGTCAGAGAGGGGAACTGTGAAGTTAGAGGGGTACTGTGATGTTACAAAGGTTAACTGTGATGTCACAGAGGGGTACTGTGATTTTACAAAGGTTAACTGTGATGTCACAGTGGTTAACTGTGAAGCCAGAGGGGGAACTGTGATGTTACAAAGGTTAACTGTGATGTCACAGAGGTGAACGGTGATGTCACAGCGGTGAACTGTGATGTTACAGAGGTGAACTGTGATGTCACTATAGGAAGAGAGAGTGCTGTGTTTACATGAGATAGACGGTTGTAAGTACAGGGGACGGTCTTCATATTCTCATTACACAGAGGAAGACTGTGGACTACTAGGGAGAAATTGTGACGTCACTATAGGAGATTGAGTCAGAGTGGGGTGAAATATATGTTTTTATTATTCTGCAGCACGCGGACGTGTATAACGAAATCCTCAAAGTGCACCTCTTCATAATAAAGAAGCTGAAGGACTGGGTTCTTTAAGACCCAGCGGTGCCAGGGCACAACACCTGAAACCTTCGTGGGTAACCTGCTCCGGCGTATGAATCACAGAGACACGGGACACTTCCTTCAACGTCAAAGATTCAAGGTTTATTTGCTGCAGGGAACACAGAGATCACGACAAGTACACAGCGTGCAACTTGGGGAGACTGCTTCAAATTGGTTCTGTGGATCGCTCCTTTTATACAGTTTTTACCCATAGGATTACATTGGACACAAAAGTTTACAACCCGGTTCCTACCATTATCCCCCAGAGGGGTCGCTTTGGTCACTTTGAAACACATCAGGTCCGGAACATAAGTGCGGAAACATTTGGCGGTTCCCAACTGTAAAAACCATCTTCCCACCATTAGCAAATTCCAATCAGCAGTAAAGGAGGCGAGCTTTTAAGCTGCTTTTCACTAGTGAACACACTATATTCACCTCTACTTAGGACTCTATAGGCCTGTACCTCTTCTTCGGGAATAAGCGAAGGATCATAGATCTCACTATCTAAATCCTCTATTGCTATTGACAAAGGTTTTTGATACGAGGTAGGACCAGAGTAGGGGGAACGTGGTTCTCGAATGGGGTGGAAACCCAGTGCGCTTCGAAACATTGTTTGGAATGCTCGAGCTGACCCTTGGGAACTATACGGTAGCACCAGATATGGAATTCCCTTATCCGTAGTATGTGGCATCAACCCACACACCCAACAATTAGTAGTGTTAACCACTAACTGATGCTGATGGAGGAGCTGAATAAAGGAATTGTTGCGGAATTCTACACGTCTAGCCTGCTCGTGTTCCGGTAACATATGAAAGGAATGGGGAGAAGCAGTAGAGGTAAGATTAGGGTAAGAAGTAGGAGTAGGTGTAGCAGGTAAGAAGTAAGACATCGTGTAATACGCCCCACCCGCCAATAATGCAGAAGCCGTCAAAAACAATACAAACAGTTGGAATATGAAGCATTTGGTACGACTGAGTTGCTGCAGCTTGAATCTGTGGACTTGAGCTTCCTCCAAATCATTCAGCTTCGAGAATGCCATTCCCTACGACCGTCCGCAACGTTTCTTGACGCACTTCGTTCTGTGCAGCAATAGTCAATCCCTAGGAGTTCCTAGGAACCGACGGCCTTTAACCTAGCGTCAAGACCTACTGTCCAGAAGGAAGTACGCGCGCGGCCCTACGGCCTTCAATGCACAATATGTACGTATGCAAAAACAAAGTCTCTCAGCTGTAAAGGCAAAAAAGTATAAGGAATGAAGCTCAATATATATACAGAAATAATTACAGTAATACGAAAGTTCAAAACTGATCACGGAAAACGGGATAATGCAGTTGTCAATACAGCAAGGCAAGATCTTTTTATTTGTCCTTAGTGCGAGATCGCAAAAAGTATCGAGTTTTCCCAGGACGTGTCTGCTCGTCGAACAGAGGATCCGTTGAAGAGACAGCGTCCTGCTGATCAGTTGAGTGTTCTGGTCTTGAGTCTTTTAATGCCAATTGTTCAACAGTGTCTTTCTGCTGCGCTGAGGATTCTTCAACAAGCTGTGCGTCGCTAAAAGGTACAAACGCCGGCAATGTTTCTGTTTCAGATGACGCAATGCCTCTCCTTACCCACGGGTCTGCCGGCAAAGGGATGGGGACTCGCTTGGTGTGCGTAGCATGCACCCAATTTTTGCGTCCCTCAAGACGAACGGCAGTCCTCGTGGCCAGGAGCACTTGATAGGGTCCGGTGAACCTCGGGTCCAGGTTATTTTTGCGTGAAAAGTTCCTTGTCACCACCCAGTCTCCGGGCTGGAGCTGGTGGCCTGGACCCTCTGTCTGCGTCGGCAATGCGTCGTAAACCTGTTGGTGAATTAACCTCAGTTTAGCAGTCAAGTCATGTAGATAATCGATCAACATTGGGTACTCAAGATCAGAAAACATTCCTGGCCTAGGAACCCCCCACACATTCGCAGGACGGCCGAACACTATTTCATAGGGACTAAGCCCTACTCGGGAGTGTACAGTCGCCCTAGTTGACAGTAATGCTAAAGGCAAAGCGTCAGGCCACGAAAGACCAGTCGTAGCCTGAATCTTCGCTAACTTTAGTTTAAGGGTGCCGTTGTACCCTTCAACCAATCCAGCTGACTGGGGATGATTGGCGCTATGGAATTTCTGATTAATTCCAAGGCCCTTACACACACTCTTCATCACACTTCCAACAAACTCACTTCCGTTATCTGACCACACGACTCTAGGCATTCCATACCGAGGAAAGTATTCCTTCAGTAGGATTTTCGCAGTAGACAAAGCAGTATTGTCTTTGAGGGGATAGGCCTCGATCCATCGGGAAAATGCGCAAACCACAACTAAAACGTATTTCAGGTTATTGCATCGCTCCATATGGATGAAGTCCAATTGAATCACCTCAAAGGGATACGAAGGAGGAGCAAAACTGCCAGGAGGAGTTGGGGTTCCTTTGCCAGGATTGTACATCATACACACCATACAATTCTTCACCAAACGTTCAGCACACTTCGTAATACCGTCATTCTTCCACACAGGCGCCAGCAACTTACAAATACCTTTCGCGCTAATATGTGCTAACCCATGTGCCATTGTCACAACGGCCAGCACATACGCATCAGGCAACATCCATCTTTTCTGATCCGACAAATCAATCCAACAACCATTCGCATCCAACTTTCCCGTACTTTCTTTCCACTTCGTCTTTTCAGTCTCAGTGGCCTCACTCTGAATTGCTTTCACGCTCTCGATAGTATCTTCACACATACTTGACTCTGTAGGCCACCTAACCGAACTTGTCACATACATTCGAGTGCTAAGGTTCCGGGCAGTCTCCTTAGCAGTCTCGTCCGCAAACGCATTACCACGACCAACATCATCCGTCACCTTACGATGCGCACTACACTTAACAATCGCAACTTGCGTAGGCAAAGTCAATGCATCCAAAATATCGTTCACAAGCTGGCCATGCTGTATCTTCGTACCGTGCGACGTCAAGAAACCTCTCTCTCTCCACAATCGTCCAAAGCTGTGAGCAACACCAAACGCGTATTGACTGTCGGTAAACACATTCACACGTTTCCCTTTCGCCAACACACACGCTCTAGTAAGAGCAATCAGCTCCGCAGCTTGGGCAGAATTCTGATTCAACCTTGCAGTCTCAACAACAGTATTCAATGTTACAACAGCATAAGCAGTAGTCACATCGCCATTCGGCAACTTAAAACATGACCCATCCACATACAAAGTGCCATCCGGATCTTCCAATGGGGTGTTTTTAAGGTCCACTCGACCTTTCGTTTCCTCTTCAGTCCTCAAGTAGCAGTCATGTTCTGCTATGTCATCTGACTCTGTGCTAATTGGTAACAAAGTTGCCGGGTTCAGAACGTTACAACGTTTTATCTGAATGTGGCTTGCCAAGAGCGTCAATTCGTACCCAGACAACCTCGCACTCGTCAAGTGCTGAGTTTTCGTTCGATTCAAAAGAGTATCGACTGCATGCGGAACCATCACCGTAAGCATATTATCCATGACCAATCCTGCTGATTGTCGGATGGAGACCGCAGCTGCCGCTGTTGCTCGTAGACAACTCGGCAATGCTCTAGCTACTGGGTCCAAGGTCGAGGAAAAATATGCACATGGACGTTGCTTACCACCAAAAGGTTGCGTTAGAACACTCAAAGCACAACCTTCCCTCTCGTGAACATATAACGTGAACGGCTTACCGTAGTCAGGGGTACCTAACACAGGAGCCGAACACAATGAATCACGCAGTTCAGAAAAACTTTTCTGACATTCTTCCGTCCATGGTAAAGGAGTTGAAACATCTTTGCACGTAAGAGCCACCAATGGTTTCGCTAGCAATGAAAAATTAGGAATCCATTGCCTGCAGTACGACGTGATACCTAGCAAGGCACGCACATCTCTTTGGGTTTTTGGCACAGCCATTCGCGCAATCGCTGCAATTCTCTCTGGGGTCAATCTCCTTCCCTCCTTTGACAATAAGTGACCTAGATAGGTTACTTCTTGACAACAATATTGGAGTTTAGAAGGTGACACCTTGTGATTTAACTCACAGAGATGTTGCAGCAACGACACCGTAGCAATTTTGCAAATGTCCTGAGTATCAGCAGCCACCAATAAGTCGTCGACGTATTGAATCAAGGCCGCACCGACCGGCAACCTAAATGCATCCAGTTGACCCTTCAAGGGTTGACTGTAAATAGATGGACTTTCACAGTAGCCCTGAGGAGCGCTTTTGAACCGGAAACTGCGTCCACCGAGAGAGAAACCGAAAAGGTCCCTGCTCTCTTCGGCAATCGGGATGCTGAAAAACGCATTTTTCAAGTCAATCACCGAAAACCATGATGCAGAAGCTGGAATCAGAGTCAGTAGCGCCGTGATGTCAGGCACAACAGGAAATTGAGGAACCACAATTTTATTTACCTCCCGTAAATCGATAACAAAACGATAAACAGGCGGTTTTGAAGGATCAGTACGTTTAAGAATTGGCAGCACAGGGCTGTTGCACACGTTTCCCTGAGTCTCTTCAATAACATCTTTCTCGATCAAATCATAGATGATCGCCAATAGTGCTCGTTCACCATCAAGGGAGATACGATATTGGGGAATACGTGGCAGCCGCACATTAGATTTCAACTGAACAACATAAGGGGAGATATCAAGCAGGCCCACGTCATTTGGACCTGTTGCCCACAAAGACGCAGGAAGAGAACTCAATTCCGGTGGGAGCTTATCGAGGGACAAATACATGGGAGAGACAACCCTCTCTCCCAACGTAAGCTTTACACCCGCAGGAGAACAATACAAAGTTGCGTACAAACGTTTAAGCAAATCCAGGCCCAAAAGATTTTCGCCACAACCCGTGGTTAAAATCAACGGAGCCTCTAGCTCGCGTGGCCCAATTTGAAGGGGCAAAGGGCGCGAAACTGGATTGCTAACAGGGGCGCCAGAGAATCCAACGGAAACATTTGTTAAGCCAGACAAAGGTGCGCCAGGGAGTTTCGAATACATGATAGAACTTTTCGCTGCACCAGTGTCCAACAGAAAAGGCTCAACGACGCCCGCTGTCGCAACTGCGACGTAAGGCCCTCTCTGATCAACCGGAACTGATACCACTCCCCCTCCTTGTCCTTGGCTGTCCTAGTAATTACTGTCGTCAGTTCCCTGATCGACGTAATAATCGTCTACATTATACTGCGCAGATCGTCCTTGCGATGATCCACGTTGATCGAAACAATTATTAGAATTGGATGAGTTATCTGAGCGATCGTTCTGAGCACCACGGCCTCTACCTCGTGACGTTTGCTGCGAACCACCACGACCTCCTCTAGTCGAGTTACCACTATTGCGTTCGTTTAAAACAGGGCAATTGAATTTAATGTGTCCCTCCTGTCTACAATAAGCACATTGATTGTACCCTAACGAGGATCTTTGGGAGGAGGAATCGTTACGGGTTTGGGATCTGTTTGATTGCGGCTGTGACCTATTCTGTTGCGAATTATTTTGATTTGACCGCGGAGGATACGCTTGTTGCAACAACACTTTAGTTTTTAGCTCTTTCGTCTTTTTATCAGCACGGTCAATCTCTTCTTTCTCTCTATTCTCATAGTATTGTGCCGTAGCCAATATCTGAGCCGAAGTAGAAACGGCCCATGCACTTTCCGAATTTCTCAATTTATTGCTCAAATCGGGCAACAAATTCGAAACAAATTTATCCACAAACAACCTTTGACCACCCTCCGTGCCCATATCCTGACCACTATGGTCGATGAATGCTTCCTCGAACCTCGTAAAGAAGTCGGAAACACTCTCATCTTTCTTCTGCTTACAGGCTGACAACTTGTCCCAATTCACCTTCATAGCTGGCATAAGAGTTTTCATTAATGTTATGATTCTTTGAGGGAGAGCAGCAATCAACTGTTCAGGCTTAGCGCCACCAACTTGCAACCCATCTGCCGCTACAATGGCCGCCCAATCACCACCTAGTTCGTTTGTGTGATCTTCCTGGCGAATCTTAGCCCATACCGGTTGCGGTACGACATTGCCAAACAACATGTCGATATCGGCAAGATTCATTATCGTAGCATCTACGAGCTGCGATAATTCTTTGTAATACCCTGCAGGATTTTTGCGAGGGTCAGGCAAAGATTGCTTCACCTGCAACACTTCTGATCTTTTCCATGGGAGATGTATCCATACTCTCTGGAAATGCGGCGGAATAATAGGAATAGCAGTAGCATCGCCTGGCATCCACACTGGTGGAACTTCCCGCATAGGGTATTGGCCAGACTCGTCTGGTTGTTTTTCAATATCCTCAACAAACAATGCATGAGGGATGGGAGCGGGACGAAGAGATAGCAATCGTTCAACAGCACGCCGAACGTTGGTATCCACTATCAGCCCATTTGCGAACTGAAGCTGGAGATCAGACAGAGCGGCGAGCACCTCGTCAGGCGCATCGGTCGCTATTTGATCATAAAGGAACTTACACATTTCATTAAACACATATCTCTGGGTTGGCACATTGAATTGACAGAATGTTTCAAGGACAACACGGGGTGGACTTCTCTGCGGATTTACCATCCAACCCATCGCCATATTATATAGCGCAACGCGTTCTCTGTTTCCAGGAAGCTGACTTCGTCTCTGAGGACCATCGGAACCAGCGGACCCATGAACAGGTCCGAGTGAATGAAAGAAGCTAGCCGCAAGAGGAGAATTGCGACTACGAGTAGAGGGAGAAGAATAAGACACAGGGCTAACAAGAGAAGGAGTAGAAACAGTAGCAATAGCAGGGGTTAACAAAACAGGAGCAGTAGCAAGAGCAGTAGCGGGAACAGGAGTATATGGAAGCGAAGGAGCAGTAGGAATAGAAACAGACAAAGGAACAGGAACAGTCGGAAGAACGGGTGCAGGTTGAGGAACAGGCGGAGGAGGAATAGGTGCAAGAACAGGTACGGCAGGGACCACAGGAGCTGCGGTACCCTGTACGTACGGAGGTGGTGACTTCATAAGATAAGACATTAAGGGATCCTCAACTGGCTCTTCCTTCTTTTCCGACTCCGTTGGTAAAGCGGGGTAACACTTATCTACAGTCATATGCTGTAATCGGTCAAACACTTCCTTATCCTTAACCTCCTTATCTCGCTGAAATTGCTCTGCTTTCTTCACTATGGTAGCAACATTATCTCGCTGACTACGTTTATTCTGTCTGATTTCTTTCTGTCGGGCTTCTTTGCGCCACAACCGAAAAGCATCAAACATGGCCGGCCTTGACTTTCTTTCGAACAATTTAATCTCTAGATTATCTAAGATCGGGGCCTCGAAGCTACCATGAGGTGGCCAACGAAGGTCGCCGTCCTTTTTCGTGTATTTAATCCAGTAATCGTTAAAGGTAACTGGGCCTAGCCCATGCTTACTATAGAGCTCATACGTGGGAGTTCCAACCGGAGGTATCGGACATGAGTCCTCCAATCGGGAATCCGTACCACAAAGTCTGAAACAACTAAACAGAGTACTTCGACCAGGCATCTTGCACACTAGCCGAGTTTCACAAACTTCAAGGGTTACGGGATTTACCAAGTCCCAGCAAAGAACAAAACCCTCGGTTTTTGGCGGCTGCAGTCGTCAAACAACACAACAAAGTACGCTAGCAAAGTGTCACCGACAAAAACACTCACACAGCGCTAACAACAAAAACACTCGCTAAAGTGTCAACAACCAAGAACTATGGGAGCGACCCACAAATACTTAACTCAAAGATCAATGGCGTCTCCAGGAAGGCCCGTCAATCGTCTCGCTATACCAAGGTCTACGCCAGGCGCCAAAACAGGTCTACAGTCAGGGCAGCAGTCCGTCGCAGCCGTCCGGAGGCGGGAATCTTCGCGGGAAAAGTCTTCGGGCCACTTATTTCGACAACAGGATCGATGAAGCGGAGTGCACCTTCCCTCGGAGATTTCACACGAAGTTCCTCACGATCGTCGGGCTTGGACCGGTACCACTGATGCAGCCCCACGTTGGGCGCCAACTGAAGGACTGGGTTCTTTAAGACCCAGCGGTGCCAGGGCACAACACCTGAAACCTTCGTGGGTAACCTGCTCCGGCGTATGAATCACAGAGACACGGGACACTTCCTTCAACGTCAAAGATTCAAGGTTTATTTGCTGCAGGGAACACAGATCACGACAAGTACACAGCGTGCAACTTGGGGAGACTGCTTCAAATTGGTTCTGTGGATCGCTCCTTTTATACAGTTTTTACCCATAGGATTACATTGGACACAAAAGTTTACAACCCGGTTCCTACCATTATCCCCCAGAGGGGTCGCTTTGGTCACTTTGAAACACATCAGGTCCGGAACATAAGTGCGGAAACATTTGGCGGTTCCCAACTGTAAAAACCATCTTCCCACCATTAGCAAATTCCAATCAGCAGTAAAACAGATCGAAATAGGAACAAAGACAGGTGCAGAGGAAGACGGAGACAGTGGGGAGATCGGAAAGGGTGTAAAAGGGGAGGTATCGGGAAACACGAGATACAGGCATCAAAGGGACGTGCCTAATGAGATGCACGGCTGAGACAATAGGTCCGTGCGGCAAGATGAGCCTCGAGCGGCGCCATCTGCCTTACAGTAGCAACCCCCTCGTCATAAAGACACTTACAAAGAACATGTGTCTTCCGCAAATATCTTGGGAGTCCCAGGGTCGCGAAGCGGACAACGTCCGTTCGCTGGCTACTTGAGGGCAAGAGACAAAATGGATGCCGTATCTAAGATGGAACCCGTGGGTACAGATAAAAAAACCCACATAACAAACGAACGGTTTAAGTTAGCACAGCGAAACTGCGCACACTTTCTAAACTCGTCATTTGCGGTTCATAGATACCAGACTCGACTATATTCGTGCGAGTCGAAAACACCACTTACAATTGTCACGGAACCTCAAAGCAAAGAAAGGCCCACAAACAGAGAAACAAAGTCTGATTGGAACCAGACGGAGCAAACAAACAGCTCGCCTCACGGGCCGTTCACGCACTTCCTGCGGGCCTCCCTGCGCTGCCCGAGTCTCGGTTTTCCAAAAGAGCGCCTGTGCAAAGTGCGTAAACTCCAAATTCCACCTGCTTCCCAGAATAACAATTGAAGCAAATTTGGGCGGTTGAGTTTCCTCATCAGGGCCAGCCCTAGGGCTTGTGGATCCCCGGCAGGATAGGAATATGTAAGGCCCCTCTAAGATATGACATCACAGGAAGTGACATCACAGGAAGGGGCATCAATTGAGCACGAATGTTCTGTAATTGTTGAAGCAGCTTTGCAAGGAACTAATTACCTAGGGGCATCTTTATGGAAGAGTTGCGTATCCCGTGCGCTACGCAACAGGCAGTAAGAGCGAGGCAACTCTTACGTTTGATTTATCAAGCCGCGCAAGGTCACCTCGCGTGCCTTGATCCATCTAGAGTAACGCTGCGCAGCGCAAATCGTGGCGCTGCATTACACTGCCCCAGGGAGGCCTTCCAGGGGCTGAGCATGGGTGGTCCCATACACCCACCCATGTATTTTGGGGCATTTCCAGATTAACCATTACTGGAAGAGGACTTGTGTAAACAAGCTGCGCCTCCCCAGGTGAGGCAAAACAAGGAGAAATATCTTTATTTCTCATTGTTACTTCGTCTATCTATGTGTGCTGCATAGAAGGAGGAAAATGCCTCGGATAATTGTTTTTGTGCTGGAAGGTGTCCCTTTCTGCACAAAACAATCCGAAACAAACAGAAAGGAACCCCTTTCTGCACAAAACAATCCGAAGCAAACAGAAAGGGACCCCTTCCTGCACAAAACAATCCGAAACAAACAGAAAGGAACCACTTTCTGCACAAAACAATCCGAAGCAAACAGAAAGGGACCCCTTTCTGCACAAAACAATCCGAAACAAACAGAAAGGGACCCCTTTCTGCACAAAACAATCCGAAGCAAACAGAAAGGGACCCCTTTCTGCACAAAACAATCCGAAGCAAACAGAAAGGGACCCCTTTCTGCACAAAACAATCCGAAGCAAACAGAAAGGGACCCCTTCCTGCACAAAAACAATCTGAAGCAAACCGAAAGGGACCCCTTCCTGCACAAAACAATCCGAAGCAAACAGAAAGGGACCCCTTTCTGCACAAAACAATCCGAAGCAAACAGAAAGGGACCCCTTCCTGCACAAAAACAATCTGAAGCAAACAGAAAGGGACCCCTTCCTGCACAAAACAATCCGAAGCAAACAGAAAGGGACCCCTTCCTGCACAAAAACAATCTGAAGCAAACAGAAAGGGACCCCTTCCTGCACAAAAACAATCCGAAGCAAACAGAAAGGGACCCCTTCCTGCACAAAACAATCCGAAGCAAACAGAAAGGGACCCCTTTCTGCACAAAACAATCCGAAGCAAACAGAAAGGGACCCCTTTCTGCACAAAACAATCCGAAGCAAACAGAAAGGGACCCCTTTCTGCACAAAACAATCCGAAGCAAACAGAAAGGGACCCCTTTCTGCACAAAACAATCCGAAGCAAACCGAAAGGGACCCCTTCCTGCACAAAACAATCCGAAGCAAACAGAAAGGGACCCCTTTCTGCACAAAACAATCCGAAGCAAACCGAAAGGGACCCCTTCCTGCACAAAAACAATCCTTTTAACAACGCAGGCCCCCTTGCACAATGGTGCACCCTTGCACCGGGACACAAGGGTATCTGATTTAATTTCATGAAATTTTGCAAAGAAATTGCACAATTTCACTCATTGCTCATTATTACTTTCAGTTCCTCTCTTGTGCGTTAAAATATTTTTCTGGTAGCTGTAGGATTTGGAGAAGTGACTGCAGTGCTCCTGAATTCCTCTGGTCCTAAGACAAGCCCCATTAAAATTATTGTCAAAAACTGAAGCTATGTTACAGGGCAAGCAATGCCCAGTCTACCCATCTGAAGCCCTCGACGGCAGAGTTCCTTATATGCATAATACCGCACATCTGTGTCATCCTGTAGTACATTTCAAGTAGGCCTGGGCGGACATCGCAGAGTTACGCTACGCAGAACTCTGCAAAGTGACCCATAAAATCCACCACACTACGCAGAGTTCCGCAAGCAGCGGAGTGCGCTACGTTGCGCCATTCGCGCAGATTTTTAGTGTCTAGTACTTGTCTTGTGCGGTAAAATCGTCACAAATGCCACCAAGCGCAGCGGAAGTGGGAGCTGCTTCTTTCTGCTGCTCAAGTAGATGTTCTACTCGAACAGCCGATTTCTCAACGTGAACAGAAGGTTTCCCAACGCGAGAGGAAGCGGCCATCCGCAACGGCCAAAGTTGAGAAATCTCATCGGAAGTGGTCTGGAGTAAGATTTTCCTCGCTCGACAACTTAATGATGGTGAGCACAAGCGAATGAAAAACTTGACTCCACTGAGTTTGTTTGGAGCTTCGTACACTGTGCGGAGTGGGAAAAGCTCTGCAAACTCCACGAGCCGCCTAATCTCAAGCGCTCTATTAGTTGCCACGCACAATTCCCTTTTGGTAGTTTTCATCAGATAATATCTTTACTTTCACTGTATTAAATTAGCATTCATGGTTTCACGGTTACCCTTGGACAGAACTTTAGACTTGAACTTTCCATAACTTATAAATCAACACATTTCCCCATAGACAGAAATTCGGTAAAAACCCTTTGATGCCTTGCGCCTTTCCCTCAATTTTGCTTTTATAAAGTCTCTTTTTTCATTTTTCTCTTCTGAGCTAGGCTGATTACTCATGCCTTGAGCTAGTGTGTGACTGGGAAACCTATCCACCTCTGTGGGGCAGGTGGGCATTCTCTCGACTCTCTACGCTTTTTAAATTATTTGAATTACATAAAGTTCACTTACTTAAGTACTTTTCATTGACACTTGGAAAATTTCTGTCAAGGTTTTACATTAACCCTAACCCAGTTAATGGGCTGGTGGAACATTGGAGAGTGGGTCACTGTTGCTAGGAAATGCATTATACAATTACGGACCATTGAAAGTCTGGAAGCAAATTAAGACACCAATTCTTCTCAATTTTTATGCCACAAAAGGGCATGAATGTAAGTCGGGGAAATAGGTTCGGAGTTTAAAAAAAGTTTAGTTCACTAAGAACCAAGTTACATCTGATTTTCTCAAGAAGCACTGGAAAATCCAAAAGATCAAATGTTGGTTGCCGACCTTCTGGCTTTGTCAATGCTTATTTCGAGACAGCACAACTTGACTGGTGTGGAGATAACTCGGCCCCTCTTCAATATAAAAAAAAACTGTGAAAAAAAAACTGTGAAAAAAATATATATATATATTTTTGGCCTCTCAAAAAGCAGACGTTCCAATAGCAGTTTTGCACTGATAGAAAATATATTATGTTTGGATATTTTCCTTGTGAAGAGTAGACAGCCGTCACTCACAGTGAAGTCAGCCAATGGCTGAAGAGGGCTGACACATTACCCCATGTTATATGGTGAAGTGGGCGGGAAAAAAAAGGTGAATGACATACAGCAGGCCAATGGACGAAGAGGGCTGACTGAAAGCTCCCATATTTATATTGTACATATATTTTTGGTAAAATCAAAAGGTCTTGGCTGATGCCAGACCTAAAGTGTCCACAGTCCTGAAACATGTCCCAATTGTGATTGAGCGTTCTGACTTCAGTGAACAGCAGTGAAGCTACTTTGTTTTATATAAGCCATGTCTAGTCCATGTTTGAGGTGGGCATCTCTCCTTGGTTGGCAATGTTGGCCATGTAGATTTGACTCAGAAGACGGATCAGCGGGGAGCTTCTTAGGAAAGGCCAGGTTCGACTCCTCTGGAAAAGGCCTCTGATTCTGCCAACCTCCAGTCCAGCTGTGAGGGGAACAGAAGTCATAGCAGCAGCCATCTTGGAATAAAAAGGAAGTCTCAGGTGAGATGTCATTTACCACCACCTAACTCTCCTGAGTGTACAATGATGGTGAAATGTAGTGAAAGTTGTGTGCAAGCCAGCGGCGGCTCTTCGTATTGGCGAAGGAGCATCGCCCCACTGGTCAGTCAGTCAGCGGGCTTGTGAAAATAAAATGACTGCTGACTGATTGAGCCATGCCAGCAGTGTAGGGAAGAGTGGCAGGCCCACTAGAAGTGCTCATGTCTGTTTGGCTGGGCGTCTTATGCCGGTCAAACAGACATGCGTAATAAGGATTCTCCAACCCAGCTGTGTTACACAGTCGGTTCGAGAAACGTCACAGGCACCTAGGCACTATCTGAGCATCAAACCATGCCCCTCAGACCAATCCTGGTGCAGCTCTCATAGCAATGCCACTGTTTGTGTTTTTTAAATCTGTTCGCCTTTTGCGAACTGTCAAGCATGTTTTTATTGCATCCTCTGTAAGGCAACTTTAATAACTTCCATCTGTGCTCGCAAACATATTTTGTTAAAATCTTCAAATGATGTACTATATGTCTACGTGTGGGTATTTGGAGAGCGCACTGTTACGCAACAGTGTCCTGGTTCTAGGCTGAAAGATTGCAAGATGGGAAAAAAACTTATGGGCAGGGAAACAGCTATGTTTTTAGTTTTTTTCGAAACAAGGGTGTAGAATCAATGCTTCTCAACTGAAGAGGCATTTTGTTCGAGTGGAAGGACCCTAGGAAGGAGAAAGAGTTACTGCCTTCCCTGGACCTTTTGAAACGGGGAACATTGGCCATCAACAGATCAGCAGATCGAAGATTTCTACGAGGAGAGGAGAAGGAAATCCTACGTTTGAGGTAGCTCTGTCCTTCCCCGCAGTGGGCTTTCTGTGTGACAAGCAGAGTTTTAAAAATTATTCTGTTCCTTACAGCCTACAGCAGAGGTCTTCAAACTTTTGGATGCCGAGACCCCCCTGTCAACATTTTCAAGGGTAAGGACTCCCTCCTGACCAAAATTTCTAAACCTCTAGGTTATGAGGAAGGTGAGGAACAAATTATGCGACAGGCTTCACTAAATTGTGTGAGTGAAAATGCAAATAATGTTCTGTGATGCTGCGTATTTTGGGGTAGCATTGCTTTATTATTTCGAATTTTTTTAAAACACAGTAATACTGAGGAAAGATTTCACCCCATCAGTACCAGTTTATAACCAAAATACAGCAATTAACATCAGAAAGATGTCTAGTCAACCTCTGTGAAGGGCCTCCCATTCCGCAGGAATACGCGCTACCACATTAGAAGCTCACCTGGCCATGGCCGGGAGCAGCAAGGGTGCATTCAAACCGTGGTGGTCTTGTGCAGAGTTAAGCAGTTTACCCATGCCCCTTTCCTCTCACCCCCTTCCTTCCATCCCTCTCTTCTCCCAACCCCGATCCCTCTCTCACATTGCAGGAGAGCGAGCTACACTGCAGAAGCCCGGGCTGAGACACAGGATGGGGGAGGAGGGGGGCTGAAGCTGTGACACTGTGAAAGCGCGACCCCCTTTGCATCGCTCCACGGCCCCCCTGGGGGTCGCGCCCCACAGTTTGAAGACCCCTGGCCTACAGGGAGGCAGCGCAGGCTCCTCGGAAGGCGTGATACGCGCGAGTTTCGAGGGAGCTCAAAAATGGCTATATGGTGAATTATGTGGCAAACTCAGAGTGATGTAGAAAATGATGCGGCTGTAGAGTTGCGTTTTTCCTAAGGTTCCCTTTTGAAGTCTGTGCGGCTCTTGTATAGCGCCAAGTCCTGCTCCGGCAGCGTCTGGACGCACGGTGTAGATACAGATATTAATACCTAATTACAATTCACCGCGTTGACAGTAGCTCATTAATCTGCGGCGAGTGGAGGGGGGGGTGCAGCCTCGTGCTGGGCGGCGGCCCACTCTCAAGGAGACTAAACACTCCCTGTGAGGGAAGAAGTGAAAATCGATGCTAAAACCTTTTCTCCATCAGACGGAGGCGCGAGATAAGAGGGAGCCGCCCCCCACCCCCCTCCCTCCAGCCGCCGGGTCCCAACACGAGCCAGCGCCGGCGCAGAAGGTTAATTCGCCATAAATATTAAATTGTCTGCCTCGTGGCGGGAGCAGCGCCCTGGGGGCCATTAGTGTTAGATATTTAAATAAGCCGGTCCCATGGGGGTCGATAGCGCCCCCTCTAGGGCTGTGAGGGTCTTGGCGGAGCTCTGCACAGCCTACAAATCAGAAAAAGAGAGGAAAGTCTTAGGGGCAAATGTACAAGCCCCTTGTGCGACTTTTGCGTCACTTTTAACATGGGAAAAGTGACGCAAAAGTGGCGCAAGCGGCTTGTAAATCTGCCTCTAAGAGTGGATGAATCTGATAGGATCGTGTAGCTCAGGGGGCTAAGGTGCCTGCTGCTTAGGGTGACCAAGCGTCCCGTATTTGCCCGGACGCTCCTGTTTTTCACCAGCTGTCCCGGCAGATTTCATGAAATTTAGCTCCTGTCCCGGTTTTTGTAGAGGGTCGACTGTAAACGGTGAGGTGCTTTTTTTATGTTTTACAAAGCAGAGATAGTTAGCAGTTGTTTCAAGAAAGCAATTTAATTAACAAGCAAGCTTCTGGGTTTAAAAATTGCATTTTATGTATGTTCTTACTGTCTCTTCTGTAATTCTCTGCTGAGGAGCACCATTCTGTGTGCCCGCTTGAAGTAAACAGTGTAGTCCTTCTTCTATTTCTATGAAATGTCCCGGTTTTTGGCTTTACAATTCTGGTCACCCTACTGCTGCCGTTCAATTGTGCAGCATTTATTTATTTATGAAGTTTTACCTGAGGTTATGGGTCAAGCCCCAGCTGGAGCATGTCCATCACATCTCAGTTTTATCAAGGTGTTGTCTCTCGGAGGGGGGTGGTGTCCCCAGACCTTTCGAGTCTTTTGACCGCCTGAACTCACCGTAATGTTGACTCAAAGTTTGTAATCACATTTTAGTCATCTTTTTCTCATGGCTTCCAACGCACTTTTACAGCTGAAAGAGCCACGTTTCACGAAAACCGGACTTGGAGCGTGTCCTTTCTCAGTCTAAGGGGCTGATTACGACGACTATGGTGGTCCATTGGGCTGCTGTAGTCGTGGTGGCAGTGTGCTCACTACGGCACTGGTAGTCTGACTGCAGTATTACGAGTGCAGCGGTGGGACCGCCACAGGATAGCTGCAGCCACCAGGGATCTGTGACCCCTCGGTAGTGTTGCAGCGGTCAGAGGCCGCCAAATGTGGACAGTGCCGCTACGACACCTCCAAGCATATTACGAGTTTCCTCACCACCCTTGTGTTCATGGCAGTGAGAAAGCCATGAAAAGGGTGTCAGTAAGGAAACTAAGGGGGTTCTACAGGGCCCCCTGTTGCCTCTGGACCAGGGGGGTGCATGTAGGGGGCCACATATGAGCTTTAGAAAGGGCACCGCCACAGGACCACCAAAGCACCGCCCGCCTGCACAGGATTAACTTGTTATCCTGTGGGCAGCCTGACTACAGGTTTGGCGGTCTCACAGCGAGTCCTAGCGTGCACAAGACCCTAAATCAGCAAGCAGCCGAACTCCTTCCCACCCAGACAAGGAAACCAGAAACACAAAACGACCTTGCTTTTTGATAGTGTCATAGCACACATTTCAGGGGTCCCCGGCAAGAAATATTTTGAGACCCTGTTTGGGACAACTTTGAATTTTATTACTCATTTTCTGCGAATTCAAGCCCTATGTTACCGAAGAAAATTGAATTGTACATTAAACGATGAGATACAGAAAGATCCATAAGTGAGCTAGAGAGAAAGATAACTCTCTCTGGGGGCCCTGGAAAGTAGGGGCCCTTGGGCAATTGCCATCTTTGTCCATGCTTTAAAAGGTATCTGCTTTTAGGAAGGCCATAAAAACAGAACTTTCTCCATTTCATGTCCTTAATAATTACTAAGCACTTACCAAAAACACCCATCCATCCAGGAACTCGACAACTTTCACGTAAACTATACAAAGCTGCTAGAAGCCCGGCCCATCACTCACATACCCTGTGGACAAGAGTCAGGACTTCCTGAAGACACATAGATTTGTCTGAAATTGCTCGGACAGTTGGAGTCCCACGATGCCTCGCTAGCGGTGACTGCACGCTATGCAAGTGCCAGATAACATAACAGTCCAGTGTCCCAGTCGGCAAGAGGACAGGTGGTGAGATAGCTCAGGGGTTAATGCACTTGCTGCGAAGATCTGTGTACAATCTTTAGGTCCCAGGTCCAACTCCTGACTGGGGTTGCCCCTAATTTCATTTTTTATAAAACTGTAGCACTTTACGTGAGCACCAGTTACATTACATAGGGTCACGTTAATTATTTTTTAGGCAGGGAAGATTAAGTAATTTGCTGAGATTCAAAGGATGTTGAGCGTCCTGCCGAGACTGACACTGGTTCCCTGGTTCCTAAAGCGACAGCTCTGGCCATAGCTCTACACAGTGGCGGCTCCTCCGCTTAGGAAGCGGCGAGTCGCCCCCCTGCTTAGGAGCAGTGAAATTAAGGAAACATAAAATGATATTAACTTGATTGTATTATCGTTTTATGTTTTCCTGCTGCTGCAGGTTTGTGAGGGGGCGGGGCTGCTCTAATGACAGAGGAGCAGGGGGAGGAGTGGTTTGCCCACTCCAAGGGCACATGGCCAAACCCTCATGTGCACTTTGCATGTTCTCCATGCAAGCTGCTTTGCAGCCTGCGTGGAGTATATGCCCAGCCTCCTATTCCCTGATTGATCGCCGAACCACGGCGCTCAGAGCAATCACAATGCTACATTGCAGCGTTGTGATTGGCTCAGTGGAGCCTGGGTGCTACCTGTTCCGGCCTCAGAGGAGAGACGGTGGGGGAACAGACCGAAGAGATACTCAGCGATCAGGTACGTTTTTTTTCTTTTTGGAACCCCCTTACGCCCCTCCCGCCCTTCCACCCCCGATCCATGATGGCTGCCACTGGCTCTACATTTCTCCCCCCTCTGAGGATTGCAGCATAAGGTTAGGAGACAAATCTCACCTATGCAAGATATATTGGCTTTGTCAATTTTTTTAGCCTTGTCAAACAGCAGGCCACATGCTGGGCAGCATGGCTTAAAATATAAACAAACAAAAAAAAGTGCTATGACGTGTCTTGTAACCTGCACCTTGATTGGTTCGGAGACCACATTCCACCATATTGCACACTTTGTGGGTGCTATGCTTACGAATAGAAGGCTGGGGAGTTTGAGGAACTGGAGGATAAGGACAAGACTAAATAAAGGCTTGGCTCAATGTTGGTAGACTAAAGAATCTTAAGAAAACCATAACTGTCCTGCGGATTCGTCTTAACCTCGTCGCCAATGCTGGTTGCGACATACCAATTAAAACATTTTTTTTACTTTCAACCGTGAAAAGCCAAATAATAGAGCCATTTGGCTTCGTCAATGTTATCTTTCTCATGTTGTACAGGTCCATCGCCACTGTGCAGCACGATTACTTGAAAGTAAAAAAAGAAATAAATAAAGCACTATAAAGCGGCCAGCGCTGAATGCTTTATTGCACTTAAAAAAAAAAAAAATTATAGCTGCGCTGCTGTACAACATACCAAAAAAAGCATTGACAAATCCAATTGGTCTTGCATAGGCTAAACCTATTGGCTTTGCCAGTGCTTGTTTTTTGCCGTCATAGAAGAGAAATGTTCAGCCATTTTTGTATATAATGACACCGTCTCTAGGTGGAGCTCTAAGGCAGCTGACTCACCTCCCCTTATGAAAGCGCTGTCACCAGCCTTAAGAAACAGCATCTGGGCAACATTCTATTACAGAGTTTCAGATCAGATCAGATCAGGTTTGATATCCCCATTCGATATCATATACGCGGCCAGCCTTTTGATTTTGTTATTTTAATTTTTAACGCATTACGTATATCGAAACATAATTCAAAATCCCTTCTTGTTTTTTTTCTTAGAGAATAAAGTATGACCAGAAATGCGTAAAATTAAAAAATGGGACTGTTGTGAAGGGAACACGTCGCTCCATGCCAGAAGTGATTAGTTTCGCCATTTCTGGTTTTATTCTTGTAATTCCTGTGTTTGCATTTCCAATTAAAATTGAAGGACCACACATTCGAGATTTTAAAAGCGAGCTGGGCTTGGAGAGAGGCTTCTGTCTGACATGAGGCAGCTCACACAGTCGATTCTGGCATCTGCAGTCGGGCAAACCGGATGGAAATTTAGTTTCAGCCCAAGACGTGCTGATGAGGTATAAACTCACCGTGAAAACTAAACACATCCTGTCTCATATCTGGCAGGCTTCGAAAACGGGTGTAATTTGCCCTCATTTGTGGTTTTTGTGGAAAGCGCTGCACACGGTGGCCAATGGCTGGGTCTGGTTGGTCAGTGGATTAATGCATCCACTGTAGGGGCCTGTGTTCGACCTCATGTTCACAGGTTCAAATCTGAGTGGGTTGACTCAGCCTATCATCCTTCTGAGGCCGATAAAATGAGTACCATGGAGTTGTGTAACAATAAACATCTGTTATTCAGCGCCAAGATACCCTCCTGGGAGAACTTGCGCTTTACAAACACACGTTATGTTCCAATGATCAGGAACAAAGATTTGTCTTCAATGCAGTGAATATTTCTATTTGAAGTAAAACTTTCTAATGGCCACGTACACACAGGTTAGGGTCTCATTAAAATGTCCCCAGATGTTACTTCCTCACAGGGTCAGACTGGGATACAAAATAGGCCCAAGCCCCGAAATAAAATTTGCGCCCATTAACTAATTAGAAAGCTAAAAAATAGATCATGTTTGCAAATTGGGGCAGTTTTGAACTTGTAAACACACGCTGAAGAAGTGTTTTGTGAGATATGGGAGACTATATGGTTTTGACTTGCGTGAGGCAAGGTTTGTTTTAATATCATGGAAATCAACAGGAGAATCCAGCCCATGAGACTCGAAAACAGGCCCACAAACAGCCACAAAACAGCCCACAGACTAACCTGTAGGACCAGCCCATTGGGCAGTGCCTGATCGCCCTACATGCCAGTCCTGAACTTATTCCAAATCCCCAGAGTTAACAATATTGGGGGTCCCTTTAGCTCTGGGAGTGCAGCATGGATGGGAAATTCACATTGAGACTTGAAACCCCAGAGAAATTGCCAAGGGAATCGGTAACTTAGGTCCAGTCAACCCCAATCCTTTTTCTGACCGCCCCCCCCGGTTTCTCCAGCAGAAGTAGTGTGGCTCAGGCTCACTGGTTAGAGGCGGCAGACCCGAGAGCAGAGGACGGCCCGGGACCAGGGTTCGATTCCCGGTGCGGCAGGTTTCTGGATGGTCCTTGGTGTGGAGACTGCTAGGGACCAGGTGGAACAGTTAACCAAAGAAATAACCGATTTGCGAGCAGAAATTACGAGCCATTCAGCTTTTGCTAGTGCAAAGGAAACTCTAGAACGTTTGAACAAAACCCTCAAGGACTTCGACGTAGAGTCTCAAAACAAAAAACTTGAAAAGCTGGCTAAAGACATTCAGTATTATAATAAAAAAAGAACATACCCTTACCTAGCTGAAGATTACTTCAAGCAAGACAACCAGGGACGATTCTCCAACAGGGGAAGAGGTAGCTATAGAGGCGGCCAACGAGGAGGGAAGAGGTACACGAACTTCTCGGATTCTTCCTACAGTGGCAGCAGTGACAACGAGGGAGCCGGGACAAGCAGTGGTTATCATAACCAAGAAGAATGGTACCAACCACCACAAGATCCCCAGAACAGGCAACAGCAAGCTTTTTTAGAGGAGAGCTCCTGGAGACCCCCCCGAGGACGGGGTGGCAACTGGAACAGACGTCCCACAAGGGGACAGAACACGCAGAATTGGGACAACTCGCGCCAGCAATGATATACCAACAAACAAGTACGGTTTCAGCAAGACAACCATGGAGAAATCAATACGAGAAGAAAAACCTATCGTTGGTAAGCAGAGACAACCCAATCATGAATCTATCCAACCAAGTACTGACAGAGGAAGAAATCCAGGTCCTTAGTAAAGGCTTGTCATTTGTGCCGACATCCCATGCGAACCTGTTCAACATCAAGACGGAGCTCACCAAGTTCTTCCGTAAGATCCGGCTAAAAAACTTTTTTCTACACAAAGCTCCAAGTACCCCGAGAGCCTTCACCACCCTACGACCACCATCAACCTTCACTCCTCAAACTGCTATGGTCCACCATCGGATTCTGACCTATGAAAGCCTGGTCATGAAAGATGTGCTCAAGCTTTGTAGGACGAAACAGTATGTGAAGCAAAACATCACTAAGAATGAACGGACCGCCCTAGATGGCCTAAGGAAGAACAAAACCTTAGTGATAAAACCTGCCGACAAGGGGGGAGCTATAGTCATCATGGATGTGGATGACTATAAAGAAGAAATCGAGTCTCAGCTCAGCGATGGAGTCAGCTATCAACCGCTTCGAGCTAACCCAACTCCTGAAATCAGAAACCTAATCAGGTTGTTAACCCTAAAAGGGAAGGAATTGGGCTTTCTAACTGACAAAGAATACTCATACCTGAATGTGGACCAACCTCGGATTCCGACGATTTATACTCTACCTAAGGTCCACAAGAACCCTCATAAACCACCTGGAAGACCTATAATTTCTGGATGCGGCTCCCTCCTGGAGCCTCTCTGCAAATATGTGGACAATTTTTTGAAACCTCTAGCTGAAGCGACACCCACTTACTTGAGGGACACCACACAGGTGATAAACATAGTTGATAAAAAACCCTTCAATAAAGACAATCAACTACTTGTAACCATGGATATCGTGTCCCTATACACGAGTATCCCCCAGGCACCCGCTCTAACAACCATACAGAGAGCCTTGGCAACGAGACCCCAACCAACGGGTGTACCTACGGAATTCTTGGTAGATCTCCTTGAGATCGCAATGACAAAAAATTTCTTCACCTTTCAAAATAAGTTTTATATGCAGAGGAAGGGCGTGGCCATGGGGGCAGCATTTGCTCCAGACCTGGCGATCCTCTATATGAGTGATTTTGAACAGCACACCATCTTGTCATCCAACAATCCCTTTGTGAACAATATATCTGAATACCACAGATATATTGATGATATCTTTATGATCTGGACAGGACAGAACCAAGACCTAATTGAATTCACTCAATGGCTCACCACCCAATCGGAAGACATCAAATTTACCGCAAAGCACAGCAATGAATCCATTGACTTTTTAGACATTACCATTAAGGAACGAGAGGGAATACTCCACACCACGTTATACAGGAAACCTAGCAAAAGGAACACCTTACTCCGGTATACTAGTCACCATACCCGGGCTCTTCGTGATAACCTGCCTTTTGGGCAATTCCTTCGCATCAGGAGGAACTGCACCCTGAAAGAGGATTACTTTGCAGAATCAGACGACTTGATCTACAGACTGCTGGAAAGAGGATACCCCAGGAGATTGGTAAAAAGGGCACGCAAAAGGGCTTGGTTCAATGATAGAGAGACACTACTCGCACCAAGGAATCGTCCAAACCCAGCCAATAGAATGATCTGTGTCACAACTTTTTGCAGCAAAAGCAATCAGATTCGCAAGATAATCAACAGCCATTGGGACATCATAGCAGACCTGATTGAAGTCCCAGAACCACCAATGCATGCATTTAAAAAAGCTAAAAGCATCAGAGATGTGGTGGTCCGCTCTATGCTAGACATCCCACCAGCGCCCACTATTCAATCAATGTGGAACCTCCCGAACATTATTGGAAACTACAAATGCAGTAACTGCAAGGCATGTGCACTATGCATAGAAACCAAGAGCTTCACACACAATAATGTCACCATTGATCTAAAGACATTGACAAACTGCAATAGCAATAGTGTGATATATGCCATCATGTGCCCATGTGACCTAATTTACATCGGACAAACCAAGCAAAAAATAAAAAACAGGGTACTACAACACTGTAGCAGAATAAGATGTCAAACCATGGGGGCACCTCTAGTGGAACACTTTCAGGCACTAAATCACACACCTGAATCCCTTAAGTGGGTGGTTATAGAAAAAATCACATTGGGACCCAGGGGAGGTGATCTCGATTCTGTATTGAACATACGTGAATGCAAATGGATGCAGAGATTTAACTCTGTACAGAATGGACTCAACGAAATTGATGTAACTTTTTCCCAAATGGCTCTGATCAACTGTGATTAACCCTAGAACATTCATTTGGGTCTCACATAATTTTCTACGGTTGTCAATGTGTGTTTTAATCTGCATGAATATCCACTGCCTCATTTATCGGATAGGGCATGACTCACCTATGTACGATGCATTCATTGAGGCTTTGCGAATTACGCTAATACATACACACGGGTTTTCTACATACCCCGTCATGTTTTCTATGTGTGTTCCCAATGTATTATGTATAATTTTCTCATCAAAGATATTGTGTTGGACAGTGCTCTGTCCCATGCCTATATGTTGCACTCAGCGCTTGTATTTACTGGGTTGACATGCAATCCATGTCTACATGTTGCACTCAGCGTTTGCAGTTACTGGGCCGGTGTACAGTCAGTGTTGAACGCCGTCCTGCCTCAACACAATATTGCTTTAAATACTCGAAACTGAGCATTACTAATGTATCCGCTCCCTTGCGGTGCTAGGATACGTAAGAAACCGCTCGTTCAGATAGGGCTTTTTCAGACGCTCCCTAATGT
Organism: Lissotriton vulgaris; assembly: GCF_964263255.1. Lineage (NCBI taxonomy): Eukaryota > Metazoa > Chordata > Amphibia > Caudata > Salamandridae > Lissotriton > Lissotriton vulgaris. Next base: position 1,078,688,646 of record NC_141699.1, on the reverse strand, counting down.
GCAGGCCCAGGCAGCCACCTGATTGGTGGATACCGCCGAGCCCCCGGCAAGCACTCAGCGCCTGCACCTCGCGGCTTCACTCGCGACCGGGCAGCGCTGCAACAAGCAACTTTCCCGAGGCAGCTCCGAGGACAACGAATAATTTAAACACAGAGAAGGTAACCGATACGTCTCTAGTATTTAGAAGTGGTTTCTTTTATGGGCCCTACTGTGCTAGACAGGCTGATGCCAGTATCCACACGAGGCAATACTGGTTACCCTAAGGTCTTTTGCCCCGTTCTGGTTCACTCCCTGACCATGTATATCACACGTAATTACCCCGATACATGGACCAATCTAGCATGGGTTGTCGCCACAACCATGCAGGGTGTACATTTATATTGTTAACACTACCTTCCAATGCCACATAAACAGGGTAACTTATACATACTCCTGTTTCTTCTATTCACAGATTAATCCATTATACCCGGACGCAACTCGATCTGAAATTGTGTAGTTTCGATTGGATACCCATCGACGCCCCAGTAAGTGTCCACCAATGTTTCTCTCTTTTGAGCCCATACGCTCAGGATCCAGTATCTAAAATCTTCATTTTAATACACCTCTAGGCTTCCTACACCACTATGGAACCGACGCAGGTCCATTCTCAATAGGCCACTGGACGGCCCTATATGAAGTAAGAAGCCCATTTTGCTAATTGAGCCCTTGGTAATTACACAGATTTTCTGCGAATATACTGATACAATTCCCTTTTCTAAAATATTATATTAACCTTTAGGCGCTCCTGTTCCTACCCGTCCTGAAGAAGACCCCAGCCTGAGGTTCCAATCAACCCACCATTCAGGGGTCGAAACGTAGACTTGATTTCATCCCATCTTCTTAACATAGGAAGCAACCCATGAGTAACACGTACCCTATGTTAAAGAAATGAATGGAACTAATGAACTAAATTAGTCTGTAAAGGTTGCATTTCTAACCACTGTGATTGTTTTAAGATCACAACACCCTTTACCCAGTCCTCACCTCTACCCATTCACCCCCAACCTACCTAACTGTCTCCTTTTCCATGTCACTTTGAGCGCACTATGTAAATATTCATTATATACATTGTATGTTTAACAATTGTCCTCATGTAACGTTGCTATAGAAGAAAATATTTGGGACTTACGTCCTCCAGTCCTCTTCTGATCCAATGAAGTAATTGGTCCTTCTTTAGCTTTTATGTTTTCTAATGCTTTCGTGTTATTCATAACGCTACGACAATGTTGAAATAAATTTGTTTTGTGTATCACACCTTGTGACTTCATGCTAAATAATTCTGTTTTGAAAAAAGTAATTTATGATTAATTCCTGACCAAGAATCCATAGAACCTGACCACTTTATACGTACTTATTATCATCCTTCTGAGGCCGATAAAATGAGTACCATGGAGTTGTGTAACAATAAACATCTGTTATTCAGCGCCAAGATACCCTCCTGGGAGAACTTGCGCTTTACAAACACACGTTATGTTCCAATGCTCAGGAACAAGGATTTGTCTTCAATGCAGTGAATATTTCTATTTGAAGTAAAACTTTCTAATGGCCACGTACACACAGGTTAGGGTCTCATTAAAATGTCCCCAGATGTTACTTCCTCACAGGGTCAGACTGGGATACAAAATAGGCCCAAGCCCCGAAATAAAATTTGCGCCCATTAACTAATTAGAAAGCTAAAAAATAGATCATGTTTGCAAATTGGGGCAGTTTTGAACTTGTAAACACACGCTGAAGAAGTGTTTTGTGAGATATGGGAGACTATATGGTTTTGACTTGCGTGAGGCAAGGTTTGTTTTAATATCATGGAAATCAACAGGAGAATCCAGCCCATGAGACTCGAAAACAGGCCCACAAACAGCCACAAAACAGCCCACAGACTAACCTGTAGGACCAGCCCATTGGGCAGTGCCTGATCGCCCTACATGCCAGTCCTGAACTTATTCCAAATCCCCAGAGTTAACAATATTGGGGGTCCCTTTAGCTCTGGGAGTGCAGCATGGATGGGAAATTCACATTGAGACTTGAAACCCCAGAGAAATTGCCAAGGGAATCGGTAACTTAGGTCCAGTCAACCCCAATCCTTTTTCTGACCGCCCCCCCCGGTTTCTCCAGCAGAAGTAGTGTGGCTCAGGCTCACTGGTTAGAGGCGGCAGACCCGAGAGCAGAGGACGGCCCGGGACCAGGGTTCGATTCCCGGTGCGGCAGGTTTCTGGACCAGGGTCAGCGGACTCGATAATTCTCTCACCTCGGTGCCCACTCTGATCAGCGATCACATTCGGCAACTCTGGGCATTAGCTTGCCTCATCTTCACTAACGGCCCCACCAGACCGCCGGGGATGCCTGGTCTCACCCTGGAGATACCCATTAAGGGACCATCTCTCAGGGAAGCCAGGAAGGGTTTCGCAGCGGTCGAAGCGCCTTGGGACCCTCCGGGTAAGTAGTGCGCTATATAAATGCCTATACATACATACATACATACATACATTTCAACAGGTTTCAACAGTTCAAATCTCCAAGGGCACATTACAGGTCAGTTGTAACCCCAGCCACGGTCGGTAGTGGGAGTACCTGCTGGGCGGGGACGTGGGGAGGGGCAGGGTGGGGGGTAGTAAACTATGGATTAGGGAGGTTTACTGGTAAGTAAACATATAAATGAATAAAGTGAATTTCGTTGCGTGCACTGCATCGCATTAGGGGATGCAGTGCACGCAACAAATTTCGTTTTATTTATTTATATGTGTACTTACCTGTAAACCTCTGTAATCCATAGTTTACTACCCCCCACCATGCCCCTCCCCACGTCACCTACCGGCAGGTACTCCCACTACCGACCGCAGCTGTGTAACCCTGTGAACTTCAAAATACCAGATAGGGCTAGCAACAGGGTTACCAGCCCCATCTGGAATTTCCGGCATACCATGAGGAGGGTCCTAATGTTTTGTGCCCTATAAATCCTAAACTTAAGCCATGAACTACAGTCTGAAAAAATACATTTTGGCCGTAATTGGTCACAGAGATTGAAGAATGTCTGAAACATCTCTTTACGTCTTCTTCTCCTAGATATATTGTTCTTTGATGGTGGAAAACCCTATCTCGACCCCACACTTTCAAATGGAAACAGGAGACTCCAGGGTGTGCCCTAGGCCTGATGGTTGAGGTGGTCGCTTGAAAATACCAAACAAAGCGCATGAAACATTTCTTCCCTATGGCCTCTCTCAGGAGGTCCTAGGGTTGAGGGATCTACCCGGATGCGCTGTTGTTTAAATCTATATGCCTGATGACGTCCTCTGTCCTACAAACTCGGTCCATGGTCTAACCAGGTCTTGTTTCTTCTGATCTGGAGTCCACATTGCCGGCCTCTCTTCTGACCACTCCTTGGCTAGGGACTGAAGGAAAATATAGTCTGGACACCTCCTGGCTGTGCTCATACTCGTCGATGCTTCCTTCGGACCAGCCAAAAGCCGCTTCTAACTTCTCAAAATGGCTTATGTGGACATTGGATGGACTAGCCCCCTCCCTATTCAATGCCTCATATCCAGTGCCCGCTGCACCAATTCACTTTGGGTCAACAAAGAACGTAGCAATTTGAAGCACCTCTAGTATGCATTTCAGGGTCAAGTATGCAAACCCACTTGTCCAGATTTGATGGGGCGCTAGTTTATATAAAACACTACTAACCAATAGGGGTTTTGAGAAAACCCAGTGCTTGACTTGAGCTGGTGTTTGCCAGTGCTTGGCATCAGCATTTCATTCTCAACACCAGCAGCACTTATGACAGTCTACCACATGATGGCGCTGTGTGTCTAATTTTGAGAGGAGCACAGCACCAGAATGTTAAATAATTGAAAATATATTTAAAAGGAATAATACCTCTCCCCAGGCCTTTCTTATAGCATTGGGTGGCCCCGAATAGTCCGAACTGTCCCACTTGTAAGAATGTGATGATTGGAAGTGTGCTGGTACCAGTGCTTAGTTTGCAAAATAATTAGTGCCAGGGCTGTGACCAGGAGGCTCCAGCAGCTTGCACCACCTATCACCCTCGTCTTCGCTGCCAAAACAACTACTAGCCATCTCTCTCTTCTGCAAGTGCCACCGTTCAGACTATTCCAGGTGCCCAAAGCTATAGGAATGGCTGTGGAGACAGGTATTGGTAATTTTTAATTTAGATTGTATTAATAAAAAGCCTCTGTTGTGCTCATCTCTAAATTAGATGAGCAGCGCCACCATGTGGCAGACTGTCATAAGCGCCGGTGTTAACAACTAACTGCTGGTGTCGGCTTAAATTAAGCCCTAGCTGGTACTGGCACTCACAGCGCCGATTCTGGCAATGGATTGTGCAAGCTGAACTGGACTCTTGAGAAGGTCCCAGGTACTTACCTTATTTTTTTTAGAAATTAGGAACTGAGCAAATATCGATTTTAAAAATCCAAAACACCAAGATATCGACTTGCATTCGATCTACACTTTCCTACTTACTCTGGCCTCGACGATATTGTGTAAGCAAACACTTTGCAGTTTATCTTGTTGCAATTCAGATATTTTTGCGGTTGATATTTTGACACACCCACAAATTGATTTACACAAAGCATGTTCGAGCAGTCTTTGGGAGTGCATCTCCGACACTGCTAATGCAACTGAAGAAGGTTCTGCCTCTGTGCAGTCACTACATCCGTAGCCTTATATGAGGTGCGAGAACAAATCTTTGTGACAAAGCTGATTTAATCTACCCTCTTTCTCCAGCTCCCCTCACTCTTGCTTTTCAAATCTCGGCTGCCATGCCTGCTTCCAGTAGGCCTGGGTGGAGTTTGCCTATGTGGAATTCCGCGAAGTGCTAAAAAAACTCAGCTGCGCTACGTGGAGCTCCGCAAGCAGCAGAGTGCGATACATCGTGCTGACTTTTAGCGCCAGGTGTTTGTCCTGCACTGTAAAATCAGCTTGCACTGCACCACACACAGCACAGGAGGGTGCTGCTTCCTTCTGCGGCTCAAGTAGATGTTGTACTCGAGTGGCAGCTCCCTCAACACAAGCGGAAGCTTTCTTAATGCGAGCGGAAGTGACTTGCAGCTACCGCCCGCGCTGAGAAATCTCCCCGGGAGGTGGCCTGGAGCACGATTTTCGTTGCTCGCGAACTTAACGTTGGCGAGCCACACAAGAGGAAAAACTCTGCTTGGCTGAGTTTTCCGGGACAGTCCCACGACAGGGATGTTCGGGTCCAATCGTGAGGTGTGGCTCGAGTCTTATACCTCAGTGAGTTAAAGGTCTCAGGGATTCACCTTTCACTGAGAGAATCAATCAAGTGATGGAAAAATTCTTGAATTAATCTCAGTCACAAATAATACTTCAGGGTTGAATTGCAGAGCATCCTTTTTTGCTGACTGTGCCTCGAGACAGGCTGCACACAAATGCAAAACTTTGGTAAAACTTCGATAGGGGGAATCAAACCCAATGTTACGTCTGATCATTATTACAACCAAGGCAAAGACCGTTTTCAGCCTTCTGAGGATTATAAGTGCTCTATGTCTGTGTCCTATGGGACAGTGAGCTACAGGACAGCCAAGGTCATGCTCGTCACCAAGGCTTAATTTGAGCCTGTGGTTGCAGGTACCATTTTTGAGACCGGGATTTATTTTTCATCGACAGACTTTCATTCAGAAAAACACCCAAAGGAGGAAAGGACCACATAGAGAAAAACAGGAAAACAGTGACAAAGGGAGAAAGAAAGAATTAAAAATAGCCTGTAAGAGTGAGATGAAGGTGGGGGTGAGGTGGAGGTGGAATCCGCATTTGTAGTACCGGCAACTGTGAGCCCTGGCACTTACTGTTTTTCAAATTAAGCCCTGCTCTCTCGACGTAAGAGGTGTGGCGCAGCGGCAAGGCTGCCTGACTTCGGACCACAGGGTTCACGGTTCAATTACCGTGCTCCAGCAGCAGGTTAGCCCAGCACCATGTGACTTTGGGCAATAGCTTGCCTAATCTTCCCGACGGCCCCCAGCCCCGGGACACCTCTGCGGAGGTAGCTGTGTGTTTTTTTAAATGCTGGCATTTACATTTATCTCGTCACACATAGAGCACCACACTAAGAAAAACAATGCAATTGGTCTCGCCTTTGGTACATTATATGTATTTAGCGATGCAGCACATTAGCCTGCGTGCTGAAAAATCTACTGTTCTTTACCATGGAGGGAAAGTAAGCATCAAACTGCATGACACGCCAGGTATGGGAACACATGGAGAGAAATATTGCTTTTCGGCAGGAAATGGTATAGTCCAAAGCTCTGTTTATAATATAAAAGCAGGGCCTTCAGTGGTCATATCACTGAAAATACAAGATTTGAAAAAATAATTATTGTGTACGGGTACTCATGGAAGACAACTTCTATGGACTGGCATCTAGAGAATGTTAAAGTGATTCTGGTATTTTACTGACCTCTGCTGGTTGTTTTCTATCAAGAAAGTTAAATAGAGGCAGTTGCCAGAAAAATAAAAAAGAGAAAGTCTCTCAGCAGAAAGCAATTCTGGTATGTTACTGACTTCTGCTGGTTGTTTTCTGTCAAGACAGTTCAATAGAGGCAGATGAACGGAAAAAAAGTTCTTAAGTGGAAGCAGACAAGCCCTAGGGTTTATCTCCAGAGCCCACAAAGTACATACACATATAAGTATACAATAAGTATATACTAAAGTATATACAAGAGGTCTCAAATGCTCGGTCTAAAAAAGGCTATGGAAACCATCCCAAAATTAAAGTTTTATCGTTTGTCTGTAGAATGGAAATACACCCCGTGCTATACCATCCACCTCCTACCTCACCATCCACCTCCTAGCACAAACTCACCATCCACCTACCACCATACCATTTCCTCCTCACCTCACCTTTCACTTTCTTCCTCACATGCACTTAATCATCCACCCACCATCTATTTAACCCTTGATGTGATATAGACATTTAGTATAGCGCACAAATCACTCCTGAAGGAGTATCTCGTCACTGCTAAAAAAGTCGAAACGTCCTAAAACAGCCAGGTCTTCAAACCTTTCTTGAAGGAGATAATGTCTAAGCAGAAATAGAGACTAGGGGGGGGGGGTATTTGTTCCAATGTTAGGGGGCAGTGTTGGAAAAAGATCTACCACCCCTGATTTGCGATCCGAATGAGAGGGATAGTCAAAAGAGACTCATCCGAAGACCTTACGCATCTCGTGCTTCGATATGGTTTTAAACACATGGGCAAATAGGCGAGGGAGGATTTGTGAAGTACCTTATGTGTCAGACAGCAGAGTTTAAAAATGACCTGTCTTCTGACAGGCCGCCAACTGAGCTTCCGAAGAATTGGGGCAGAGAGGGAACGAGAAGGAAGATTACAAATTAATCTATCGGCGGTGTTCTGTACCGCCTGCAACTTGCTCCGCAAGGAGCCATTTACTGATGTTAACAGAGCATTTCCGTAGCCCAGGCGACTGATTACGACAGGTTGGACAAGAGTCTTTCTGGCACTGTCGGCGAGCCAAGGGAGAGCCTTTTTTAGAAGCTTCGTAGTGGTGAACCAGGAGCTGCAGCAGGCGTTTACTTGGCTCTTCATGGAGAGAGACCGATCAAGCTTTACATCGAGACTTTTCACAGACTGCTTAGGTGAAGGGGCTGGGCCCAGTTTAGGCGGCCACCTGTCGGCCGACCAGAGCTCAAACACTTTCCCCATAAACATAATCTCAGTCTTGTTGCTATTTAGTTGAAGATAGTTGCTAGACATCCAAGCAGTGACTTCCCTCATACAATTAGCAAACTTGCTTTTCACTTTGTCTGGGTCTGGGCCGAAGGAAATGAGAAGTTGGGTGTCATTAGCGTACAACACTATCTCCACATCACAGACTCTCACGATCCGGGCAAATGCAACCACGTAGATATTAAAGAGGGTGGGGTTTAGACACGCGCCCTGGGGCACTCCCTTATACAAGTACATAAGGTGCGACTTGAAAGGGTCGAGGCAGACCTGTTGTATTCGATGGGTAAGGAAGTTCAGACCCAATGCAGGGCTCTGCAGAGTAGCCAAGTCTTGTGAAGCCGACGTATTAAGATGAAATGCGAGACAGTGTCGATCGCTGCCGACAGAGCCAGCAGCACCAGCATAACAGGGGTACCTGTGTCACAAGAGAGCCTGGTATCATCAATCACGGCCAACAAGGCGCTCTCTGTGCTATGAAGCTCTCTGAAACCGGAGAGGGAATAATCCAGGATGTGATTTTCTTTGAGAAAGGCAGTGAGCTGTTTATTGATAAACCATTTCTAGAGATTTGGCAAGGTGGGGTAACAGTGAGATTGGTCGATAGTTGGCGGCATCTTTCGGATTTGCTGAGGATTTCCTGAGCAATGGGGACACTAGTGCGTGCCTCCATTCCTTTGGCGCTGAAGCCGAAGTCAGTGAGAGGTTCTATAAATCTGTGACTATAAGTTGCTAAGCTTGCTGTTATTCTAGGAGGGCAGGGGTCCAAAGGTGAACCGGACTTAGCGTGGGAGAGCATATCCAACAACTGACCCTCAGAGACAAGTCTAAAATGGCTAAGGCTACCTGTGGCGGTCGGATGGGGGTGATTAAGGTCAAAATCATGCCCTTCACCATCCACCTATAGCCAGATCATCCACTTCCCATCTCACCTTCCATTTCCCAACTCACCATCTCCTTCCCACTTCACCTTATTCCTCCAAGCCCCACAACCGACTTCCCGCATCACTATCGACCTATGCCTTATCCTCTACCTCCAGCCTCATCATCCACCCAGCCTTCCCACTCTCACCTCGTGCTTCCCACCACCGCCACCTCCTACTTTTACAACCTCCTGTCCGGCCACTAGCCCAGCTAATCCCATGGTGATCCAGGAGGGCCACTATTTGCTACTGTACCTTATGCAGGGCCACTGGAATTATGCGATTGTGCAGCTGCAGCTATTTTTACATAATTATAGATTTGCCGCTTTTGCGGTCACATAATCTACAGATGTTAACAAAAAAATTGTTTCTATCTCAAATGGTTCAAAAGTTACTAAAAATGTTGTAGGTGTGCAGTGGAAGGCAACTTTTGCAAAGCTGGGCTGCACAGCTTTCTGTTGCTTAGTACTATATTTGGATGTTAAACTGGTACTTATATGGGGCAAACAATGCCCAGAGAGTCTTACCAAGTTTAAAAATGATGAAATAAAGAAGTAATGCGATTACAAAGTTTGCCGCATTATGATGCATAATTTGCCTTTTCTTGCCACATAATTTACTCAACCCTGCAGCATAATTTGGCCAGTTCCTGCTGCATAATTCCAGTGGCCCTGACCTTATGCAATGGTGTCCCCTATTCGTGCAGGTTCATGTAATGCCCATCCGGTGACAAAACGAAACTTCAGGGGACCCCTGCAAAGTACATTCAGGGGGCCCCCTACGCTTTGGACCCCGTCCGAAGCTCTCAAGCTAAGAGCTTGCCTGTGGCAGAGGGGGCCCCAGAGTTTGTGCCCCCCTGTACCGCAGGTACAAGGGAAAGGGGTCCAAGACAGAGAACAAGTGATTACAATTTGATACAATTATTTCAAAAAGCAAAATTACTAAATGCAAAAGAATTTATTTCAAAATTGCATATATTACCTTTCATTGGTTAAGATACATCACAATGTTTCAGCAAACTTTCTGTATATGTGCCCACATACACAACGGGGAAGGGAAGTGAAGTGAGGGAAAGTGTCAAGGATAAAGTAGGATTTTAGAGGGATGGTCAGAATCATTCAGTGACAAGTATTAATCACAATTTCAAAAACAATGTTCATGTGGTTCCTTTAGCCCAGGACCACAGTATGACGCTCGTATAGAGTCCAGAAATCAAATGATGTAGACCACCTAACTCGCCTTCAGCTGCTTTGGAAAAGGACCCCTTTCCCTTGTACCATGTAATTACCCAGGTCCCTTGACTTTAATGGGTCTAACCCTTTTTGTGTAACACCCCTGTACCGCAGGGGCTGCAGTGGCTTTTGTTACGCCACTGGGCCTGTCTACCTCTCCCTCTCAGGAAAAGCATGAATGATGCAGGATCAAAGTGCATTATAAAAAATTACGGGAACCGATATAATGCATGTAGTTGGGGCGGGGTAAGTGAGCATGGGGTGGTGTCAAAGGTGTGCCTAAAAAACTAAATATGGTAAGCAGCAAATTATAACTTATACCTATTAAAATTCACATACAGCATGTCTGCTAAGAGGGTTGTCCATCACCAGCGGTGACAGCCAAAACCAAACGTCATCAACTGAACAGGCACGGAATAACCGAAGAGATCCGTCACACGTCACACGTCACTGGACAACTCTGGAGGACTTTAATACAGTCCATTCACTGCAGGTACCAAATATCTGTACAATCTGTCTACTTCTTTACAACTCACATCGACACTCAGACTGGGGGTGATAATAAAAATGTCCCTTCCTGGCAAATCTTCACTTCTCTCTCTCCCCAACCATTGCCAGCTCAGGTGCACAGCTCGACACAAAACCTCAGACTGGACAAACCAGTGCACAGTATAAGCTGCTCTTCATAGCAGGTGGAGGGGAGGTGTGTTAGGAGGGTTTAAATAACAAAAAAATCACTCAGCTGCCACAGCCGTCCTGGGGTTCTTCTGCTCCGGGCGGACTCTGATTCCCCAGGGGATGGTGCACACTGCACAGGCTCCTAGACGCCAATCACAGAGCTGCTCTCATATTGGTAATACAGCATGAGCGCAGTGCCGTGATTGGCTTGAGCGGGCTGGTTTAACGCTTGATCAGGTCCTAGAAGCCTGTGCCTCTGCTCCACCTGGATATACAACACAGCTCGGGTGGAGCGAGACCAAAGGCGGCCGGCCAAACCATCATGCGCACTTGCAGTGTGTACTGCTCCTCCCCCTTCTCTCGTCATGGCCCCGCCCACACTTGGCTTGTTGGCTCAAGTGCGGAAAGAAAAATAAAATGATGATAAAATGGTTTTATTATTTGTTATTTTTCACTTCCTCAGCTGGCTATCATGGGGGGGGGGAGGGAGCAACGCCACTCTGCCATAGGTGCTGCGTGCTACTCCTGTAGGCAAGCGCTTCAACACCTCACACAGGGGTAGTAAGCTCTAGTGCCTCAACCCACTGGCATTTCATGCAGGAACACAGGACCCAGTTACACACAACTCTCTGCAGCAGGTGCCTCCACCCAACGGCATTTAATGCAGGAAAACCGGGCCTAGTTACACACAACTCTCTGCAGCAGGTGCCTCCACCCAACGGTATTTAATGCAGGAAAACCGGGCCTAGTTACACACAACTCTCTGCAGCAGGGGCCTCAGTCCACTGGCATTTCATGCATGAACATCAGAACTAGTTACACACAACTCTCTGCAGCAGGTGCCTCCACCCAACGGCATTTAATTCAGGAAACCCGGACCTAGTTACACACAACTCTCTACAGCCAGTGCCTCCACCCAACGGCATTTAATGCAGGAAAACCGGGCCTAGTTACACACAACTCTCTGCAGCAGGTGCCCAACCAACTGGCATTTCATGCATGAACACCGGACCCAGTTACACACAACTCTCTGCAGCAGGTGCCTCTACCCAACGGCATTTAATGCAGGAAAATCGGGCCTAGTTACACACAACTCTCTGCAGCAGGTGCCTCCACCCAACGGCATTTAATGCAGGAAAACCGGGCCTAGTTACACACAACTCTCTGCAGCAGGTGCCTCCACCCAACGGCATTTAATGCAGGAAAACCGGGTCTAGTTACACACAACTCTCTGCAGCAGGGGCGTCAACCCACTGGCATTTCATGCAGGAAAACCGGACCTAGTTACACACAACTCTCTGCAGCAGGTGCCTCCACCCAACGTTATTTAATGCAGAAACACAGGATCCAGTTACACACAACTCTCTGCAGCAGGTGCCTCCACCCAACGGCATTTAATGCAGGAACACAGGATCCAGTAACACACAACTCTCTGCAGCAGGTGTCTCCACCCAACGGCATTTAATGCAGGAACACAGGATCCAGTTACACACAACTCTCTGCAGCAGGGGCCTCAGTCCACTGGCATTTCATGCATGAACACCGGACCCAGTTACACACAACTCTCTGCAGCAGGTGCCTCCACCCAACGGCATTTAATGCAGGAAAACCGGGCCTAGTTACACACAACTCTCTGCAGCCGGTGCCTCCACCAAACGGCATTTAATGCAGGAAAACCGGGCCTAGTTACACACAACTCTCTGCAGCAGGGGCCTCAGTCCTTTGGCATTTCATGCATGAACATCAGACCTAGTTACACACAACTCTCTGCAGCAGGTGCCTCCACCCAACGGCATTTATTTCAGGAAACCCGGACCTAGTTACACACAACTCTCTGCAGCCAGTGCCTCCACCCAACGGCATTTAATGCAGGAAAACCGGGCCTAGTTACACACAACTCTCTGCAGCAGGTGCCCAACCCACTGGCATTTCATGCATGAACACCGGACCCAGTTACACACAACTCTCTGCAGCAGGTGCCTCTACCCAACGGCATTTAATGCAGGAAAATCGGGCCTAGTTACACACAACTCTCTGCAGCCGGTGCCTCCACCCAACGGCATTTAATGCAGGAAAACCGGGCCTAGTTATACACAACTCTCTGCAGCAGGTGCCTCCACCCAACGGCATTTAATGCAGGAAAACCGGGCCTAGTTACACACAACTCTCTGCAGCAGGTGCCTCCACCCAACGGCATTTAATGCAGGAAAACCGGGTCTAGTTACACACAACTCTCTGCAGCAGGGGCGTCAACCCACTGGCATTTCATGCAGGAAAACCGGACCTAGTTAAACACAACTCTCTGCAGCAGGTGCCTCAACCCAACGGCATTTAATGCAGGAAAACCGGGCCTAGTTACACACAACTCTCTGCAGCAGGTGCCTCCACCCAACGGCATTTAATGCAGGAAAATCGGGCCTAGTTACACACAACTCTCTGCAGCAGGTGCCTCAACCCAATGGCATTTAATTCAGGAAAACCGGGCCTAGTTACACACAACTCTCTGCAGCAGGGGCCTCAACCCAACGGCATTTAGTGCAGGAAAACCGGGCCTAGTTACACACAACTCTCTGCAGCAGGTGCCTCCACCCAACGGCATTTAATGCAGGAAAACCGGGTCTAGTTACACACAACTCTCTGCAGCAGGGGCGTCAACCCACTGGCATTTCATGCAGGAAAACCGGACCCAGTTACACACAACTCTCTGCAGCAGGTGCCTCCACCCAACGTTATTTAATGCAGGAACACCGGATACAGTTACACTCAACTCTCTGCAGCCAGTGCCTCCACCCAACGGCATTTAATGCAGGAAAACCGGGCCTAGTTACACACAACTCTCTGCAGCAGGTGCCCAACCCACTGGCATTTCATGCATGAACACCGGACCCAGTTACACACAACTCTCTGCAGCAGGTGCCTCTACCCAACGGCATTTAATGCAGGAAAATCGGGCCTAGTTACACACAACTCTCTGCAGCCGGTGCCTCCACCCAATGGTATTTCATGCAGGAAAACCGGGCCTAGTTACACACAACTCTCTGCAGCAGGTGCCTCCACCCAACGGCATTTAATTCAGGAAACCCGGACCTAGTTACACACAACTCTCTGCAGCAGGTGCCTCCACCCAACGGCATTTAATGCAGAAAAATCGGGCCTAGTTACACACAACTCTCTGCAGCAGGTGCCTCACCCCAACGGCATTTAATTCAGGAAAACCGGGCCTAGTTACACACAACTCTCTGCAGCAAGGGCCTCAGTCCACTGGCATTTCATGCATGAACATCAGACCTAGTTACACACAACTCTCTGCAGCAGGTGCCTCCACCCAACGGCATTTAGTGCAGGAAAACCGGGCCTAGTTACACACAAATCTCTGCAGAAGGTGCCTCCACCCAATGGTATTTCATGCAGGAAAACCGGGCCTAGTTACACACAACTCTCTGCCGCAGGTGCCTACACCCAACGGCATTTAATTCAGGAAACCCGGACCTAGTTACACACAACTCTCTGCAGCCAGTGCCTCCACCCAACGGCATTTAATGCAGGAAAACCGGGCCTAGTTACACACAACTCTCTGCAGCAGGTGCCCAACCCACTGGCATTTCATGCATGAACACCGGACCCAGTTACACACAACTCTCTGCAGCAGGTGCCTCTACCCAACGGCATTTAATGCAGGAAAACCGGGCCTAGTTACACACAACTCTCTGCAGCAGGGGCGTCAACCCACTGGCATTTCATGCAGGAAAACCGGGCCTAGTTACACACAACTCTCTGCAGCAGGTGCCTCCACCCAACGGCATTTAATGCAGGAAAACCGGGCCTAGTTACACACAACTGTCTGCAGCAGGGGCGTCAACCCACTGGCATTTCATGCAGGAAAACCGGACCCAGTTACACACAACTCTCTGCAGCAGGTGCCTCCACCCAACGTTATTTAATGCAGGAACACAGGATCCAGTTACACTCAACTCTCTGCAGCCGGTGCCTCCACCCAATGGTATTTCATGCAGGAAAACCGGGCCTAGTTACACACAACTCTCTGCAGCAGGTGCCTCCACCCAACGGCATTTAATTCAGGAAACCCGGACCTAGTTACACACAACTCTCTGCAGCAGGTGCCTCCACCCAACGGCATTTAATGCAGAAAAATCGGGCCTAGTTACACACAACTCTCTGCAGCAGGTGCCTCACCCCAACGGCATTTAATTCAGGAAAACCGGGCCTAGTTCCACACAACTCTCTGCAGCAAGGGCCTCAGTCCACTGGCATTTCATGCATGAACATCAGACCTAGTTACACACAACTCTCTGCAGCAGGTGCCTCCACCCAACGGCATTTAGTGCAGGAAAACCGGGCCTAGTTACACACAAATCTCTGCAGAAGGTGCCTCAACCCAATGGTATTTCATGCAGGAAAACCGGGCCTAGTTACACACAACTCTCTGCCGCAGGTGCCTACACCCAACGGCATTTAATTCAGGAAACCCGGACCTAGTTACACACAACTCTCTGCAGCCAGTGCCTCCACCCAACGGCATTTAATGCAGGAAAACCGGGCCTAGTTACACACAACTCTCTGCAGCAGGTGCCCAACCCACTGGCATTTCATGCATGAACACCGGACTCAGTTACACACAACTCTCTGCAGCAGGTGCCTCTACCCAACGGCATTTAATGCAGGAAAACCGGGCCTAGTTACACACAACTCTCTGCAGCAGGGGCGTCAACCCACTGGCATTTCATGCAGGAAAACCGGGCCTAGTTACACACAACTCTCTGCAGCAGGTGCCTCCACCCAACGGCATTTAATGCAGGAAAACCGGGCCTAGTTTC
This sequence comes from Lissotriton vulgaris, assembly GCF_964263255.1. NCBI lineage: Eukaryota > Metazoa > Chordata > Amphibia > Caudata > Salamandridae > Lissotriton > Lissotriton vulgaris. The sequence continues at coordinate 1,078,673,227 of NC_141699.1, read as the reverse complement.
ACACAACTGTCTGCAGCAGGGGCGTCAACCCACTGGCATTTAATGCAGGAACCCAGGATCCAGTTACACACAACTCTCTGCAGCAGGTGCCTCCACCCAACGGCATTTAATGCAGGAAAATCGGGCCTAGTTACACACAACTCTCTGCAGCAGGGGCCTCAACCCACTGGCATTTCATGCAGGAACACCGGACCTAGTTACACACAACTCTCTGCAGCAGGGGCCTCAACCCACTGGCATTTCATGCAGGAACACCGGACCTAGTTACACACAACTCTCTGCAGCAGGTGCCTCAACCCAATGGTATTTCATGCAGGAACACAGGATCCAGTTACACACAACTCTCTGCAGAAGGTGCCTCCACCCAACGGCATTTAATTCAGGAAAATCGGGCCTAGTTACACACAACTCTCTGCAGCAGGTGCCTCACCCCAACGGCATTTAATTCAGGAAAAACGGGCCTAGTTACACACAACTCTCTGCAGCAGGTGCCTCCACCCAACGGCATTTAATGCAGGAAAACCGGGCCTAGTTACACACAACTCTCTGCAGCAGGGGCCTCAACCCACTGGCATTTCATGCGGGAACACCGGACCTAGTTACACACAACTCTCTGCAGCCGGTGCCTCCACCCAACGGCATTTAATGCAGGAACACAGGATCCAGTTACACACAACTCTCTGCAGCAGGTGCCTCCACCCAACACCATTTAATGCAGGAACACCGGACCTAGTTACACACAACTCTCTGCAGCAGGTGCCTCCACCCAACGGCATTTAGTGCAGGAACACCGGACCTAGTTACACACAACTCTCTGCAGCAGGTGCCTCCACCCAACGGCATTTAATGCAGGAGAACCGGGCCTAGTTACACACAACTCTCTGCAGCAGGGGCTTCCACCCACTAGCATTTCATGAAGGAACACAGGACCCAGTAACACACAACTCTCTGCAGAAGGTGCCTCCACCCAACGGCATTTAATGCAGTAAAACCGGACCTAGTTACACACAACTCTCTGCAGCAGGTGCCCCAACCCACTGGCGTTTCATGCAGAAACACGGGAGTTAGTTACACACAACTCTCTGCAGCAGGTGTCTCAGTCCACTGGCATTTCATGCATGAACATCAGACCTAGTTACACACAACTCTCTGCAGCAGGTGCCTCAACCCACTGGCATTTCAGCCAGAAACACAGGACTTAGATACACACAACTCTCTGCAGCAGGTGCCCCAACCCACTGGCATTTCATGCATGAACACCGGACCCAGTTACACACAACTCTCTGCAGCAGGTGTCTCAGTCCACTGGCATTTCATGCATGAACATCAGACCTAGTTACCCACAACTCTCTGCAGCAGGTGCCTCAACCCACTAGCATTTCATGAAGGAACACAGGACCCAGTTACACACAACTCTCTGCAGCAGGTGCCCCAACCCACTGGCATTTCATGTAGGAACAACGCACCCACTTACACACAACTCTCTGCAGCAGGGGCCCCAACCCACTGGCATTTCATGGAGGAACACAGGACCCAGTTACACACAACTCTCTGCCGCAGGTGCCTACACCCAACGGCATATAATGCAGGAAACCCGGGCCTAGTTACACACAACCCTCTGCAGCAGGTGCCTACACCCAACGGCATTTAATGCAGGAAACCCGGACCTAGTTACACACAACTCTCTGCAGCAGGTGCCTCCACCCAACGGCATTTAATGCAAAAACAACGGACCTAGTTACACACAACTCCCTGCAGCAGGTGCCTCAACCCACTAGCAATTCATGCAGGAAAACAGGACTCAGTTACACACAACTCTCTGAAGTAGGTGCCTCAACCCATCGGATTTCATGAAGAAACACCAAACCCAGTTACACACAACTCTCTGCAGCAGGTGCCTCAACCCGCTAGCAATTCCTGCAGGAACACAGGACCCAGTTACACACAACTCTCTACAGCAGGTGCATCCACTCAATGGCACTTCATATAAGAACACCAGACCTAGTTACACACAACTCTCTGCAGCAGGTGCCTCAACCCGGTAGCAATTCATGCAGGAACACAGGACCCAGTTACACACAACTCTCTGCAGAAGGTGCCTCAACCCACTGGCTTTTCATACAAGAACACAGGACCCAGTTACACAAAACTCTCTGCAGCAGGTGCCTCCACCCAACGGCATTTAATGCAAAAACAACGGACCTAGTTACACACAACTCCCTGCAGCAGGTGCCTCAACCCACTAGCATTTTATGCAGGAATACCAGGCCTAGTTACACACAACTCTCTGCAGCAGGTGCCCCAACCCACTGGCATTTCATGCAGGAACACAGGACCCAGTTACACACAACTCTATACAGCAGGTGCATCCACTCAATGGCGTTTCATACAAGAACACAGGACCCAATTACACAAAACTCTCTGAAGTAGGTGCCTCAACCCACCGGGATTTCATGAAGAAACACCAAATCCAGTAACACACAACTCTCTGCAGTAGGTGTCTCAGTCCACGGTCCTTTCATGCATGAACATCAGACCTAGTTACACACAACTCTCTGCAGCAGGTGCCTCAACCCACTGGCATTTCATGCAGGAACACCGGACCTAGTTACACACAACTCTCTGCAGCAGGGGCCCCAACCCACTGGCATTTCATGAAGGAACACAGGACCCAGTTACACACAACTCTCTGCCGCAGGTGCCTACACCCAACGGCATATAATGCAGGAAAACCGGGCCTAGTTACACACAACCCTCTGCAGCAGGTGCCTACACCCAACGGCATTTAATGCAGGAAACCCGGACCTAGTTACACACAACTCTCTGCAGCAGGTGCCTCCACCCAACGGCATTTAATGCAAAAACAACGGACCTAGTTACACACAACTCCCTGCAGCAGGTGCCTCAACCCACTAGCAATTCATGCAGGAAAACAGGACTCAGTTACACACAACTCTCTGAAGTAGGTGCCTCAACCCACCGGATTTCATGAAGAAACACCAAACCCAGTTACACACAACTCTCTGCAGCAGGTGCCTCAACCCGCTAGCAATTCCTGCAGGAACACAGGACCCAGTTACACACAACTCTCTGCAGCAGGTGCCTCAACCCGGTAGCAATTCATGCAGGAACACAGGACCCAGTTACACACAACTCTCTGCAGAAGGTGCCTCAACCCACTGGCTTTTCATACAAGAACACAGGACCCAGTTACACAAAACTCTCTGCAGCAGGTGCCTCAACCCACTAGCATTTTATGCAGGAAAACCAGGCCTAGTTACCCACAACTCTCTGCAGCAGGTGCCTCAACCCACTAGCATTTTATGCAGGAAAACCAGGCCTAGTTACACACAACTCTCTGCAGCAGGTGCCCCAACCCACTGGCATTTCATGCAGGAACACAGGACCCAGTTACACACAACTCTATACAGCAGGTGCATCCACTCAATGGCGTTTCATATAAGAACACCAGACCTAGTTACACACAACTCTCTGCAGAAGGTGCCTCAACCCACTGGCATTTCATTCAAAAACACAGGACCCAATTACACAAAACTCTCTGAAGTAGGTGCCTCAACCCACCGGGATTTCATGAAGAAACACCAAATCCAGTTACACACAACTCTCTGCAGTAGGTGTCTCAGTCCACGGTCCTTTCATGCATGAACATCAGACCTAGTTACACACAACTCTCTGCAGCAGGTGCCTCAACCCACTGGCATTTCATGCAGGAACACCGGACCTAGTTACACACAACTCTCTGCAGCAGGTGTCTCAACCCACTGGCATTTCATGCAGGAACACCGGACCTAGTTACACACAACTCTCTGCAGCAGGTGTCTCAGTCCACTGGCATTTCATGAAGGAACACAGGACCCAGTTACACACAACTCTCTGCAGCAGGTGTCTCAACCCACTGGCATTTCATGCATGAACATCAGACCTAGTTTCACACAACTCTCTGCAGCAGGTGCCTCAACCCACTGGCATTTCATGCAGGAACACCGGACCTAGTTACACACAACTCTCTGCAGCAGGTGCCTCAACCCACTGGCATTTCATGCAGGAACACCGGACCTAGTTACACACAACTCTCTGCAGCAGATGTCTCAGTCCACTGGCATTTCATGCATGAACATCAGACCTAGTTACACACAACTCTCTAGCAGGTGTCTACGTCCACAGGCATTTCATGAAGGAAGACTGGACCCAGTTACACACAACTCTCTGCAGCAGGTGCCTCCACCCAACAGCATTTCATGAAGGAACACAGGACCCAGTTACACACAACTCTCTGCAGCAGCTGCCTCCACCCAACAGCATTTCATGAAGGAACACAGGACCCAGTTACACACAACTCTCTGCAGCAGGTGCCTCCACCCAACGGCATTTCATGAAGGAACATAGGACCCAGTTACACACAACTCTCTGCAGCAGGGGCCTCCACCCACTGGACTGGGGAAACTAGTCTGTGTGAAACAAAACACAAAAACTTTTCTTCTCCTGGCCCGAAATCCCCAACAATGGGTCATGGAAGCTTTCAGGGGCAGAGAGAAACAGGAAGACGGAGGGGCTGGGGCCGAACACTCCTCCAGGGAGACCCTGTCAGTACAGACTGCCTTCATAAACCACCAGGGCAGCAGTGGCACAAGATAGCTCAGTGGGTTGGCGACGGCAGCGGATATGTGCACCCTGAAAGTCACAGGGTTGAGTCTTCGGTGGGGCCAACTTTGACTGTTATCTGTACAAAGTCGATAACAGGTACACCATTTAATTTGTGGAAAACATCACACCTTAGCTCATAGCGCCTTTTATTTAAGCATGAAAAGGCGATGCAGGCTGCGCTATGTGCAAGTACATGTGCAATACTGTTACATATATGTCAAATAAAGGCCCTGACAGTAGTTGTCAAATTGTGACTTGCAGTGCGCTCGGTGCCCCAGTTGTGAAACGAATGGGTTCTACTATATATATCCTTCTGTGCACATATATGTAAATGCATTTATATAGCGTTTACTACCCCTGACGAGCAGTGCTTAATTTGTCAAAACAATCAGTGGCAGGACCCTCAGCAGGAGGCCACTTCACGTCGCCCCACCCATGCACCCTGCAAGCGCTGCCAAGGACAATTCAAACCCACAACTGTCACACTCCAACAAGTGTGACACTTCAGACTATTACAGGCCCCCTATTGGAATGGCTTGGCTGGCAGGTATTAGTCATTTTTAATTAAGTCTCCCTGTTTCCCGTTTTTATTGATTTCTACAGATAAATACAGACAGAAAACTATTTTTTTTTCCTTTCTGTATTCATTTTTAAATGTGGACAAAAACGGAAATTGGGTTTTTGAGTGATTCTAAATGTTGTCACTCATGACTGACAGGCCAATAGCTGTGAAGATTGACAGGCAAGGGGATTAAATAAATATCAGGATTTTAGTAAAGAGCCCTAAACAGCAGTAGGGTTGCACAACCTTGATACTAAAATGTACATATTTTCTTACAAGTGCATATTTTACCATCTGAGTGTGTATATATGACTGAAAACTGTCATGAGTTCCAGTACAAGTGCACATTAACTGGTTAAATAAATTCAGAAATATACACATTTCAGCTTCATTTTTTCACAAAACCTAAAATAAATATGGAAAAATACAAGTAAAATTAGCAAAAAATAAATATGGATAAATACAGAGAGAAATGACAAAAATATAAATACCATAAAACCAGGAGCCCTATTTTTAATGTATATTGAATTTAGAAACAGCTGTTGTTGTTATCATCCCTAAATAAGAAACAGTGCCACCATGTGGCAGACTGTCAAAGGTGCCGGTGTGAACAATTAAGTGCCAGTGCCGAGCACCAGAAACCACCAGCTCAAATTAAGCACTGCTGACCAGCCTTGAATGTACACATTTACCAAATGAGCCAGCACAGACTATATCGAATCAACAAGCCGGGTGCACACCCAACAAGTCACCGAGCATGCTTTTCAGCCAGGGCGCTTGATACTAGCAGCCTGCCCGCTTCTAAGCGCTCTCATTTTTGTCGGTCTAGGGAACTGCGAAAGCGAGTAAGAAACAGTTTGCCCAGGATCACAGGGTTTAAGGACATGAAGTTGTTCCATTGCCAGCAATTTAATAAAGTGACCTTCTTAATAATAGTGCTTGCTGCATACGTTCTGCGTGTTCTTGGCGCTGTACACAAAAGGTATTACTATTTAAGCACCAATTACGAGATTCAGTAGAACTCATTTTAACAGTCGGGAGTCTAAGTTATACACCCAGACGTTCAAAGCAAAGCTAAGAGTCCACGCGTGGCACACACATAAAGCTCAAGTGTGGCACACGTGCAGAGTTCACATGTGGCTCAGACACAGAGCTCACATCTGGTGCAGACACAGGGCTCACATCTGGCACATACACAGAGCTCACATCTGGCACAAACACAGAGCTCACATCTTGCGCAGACACAGAGGTCACATCTGGTGCAGGCAGAGAGCTCACACCTGGCGCAGACAGAGAGCTCACACCTGGCGCAGACACAGAGCTCACATCTAGTGCAGACACTGATCTCACCTGTGGCACACACACACACACACACACACACACACAGAGTTCACGTTTGGCACACACACAAAATGCAAGTGTGGCGCACGTGCAGAGTTCACATGTGGCAATGACACAGAGCTCACATGTGGCTCTGACACAGAGCTCACATCTGGCGCAGACACAGAGTTCACGTCTGGCGCAGACACAGAGCTCACGTCTGACGCAGACACAGAGCTCACGTCTGGCGCAGACACAGAGCTCACGTCTGGCGCAGACACAGAGCTCACGTCTGGCGCAGACACAGAGCTCACGTCTGGCGCAGACACAGAGCTCACGTCTGGCGCAGACACAGAGCTCACGTCTGGCGTAGACACAGAGCTCACGTCTGGGGTAGACACAGAGCTCACGTCTGGCGTAGACATAGAGCTTACGTCTGGCGCAGACACAGCTCACGTCTGGCGCAGACACAGAGCTCACGTCTGGCGCAGACACAGAGCTCACGTCTGGCGCAGACACAGAGCTCACATCTGGCGCAGACACAGAGCTCACATCTGGTGCAGACACAGAGCTCACATCTAGTGCAGACACTGATCTCACCTGTGGCACACACACACACAGAGTTCACGTGTGGCACACACACAAAGCTCAAGTGTGGCACACGTGCAGAGTTCACATGTGGCTCTGACACAGAGCTCACATCTGGCGCAGACACAGAGCTCACATCTGGGGCAGACACAGAGCTCACATCTGGTGCAGACACAGAGCTCACATCTGGTGCAGACACAGAGCTCACATCTGGTGCAGACACAGAGCTTACATCTGGTGCAGACACAGAGCTTACATCTGGTGCAGACACAGAGCTCATATCTGGGGCAGAGAGAGCTCACATCTGGCACAGACACAGAGCTCACATCTGGCACAGACACAGAGCTCACATCTGGCACAGACACAGAGCTCACATCTGGCGCAGACACAGAGCTCACATCTGGCGCAGATACAGAGCTCACATCTGGCGCAGACACAGAGCTCACATCTGGCACAGACACAGAGCTCACATCTGGTGCACAGACAGAGCTCACATCTGGCGCACAGACAGAGCTTACATCTGGTGCAGACACAGCTCATATCTGGGGCAGAGAGAGCTCACATCTGGCGCAGACACAGAGCTCACATCTGGCGCAGACACAGAGCTCACATCTGGGGCAGACACAGAGCTCACATCTGGTGCAGACACAGAGCTCACATCTGGTGCAGACACAGAGCTCACATCTGGTGCAGACACAGAGCTTACATCTGGTGCAGACACAGAGCTTACATCTGGTGCAGACACAGAGCTCATATCTGGGGCAGAGAGAGCTCACATCTGGCACAGACACAGAGCTCACATCTGGCACAGACACAGAGCTCACATCTGGCACAGACACAGAGCTCACATCTGGCGCAGACACAGAGCTCACATCTGGCGCAGATACAGAGCTCACATCTGGCGCAGACACAGAGCTCACATCTGGCACAGACACAGAGCTCACATCTGGTGCACAGACAGAGCTCACATCTGGCGCACAGACAGAGCTTACATCTGGTGCAGACACAGCTCATATCTGGGGCAGAGAGAGCTCACATCTGGCGCAGACACAGAGCTCACATCTGGCGCAGACACAGAGCTCACATCTGGCGCAGACACAGAGCTCACATCTGGCGCAGACACAGAGCTCACATCTGGTGCACAGACAGAGCTCACATCTGGCGCAGACACGGAGCTCACATCTGGCGCAGACACAGAGCTCACATCTGGGGCAGACACAGAGCTCACATCTGGTGCAGACACAGAGCTCACATCTGGCGCAGACACAGAGCTCACATCTGGCACAGACACAGAGCTCACATCTGGCACAGACACAGAGCTCAAGTCAGGCACAGACACAGATCTCACCTGTGGCATACACTCAAAGTTCACGTGTGGCACACACACAAAGCTCAAGTGTGGCACATGCAGAGTTCACATGTGGCTCCGACACAAAGCTCCCATCTGGCACAGTCACAGAGCTCCCATCTGGTGCAGACACAAAGCTCACATCTGGCGCAGGCACAGAGATCATGTCTGGCGCAGACAAGGAACTCTCACATGGTTAACCATAGAGCTCACTTGTGGTGGAGACACAGAACTCCCATCTGGGGCAGACACAGGGCTCACATCTGGCACAGGCACAGCTCACATCTGGAGCAGGCACACAACTCACATCTGGCACAAACACACACTCAAGTTGGTGCAGACCCAGAGCTCAGGTTTGGTGCAGACGGAGCTCACATGTGGCACAGACAAAGAGCGCACATCTGGTGCAGACACAGAGTGCACATCTGCTGCAGACAGAGCGCACATCTGGTGCAGACACAGAGCTCACATCTGGTGCAGACACAGAGCTCACATCTGGCGCAGACACAGAAGTCACATCTGGCACAAACAAGAGCTCACACCTGACACAGACACAGAGCTCACATCTGGTGCAGACACAGAGCTCACATCTGGTGCTGACACACCACTCATACCTGCTGCAGACACAGAGGTCACACCTGGTGTGCTAAGGCGCTCACATCTGGCACAGACAGAGTTCACATCTGGTGCAGACACATACAACAGCGCTCACATCTGGCACAGACAGAGTTCACATCTGGTGCAGACACAGAGCTTACATCTAACACAGAGGTCACACCTGGTGTACTACAGTGCTCACATCTGGCGCAGACACAGAGCTCACATCTGGCGCAGACACAAGGCTCAAACTGGTGCAGAACCAGAGCTCAGGTTTGGTGCAGAGACACAGCTCACAACTGGTGCAGCCACAGAGCTCAGGTTTGGTGCAGACAGAACTCACATGTAGTGCAGGCACATAGCTCACTTCTGGCGCAAACACACAGCACTGGCACATGGTTTAGCCACATAGCTCACTTGTGGCACAGACAGAGAGCTGATGTGTGGTGTAGACACATAGCTCGCATTTGGAACAGACACAGAATTCATGTCTAGCACAGACACACAGTGCATGTCAGGTGCAGACACAGCACTGTCACATGGTTTGGCCATAGAGCACACCTGTGGCTCAGACACAGAGCTCACCTCGAGAGCAGGCACAGAGCTCACCTCGAGAGCAGGCACCAAGCTCACCTCCAGTGCAGACACAGAGCTCACCTAGGGTGCAGGCACGGAGCTCACCTCGGGTGCAGGCACGAAGCTCACCTCGGGTGCAGGCACGGAGCTCACCTCGGGTGCAGGCACAGAGCTCACCTCGGGTGCAGGCACAGAGCTCACCTCGGGTGCAGGCACAGAGCTCACCTCGGGTGCAGGCACAGAGCTCTCCTTGGGTGCAGGCACAGAGCTCTCCTTGGGTGCAGGCACAGAGCTCACCTCGGGTGCAGGCACGGAGCTCGCCTAGAGAGCAGGCACAGAGCTCACCTCAAGAGCAGGCACAGAGCTCACCTCAAGAGCAGGCAAGGGGCTCACCTCGAGAGCAGGCACGGAGCTCACCTCGGGTGCAGGCACGGAGCTCACCTCGGGTGCAGGCACGGAGCTCACCTCGGGTGCAGGCACGGAGCTCACCTCGGGTGCAGGCACAGAGCTCACCTCGGGTGCAGGCACAGAGCTCACCTCGGGTGCAGGCACAGAGCTCACCTCGGGTGCAGGCACAGAGCTCACCTCGGGTGCAGGCACAGAGCTCACCTCGGGTGCAGGCACAGAGCTCACCTCGGGTGCAGGCACAGAGCTCACCTCGGGTGCAGGCACAGAGCTCACCTCGGGTGCAGGCACAGAGCTCACCTTGGGTGCAGGCACACAGCTCACCTCGGGTGCAGGCAAAGAGCTCACCTCGGGTGCAGGCAAAGAGCTCACCTCGGGTGCATGCACAGAGCTCACCTCGGGTGCATGCACAGAGCTCACCTCAACGCGAACTGGTAGTTTCTCATTGCGAGCGGTCGTGAACATACGCGACCACGCGCAGTGAGAAACCTGACCTCCCCGCTTTGAGAATCTCGCCGGGAGGTTTATTTTCCACGCTTGCGATCGCCAACTTGACGTTGAGGGCCACGAGCAAGCACAAAATGCCCGCTACGCTATGCGTTTTTGCACTGTGCTACGTGCAATTCGCATAGCGTGTAGTTGTGCAAACTACGCGAGCGTAGCGTAGTCCTACGCCCAGGGTTACACAGAGCTCACCTCGTGTGCAGGCACAGAGCTCACCTCAGGTACAGAGCTCATCAGGTGCAGGCACAGAGCTCACCTCGGGTGCAGGAGCACACCTCAGGTGCTGGCACAGAGCTCACCTCGGGTGCAGGCACGGAGCTCACCTCGGGTGCAGGCACGGAGCTCACCTCGGGTGCAGGCACGGAGCTCACCTCGGGTGCAGGCACGGAGCTCACCTCGGGTGCAGGCACAGAGCTCACCTCGGGTGCAGGCACAGAGCTCACCTCGGGTGCAGGCACAGAGCTCACCTCGGGTGCAGGCACAGAGCTCACCTCGGGTGCAGGCACAGAGCTCACCTTGGGTGCAGGCACAGACCAGGCACAGAGCTCACCTCGTGTGCAGGAGCTCACCTCTGGTGCAGGCACAGAACTATCACCGAGCACAGACACTGAGCTCTTGACTAGGACAGCCATTAGGTTCTCGCCCAGCACAGACACTGAGTTCTCATTAGCAAAGACACTGATCTCTCATCCAGCACAGACACTGTAATATCCCAGCACTGACACTGAGCTCTTACTAAGCTCAGACACTGAGCTCTTACACAGCACAGACACTGATATATCCCAGCACCGACACTGAGCTCTTACTAAGCACAGGCACTGAGCACTCACCTAGCACAGACACTGATATATCCCAGCACCGACACTGAGCTCTTACTAAGCACAGACACCAAGCTCTCGCCCAGCACAGACACTGATATAGCAAAGCACCGACACTGAGCTCTTACTAAGCACAGACACTGAGCTCTCACCCAGTACAGAAACTCATATATCCCAGCACAGACACTGAGCTCTCACCCAGCACAGACACCGATATATCCCAGCACCGACACTGAGATCTTACTAAGCACAGATACTGAGCTCTTACTCAGCACAGACACTGAGCTCTTACTCAGCACATACACTGATATATCCCAGCACCGACACTGAGCTCTTACTAAACACAGACACTGAGCACTCACCTAGCACAGACACTGATATATCCCAGCACCAACACTGAGCTCTTACTAAGCACAGACACGGAGCTCTCACCCAGCACAGACACTGATATATCCCAGCACAGACACTGAGCTCTTACTCAGCACAGACACCGATATATCCCAGCACCGACACTGAGCTCTTACTAAGGACAGACACTGAGCTCTCACCCAGCACCGACACTGAGCTCTTACTAAGCACAGACACTGCGCTCTTACTCAGCACAGACACTGAGCTCTTACTCAGCACAGACACTGAGCTCTTACTCAGCACAGACACTGAGCTCTTACTCAGCACATACACTGATATATCCCAGCACCCACACTGAGCTCTTACTAAGCACAGGCACTGAGCACTCACCTAGCACAGACACTGAAATATCCCAGCACTGACACTGAGCTCTTACTCAGCACAGACACCGATATATCCCAGCACTGACACTGAGATCTTACTAAGCACAGACACTGAGCTCTTACTCAGCACAGACACTGAGCTCTTACTCAGCACATACGCTGATATATCCCAGCACCGACACTGAGCTCTTACTAAGCACAGACACTGAGCACTCACCTAGCACAGACACTGATATATCCCAGCACCAACACTGAGCTCTTACTAAGCACAGACACTGAGCTCTCACCCAGCACAGACACTGATATATCCCAGCACAGACACTGAGCTCTTACTCAGCACAGACACCGATATATCCCAGCACCAACACTGAGCTCTTACTAAGGACAGACACTGAGCTCTTACTCAGCACAGACACTGAGCTCTTACTCAGCACATACACTGATATATCCCAGCACCGACACTGAGCTCTTACTCAGCACAGACACTGATATATCCCAGCACCGACACTAAGCTCTCACTCAGCAGTGAGCCCTCAACTGGCACATACACAGAGCCCTCACCTGCCGCAGGCACAGAGCCCTCACCTGCCACAGGCACAGAGCCCTCACCTGCCACAGGCACAGAGCCCTCACCTGCCGCAGGCACAGAGCCCTCACCTGCCACAGGCACAGAGCCCTCACCTGCCACAGGCACAGAGCCCTCACCTGCCGCAGGCACAGAGCCCTCACCTGCCGCAGGCACAGAGCCCTCACCTATCGCAGGCACAGAGCCCTCACCTATCGCAGGCACAGAGCCCTCACCTGCCGCAGGCACAGAGCCCTCACCTGCCGCAGGCACAGAGCCCTCACCTATCGCAGGCACAGAGCCCTCACCTGCCGCAGGCACAGAGCCCTCACCTGCCGCAGGCACAGAGCCCTCACCTGCCGCAGGCACACAACCCTCACCTATCGCAGGCACACAACCCTCACCTGCCGCATGCACAGAGCCCTCACTTATCGGAGGCACTGAGCCCTCACCTATCGCAGGCACAGAGCCCTCACCTGCCGCAGGCACAGAGCCCACACCTGCCGCAGCCACAGAGTCCTCACCTATCGCACGCACAGAGCCCTCACCTATCGAAGGCACAGAGCCCTCACCTGCCGCAGGCGCAGAGCCTACACCTGCCGCAGGCACAGAGCCCTCACCTATCGCAGGCACAGAGCCCTCACCTATCGCAGGCACAGAGCCCTCACCTATCGAAGGCACAGAGCCCTCACCTGCCGCAGGCGCAGAGCCTACACCTGCCGCAGGCACAGGGCCCTCACCTATCGCAGGCACAGAGCCCTCACCTATCGAAGGCACAGAGCCCTCACCTGCCGCAGGCGCAGAGCCTACACCTGCCGCAGGCGCAGAGCCTACACCTGCCGCAGGCGCAGAGCCCTCACCTGCCGCAGGCACAGAACCCTCACCTATCGCAGGCACAGAGCCCTCACCTATCGCAGGCACAGAGCCCTCACCTATCGAAGGCACAGAGCCCTCGCCTATCGAAGGCACAGAGCCCTCACCTGCCGCAGGCGCAGAGCCTACACCTGCCGCAGGCACAGAGCCCTCATCTTCCGCAGGCACAGAGCACTCACCTGGCTCAAACACATAGCCTTCATCTGGCACAGAGACCTCACCTGCACAGGCATGTAGCCCTCAGCTGCACAGGCATGTAGCCCTCAGCTGCACAGGCATGTAGCCCTCAGCTGCACAGGCATGTAGCCCTCACCTGCACAGGCATTTAGCCCTCACCTGCACAGGCATTTAGCCCTCTGCTGCACAGGCATGTAGCATTCAGCTGCACAGGCATGTAGCACTCACCTGTCAGAGACACAGAGCCCTCACCAGACACAGACATGGAGCCATAACCTGGGACAGACACAGACCTCACACCCTGCGCAGACACAAACCGCGCGCTGTAAGACACGCACCTGTGTGTGCTGGCTCCATGGGGAGGGGAGGGGAGGGGGGGGGGGGGCTCCGAGGGTGGGCCTGGCACCCTCCGCCAGGCTGTCGCGCAGGCTTCTCCCGGTCTCCAGACGCAGCCAAGAGCGGTCCAAAGTTCGCGGGGTCCGGCCTCTTCCCCTCGCTCCCCTTCGCTGGGACCGGCACACGCGCCCCCTGTAGAGCCACACTCCTGGGGGTCCTTGGCTCACACACTCCGAGCTCGCGGGCACCGCGGGCGAGGGGACTGGCACAGGCGCGGGGTGTCTGCCACTCTCAAGCACCGGGCAGGATGTCTGTGTCCGGGCGCCGAGCAGGGCACCACGTGGGAAGGGGTAAAGTTTAGGGTCTTACTATGGAACAATTCGTCCTTGAGAAGGGGCAGGAGGGCTGGCTGTCCGGGGGCGAGGGGTGAAAGACGGGAGCTGCGACTTGTTATGAAATAGAGCCTTTGAGTTGGGAGTGGAGCAACCAAAAGGTGAGGGAGCGGCGGTGTGGAGGAGCCCAGGATGGAAGCGAGGAGCCTCGAACAGGTAAGAGGAGCCTCGGGCAGCGGGAAGAGGGAGCCCCGAACAGCGGGACGAGGAGCCCCGGACAGCGGGAAGAGGAGCCCCGCTCCGGACAGCGGGAAGAGGAGCCCCGGACAGCGGGAAGAGGAGCCCCGGACAGCGGGAAGAGGAGCCCCGGACAGCGGGAAGAGGAGCCTCGGACAGCGGGAGAGGAGCCTCGGAAAGCGGGAGAGGAGCCTCGGGGATGAGGAGCCTCGGGCAGCGGGATAAGGAGCCTCGGGCAGCGGGATAAGGAGCCTCGGGCAGCGGGAAGAAGGATAAGTAGTCAGGGAATGGGGAGAGGACGAGCCGGCGAGGAATCTCCGATTGAGCCTGGGATGGGAGCGAGGACCCTCGGGGAAGAGCAGCCTCGATCCGGAGTTGAGGAGCCTCTGATAGCGCCTATGGCTCTGGAGCCTCGGGAATTGGTCGAGGCGCTTGGTATGTGGAGGAGCGTCGATCAGGACAGGAGCCACCTCGGGGGAGGGACGTGAGCCTCGGACAGCGGGGACAATGGGTCTCGGACAGCGGGGAAAAGGAGCCTCGGACAGCGGGGACGAGGAGTCTAGGACAGCGGGGACAAGGAGCCTAGGACAGCGGGGACAAGGAGCCTGGGACAGCGGGGACGAGGTAGCGCCGAGCGCCTGTGCCGTCTGAGGCGGAGCGCGCAGCGCTATCCGCTCCTGGTGCTGAAGCTGGCGGCGAGTGAGAAGGCACCGCAAGAGCTCTGAGCGCACCGAAGAGGCTCTCCCCACCCCGCCCTGCCTGCTCCACCCTCCTCCACCTGTCAGAGCTGAGGGACTGTCCCGGGGGAGGGATCTTAGATTTGACCACTGGCGCGGGGACTCGGCGGACACCCAGGGAGGCCAGGGAGGCCAGGGAGGCGCTCAGTGCGCACCAGAGAGGCTCAGCCCACCCTGCCCACCTGTCAGAGGTGGGGGGACCCCTCCCCGGAGGAGGGATGCGAGAAAACACCAGGAGGTTCGGGAGTTCAGTTAGGGAGTCACTCCCTGCGCACCGGGAAACCAAGGAGGGGCTCTCCTCACTCTGCCCCACCCCCTCCACCTGTCAGAGCCGAGGGTGGTCGGATCTTAGATGTGACCAAAGGCGCAGGGACTCGGCGGTCACCCTGGGAGGCGCTCATTGCGCACCAAAAGGACCCCCCCCCCCATCCTCCTCCACCCGTCAAAGCAATTAGGGAGTCAATCCACGCGCACTGAGAAACCAAGGAGGGGCTCTCTCCACCCAGTCCCACCCTCCTCCACTTGGAGTAAGATCAGGGGGGCTCGGGTGTTCAGGTAGGGTAGGGAGTCACTCCCTGCGCACTGGGAAACCAAGGTGGTCTTTCCTCACTCTGCCCCACCCTCCTCCACCTGTCAGAGATGAGGGCGGAGGGACTGTCCCGGGGGGGGGGGGGGGGGGGGGATGCGAGATTAGGCCAGGGGTCTCTGAGGCCCACTTAGGGAGTCAATCCACGCGCACCGAAGTAACCAAGGAGGGGCTCTCCCCACCCTGTCCTGCCCTCCACGGCGTGTGGGAGTTGAGAGCGGAGGGACTGGTGAGGGATAAGGTCAGGGAGTCACTCCAGGAGAATCTTTCATCCTCCTCCTCCTCCCCCCCCCCCCCCCCCCCCCCACACACACACACACACTCTCCCTTCAATTGTCAGAGCTGAGGGTGAGGGAACTCTCCCGAGGGGAGCGATGCGAGATAAGACTAAGGGGGTACAGTTAGGGAGTCACTTCCTGCGCACTGGGAAACCGAGGAGGGGCTTTCCTCGCCCTGCCCCACCCTCCTCCACCTGTCAGAGCCGAGAGTGAGAAGGGGACAGTGCAGTGCTTAATTTGTAAAATATGAAGTGCAGGTGCTCAAATCTTTGTCGGAGGCCACACCTACTTTTCTCTGGCTCCACCCACTTCCTCCATCGGCTCCACCCACTTCCTCTATTAGCTCCACCCCCATCCTCATCTGGCACTGCGAAAAGACAGAGTGCGTCGTGCGAGCAATTGTAAAACAATTCTAGCCACACTAAAATTATACATGCTGCTCAGACTCACTCAGTACATTGAATTAGACATTTTACCCAGTACTGATTTTACCCAAGCTAAAGATGGACTGTCTTGAACATAACACGCAAGCCATAGCCAAGTAAACACTAGAGTAAAGGTGAAATATTGAACAGATCAATTACTGCACTAATAAGAACACCTCATTTGATTGAAAATTTGCTTTAACAAAAATAAGAGGTTAGATAAATACCGGTGACCTGAAAGAAGACATTTACAACTTGGTGCGGATTGGCACGGAAATGGTTTTCAAAATGACCATATTGACTGATGTCATTGTCACATTACTTTGATACCATTTTGATTATTGTTTTGTGCGATGTAATACATGGTCAGTTCAGTAGCTTCTGAAGTCTCTAGTCTGGCCCCCTAGTGCTTGGCAAGGAATCACCGATAACCAGCTCTGCATTTGGAGCTTGTTTTTGTCTTTTCAATGCCCTTATTCCCATGAGAAATCCGTTCAGCTGCTCATCGAAATTTGTGTCAGCCACGTGTGCTTGTTCTAAGCAGTGTGGGTAAACATCCTATTACAAAGTATTAGGAATTTGGTAGGGGTTAGGCTAGCATTTGATGCATACTACCAATACCACATCTTACATCCTTCAAATTCCATGAAAGTTGTACATTCGCTCTAAACATAGATATAGACCACGTAATAAAATGCGCAGCTTTAATTCTGGGAGATTTTGAATTGACCTGGTAGATTGCTATCTTCAGTAGTGCTTTGTAGAGTGCTTTGGCGCTATATAAATGCATACCACGCATCTCCCCGTGGGCCCTGCCTCCTAGATCGGTAAGGGGGGCTGTGCCCTGGGTCCAGACCTCGCCCCCCCCCCCCCCCCCCTCAGCAGTGGGGCAGTGTGCACCTGCCCCAGGCGCTAGGCCTGCCGGAGCCCAGCTGTGCTTAATATGCCAGCCGGGAGGGTGTGACAGGAAGTGTGCTTAACAAGAGTCTAGCAACCAAAGAAAGGAAATGGCAGCATTCATACAACCCACCCCCACCCCCTTAACCCTCACCTGCTCCCCTTACACCTGCAATCGGAGAATAAGACGCCCAGACCTACAGTTGCAACCCCTCCTGGCTGCTAAAAAGATGCGAGCTCCCTGGAGCTTCGGGTCCTGGAGGGGCTGACAAGAATGAAACAAACGTACTCCAAGAGGAGAGGTTTCAATAGCAACTGCTGCCTTGCACCCTATCATCCCACCACATGACTCAGAATTCGGTAATGCAAACCTTGCAAACGACGGCGGGCACACAACTGCGATGGCTTAGAGCTTTAAGTACTATTCATACCATCAACAACAGGCTGTGCACTCTGCACTCAGATGTCGACAACAACTAAAAACAATACCAATGAGCCCTGAACCTGTGGGAATTAATTTTAAGAGTAATATATATTGCTTCCTGCATCACTATCCGTTGCGCTGACAACGCCACACCACACCCGAGAAAAAAAGTGAAAACATTACCATCGGGATCGCACCAGTATGGAAAAGACAGTCAGCGAGCGGCTGGGCGGGTAGGCTATGGGAGCAGGGCCTAGTAGTTTTACTTAAACCCGCAGCCTGTGCAGGTCAGTACAGCAGTAAGTACTGCGGCGCCAGCACAAATATACACCGCTACGGCCGGGGGTGGGGCGGGGGGCCTTTAGTGAATCTGAATTGCAGCATCATTTGCATCCTATTTTTATTCCTAATAAATAAACAGCATTATGGAGCTGCCTCTTCCCCCCGCCCCCACCCCCACGCCGGTGATCTTACAACCGGACCTTCACTCACACACTACCAAAAATAAAAATACAGCGTTGGTTTGTTTTTGCACGGTATTCAGTACTGACAGTATTGGAATGGCAAAAAGTTAGTTCAGTTTGCTTAGCCGCTTACAGTGCTTGCTCAGAAACTCACAGTTTTAACAACTAACTTCAATCTTACCGTTACTCGTGTGGTGGGCGGATGGTCCGGCTCTATGTAACTGAATTTTTTTACGAGATTAGGCGGTGGGCCTGGTGCACTGCTGCTGCTGTTTGCTCTACCCAGCAGTACCCAACAATGCTACCAGAACCTTTAGCAGTGATACTGGCTGCAGTGGTTATGCTGGGTCGTGGCGAGCGCGAGGTCATGTGACAAAAATCTGCGCACGCTGCCACGCAGCGCGTGTACAGCGGCCCCTATCAGAAGTTAGAAGAAGCCAAATCCTGCCCGCCCCTTGCCCTCCAATAAATCAGTTTGTCATTCAGACAAACAGTACTGCTGCCGCCAGTGTGTGTTGTGCACTGGTCCCACGCCCGCCCACCTTCACGGAGCATGCACAGTCAGTCAACTGTGCAGTGCACACGCACGGCCCACTCAGTGACTGAATAAGTGACCACGAAGGGCTGCGGCCGCCATGATCACAAGCGCCACGACCACAACATAATAATTGTTGATTCTATCTTGGACGGCACCGTGCGCGGCAGCTAAAGCGAGTGTGTGCTAGTCGTCTCACACACGCAGTCATTGTTAACCGCTCCTTGGTCAGGCTGAGTACACTACTTAAGGTAATTTTAAAAAAACATCAATGACGCTCGTGCAAGATTCTGTAGACCCGGCCCTGTCAATTAAGTGCCGGTGCTAAGCACCGGAAAGCACCGGCACAAATTAAGCACTGGGACAGTGTCTCTCTCAAGGGGTGGGGGTGAGGCGTGAGCTGGGAGGTAAACCCAGGGACGAACTCTGGGACGCTCTGCACATACCAACGAGGGGCACCCCCGGCCTGCGACGCTCTCCCCTACGTGTCGAAGCTGAGGCCGGGGGGTTTAGGGCGGGGCGGCGCGAGGTGTGACCAGGGAAGTAAGTGTGAGCCCCAGGGAGGCATCCCGGGCCCTCCTGATGAACCGACAAAGGGCCCCCAGCCTGCTCCAAATGTCAGAACAGGATGGAAGGACTTTGCTAGGGGCGATGGGGAATGTGCTTCGTGCCAGGAAAGTGGGATCTTGGCGCTACACGCTCAATGCGTTTGTAACAGACAAAAGAGAGTCTCTCCGAGCCCGCCCCACTCTCTTCCACCTGTCAGAGTGAGGGTGGAGTAAACCGTCAGGGGGGGGCTTTGAGTTTATGGTCGAGAGGTGGCGGTACATGTGTACTGACGTCACCAGAGAGGGTCCCTCCCAACCCGCCCTCCTCCACCTGTCAGAGTGAGGGTATAGGGACCCTCCCGAGCGGAATGGGGGGGGGGGGGCTATGATTACGGTGGTGGTGCCCCCCCCCCCCCCCCCCCCCACCCTTATGGAAGCACTCCATGCTATAGTAAGTAAGTACGCACCAAATCTGGGCTCTCCCAGCTGGCCCCGCCCTTGGGTACATGACTTGCCGGAGGGGGAACAATTATACACGGGAGACATGGGGTGTACCTGTCGGACCTCGGCAGAGATGGGGGCTCTCGGTGGTACAAGCCAGCCGCTGTGCGCGCCAAAGAGGGGCCACACCGGCTCGTCCCTCCCTCCCGCGCCTGTCAGAGCTGTGGGCCGGGTGGGGATGCGCCCTGAAGCATCAGCACCCCGTTCGGAGCGGATTCCTGTCACGCAGCCTAGTTTAATTTCCTGTCAATGTTTCATTTTTTATATCTAGTGTGTCAGGGCTGGGGTTAGAGTCGAGGCGCCCCTGTGCTTTGCTGCTTTATATATAATAGATCAACCTTTGACCGCGCGACCTTCAATGCCCTATGAGCTAAAGTGACCAATGGGGATGGAGTATGGACCAAAGCCATCGATCCGTTTAATATACAATTGGGTCAAGAGAATTCGTTTCAGTCCTAAACCATTTTTAGGTCGAAGTCAACCAGAGTGTGCTGCTGTCTGCTTGCAAAAAGATTTTTTTTGGGCTTCCTGAAAACTGCCCTGGGAAGCATTCTGTCCACTGCTTACCATTGGCGTTGTGGTATGTCAGTCACACTTTTTTGGCTTTCTGTTTGCTGGCTTTATTTGTTTTTGTTCTTTATCCCTCTCTTGGAGCAAACAGTGTTGACCTCCGCTCCTTGTATGCTTCCACCAGTCCTCTTTCTCTGTAAACAGGCCTTAAAATTTTGTTCTGATCTTGTCACATTTATTGTGCGTTCAAAGACAGAATTTAAATGCCAGGCGCTGTATGTCCATGAAGGGAGCTTGGTGTTTACTTTTCTTTCTAGGACTTCAAAGTGAGAGGATTTATGTGACCATTTTGCTCAGTACTGGGGGTGTCAAAAAAAAGGTTTATTTTTCTAGCACACAACAATATTTCAATGTCTCTAAATGAACTGTGCAAATATTTCAGAATATATAGGAATTAGGAAAGCACAAAAGAAGCACATTCTTTTTGTAATTCAGAAGTTTAGTGGAAACAAATATCTGCAACACTTCATGCCACTTTAATCCACTCTGTCACTCTATGCTTTAGACCATGCAACTCCACCCTGCAACACTCCACTCCATTCTACACCACTTCACTCCACTCCTCTCCAATCTATGCCCCCACTCTGACACTCTACTCAAGTCCATACCACTCCATTCTAGGCCACTCTACTCCATGACACTCTACTACATTTCATTATATGACACTCTACTCCACTATGTGCCACTTTACACCAGTCCACTCTACACCACGTCACTCTAGGCCACTCTACTCCAATATTCACCTCTTCACTCCTCTACTTCAAGGTATGCCACTCCATTCAGTGTCTCTACTCCGCTCTAAGACACTCTACTCTACAACACGCCATTCTACTCCACTCCACACCCCTCCGCACCATGAGAATCCGGTCCATGTCCACGAAACTCCACTCTTTGCCACTCTACTCCACTCCTTGTCACTGCATGCCACTTTCTTGCGAGCCACTAACTTTTAGCCATGCTTAACAGCAGCCACACGGCGTACAAAGTAGCTAAAACACATTGGCAAAGCCAATCGCTTTTCCATAGGTGAGACCTATTGGCTTTGCCAATGCTTGTTTAACTCAAGTGACTTTAAGCAGTGCTTAAAGCACTGCATTTGTGCGCTTTACACATGAGGCCCACAGGCTATTAGGAAATCGCAAATTTGGAAATGCAAAACCATTCGTAACGGCCCATAGGAATACATTTAGCGATTCCTACTTTGTAGGATTCGTTATTAGGAAATATATATATATTTTTTGCAAATTCCTTTTGCATTTCCATAAAAGCAATTTCTTAGGATTTGCTATTTGGGAAATGCAAAAACGGAATTTCGTACATCTGGCTCAAAAAGTGTTTTTTTTCCCTCACAGAGTGGCGCCCTAACTATAAACTCTGAAAAAGGATGGATATTTTACTCTGATGAAAGCCCCAAAGCATGAAATGCAAAATGAAGCTCCCAGCCTTTGGCTGCAGAAAGTAATTGAACATTTTTGAAGGATTCCACTGTGATGTGGGCACCGGCCCCTCTTCTTTCACAGTATTTCTCTGAGAAAATGGAACAATGCACCTGCTAGAATATTCGGGAAGCCTGGCAGCTGTGCCAAATAAAAGACAAGTAACAATATGTTGAGGAATGTGCTGCCAGAATTAAGGCTGCTTGCCAAGTCTGTAAACACAAAGAAGACAAGGCCAAAAACAAGAGTAAACCACATGCATGCTCCTCAAAAATAGGAGTACAGTTTCATCAACCTGAGGGATAAAATCGATTCTTTACATTTATCGTAATCTTTTGTGTTAGCATGATGTATCTGTATCTATATATATATATATATATATATATATATATATATATTAAAGCTCCAAAGAGAAATAAAGTTTGGCGTTCGACGCTTTGTGACCCCGCAAGTGCTGCTTGTCTCTTTGGGCAGGCTTCAGAAAGACAATCTTCGGAGCTTTAATATTGGCGCGGTACACCGCCGCGCTGCAGCACCTGCCTTTGGAGTGACTCGCTATTGGTGTAAGCTTGGAGCAGAATATATATATATATATAAACTTACCTGGTGACACTCGTAATGCTGCGTGGTGGTTCGTGATTCCTGTGGTCAAAACCGTTACAAGCAGAGACCTATATATATATATATATATATATATATATATATATATATATATATATATATATATATATATATATATATCCTCCACCACTCCCGCCTCTTTGCCAAGAAACAGGTCCGACACATGCGTTTGGACAGGTCAGGTAAATTTTATTTTGCCACCATCCTGACAGGTAAAGATTTAAAACACCTGGCAGACGCGTTTCGGCGTGTGCCTTATTCATTGCCAGCTTCGTGTTTTAGAAAACAAGTTGGTATAAGCAGGGACTTTTCATACTGCTCATGATGTTTTCATTAGTGCCGATGCATCCAATCACAGGCAAAAGTTTTTTCACCTCTGTGGGCAGTATTCGCTAGGTATGCTGGTACCTGAAGTCCCATAGTCAGTAAGGGTCCCACACATAGTAAGTTGCATGGCCGCAGTCTCACATCGCGAACTTCATTACAGTGATTGGTCCGTGCAAACAGTGATGCCCCAGCTTTTGCCAGCCTGTGAGTTCGCTCATCCACCGCCACAGGGACCATGGTAGCAAAAGCATTTCCTGTCGCCGTCCAAATCAGCAGCATGCTGCCGCGCTCTCCCCGAACCAGGAACAGTGTCTTGGGCGAGGGGGCGCCGCTTTGTGCTTTCAACACCAAACACCACAGAGATGCGACTTGAAGCGAAGCACCAGATCGAGAGGCATGCCGGTCTTGCAGCGCCGACTGCTGCACACATATCCTCCACCACTCCCGCATCTTTGCCAAGAAACGGGTCCGACGCATGCGTTTGGACAGGTCAGGTAAATTTTATTTTGCCACTATCCTGACAGGTAAAGATGTAAAACACCTGGCAGACGCGTTTCGGCGTGTGCCTTATTTATTGCCAGCTTCGTGTTTTAGAAAACAAGTTGGTATAAGCAGGGACTTTTCATACTGCTCCTGATGTTTTCATTGGTGCCGATGCATCCAATCACAGGCAAAAGTTTTTTCACCTCTGTGGGCAGTATTCGCTAGGTATGCTGGTACCTGAAGTCCCATAGTCAGAAAGGGTCCCACACGTAGTTAGTTGCATGGCCGCAGTCTCACATCGCGAACTCCATTACAGTGATATATATATATAAATGTATATCATAGTGTAGACTAATTAGTTATGTCAATACAGGAACTCCTTTCCGCTCTTACATTATATTTCTTTGCACGCAGACTAAGAACCAAACAGACTCCATTTTGTCTGTACATGTATTAGACTCGGATAGTGGTCATGTGCCACCCTCCAGCAGCCGAGTAGGCCCCAGTTAAGTTGAGTTACACAGACAACAGAATTCATACTATTCTTTCTTGTTCTGAGGCCCAAGTTCGCATCTGGCTTCAGAGGTGATAAACTCATTCCTGGAGGCGCCATGCCCGTGCTCCCAGGCACCAGGACGAAAGGGAGTCACCTCTCCTGACCCTCCCCAATATTAGCAGAAGCAGACTTCTTAACAAGCTTTGCGTGCCATATATGGTCTTTCCTTTAAGCTACTGTGCCTACTAGTATTTGTTCATGTACGGTGATCTCATGTAACGCAATGAAAGTATATATGCCATGAATTGAGTGTTGAACTGCAGATCTCTCCCTAGGCACTCGCTTGAGGTTAATCTCCTCATCTTGGAACAGGAGTTAGACATCTTGTTTCTAACAGAAACATGGCTCACACAGGGTGCAGAAGCAGACATGGTTAACGCCCTCCCCCCTGGCTTTCTTATTCTTTCACAGGATCGACCACTAGGTCGAGGAGGAGGCGTCGCCATTCTGTATAAGAACTCACTGACCTGCAGAATTCAGAAAGGCGAAGTGGAAGACTGTGAGAGCTGTAAGTTCTCCTTCCAAGTCTCACCCACTGTTGCCATGTCTGGGCTGTTAGTCTACCGCCCCCCAGGAAAGACGGGTAACTTTACCAGTTCTCTAATGGAAACGGTAATGGTTGGTGCTGCCTCTGCTACAAACTTCATCGCCCTGGGAGACCTCAATCTCCACTTTGATGACCAGGAAGAGCGGTTGGCGACTGCCCTCTTATATGACCTTAAAACCTATGGGATGGACCTTATAAACCTGGATCCCACCCACAACAAAGGCCACCTGCTAGATCCCATCTTTGCAAATATTTCCACCATGAAAGCAGCCCCCCCTATTCCTCTGCCATGAACGGATCACCTTCTGATCCCTTTCACCTGGGAAACTAAACGTGAAAGCATCCCCCCCTCTAGTGTTGGTGCACCTGACAGACCATGGGCCAGGCTATCAGTGGAAAATTTCACTTGCAGCCTAGAAGCCTCACGTCCACCTCTCTCACAGGATCCTGTCATAGCTGAAGCAGACCTCTGCAGGTGTATTTCTAACACTTTAGATGCTGTCCTCCCTATAAGATCGACAGGCATAAGGGAGAAAAGACTTCACACCGCTCCATGGTATACATCTGAGCTAAGGGCTATGCGGAGGGCATGCAAAAAATTAGAGCGCTCCTGGAGAAAAGACTAGGAGGTAGCCAGTAAGATGGAATATCGAACGACAATGAGGAGGTACAAAACCGCCATCCGGCTGGCTAAAACTCAATTTTTCGAGGAGAGAATTAACAATGCTTCTAACTCCTCAAGAGAAACCTTCCTGGTGGTTAAAGAACTCTTGAAAGTTCAAACACCCTCTGCCCCTACGGAGAACTTGGAGGTCAAATGCAATAACCTGGCAGAATACTTTCATACAAAATACGAAAAAATCCTTATTTCTTTACCCCTGCCCAAGATAGGACCCGAGCGGTGGGAGGAGGAGGGATGTTCTCAGATAAATTTGGAATCCTTCGGGCCAGTCACTAAGGATGAAGTCCTTAAAGCCCTATGTTCAATTAAGAGTGGCTCCCCTCGGGATGTTGCCCCTATGAGAATTCTTAAACAGGTTGCCCCCTCCATTGTGGAGCCCATTGCTGAAGTCATCAACGCCTCGTTAGGCACTGGCATTGTTCCACCTAATTGGAAGAGCGCAATAGTGAAAGCCCTCCTAAAAAAAACCCTCTCTGGACCCTCTAGACATGGCCAATTACAGGCCTATTTTGCTCCTCCCTGGGCTGAGTAAAATCTCAGAAAAATTGGTTAACTCTCGGTTATCCAATTTTGTGGAGTCCAATGGTGTGCTAAAAAGCTCCCAAACAGGCTTTCGCCCGGGCCAAGGCACTGACACCACCTTGTTGGCAGTCCTGGAGGAGGCACGCTGCATTCTAGACTCGGGGGGGATCAGTGGCAGTGATCCTCCTGGACCTGAGTGCAGCGTTCGACACTGTGAACCACCAAGTGTTACTCCAGAGACTATCGGACTCCGGAGTGAGAGGGACAGCGCTAAACTGGCTTAGGTCATTCCTTAGCGAAAGAGCTTTCCAGGTATGGGAAGGGGGCGCACGATCGGCATCCACTCACCTCCATTGCGGCGTGACTCAGGGCTCCTCCCTGAGTCCTACACTATTTAACATGTATATGGCTCCCTTGGAGGATGTGGTGGCTCCATTCAACATCAAGATCGTGAGCTACGCTGACGACACCCAACTGGTGTTCGCCCTCTCCCAATCCTCGGAGAACTCCCAGATACTCCATGCCTGC
Organism: Lissotriton vulgaris; assembly: GCF_964263255.1. Lineage (NCBI taxonomy): Eukaryota > Metazoa > Chordata > Amphibia > Caudata > Salamandridae > Lissotriton > Lissotriton vulgaris. The sequence goes on along the minus strand of NC_141699.1, from coordinate 1,078,646,926 downwards.
CTCTCACAGGTCCATTCCTGGATGGGGGACTCAGCACTCAAACTGAATGGGTCCAAGACGGAGATTATGGTGATGGGACCTAAAAATCCCTCCCTTTCCTGCTTAGCCTGGCCCAGTTGTCTAGGGTCTCTTCCTGAACCCAAGGATGAGATCAAGAGCCTGGGCATCTGGATGGAACAAGATCTCTCCCTCAGACCCCAGGCATCCAAACTAGCGGGTGTCTGTTTTGGTCTCCTCAGATCAGTACGTAAAGTATTGCCTCTCATCCCTTTTCTATCGAGAAAGCTCCTGATCCAGGGTCTGATTATGTCCAGGTTGGACTTCAGCAATGCGATCTACCTTGGGGCTCCTGAGAGCACTCTGAACAGACTCCAACAAGTTCAAAACGCGGCAGCACGAACGCTCTACAACATCCCCATGTCTCGCTCCGCTAAACCAGCACTGAGGGCACTACACTGGCTGCCAATATGGGAAAGAGTGAAATTTAAATCCCTATGCCTTGCACACAAAATCTTGCAAGGCAAAGGCCCCCCCGTCCTTCAGAAGATGGTGATCCCGTACAAAGCGAGCAGAACCTTACGTTCAGACCAGCAACACCTGACTGTCGTCCCTAGGGTAAAAAAGGCCCGTTCAGGAGGAAGGAGATTTTCAGTCAACGTTTCCACCCTCTGGAATGCCCTCCCCCTAGGTTTACGCGCGGAACCATGCCTCCTGCGCTTCCGAAAACAACTTAAAACTCTCCTCTTCTGTTAATCTTCTCCGGTTCTACTATTTCTGATACTGGCTGGTGGCAAAAGCGCTGGGATGCTCTAGGGTACCCGGGCGCTATACAAAACCGATTTAATAATAATAATAATAATCGTCAGTCTGCTCCACGCACTGGCTGGGTGACATCCGAGAGGCTCCTCTATAGAGTATTTTGCTTAATAAATGATTGACTTTCCTTCACTGCCAACTGACTGATTATTTGCTAAGACGATAATTGGGGGCTATTGGTAGGTATAGCTCCTTTGATTATTTTCGCAATACGACAAACCTTTGGGTGAAACTACATTAAAATCAGAAGTCTTTAATTACCAAAGTCTAGATGATAAGCTGATGAAAATAAATCTGGTCAGTAGCCTAGGGGCACATGCATCAAAGGAAATTGCATTCGCAAATGGTGCGAATCGCAAAATTCGTCCGTTTGCGAATGAGATTCCCATTTTTGGGATGCATTAACATTTTTGTAATTTTCGCAATTTAAGAAATCGCAAAATTGCGATTTCTTAAATTGCGATTGCATTTAAGAAATCTCAAATTGAGATTCCTTAAATGCAATGCATCAAACTCTAAAAATTTGCGAATTTGCAAATGAGGGGAGCAAATTACCATGAAGTTGACCTTCATGGTAATTTGCGAAAACTTTGAAAAATGCATTAAAGTGCATTTTTCAAAGTTCCATTATACACACACACATGCCCTTGGGGCATGTGAGTATGCAAAATGTACTTCTAAACAGATTTCAGGGGTGCAACAGGGTGGCCTTTGGACACCCCTGCACCCTTGAAATTGCCTTCTTAATTTGTGAATTTCTAATGGTGAATTGCAAATTAAGAATGTCTTTCCATTCATTCCTATGGGCCACTAGGCCCATAGGAATGAATGGGGAGGTATTCCTTAATTTCGATTCTCAATTAGAGAATCGCAATTAAGGAATTTTAAAAAAATCGCTATTTTTATAGCGATTTCTTGATGCATTGCAGTTTGCAATTCCTTAATTGCGATTCCTTATTTTTCGTAATTAAGGAATCGCAAAATGCAATATTGATGCATGTGCCAGAAAGTTCTGTAATTCTGGCCATTGCCTCAAGACTACTAAGCTGGCAAGGTCTACCAATTCATGCTCTACTGACCTACCGCATCATTCTTTTGGCAAGAATACAACGGGTGTCAAATTGCTGAAGGGCAGAGATTGGGCAGAAATTAAAGCGAGAAGATGTGAGCCAACAACGAGGGAAGAGGAGTGGTGCAGCGGCCCGGGCGCCTGACTCTGGACTATGGGGTTCATGGTTCGATCCCCGGTGCCGGCGGCAGTTTAGTCCAGCTCAAAGTGACTCTGGGCAATAGCTCGCTTAATCTTCCTGGCGGCCCCCAGCGCCTTGGCACCCTTGGGTAATTGAGTGCTTTACAAATACTGGATTACATTTAATTTCTTTTGGTCAGAGTGTTGTTAAGGGCAGATCTTCTTAGCTGCCATGGTAAACAAAAGGCCTGATGCTCCCTTGTATCACACCTGACTGCAGGTGGACACTAGCACAGCAATGAATGGAAAAGCAAACTGTAAAAAAAAAATCATAGAAAATTCAGACAAGTGGCATATGTATATATATGTATATATATATGTATATATATATATATATATATATATATATATATATATATATTGAACAATGCAGAAATCCCCCCCCCCAAAAAAAATAAAAAAAATAAAAATATATATATATATATATATATATATATATATATATATATATATATATATATATTTTTTTTTTTCACCAATGTGCGGTGATATAAAGGACCGAGATTCCATCGGAACAGTGTTTTTTATTTTGCTGATGACTTTGATGTCTTTTCACAAATCTGCATTAAAATTTCCCAAAAATAGGGCATCCACCTCAGCTCTTTCATGGAAAGTTAGTACTAATCTATCAACCAGGGGCCAAAAAAAGGTGGGGTGGTGGTTTCTCAAAAGAGAAACTTCCCCTTTTCATTTTTATAGGAAACCTTTCTCTCTGATACAGAAAAAAATGGTTGAACAAAATTACACCAAACTTGCCAAAAAGTTAGAACTTTCTAGGAAGCGTGTTTGTTGTGATGTGGGGTACATCTATTCAGCCACTTTTGAGAAATTAGTTTTTAAAGAGGGGCACAGTTTGGTATTAAAGGGGTGAAAAAGTTACTTACATCTGGACTGATGGTTTTCAGATATGCTCCGATTGGCTAATTTAAAGGAGACTAATCAATCATGATTGCTGCCCACAACAAGAAGGATATGTTTTGGCAGCCACTACAGAAATTAGGGACATTTCCTTGCATCCCAAAAATGAATTAACAAGTATATGGTGGCAGAGTGAGCACACTTTGCCCCAAGGGGCATGTAGGGGGCGGGATGTCCAAAGGGACACACCCTGATTGGCTAGCCACAATGTGGACAGCATGTTGTGGCAGCCAATGCAGGACTTGGAATGTTGTCCTCATAGAAAAATATGCTGTAGTGAGTGCTAGGTTTTGTGGGTCACAAAAGAGAGCACATATAAAGAGTGATGAGAGATTTTAGTTGCAATGTAATCAATTCTTGATGGTGTTCTACTCATTTGAAGAATTATGGCGAGTTCTTAGTCAATTTTACTTTGTGGAAAAATCGGACACTCTAGTAGGATTTGATGAACCATGTTTGAGAGAAAACCACTGTCTCTCATGATTTTCTGATAGAGGTTATGAAAGGTGCTTCAGAAGCTAAAATGAGATCACATTTCCTATAAATTCAAAGTAGCTCCTCAGCGATGTGAGAATAAAGTCTGATATTCTGAGTAAAACATATCCTTCCAACAGCTGCAGCAGCCGGTCAGTTGATTCCCCCTACATAGCATCAAGAAATCAGAATGCATTGATGCCCCTTGTTTCGGAGTCAATCTCTATGCCCTCTCCATAGAAAAATGGCTCCTGCAGCTAAAGGAATAGGCAGTCATTGTAGAATTACATCTAAGGGCTGGCTTGAAACATCCACCCACTGGCACTTCAGCTGAACAGGAAGGAGCTACTCTCACTGAAGCACTTGTGGAACATGGATGCATTTACCACTGCCATAAAATGGGAAGACATCTTTCAGGCCACTTCTGGCAACCTTGTCAGGGTCGCAGGAGCTCCAGCGCAGCTATATCATTGCACCTCTTTCTTGCACAAATGAATCTGCTACAATTGCTATAGACAGTGCTAATGGTTATAGACATTCCTTACCCTCCCTCTTTGCACCCTTCCTGGACCCTCCTGCTCTTTACTGTGGTCCACGTCTAACTCCTATTACCCTGGGACCATCCCGCACCATCTACCCAAAACTGGTTTATCCCACTGTCACCTACCCAGGTGGCAATTATTATTTATTATTTTTATTTATGGTTTTTGTAGAGCGCGTAGTAACCCGTGAGCATCCCAGCGCTGGACCTAGTAAGTCAAGAGGAAGCGGGAGTCAAGAATGCTTAAAATCAGGGAAAAAGAAGAGTTTTCAAAGATTTCCTGAAGTGAAGGAGGTTTGGTTCTATTCTCAGTTTCCGGGGAAGAGAATTCCAGTGCTTCGCCGTGTTCACAGAAAAGCGACGTCCACCAGCACGGGCTTTTTTCACTCTGTGTACTACGATGAGATTCTCGTGGTCTGACCGGAGTGATCTGGTAGGTTTGTAGGGAGTGATACCGTTTTTAAGAATGGGAGGGCCTTTATTGTGGAGGAGTTTATGTGCCAGGCAGAGAGCCTTAAACACCACTCTTTCTCTGACTGGCAGCCAATGAAGATGCTTCAAGGCTGGCTTTGCTGATGTTCTGGCCGGAGTGTCAGTGAGCAGCCGGGCCGCGGCATTCTGGATTTTCTGTAGGGTGTTAAAAGTAGCTTTGGGGGTTCCTAGGTAGATGGCATTACCTTAGTCCAACCTGGACAGAATAAGGCCTTGGATCAACAGCTTCGGGGAGTTAGGGGGCAGCAGGGTGAGCACTTTCCTGCATGACCTAAGGAGTCCAAAACAGGTACCCGCCATTTTTTTTGCCTGGGTTCTGAAGGTCAGGTCTTTCTCAAGCCATATTCCCAGGCTCTTGACCTCCGTTTTTGGGACCGGGGGTTCACCTAGACAGGCAGGCCAGATGTTAGGAGGCAGGGAGGGCCCTTTTTGTCCAAGAAGCAGAATTTCAGTCTTAGACCCATTAAGTTTGAGTGCCTAGTTGTTCATCCATCCATGTATTTCAGAGAGATAGCTGTGGAGATTGGAGGGTTCTTGATTGGGGTGGGAGAGGGTTACCACCAGCTGAGTATCATCAGCGTAGCTGATGATCGTCACTCCAAACGGGGTGACCACCTCCTCCAGTGGGGACATGTAAACGTTAAATAACGTGGGACTTAGTGAAGAGCCCTGAGGCACTCCACACCGGAGGGGAATAGCAGAGGAGCGGCTGTCACTCTCCCAGACTTGAAAGGATCGGTGGCTGAGAAATGACGAGAGCCATCTCAGAGCCCTGCCCTTCACTCCGATATTTCCCAGGCGCTGGATTAAAACCTGGTGGTTGACAGTGTCAAAGGCCGCACTGAGATCTAGGAGGATCACTGCCACTGATCCTCCTGTGTCTAGAATGTCTCTGGCCTTCTCCACTGCCGCCAGGAGGGCGGTGTCCGTGCCCTGACCTAGGCGGAAACCCGTCTGGGAGCTCCTGAGCAGGTTGTTCGATTCCAAGAATAGCAACAGCCTTTTGTTCACTAATTTCTCCGTGACTTTACTGTTCCCGGGGAGGAGGGAGATTGGCCTATAGTTTACTAGGTCCTCAGGGTCCAGGGAGGGTTTTTTAAGAAGCCCTTTAACGACAGCCGCTTTCCAGCTGGGAGGGACTTCTCCTTGGAGTAGAGAGGCGTTGATGAGGGCGGTAAGCGGAGGGACAATGGTATGGGTGACTTTCTTGAGGAAGCGCATGGGGACCGGGTCACTAGGGGAGCCACTCTTAATTGTGGCAAATACCGCAGCTACCTCTTCTGTGGTTACCGGACCGAAGGAATCAAGGTGCGGACCGGGTGGGTCCGAGGACGGATTCATAAAGGGGGGAGAATTATCCCTGTCAACTTCAATGGAATCAACTTCGGTGAGGGGTAGAGAGGCAAGGATTTTTTTAATTTTCTCATCAAAAAAAGGTTGCCAATTTATTACATTTATCCTCCGCAGCGTTGGAGTCAAGGTATTTCGCTGGGGGATCGGGGACATGGAGGAGTTCTTTCAGAATAATGAAGGTTTCCCTAGCACAGCAGGAGGAATTTTTTATTTTTTCCTCATAAAATGAGCTTTTGGTGTTATGGAGTGCGAGTTTGTATGTTCTTATGGATGTCCGGAACACGTCTTTTTTGTCTACGGACTTATCCTTCCTCCATATACGTTCCGACTTCTTACATTCCTTCCGTAGAGCATTCAGTTCAGGAGTGTACCATGGGGCGGGATTGATCCTCTTATTATGTTTAAGGGTACTGGCTCGGGGTAAGAGGCTGTCCAGTGACTGGGTAAGCCAGTCATTGAATTCAATATCCGCTGTTTTGGGATCCAGGGAGAGGAGGGGGGTGGATTCCCTGAGCTTAGATGCCCAATCTTCCGGTACAAGTTTGTGCCAGCGTCTAATGAGGGCCCGGGCTTTAGGCAGCTGGAAGGGAATAGTCTCCAGATGCCAGTCGATGGGGATCAAAAAGTGATCTGTCCATGGAAGCGGAAGAGGCAACCGGGTTTTAAAATCTTGGATATTCATGAAGATAGGATCCAAGAGCTGGCCTTTATCATGGGTGGCTTGTAGGTGGCTCAGGGGTTAGAGGCGGCAGACCCGGAAGCTGAGATCGGCCCCGGACCAGGGTTCAATTCCCCGCCTCGGCGGGTCTTGGGCTCAAAAATTCCACGGACTTGATAATTCTCGCTCCGGTGCCTTCTCAACTCACGGGTTCACACTCTGCGACTCTGGGCAATAGCTTGCTTAATCTCCACAACGGCCCCTCCCGGCGGGATGCCTGGCTTTCACCTTGTGGATACCCTGCCGGGGTTATCTCACAGGGGAATACCAGGACGGGTTCCCTAAGCAAGCGCCGGGAAACCCTTTGTGGGTAGCTGTGCGCTATATAAGCTCAAATACATTTACATTTACATTTAGGTTCATAAGACACAGGCCAACCGAAGAGAGGTCCGTCAGCAATTCGGCTGCGGTGTTGTCGGTGGGATCCAAGAAATGGAGATTGAGATCCCCTAGGAGAAGGAAGTTAGAAGCTGTGGTTGCTCTCAGGGTAACGTGGTCAATAAGCTTGCTGGGGAACTCTCCGAGTGGGCCTGGGGGCCGATAGACTAACAACCCAGAGAGAGAGATTGCGGACGTGATCTGCAGAGTGAAGTAGCAGCTTTCACAGTCTTTGATGTTACCATTATCAATTTTGCAGGTAAGGTGATCCTTGTATAAAATGGCTAGGCCGCCTCCTCTGCCAAGAGGTCTGTTCAAAAAGCAGATTTGATAACCAGGGGGGTAAGGCATTAACGATGTCAGTCGTTATTGGGCGTGAGCCATGTTTCTGTAAGAAACAGAATATCCATGGCGGATTCTCGAATAAGGAGGTTTATCTCGTGAGCGTGTTTAACGAGAGACCTACAATTGAGAAGGCCAATTTGGAAGGCATGTGGTTGTGCCTCAGCACAGGGCGGGTTGCAGAGGTTGCAGCCAGTAAATAGATTGTCTCCTGTGAAGATGTATTTACAGTTGGGGTGTTTATTCGAGTTCAGTGCTCGGAGCCTGTCTTGGGTATATGATAACCGGCGCTTGGGAGAATCGGGCATAGTGCTTGGGCCTAGGGCCGTCTGGGCCCGGATGGGCCCAGACGGGCTTGCCTTAGGCGCACCTTTGGCGCGCAAACGGCGCGCCCGCTGCGCTCGTCCGCTGCGTCTCCGAAAGAGACACATGTTATATTGGGTGTGAGTATATGAAAGGGGGCGTGGCCTATTTGTTGGTGGGCGTGGCCTCAGCGTGCCGAGGGTGGCGGCAGCCTAGCCAGGTGACCACGGCAGCGTTAGAGTCTGCAGCGCGGTGGAGCCAGAAGTAAAGTGCAAGTGAGTGATCTAAAAACACAGAATACACAGTACAATTTTAAAATAAAAGCAGCAAGATGGAAACTCCCGGCTTCCGCCTCAGGAGGTATGGATTCTAGGGTCGCGCTTGTGATTCAGCGCGCCCTAAATACCCGGATGACAAATAATACACATTTTTTCATTGTTTAAAATTCTGTACAGTTAATAAACGCAATCATACTTTCTATTTTATAAACCTTTAAGATTGTTAGTGCTGTCTAACCCGCTAGGTGAGAACCTTGGTTCTTACCTTCGACATGAGGCGTTTTCATGTGGAGTTTGGTCACGCTGTGCTCTCCATCTCTGTTAAAACAAAGGCACTTCTCAGCACCAGGTTTGTCAAAGAAATTCTGTGCTCAGGTCAAATGAAGTCTTAATACATATATGTATATATTAGAAATAGAAAACCATACCCATCAGTCACAGAATTGACCAGCAAGCTAGTCTGCTTGTGTGAAAATAAGCACTGGTAAGCAAAGACAAAACACAAATATGTGGTATTTTACAAATAGGCTTTTAATGATGGCTTTGGGGAAAGAAATGGAGTTTAAAAGGTACAGGGGAGTGAGATCATGAGAAGTGTAGTTGACAATCTTGATGTATTACAGGAAAGTAAACATTTCAGGCTGAACATGTAGATCAAAACTTTTTCGCCCCAAGAGCTAAAATCAGAGAGAAGCTCTAAATCAGCCTTCTCCAAAGAGTAGCTCATGAGCTGCTGGTATCTCTCCAGCTACCCGTATGTACCTCTCCAGTGTGCAGCTCACCCTCCCAAATTAGAATCTTTTGCTTGGCTGAATTAATATATCTATATCAAAATGGAAAAGTGTGTGTTCAAGATGAAAACGTGTGTATTTTCAGACTTAATAAGCTGATGTTTGGAAAACAAATGGTTGAATTTCCAAAATATATTTAAAGCTGTTATTTGAATGATGACTCGTGGTGTTGGGGAGGTTTATTGCTAATAATACTTTGGTGCCAGGGGTATTGCAGCTATGACTGTTATGTATTACCTGTGTAAACATATTCTATGCTGATGAAGCCTTTTTTTTACATTACTGCTGGTAAGGGTGCCTGGTGCACTAAGGTGATAACTCCTTGTAATCTTGGATTTGGTGGTTACTAATTTAATTTAATTACAACACTACTAATATTAGTAGCTCAGGATGATTTTCATTTTACATAAGTAGCTCTTATTAAAGAAAAGGTCGGATGCCAACCCCTACTCTAAATGATCATAGATGGACACATCCTTCAGTCACAGTTATGAGCAAGAGGACATGGCTTTAGCAGTTACAGTTCCACTAAGGCTATGACTTACATTGTCACATGAAACGTGGCCATTCAAGGGTTATTGAGAAATTAAATACCAGGTACATAAGCATAACCTGTGGTACAGGGCCTGTACAGCAGCGCTATTCAGTGCTATTACGGTAGAGGAAGAACTAGAGATGTCCGCCCAGAAGCAAGAAGCTGCAAGAACCATTGCAGAGTAGCCAGTGCTGGTCAGACTCATGCCAGATGTCATAAAGCCATGAAGAACTAACTACGCAATATTAGGGGGGTCCCTGGTCTTAATATAGCCTTATAGCCTGCCGTAGCAGGCTATACCGGCTATTAAAGGCCCGCTGCAGCGTTAAAGGTCCGAGCCGAAGGCGAGGGACTTTAACAAGGCAGCGGGACTTTAATAGCCGGTATAGCCCTGCTACGAAGGGCTATAAGGCTATTAGAACATTCTGCCACTAGAGGGCAGAATGTTCTAACAAATTAAACAAAGACTTCAGGGAGCGTGAGGGGATTGAAATCCCCTAAGGCTCCCTGAAGCCTTTGTTCACAGCCACAAAGAACCATTGAATGTTGGAGCTCCGGGCTTATACCAGCCATTATAGGCCTGGAGCACTCCATTGTTTTCAATGGAGCTTCCAACGTTCCAATGTACTAATATTGCCAGAAATCCACAAAGGCAATAAAACTATTGCCTCTTGTTGCCATCTCCTTTGTTCTTTTTATTACTGAAACAAATTACTGTGCCTCTGGTTTTACTGTGAGACACCCACCGGTTGAGTCTCTGCCTTGCCCATTGGGGAGAGATGTGATGCCCACCTTACCTTTCAGAAGCAAACATTTTACCAGAGGTGAGAGCTGATGGAAGAAATTGATCCCTCAGCCTGGGGTAGGCAGTCTGGGCAGCAAGCAGCAGTATGAGAGTCTTACACTTCACATCTAGGCAGACATCTCACACATAACACTCTCATGACTTTCAAGAGAGTTCTTTTGGGCCTTCCACCCAGTGTTAGCAGTGAATACGCGCCCCCATCATCTTCCTCCAAGGTCACTTCTCATTTACTGAAGTGACTCCCTGGGATTGCCCCTGCATCCTTCCAGCCCTGGAGTACAAGGGTAGGCGGGAGCATGGAGAGCCTCACTGTGCTTGAAATGGACTCTTGGGGGCATTTTCTCAAATACAGAAGCTGTTTGGGAAAGGTTACAGGCTCCCCTGGTAGTGGTTGAGGAGGAGGATAACCGGGTGGACACAGGAATTGAAGAGAAGGGGGGTGGAGGGAAGATTGAAGATGTGACAGAGAGAGAGAGAAGCAGAGAAAGAAAACAAGGCAATAATGCAGTTTGTAACAAACAGAAGAAGAAAAGGACAAGCAAGGGCAAAGCTGGTAGGACTCAGCGCTAAAATGACGAGCTACTGGCTCAGCCAGGAAGAAGCATACAGACGCTTTCAATGGCAATTTTGAAAGGAGTTTCCTAATAAAGAAACCTCGCTCCAAGATGGGAACCAGTATAACTACATATGTGCACTGTTCTGGACACAGTCTGACATTTGTACGCAAAAAAGTAGTGAGCCGTGAGACAGTGATATTCAGCTGCAGAGCTCTTGATATATGTATTTATTTATAATTTTGTCAACACTGAAAAAAACTAAGATTAAAGTAAGATTAAAGTAGCATTATAGTTAGGTGAATATGTAATTGACAACATTAATGTTCTGATAAAAAAAACACAGAAATTCACTAGTTATAGTATCGTTACCACTGCTAACTATAACTTGCGCCCCCACCATGCTCTGATTGCTACCTTGCATAGTACATCACTCATGTCTTGTTCTATGACAGAAATGCCATCACTGATGACATCAGCCAATGAGTGTGTTAGTTTGTTTTACAGTTTCCATATTGGCGGGTAACTTTCATATGACTTTTCTACATAATATTGTAAAGCCTGTATCCGTCTAATGGGTGTAAGTGTTTACCAAACTCATGAGCTTCTAATGCATCATAGGTGTGTGGAGTTATTGAACATGTTATAAATCTTTGTATTGAAGAGTAACTCTGCGTGCAGATGACCGTTGACGACTTGTGTCAAATATGGTCCACACAAGCATTTTAGTTCTGCAGAAGACGTTTCCAACACCGCAAATAATCTACGTAGTAGATAATAAGTATTGTTAGCAGCCTTGAGGTATTAGAGAGAATCGTCTCAGCGTGACAATTTGTTTATAACATAAAAGTCTGTGTGCATCTGGTACTAACCTACGCACATTGGCTTCTTTTCCTTCCGAAGATGGGCTGTCTGTAAAGTCTTCACCACTGTCTTTTTTGAAAATTGTCGCATAGAATGTACTCTATTCTTAGTAGATGCTTTTTAATATTCTGTGGTGTATTTCTCTTGACATTTTCACTATCTGCAAAGTGTGGTACAGAGTAAACTCTCTCCGTAGAGCAAACACTGTTTTACAGGACCCTCTTTTCTACTCATTTCAACCCAATTTCTCAATGTAGGCTCGGAGACTGTGAGGGGTTTGATATAGAAAAAAGCTGTCTGTAAGAGGGCATTCATTTTGATATGAACGTTGAGTATCTTGAGAGACTTGGTTTTCTCTGAACAGTTGTGTACAGACTGAACACCGTGTGTAATGAGGGTTTCCCATATATCTGTGGTAATGTTAATGTAAAATAAGCTCTCCCCTAAAGTGAATGTTATAGGGTCGATTTTGAACATAACACATGCTTCCTAAACCTAAGGGAGTTGTTTCTGTGGTGTCATTAATGATGCTTTTTATTATTCTGAGCTATTTTGTAGTTATTTTCAGGCCTCTAATGCCATGTTAGCTTATAGAGTAGTATGTACAAACGAAGCTTGGATGACGTCATCAGTGATGTAATTTGAGATGTCGTCAGTGATGTCATAAATAATCTTATGAGCGATGTCATATGAGGTCATAAGCAATGCATGGCGGTGCACACATTATAGTTAGCTCTGCTAACTCTAACTGGTGAATTTCTGTGCTTTTTGCAGCTCAAAACATTAGTGTGGTCATTGACCTATTTACTCAACCATACCATTACTTTAACCTCTGTTTTTTAGCTAGTTTCTAAGACTTTAAAAAAAAATCATAAACACTTTTTTTAATCACACCTAACTATAATGCTTCTCTAACCATTGGCTTTTTCAATGAAAGTCTAGTTTTTTTTAAATGTAAAGTAATATTTTATTACCATACCTAAAGCCGACCATCCCACTGCGCAGGTCTTCACCTGTGTACGCAGGGTGTTGTCCGCAAGGCCTGCAGCAAACCCCCACTGGTAGCAAACCCCACGCTGCACCTGGCCTTTGGCTGTGCACAGCAGTTGGTTGGCAACAAGGCCTGGTCAGCGGCTAGGTCTTGTGATCAAACCACACAGAGGCAGCCAACCCCCTCACATGCAGTCTACTACACACTGGGCACGGCCTTTCATCTAGCGCTCGTAGGGTTAACTGCAGGGCCGGCCTTGCTTCCAGGTCCTTGCAGTCAGACAACCCCACACTGTGCTCACCCTCTGCCATGCGCTGCGGGGTGTGGGCCAAAGCCCTTGCTTTGCCTGGCCCAAAGACCCGAGGCCAAACCCCCAGCAGGCTGCCAATGTCACACCGTGCACAGCCTTTGGCATGAGCATGCATAGGGGGCCTTAGGGCGCCAGGGACCCCATTAAGGAACTGAGTTGAGCAGCTCCCTCCCGGACTGTTAATTGGCCCAGGCGACTACCATCCTCCAGAACCAGTTCCAATAAAGGGAAAGGAGCTGTGTGGCCTCCTTCCCAAAGGTAGCAGCAAAGCAAAAAACGCTCTTCCTTTAAACACACCTATGTACTACTACACAGCAGTTACCACTATATATATATATATTTTACGTAACACACTAAGAAAATAATGAAAGAAAGCTGTAAATAGTATATTTTCTATGTCCATTCACGCACTTGCACTTTAAAAGGAGGTGCATCCCACGACACTGTTGTCATGTGATCAAGGCAGGGATCTGCCGAAACGCGTCGTGGCTGATGTGGTTGCACTTTATAATTAAATAAAAAAGAAGAAGCACAGAATCGGGTCTACCTCGTCTTTGCTTGTTTGGCTGTTGGTTTCGTTGGGAGACTGAGACGAGTTCTTGCAGCATATTTCGCTGGTTTGCTTTTCCCAGCGACGTAGACCCCCTCCCAGCAAGTGGTTGAGCAGAAAGAAGAAAGGCAGCGGTAGCCGAATCTCTGTGAGGGTCCCGCAGAGAAAGGCTTCCATTCGGAAAGCACCGGAAACGGAAACCTGCCCAACCCCCTTCTGTGGTGGAAGCATTGCCGAGGTCCGAGGAGGAGAAGGCGTCCGCGTGAAGCGGTCTGGCGCAGCTCGGAGGAGCGAGTGTAGGATGGCGGAGGCGGACGACGAACTCCATCAGGTACCTGGCAACCCGACATGGTTCTGAAGGTGGGAGGTACGTGCTAGCGAGTAACCCGTGCAAGCAGTAGGAAAGCGAAAGGGAAGCTGACAACTAGCGAGCCTTTTCTTGAAGCTATCTACCACGCAGCGGGTGAAAAATAATAAATAAGCAAATTTTCAGTGCAACCATGTCAGCGGCAACAGTGAAGGATCGAGAGAGCGCTGCGAAAGAGGTGTTCTCTAATGAAGCGACAAGACCAAAAAACAAGACCACAGGCACAGACAAAACCTTGCCTGAGGGAACTGATTTGAAAGATAAATACAAGGCACTCGAAAAGCTGATGCGCACCGAAATGGTTAAATGGTGGGAGGCGAAGTCCCTCAGCCGATATCTAGAGGTAAACCGAATCCCCAGAGGGTTAAGAATAATGATAGCGCCCACGTATGATACTCCAAATCCGGTACTAATGGCGGAATGGGCGCAATGCAATCTAGACTCTTCGAGGAAACTAGTTGAGTTACTAGTGAAGCATGCAGAAAACGATAGAGGGGAAATTCTTCCGAAAATAGATGCTCTGCGCAGCGAGATTCAAGCAATGAGTGACCCGCAAGCTTCTAAGGTGAAAATCGAGGAAGAAATAGAACGCAAACTGAAAAAGGAAGAAGACAAAATAAAAAACCGTAAATCATACAAGTTTAGAAGGGACAAAGAGGACTACGAAAACGGAAGGGTTTTCACATTCTCTAGGAAATACGACTCCATGAGGAAGAATAAATCTGGCAAACCAAACACTGAAAAAACGCGCCAAAACCCGCAGCCCTCCAATTCTGCACAAACAGAGAGAGAACCGCAATTAGAAATGTCTTCGGCATCAGGCTCCAGTGTGTACACTGAAAGTGGATCTGAATATGATGATGAAGATACCACAAGACTAAATGGGCGAGGAGTTAGAATACATCAGTAAGACAAGGCGTGACACTTTACGCTCAGCAGGCAAACAACAACCGGCAAAAAACGGACAAGGAGCAGGCGGGAGCGGAGGGCCGCCCAGAGGAAACGCAACAAAGCGAGGGGGACGGGGCAGAGGTGCTTGGAACAACAAACAGGGGACAAAAACGTAGGAACACAAGAAACGTACACAGATTCAAACACGATAATAAACTTAGCGAACATCGACTTGACAACGGCGGAGAAACAGTTGCTGTCGTTAGGGCTATCGTACTGCCCTGAAAGCAATTTTCACTACACCAAAACCAGGGCTGATGTGTTCCAGTTCATACGAAAATTAAAACTTCGAAAATTCCATAAGACACAACCAACAAATAAATCAAAAAACAAGAGTACACAAGAGGATCCACAGGCAGACCCTATAAATCTGGCAGCGGAAGATTATGAGCTGCTAACATCTGTCCAAGGGATAATCAATACTCGAAACAGTTCCCAAAACAACATGGAGTCACAGAATATGGAATGCTCACAGGATTTTCCAGTCCTCAGTTCCCAACAAACAAGGAGTCTGGCAAACAAAAAACCGGAAACACCTTTCAAAAGAAAATCCAAGTTTGTACCTATTACCACCAAAGACTCAATAGATGTTTTCAATGACACTGTGGTTGCGCAAGTTAAGAAACTACACACTAAAATTCAAATGACCAAGAAAAGAAGAACAAAGGAACAAATTCAATATGACAATTTAATGGAAAAACTAAAGAATGAGAACCAAGTGGTAATAAGAAATTCGGATAAGGGAGGAAACATCGTGTTATGGCCCCTTTCACAATATCTCACTGAAGCAAATAAACAGCTCAGCGATGTCCAATGTTACCACCACAGCTCACCCATCAAATACAAACAGATGCAAGATGAATTGGGCAGTAAACTACTGGCATGGAAAAGTTTAGGACTTTTAAACATGGAGGAGTTTAAATTCCTAAAGAAAGAGCATCCTCGCATGCCAGTGATTTACTTCATAGCTAAGATACACAAAAATAGGGAAACACCTCCAGGAAGACCGATCATCGCGGCATGTGATGGACCCCTTGAAAATCTCTCACAGTATATAGACTTCTTTTTACAAGAACATGTCCTCAAATTGGAGTCATATGTGAAAGACACAGGGGATTTTCTATCTAAAATAGCCAAGGTCAAATGGGAAAAGGGATATCACTTAATAACCCTTGATGTTTCCTCATTATATACGTGTATCCGCAATAGGGATGGAGTGAAGGCTGTTCAATATTTCCTATCTAAAAGACCTATTGAATTTACAATGCATAACAAAATGTTGATTGATATGCTTCTATTTTGTTTAGAACACAATTTCTTCCTCTTTAATAAACAAATGTACCGTCAGGTTCAGGGTGTCGCCATGGGGGCCAGCTTCTCCCCCAGTTATGCCTGTTTGTTTATGGGCTGGTGGGAGGAGCTGGTCCTTAGGGAGGAATACCGGGACATCTGCATGAACAACATAGTATCCTACCTACGGTACATTGATGACTTGATCATTGTGTGGAAAGGCAGCAAAGAGGAGGCACAGATTTTCATAGACAGCATCAATGTTAATGATATTAACTTATGCTTTACATCTGACATAAGTGATAGTCAAGTTTCCTTCCTTGATGTTCTAGTCAAAATTGATGAAGGCAAGATAAAGACCACTTTGTATAGAAAGCAGACTGCAGGGAACACCCTGTTACACGCCAGTAGTGCACATCCCAGCCATCTAATCCACAGCATCCCCTATGGGGAGATGCTGCGGTTACGTAGAATATGTAGCGATGAAGGGGAACTCAGGAGACATCAACAGGAGAGCAAGTGTAGGTTCCTGGAAAGAGGCTATAGTGCCAAAACAATTGATGCGGCAATGGCCAAATCAAGATTAAAATCAAGAGAGGAACTTCTACAAAACGCAGAAATCCCCACACTAGAAAACACTAGTAGCACAACAATATCTGAAGAGGCACCCAGATTAATCATGAGCTACAACCGTCAGCATAGGGAATTGCGTAAAATTATCCAACGCAACTGGCATCTTGTAAAGGAGGATCCAGTAATAGGAGACTCCCTTCCTGAATACCCTTCAATCACTTACAGAAAAGCAACATCAATGGGGGATGTGCTGGTAAGAAGCAGTCCAGAATATAAGGGCAATACAGGCTTGTCTCTAGCGCGTAAAGGATTTTACAAGTGCACCAGTTGCAAAGCTTGTTCATTTGGGGTGAACAAAACTTCCTATTTAACAGCTTTCAGCTCCAAACCACAAAACATTAAGTTTCACCTAACATGTAAAAGTGAATATGTGGTATACATACTGGAGTGCACTTGTAACTTAAAGTATGTAGGCAGTACCAAGCTTCCCAGCCACAAGAGGATCTTACAACATATCAGGGCGATCACCAACAACGACCCTACTTACCCTGTGGCGAGACACTTCCATGAAGTCCATGGTGGAAATCTAAAAGATCTAAGATATTACATCATAGACGCAGTCCCCGCGCAGAGAAGAGGAGGGGATAGGGAAGGCATGCTGCGAAGGCTTGAGACACATTATATCTTGACCTTGGATACCAAGCAGCCAAAAGGTCTCAATATGACTGAAGATCTATACACATTCTTAGAATGAGTGTTGGGAAGTCATTGCTTACATCATGTACCATTTAGTTTATACAGTCTTCATCAATTTAATGCAACAGGATGTATAGTTTGAATTATCCATTACTTTCAAGTTGTAAATACCTCATGAACTTGTTTTGTATTGTAAATAATGGATTTTACATGGTGATAAAGATAAATATTTATATATATATTTTTGATACTTCAAAAGGGTTTTTAACTATTTATGCAATTTTAATCGAGCTATGAGTGTATTGAACAACAATAATTATCTATCAATTTTGGTAGAGGTTGGTCAATTGTGGGAATCACTCGTTTAGACAGTTATATTTAGTTGCATTTATTTGGAAGAACCCCTTGTGAAATAGAGATATGTATATAATTTCTCCCTTGTATTTATCTGTAAGAAGAATAGAAATTGTTTTTTGAATTGTTTTTTGGTAAGGTACTTGTGTGTGTAAACACAATAATACTTTTTTTTGTTCACATAGGTTATCATTTTTGTCTATTGGAAAAAAGAGGCTTTTTTCTATCACGTTTTGAAAAATGTTTTAGTTTCAATTTCTCTTTATTTAGATTCACGGTGATGCACTATAGTATTCAGTGAATGGATATTTGAAATACAGTTAAGAATAACCCATTGTATTATACCGAAATATTTTTTGAGACTGAACCCTCATACATAACTTTCAGCAAATGTATTTTACAAATATTTCCTGTATTTTACGTAACACACTAAGAAAATAATGAAAGAAAGCTGTAAATAGTATATTTTCTATGTCCATTCACGCACTTGCACTTTAAAAGGAGGTGCATCCCACGACACTGTTGTCATGTGATCAAGGCAGGGATCTGCCGAAACGCGTCGTGGCTGATGTGGTTGCACTTTATAATTAAATAAAAAAGAAGCACAGAATCGGGTCTACCTCGTCTTTGCTTGTTTGGCTGTTGGTTTCGTTGGGAGACTGAGACGAGTTCTTGCAGCATATATATATATATATATATATCGCTCGATTTACACCTGATATGAATCACTCTCGGACGGGTGCTCGTATGCGGCGGTGAACTACGCAAAATATTATCGCTCCTTTTCCTTCACATTGCAAGAAAATAGGCACTTGTGGGGGCGTTTAAAGATATTTATTTCTCCAGAAACAAATGCGTTTCGGCTGTCTGCCTTCTTCAGGCAGACCGCCAAAACAAGTTTGTTTCTGGAGAAATAAATATCTTCCACCACCCCCGCGAGTGCTTATTTTCTTGCAATGTGAAGGAAAAGGAGCAATAATATATATACATATACACACACACACACATCCTCACCTTGGTAGTTTGGTTGTTTATTCGCAATTCAGAGGCAAGGAAGGACATTTGGTTGGGACTTCTCAGATAAACAGCAAATATTTGGCACTCAACAAAAAAGCTGACCTGCGGGTCAGCTAGAAATCTCCAGGTTCACAGGTGCCAAGGATGGTAACCTTTTCCCTCTTCTGCACATCCTCTTAAAAATAGTATAATTAGTGATGGATTTTCTGGTCTAGGATATTTGTGGTTGTTCAATTCACTTTTTTGCCAGAGTGGAAATAAGTTCTTATGTTTTATTTATTTATTAATTTGTTGATCATTTGCCTCAGAGAAGAGAGTAAAACAGAGCGATAGAGAAAATGGAGAAGAGAAGAGAAGATAAAGAAAAAAAAAAGACTACAAGTTTTGTCCTTTCGCAGGTTTTTATAGTTACTTTTGAGTCCCACATTGCATTCCTTGTCAGGGATCCATTGCTCTATCTATGATAACGATGAGGTTGATCCTTTGCTATCCAAACCCAAATGGTTGAGTCCAAGTGGGTTCAAGGTCAGGTCTTTGTAGAGGGTCTAGGAGGACACCAAATCCAGTGCTTAAATTGAGCAGGTGGTTTCCGGTGCTTAGCACCGGCACCAAATTGTCAGCACCGTGTCTTTTGACAGTCTGCCACATGGTGGCGCTGTCTGTCTAATTTAGGCATGAGCACAACAACAGGTTTGTGTGATGGTTAGTATTGGTTTGTACTGTGATTTCCAGCTGACAGGGATAATGTGTGGTGCAAGCTGCTGTGGCCTCCTGGCGAGAGCCCCAGTACTTATTTGTTTACAAATTAAGCACTGGCAAAATCCAGTTCATGGCTGCTAAGGGGTAAATCTTGCTCTGGGTCCATCTAGTGGCCGATGAAAACAAAGGTTAGCAGCTAGAACTCTTTCTGTACAAAATCTTACCCTGAAGGCAGCCAGTGGTAGAGCTGCGGGTGTTCCGAGGTGCCAGGCTAGGCTGGTTGAGTGGTAAATCTTGTGTGATAGGGCTTGTACCTGTAGTGCCAGGCTAGGTTGGTTGCCTGGTAAATCCTGTGTGATAGGGCTTGTGTCTGTGGTGCCAGGCTAGGCTGGTTGAGTGGTAAACCCATTGTGATAGGGCTTGTACCTGTAGTGCCAGGCTAGGTTGGTTGCCTGGTAAATCCTGTGTGATAGGGCTTGTGTCTGTGGTGCCAGGGTAGGTTGGTTGACTGATAAATCTTGACTTGTGTCAAAGGCACAAGAGGTAACATAAGGTTGCTGCAGTGGCAATACATGTCCTTTAGGTCCTTCACCAGAGATACCAGGCTAGTCTATAAGAGCGGCAAATCCTGGTAGCCAGATATGTCGGTGATAAATCCAGACATATAGTGGTAAATCCTGCTAGCCAGATATACAGTGCCACGTTAGGATGCTAGAGTGGTAAACATGTCATTTAGGGCCAGCACTAGATGTGCCAGTCTTGGTTAGGTGAGTGGTAAATCCTGCCCTTTAGGGCCAGAGGTTCCAGGCTAGGCTGGTTGGGATGTAAATCCTGCCAGGTAGGTCCAGATACATAGGTGCCAGGCTAGGCTGCTGGAGTGGTAAACACATCCTTTAGGGGTGGCACTAGGGTTGCCAGTCTCGTCTAGGCGAGTGGTAAGTCCTGCACTGTCAGCGAGATCCAGAGGTGACAGGTGACACTGGTTGAGATGTAAATTCTGCACGCTAGGGCCAGAAACATAGATGACAGGTTAGGCTGCTTGAGGGGTAAACATGTCCTTTAGGGAAGGCACTAGAGATGTGAGTGTAGGTGCGTGGTAAATGATGCCCTGTGGGGCCTGTTTCAGATGTATCATGCTAGGCTTGTTGAGTATTAAATCCTGTCCTTTGCATGAATGGAAAATACTAAAAAAGTAATGGATTGAATACTTGAAGTAATCTCAGGCACCGGTAATTACTTGGACGTGCAGCCCAGTCCATCGTTTCCTCTTGCTCGCTGTGCCACTGAAACCAAGCCGCACCCGACTGAAGAGGCCCAAGTAGCTGAAACTGTTCTTAGGTTCCTTGTGTTCCGTTCAGAGAGGACAGGCCCTGGCAGTTAGGTTGGACTGTCCTATTGGACTAGCAGTTCGGCTGAACTGTTCCTATTGGACTAGCAGTTCGGCTGGACTGTTCCTATTGGACTAGCAGTTCGGCGGGACTGTTCCTATTGGACTGGAAGTTCGGCGGGACTGTTCCTATTGGACTGGAAGTTCGGCTGGACTGTTCCTATTGGACTAGCAGTTCGGCTGGACTGTTCCTATTGGACTGGAAGTTCGGCTGGACTGTTCCTATTGGACTAGCAGTTCGGCTGGACTGTTCCTATTGGACTGGAAGTTCGGCCGGACTGTTCCTATTGGCCTGGCAGTTCGGCTGAACTGTTCCTATTGGACTAGCAGTTCGGCTGGACTCTTCCTATAGGATTAGCAGTTCGGCTGGACTGCTCCTATTGGCCTGGCAGTCCGGGTGGATTGTTCCTATTGGACTGGCAGTTCGGCTGGACTGTTCCTACTGGAGCAGAGTTAAGATTGATCTGTGTCGGACTGGATCTAGTCTGAGGTGGCATGGAGGACAAAACAAATAATGCTTTGGGATGCGGCCCTTGTAATTACCAGTGGCTGAGATTAATTTATGCATTCCATTCATCCATTTTTTGTTTTTTTCACCATGGATGAATGGGGCGCAGAAGAAAAGCAGAGAGGACATTCCGCGGGATGTGTAGGCTGTGTCAGCGGAGTAGATGACTTGTGTAGGATGGGGAGGTATTTGCTGCTAATGCACCAGAGATGACAAATGCAACAACAATCAGCATGCTGTGCACACAGGTAGGGCCAATTACTGAAATAAATTGTGTGTATCCAGCTCAGCCAATGGAGTACATCTGGTGTATTAGAAATAAAGAGTGTTTTATTAATAAATCAATATTCAATAAACGTAAAAAGGACTAGCGGATTTCAACAACATGCATAAATAAACTTTCTTAAGGGCTTAACTCATTTCTCTTTTTTTCATTCCACAAATAGATGTTTTCTCTGTGGCTTTAAGTGCTGCCAAGAGATTTGTGAAAACTTCCTCTTCTGAGAGGTTTTACCGGCGGAGTGATGCTCTAGTCGAACATTTACTTCTCCGGGTATTTGCATCTCAATACACAGATGCATTCAGGTGCCATTAAAGAAAGCCAGTGGAATATTAAACTGCATTGCAGATAAACGCTTCCATCAATAGAGCGCCGTAGATCGTGTCATCTCTTGGTGCACAATGCGAGATTTATAGCCCATCACTTACAATGGCTTTCCTCTCCACTTTACAAATCAGCTTTTCTCGAATATATTAGAAGGAAGGGGGGGGGGGCAGATCTAATGTTCATCTTTCACATGTGTTCAAGGTACAAGACCTGACGCATAGTCACACATTCGCCCGCTTGTCGCAATGCTTCGTCTAATGTGTGGCTGAGATATTGTAATTGCATTTATATAGCGCTTACTACCCCTGACGAGGCGCCAAAGCGCTTTTCGGCGAGTGACACGCTATTCCGGAACCCAAACAAGTATTAGTGGTGAATTAGTAAAGGGAAATATGAAATTAATTTGAGCGGTGGAGATGTTAGTTGGATTGAAAAGGATAGTGGAGGGACAAGAGAGATATGCCACTGTCTAACCGTCCTGCCTTTTTGTGGATTTCGGCCAGACTGGCAAACATATTCCGTTTCTTTCGATCTTTTGCCCTGAACTGTGTTTGGCGAGAAGCATGGCTGCCTAGTCTTGACTCCACCTAGTGACTCCTTTTTCCACCACCCTATTCTCTTCTCAATTCATCTCACTCTTACAGGTTCTTTTTTATCCTTCATTTCTCCTTGCAGTGAATCCCCTCTTATAAGGGGGTCACGTTTTGTAAATTTCTTTAGCCCTCAGAAGCATGGCCAGTGCCTAATTTGAACCGGTGTTTGCAGGTGGGGCCCACCAGCACTAATTTGTAGGGACAAGCACTTATCTTGCCTCATCAGCACTTGACGGAGAACAAGAAAGTATAAAACACATAAGGAGGAAGAGAAATGCAGAAACTATGTGACAAAAGGATGAGAGAGCGCAATTTGAATGAAAAATATATCTGTACCATATTCACAAGCATATCGCATAAACGTAGAAGTGGTAACGTGAAATAGCATTCGTAGTATAAGTTAGTCGATGTAACCAAATTAATGGGAAATGTATCTGTATTCACTTTAGAATTAAGAAAGTCCCGCATATATATAGTGGTCTAATATAGAAATGTGTAGAAATGCTTAAAGAACAGTAGAACGTGCTAAACAGAATTCATGGACGTGTGTAATTATTAAACGGAAAAAGTGGTGAAATATAAAGTAAAGAAATGTGCAGACTATATAGCACGGTGTAAGCACGAGAATATAAACGTTGTATTTTATGTAACATGGGTTTCAAGTATAATCACTGATTTGCTAATTCAATTATATATAAATGTGTGTTAAAGGTTATACTGTGTAGAAGAGTTTGTAGGAATGTTAGAAAGTGTGGTCATGTGTGGTTTTAACCTAACTGACCAAGAGTTCGCAAGAGCGTAGTCCGCTGTACGTAATTTAGTGGGCTCACAGGAATAGGGGATAGCCTTGATCAGAACGTGCGAGACAAGAGTCAAAGGTCTTGTTAGATTTAAGGTGACAATGCTGGATGAAGTTTATGGCCTAAGTGAGATAAGAGACGCTTCGAATTTGGGTCTTGTTTAGAAATGACCGTTCACAGGACCAAATGAGGTTACGAACACAAATCGTAAAGAATGGAGTTCTGTTGAGGTGATAGACTTTGCTCTGAAAGTGTCAAATGGAATGTCAATGAAGTCACCAGCAAGAAGACGAAGATGGTGCCTAAGAAGCAAGGTCAACTTAACGGACGACGCGAAGAGATGAAGCTATGGAAAGAACCAGAAATGACATCATGTGTAAATGTATACGTGGTGGGCGTCAAGGGGCGTTCCATCCATACTGTGATTGTGTATTTAGGGACAGCACCCCGGGGAGAAGATAGCGGAGAGCTCAGAGCGCAGAGAGATCACAGAGCGCAAGAGAGCAGTAGGCCGAGGACCCTTAGAGAGCGGATGGGTAGGCAGAGAGGGTACTGCTTCTCGATATAAGTTACCATTAAGAGGCTAAGAGAGTTTGAACTTCTTTGGAAGTCAAACTGCTGACACCTTTTTTAGGTAAGGAACTTGCGAAGTAGGGATGTCACCTAGCATAGAGTAGGGACAGATTTAACTTGTTTATTCTCTTTTTATAGATGACGCAACGGAACCACTTTGTGTTTATGGTTTAATCTGTTGATTCTGGAATTGATTTTAATTGTATTCTTCTGTAGACTTAGATTCTTTAGGGAATTTATGTTCCTTTCAGTTCCTGTCTACTTGTTGAATCTTATCTTGAGAGGATTGTATATGCAATTAATTCTGATTTTATATTAAACTTTTAAACTTTATCAGTCGTAAGTGGTTCTTCAGAGTTGTGTCAGTCTATGGGGTTAATTTAACCTATGTGGGGTTTGTCTTTTACTCAATGACAGAATATAATCGATCCAAAAGGAAGAATGAGATAGGTATCTAGGTAATCAGAAACGATATCAAAATCTCATTCCCCGCAGTTGGTAGCAGAGAAAGATGGTTTTCTTCTTGAGGAAGGCAACCTAGGTCAGGTCTAGTCATCGGCGACCAGAAGAAGAATCCCTGCCGAAGAAGGTGCTGACGGTGCGAGAGAAAAGCAGCAGAGTCGGTCGAGAGTGAGTATAAGGGTCATGCGTTGCCAGATTGCGGTGTTTTGTGTTGTACTTGTGTTGTAATGTCAAGCGGAGTTGAATGCTTGTAGTGTGATTGAGGGAAGGTTGTGAGCGCGCGCAACCGGATAAAATCTTAAGATCCAGAGAAGGGCTTAAGTGGTTCGGGTGTATCGAACACCCAGAGTAATTGTCTACCATTGTAAAGGGGGTCATGAGGTACCATTGATCGCCCGTAGGACCGATGATAGGGGGAGTGTCAGAGTGAGTGTATGAGTAAACGGACGCTGGTCGGACGTTTACTGTGTGTAAGTAACCTATCAGTTAAGGCGAGCGTCTGAAGTGAGAGGAAGACGTCTCGTCAGTTGAGGTGACAATTACAGTTAGACTGTGGACGTACAGTCAAGAAAAGTGATCGCTTGGACGGAAGTAGTCATTTTTCGGCGTATGAATGAAAACGCATGCAAGACCGTGAGACGAGCTGAGAAAGGAGGGGAACTGCTGCAGAGGGGACGAGTGACGTCAGCGTAGAGCCGCGCTGGGATTGGCCGGTCAGTGTAGAACCGCGCTGGGATAGGCTTGTCAGCGAGAGCCGTGTAGGGATTGGTTGGTTTGTCATCGGGAAGTAAATAAGAGAAATAAGGAAAATCGTAGATTTGAAAATGAAGTGTTTTAAACGTTTAAGGGCGATCTTTAAGAGAGATAGAGGAAACTTGTATGCAGGGGAAGAAGCCCCACCAGAAGGCACACCAGCTTATTATATGGCTGTGAATGTAGGGTTACACTCAATACTATGGATCTCCGAGTGGAGTAAGCTAACAGAAGGGAATAAGGAACTAACGTTCCCGAGATACGTTACGTTTAGGATAGAAGTATTGAACCAACTGAAAGCGGTAATGCTCGCAACGAGACCCCTACCGAGGCCAACACAGTTCGAAGCCCTTAGTGCATGGTTTAGAACGGCACACGAAAAGAGCTTGAATAGGCGCCAAGAAAGAGTGAGACGATCGGTAAAAGCAGTGCAGGATGCTAAATGGGATGACGAAGCTAAAAAGTGGAGGGTGCAAAAGATAGAAGCAGACAAACTGTACCCACTGCTAGAGGCTACGGGAGAAAAGAAACCTCTAGAAGAAGATGAGGATAGCGAGCCGGATGAGGATCTGATAGAGAGGCTATTATTAGATAGACCACCACCGTACAACAGAGAAGCCGAAAGTCCCGAACTACAGCAAGGGGATGGGGCTAGGTGGGGGGAATATAAACCGCTCCCAGTATCAGAGTGGGATCCCAAGAGAGGTGAGGAAGTACCTCAATCTAGTCCCGTACAGAGAGTAGTAGGAAGATTCGTGGTCCAGAAGGTGCCAGAAACGCAGTGTGCAAGGTCGTATCAATTGCCGGATGCTCTACAAGTACCTGTTACCATAGGTCCTATAGTGTCAATCTACAACGCAGAGGGAGCCCAGCAGGAGGAACAGGCACGATGGGACAGGGAAAGGGCAGAGATGGAAAGTAGGGATAATACGATCAATTCCCAAAGGCAGTTGTTAGGACCAAAGAGTCGGAGTACCCCATTGGATTCAGCAACGGGTCCCTGGATAGAACAGGGGGGTCAGAGAGGACAGATGGATTTGAGGGGACCGAAACCGAAAACCTTTAAGGAATTAAGGGAGTATTTGAAAGAATGGGATGCCGCCGAAGAGACTCAGAATAAAAAGTTAGAAACAGAAGCAGAATGGAGAGATCAGGATAACAGGATCCTCTCTCACTGCGGAGCTGGCGAAAGCAGCCCAGAGTGGGAGAGAGGGAGTCAAGGAAGCAAGGGAGATACTTGCCATACCATCAGTGGCAATAGACAAATGTGTGAAGACAGGAGTGCAGGGTGTGGGGGAGTGCCTCGCCTCATTCTTAGTGAGGGAGAACGTAAGACACAGGAGTACCGAAATAGTTTCAGGTGCACTCACCATGCCCCAGATGAAAATGTGCGACATTGGAGTCACGAGAATATGGAGAGTCGCGAAAGGTCTCGCCATACATCCAGTGATCACGGACGAGATCGCAGGAACATGGAGGACCGTGAAGGACCCTTCCATTTATTGAGTGACACCAGACAGCAAGGGAATAGCAGTGATATAGAACAGAACGGAGGATCCTATCTTGCAACTAGAGAGACCGAGCCGAAAAGACAGAACGCAGTAATAGGGGATAGAACATTGTTCCACCATACCCCAAGGGAGGATGGGAGAGCTTGGGATCTAGAGAGGTGGGAACAAAGAGAAGCAAGAAGGACGCCTCATAACTCACCTGCACCGAGACGTAGGGCTCGTAGTGGGGGTGAGAGGGATGTAAACGAACAACCTAGGAGTGAGGTACTGAAAGCTGAGATAAAAGCAAAACGGCTCGATGTAGTGAGTTTAAAATCAGACTTGGATGAAATCATAGACGGCACATTGCCAATGGAAAGGATAGAGCTGTATGATCATGATGAAATACTGTTTATGTCTAACGATGTTACTCGGAAAGCGAGGTCAGTTCATGAAAAATTATCTGAGTTGGCAGACAGGTATATGATAGACATGTCACGAACTAAAGCTTTACAGGGCAACCATAGGCTAAATTGCACGGATCAAGATCTAGATGAGCGTAGGACGATTGGGCTGAAAGTACACATAAAGGAACTGATCCTGAGTATCAGAGTATGGAGGGATTTGGATAAATGGGAGGAAAGATGGTCTAAGAGGTGATCCGTCAGAAGGAGTACACTTGCGAGGTCCCAGGATGGAGAGATAATGCGAATGGAAGCTTTCCCTTTGCGAGAAATCGCGAACGGAAGCTACGTGCATGTACCCTGGAGTAGGGGGGATTTAGCGGCATTTACCAATTCCTTTCCAAAGCTAAGGGAGAACCACGTCGAGTGGTATAAGCAGGTAGAGAGGTTTGTGAAGATCTCTAAGGTACTGTGGATCGATTTGAACACTCTGTTTGATATCGTAGTACCCGGAGATTTGTGGACGGCATGCAAACTTAGTGTCGAATGGCCCATTTGTGAACCCGCGAGGGATGCCCAGACGAATGGTCCATCAGAGAGAGTCATGGAAAAGTACGAGAGGGTAATTGCATGGTTAAAAGAGAAGGTGCCGGTGCAGGACATAGACTGGGTTAAGATAGATCGAACAACTCAGGAGCCTAAAGAGACCGTTCACGAGTTCTATGAGAGATTGCTGAAAGCATTCAAACAGTACAGTGGGTTGGATGTGATGGATCCTAAAGACATAGGACAGTTTGTGTCAAAGTTTGTCCTAGGATTGAGGCCAGACATAAGCCTAATGATTCAACAGCATTTGATTTGTTGGCAAAACAAACCTTTAGATGAGATTCTGAGGTATGCGAGGTACTGTAGCGATGAGATAGATTCAAAAGCAAAGAAACTTAAGAAAAAGCTGATGTTGGTGCAGATGCAATCAGCTGGAAAGGGTGGACAGCGGCAACAGGGAACAGGAACACTAGGAAAGAAACAGAATAATCAAAGCAGAGATGAGGAAGAAAGACCGAGACCGAGGGTAGATATCGCGACACTGAAAAAGACAACGAGGTGCCATCAGTGTAACGAGGTGGGACATTGGAGACGCGAGTGTCCCTATAATGTTGAGACGGGGGAATTAGAACAGGAGGAGGATGAGGTTCAAACCAGCATGGTGAAGGGAACAGCAGTCCCGAAGGGAAAGTTTATCAAAGGGGGGACTCAGACTCCTCGAGCACCGTTCCCTCAACCGCCTCGAATTACAAATAGAGGGAAAACCTATAGGCAACTGCCACTGTTCGTAGGAGGAGAAGAATGCTACTACGTTGATCCTCTTACAGGGCAACGAGTGAATAGGGAAGAAGACTGTACTCTAGGAGCAGCCCTGGAGGTAGACCAGAGAGGACCATACGTAGAAGCTGAGGTGGCTGGATGTCCTACGACCTTTTTGGTAGATACGGGGGCCACTCGATCCACTTCGAGATCAGTGGTAGTCCCAGGTTTGCCAATGTCGGGAGAGACGATTCAGGTGGTAGGAGTCGCAAACAGGAGAATGACGAATCTTCTGACTGAACCAGTGTCAGTGAAGATAGGAAATTATAGTGATGAACATCAGTTTGTGATTTGTGATTCTAGCCCTGTGTGTCTGCTAGGAAGAGATCTGTTGTGTAAATTAAATTGCACCATATATTGCACACCTGAAGGAGTAGAAGTGCAGACTAACGATGATGATGCCGATTTTAAGGTTGTAAACTCGCAGGAATGCGTGGAACTATATCCTACCCTAACGGTGGAGGAGCTTCCACAGGACTTGAAGGAGACAGTGTCAGCTGAGGTGTGGGATTTTACTGGAGAAGAAATAGGACTGATCAAAGGGGTAGAACCAGTAAAGATCATGGTAAAACCCAATGCCGAGTATCCAAGAACACCACAATATAAGTTGACACCGGAGACAATTGCAGGAATAAGCCTGTGATCGAATCCATGATTAAACAGGGAATACTGAAGGAGATCGTGGGAAGTCCATGTAACTCCCCGATCATGGGTTTGCAGAAGCCTAGTGGGAAATACAGAATAGTGCAGGATCTTCGAAAGATTAATAATATCGTTGTTTCATGTTGTCCAGTGGTACCGAATCCATCAGTGATATTGTTTCAGATACCATTCCAAGCTGAATGGTTCACAGTGATAGATTTGTGTCAGGCTTTCTTTTCGATCCCTTTAGACGAAGAGAGCCAGTATCTGTTCGCTTTTAAGCTGGAAAATCGCGTTCTAACATGGTGTCGTATTCCCCAGGGGTATACAGAAAGTCCATCAATTTTTAACCAGCTGTTGAAGAAAAATCTTGAAAGTCTAGTGCTGCCCAAGAACTCAGTTCTGGTCCAGTACATAGACGACCTCCTAGTGGCGTCAGAAACTGAGGAAGCTTGCAAGGTAGACACCATTGCCTTGTTAAATCATTTGGCTGAGAATGGACACAAGGTGTCTCCAAGTAAATTGCAGTATTGTCTGACTGAAGTGCAATACTTGGGCCACAGGATTGAAAAGGGAAAACGGAAGGTGTCTCCAGACAGAATAGAGGCGATCATGAAAATGAACGCGCCTAAAACACAAAGAGAAGTCAGGATGTTTCTAGGCATGGTCGGTTATTGTCGGCAGTGGATAGCCAACTTTTCACTGAAGGCAAAACCTTTACTAAAACTGACGCACAAGGGAGTGAGTGATCCGGTACCATGGGACAAAGATTGTTTGATGGCATTTTTGCAGCTGAGGGAGGACTTGTGTCGTGCCCCGGCTTTAGGAATGCCTGATTACGAAAAACCATTCTTGCTTTACTGCTGCGAGAGAGAAGGATGTGCTTTAGCAGTTTTGGCCCAGATACACGGCAATGCGCGTAGGCCAGTTGCTTACTTTTCGGCTACATTAGATCCAGTAGCCGCAGCGTTGCCCGGATGTCTTAAATCCGTAGCTGCAACGGGTGTCAGCATTGAAAGATGTGAAAATGTGGTAATGGGACATCAGTTAGTGGTGTACGTACCGCATTCTGTGGAATTGTTAATGACCAGGACTAAGACTCAGCATCTGACGAATAGCAGGCTCACACGCTACGAGCAAGTCATATTGGCTGCTGAGAATGTGACCCTAAAGAGATGCTCTGTCTTGAATCCTGCTACTTTGATGCCACTTCCAAATGATATTGATGATGAAATTTGTACAGATCATGACTGCCTTGATGTGACTGAACTATGCACCAAACCGAGACCAGATATCGTAGATGAGCCATTGACTGACCCCGATGAAATATTCTTTGTTGATGGTTCATGCGTAAGAGACGATATCGGTCAGCTGAGAGCAGCATATGCAGTTTGTACAATTACCAGAGTTGTGGAAGCCGCCTGCCTGGAAGGAGTACATTCCGCTCAGGTAGCTGAAATTATTGCTTTGACCCGTGCCTGTTTAGCAGGCAACAAAATTCGAGTCACCATATACACCGATAGCCAGTATGGTTTCGGGGTAGTTCACGATTACGGGCAGTTATGGTCTCAAAGAGGTTACATGACCTCCTCGGGTTCTCCTATTAGGAATGGAGAATTCGTGAGATTATTGTTAGAAGCATTGCAAGGTCCGACAGCCATAGCGGTTGTCAAATGTGCCGCGCACACAAAGAATACCGACTTTGTGTCGCAAGGTAATCGATACGCGGACGAAGTAGCACGTTATTGTGCAGAACAGGGATATTCTCACACCAATGTAGAAGTGGGGGGAATACAGGAAAGAACTGAGTTGACTATGTTGTTAGACACTGTAGATACGTGGGACGAATTAAAGTGTGTTCAGGAAAATGCTCCAGATGATGAGGAAAAAGCATGGGAGACAGCTGGATGTACCAAAAGTGAAATGAATTTTTGGATTTCTGCAGATGGGAGAGCAGTTTTACCAAACGAACTTGTTAGTCCAATGGTAAGGAGATTGCACGGACCAGCACACATAGGTAGAGATGCTATGGTGAGAGTATTCAGACAAACGTGGTATAACCCGAAGTTTAGAGTAGCGGCAGAAGCAGTATGTCAGCGTTGTGCGATCTGTCAGCAACTAAACGTAGGAAAGAGAACACCAGTTACTTTGAGTCACATAGGGAGGTCTGGGGGGCCTTTCAATAGAATGCAGCTGGATTTTATTGAAATGCCTAAGTGCAATCGACTCAGATATGTCTTAGTGATTGTCTGTATATTTTCTAGATGGGTTGAAGCTTACCCGACACGTAGGTGCGATACACTTACAGTAGCAAAACTGTTGCTTAGAGAGTTGATACCGAGGTTCGGGGTGCCATCCTCTTTGGAATCGGACAGAGGAACTCATTTCAACAGCGAAATAGTGAAGATGCTATGTTCAGCCTTAAGCATCGACCAGAAGCTCCACTGTAGTTGTCGACCAGAAGCTTCGGGGATTGTAGAACAAATCAACAGCACGATAAAATCCAGACTTGCCAAAGTTTGTTCATCGACATCTCTGAGTTGGCCAGATGCACTTCCATTGGTTCTTATGAGCATACGTAGCACACCAGATAGAAGAACAGGTCTTTCTCCACACGAGGTGCTAATGGGAAGAGCTATGAGATTGCCATCGGTTCCGACTGCAGCGTTGTTGAACATCACAGACGATTTGATCTTGGACTACTGCAAGGGACTATCTGATGCCATTCATTCTGTGTCCCTCCAGGCCCAGGCTGCAGAGGTTCCATCAGCACAAGACTTGTGCCATGACTTGTGTCCGGGGGACTGGGTCCTGGTGAAGAAGCATGTCAGGAAGAACTGTCTAGACGTGCGCTGGCGAGGACCGTTCCAAGTCATACTAGTTATGAACACTGCTGTAAAGTGTGGAGGCTTGCCCAACTGGATACATGCCTCACACACCCGAAGAGTTCCAGCACCTCTGGAAGAAACAGCTCCTCTCTCGGATGAGAATCCAGCGGAAAGCGGAGAAGCCACAGAGAGGGAAAGCCAAGCTGTAGAGGTGATCGAAGAGGCTGAGCCTGTGTCGGAGCAGGCCGACGACGGTCAGGACACCAGTGAGACCGAAGTCGTCTCAGAAGAGGAAAATAGCTGGGAGTTCGAGTCAGATACCGAACAAGCTGCAAGTGACCAAGAGACGAGTCCAAGAACAAGGGGCAGGAGGACAAGGAATGGAGAAGCTAGTTGGCCAGAAAGAAGGAGAAGGTCAAGCTTAAAAGCAAATCCAGAGAGCACCCTTGTCCCGATTTCTGAAGATTCAGAGCTAGACGAAGAACCTACGGATTCAGGCTCTGAGAGTCCGAGAAGATCAAGAAGGGTACGTGTGCCCTGCAGAAGGTACGCCACCCCAGAGTGGACTTATCTAGCAGATGTCTTGGGGCCAGAGATCTGGGAGAGTGAGAGGAGTACAAGTGATCAATCTCGATCCATTTGTGGCAGTGGAGATATGGATGTTGACGCCTGGAATCGAGACTGAGGGGTTACTGACTTTCACACTTCCCATTCCCCTTTACCTAAGTCGGATCAAAGACCTAGTACTGAATCGATTAGAGTTTCCGACTTTTGGTCATCAAATACCAGAACAAGAAGAAAAAGTCATTCGTTTAGAACTATTGGAACATGTTATTAGAGCTGCAGGTACAAGAATAATTGTAGATGCATAAAGACTTTTGTGTTTAAGCTATAAAGAAGAAGATAACCTAGCGCCGAGTGGAAAGAAGAATAAAATTAGGGATTACATTTAAAGGACGGAGAAGGGTTAGGGTTGTCTGTTGCTGAAGAGAAAAAGACATTGTTATGAAAAGAGACTTTTGTTGATTAAGAGCGCTTCACAGACTTAGAAAGCAAATAAAGCAAGACAAAGACTTGAAAAGAAAACTTTTCTTCGAAAAAGAAAGAGCTACGCTGTTTGATAACATGGAGAATGGCAACCCAAACCGAAAAGCCAAATGCATAATAGGTACACTAATAGCGGTAGTAATTTTTCTTATTATTACAGTAGTTACCATATCATACATAGTAGGACATACAAGTGAAAAGGAGACAACAGATGTAAAGCCTGTAACGACTTTGAAACCTGCTCTTGTTAGGAAGAAGGAGGAGAGCAATGTCATCCGTGAAAAGGCGTTACTAGCAGATGAAGCTCGTAGGTTACACGTAGACGAGTCACAGGGAAATTTTAGATCAAACGCATATGCCAAGCTATTGTATGAGTATATTGATGCCATGGAGGCCAAGGATTGTTATGTTTGCATGCAATTGCCGGCTTCCGTAGATGAAGGCATCAGATATCATCATCTCCCACTGACTTATGGGATAACATGTAGTTTATTGCTCAGTATATTTTATGGTAGAGAAGGGTTCGAGTACTACTTTTCAAATTATGATTCGGGACTGCCTGAAGTCCCGAATTATAAACAAATGAATAAGTGGGACTATTATAAAAAGGAAGATAGATTAGCCAAATTCTTTCTTCCTTGGGATACATTAGATACTTCATATGCACGCAGAAATAATCTGACTTGCAAAGTGTCAGAGGTAGAGAAAAAGTTCATAGGACAAGTAGATGACCGGTACAGAAGGCAGAAGATTCTAAAAATGTCAGGACAGTGGAAAACTGATTGGACTGAAGAAGAAAAAGCACACAAGAAGAAGGGTAGCAATGGTCCAATAGCTTTGGATAGAACGCAGAAAGGAAAGTTATGTTTAACTCGAAGCAAGACATATTATGAGAGTGTATTTGTAGGTGAAGTAAATTGCGAACATGCTTTTCGATTAGAATACTACACGAAAGATTTTATGAAAGAGATGCAAGCTATTCCTAATGTGTATTTTGTATGTGGAAGAAATGCCTATGTAAAACTGCCTGACAATTGGTATGGTTCGTGTTACTTGGCAATTGTCTTCCCCAAAATATATCATGCAAAGGATTTAGCGATCATAGAAGGAAAGGCTTCGACAAGAACGAAAAGGGAAATAGGAGATGCTGAGGTAGTTGGAGACATTTTTGGAGCAATGTTTCCTATGTTAGGTTTAATACTTAACGATGTTAAGATCAGGAGACTAGCTACAGTTGTAGATAGACTGTCTGCAAGTACTGCAAGGTCATTGATGCTAGTAGAAGGAGAGATGCAGTCGATTAGAGCAATGGTTCTTCAAAACCGTCTTGCTTTAGATGTTCTGCTAGCGAAAGAGGGCGGAGTCTGCAAGGCTTTGAAGGTCCAAGAATGTTGTACTTACATTCCAGATAATTCAAAACCACTTGAGAGAGTCATACAGAACATTACAGAGATACATAAAGAAATCGAAGACTTAACAAAGGTAAATGTTTGGGAGAAAGTAGGTCATGGAGTAGGAAAAGTTGGAAATTGGTTTGCCAATCTTGGTAAAAGCGTTGTGTGGTACATATTGAAACCTGTTTTAATGATATTGATTTGCATAATTACATTGTTGGGTTTAGTGAAATTGTACAAATGGTATAGGTCGAACCGGTTACAAAGGTCCATGAGAGAGCAAGAAAGGAGATTAGCTGCTTTGCAAGATCAACAATATAAAAGTTTAAGAGCTCTCGAAACGATAAAAAGAGGGAGTCTTGTAACTAGTTCTGTGTAAAGTGTCGTTAAAATTGATATTAGTGATGACCCCAGAGGTCATCAAAGGGGGGAACTGAGAGAGCGCAATTTGAATGAAAAATATATCTGTACCATATTCACAAGCATATCGCATAAACGTAGAAGTGGTAACGTGAAATAGCATTCGTAGTATAAGTTAGTCGAAGTAACCAAATTAATGGGAAATGTATCTGTATTCACTTTAGAATTAAGAAAGGCCCGCATATATATAGTGGTCTAATATAGAAATGTGTAGAAATGCTTAAAGAACAGTAGAACGTGCTAAACAGAATTCATGGACGTGTGTAATTATTAAACGGAGAAAGTGGTGAAATATAAAGTAAAGAAATGTGCAGACTATATAGCACGGTGTAAGCACGAGAATATAAACGTTGTATTTTATGTAACATGGGTTTCAAGCATAATCACTGATTTGGCTAATTCAATTATATATAAATGTGTGTTAAAGGTTATACTGTGTAGAAGAGTTTGTAGGAATGTTAGAAAGTGTGGTCATGTGTGGTTTTAACCTAACTGACCAAGAGTTCGCAAGAGCGTAGTCCGCTGTACGTAATTTAGTGGGCTCACAGGAATAGGGGATAGCCTTGATCAGAACGTGCGAGACAAGAGTCAAAGGTCTTGTTAGATTTAAGGTGACAATGCTGGACAAAGTTTATGGCCTAAGTGAGATAAGAGACGCTTGGAATTTGGGTCTTGTTTAGAAATGACCGTTCACAGGACCAAATGAGGTTACGAACACAATCGTAAAGAATGGAGTTCTGTTGAGGTGATAGACTTTGCTCTGAAAGTGTCAAATGGAATGTCAATGAAGTCACCAGCAAGAAGACGAAGATGGTGCCTAAGAAGCAAGGTCAACTTAACGGACGACGCGAAGAGATGAAGCTATGGAAAGAACCAGAAATGACATCATGTGTAAATGTATACGTGGTGGGCGTCAAGGGGCGTTCCATCCATACTGTGATTGTGTATTTAGGGACAGCACCCCGGGGAGAAGATAGCGGAGAGCTCAGAGCGCAGAGAGATCACAGAGCGCAAGAGAGCAGTAGGCCGAGGACCCTTAGAGAGCGGATGGGTAGGCAGAGAGGGTACTGCTTCTCGATGTAAGTTACCATTAAGAGGCTAAGAGAGTTTGAACTTCTTTGGAAGTCAAACTGCTGACACCTTTTTTAGGTAAGGAACTTGCGAAGTAGGGATGTCACCTAGCATAGAGTAGGGACAGATTTAACTTGTTTATTCTCTTTTTATAGATGACGCAACGGAACCACTTTGTGTTTATGGTTTAATCTATTGATTCTGGAATTGATTTTAATTGTATTCTTCTGTAGACTTAGATTCTTTGGGGAATTTATGTTCCTTTCAGTTCCTGTCTACTTGTTGAATCTTATCTTGAGAGGATTGTATATGTAATTAATTCTGATTTTATATTAAACTTTTAACTTTATCAGTCGTAAGTGGTTCTTCAGAGTTGTGTCAGTCTATGGGGTTGATTTAACCTATGTGGGGTTGCCTTTTACTCAATGACAGAAAATAATCGATCCAAAAGGAAGAATGAGATAGGTATCTAGGTAATCAGAAACGATATCAAAATCTCATTCCCCGCAAGGACAAACCAGGTACCTGAAATAGTGAGACTAAGGGGCAAGGAGCTTCTAGTGGTGGATTACAGAGTCTACGTAAGACTACCCAACCTTGGTATTCGGCACGCCGACATTCAGTAGCCCTGACTGCGGGTTCTGAGCAAAACTTTGGTCGCCGGCACTCATTCTCTTACAGTGAAGCATTGGACGTAGCCTTTACATTTGTGAAGAAAAAGAAAATTGAAAGGTACTCCCCTCTCCCTCCTTAGGGCTGTACTCATGGGAGTGTGGGGGTGTTTCGAATACAGAAGACATGACAGAGAAGCTCTTTAAGGGTATAGAAAGGGAGCATTTCCCCAGATGCCCTTCTGCCCCCCAAATTGGTGCACATACAAGACTTGGTATTCTATAATAATTATGGTTTAAAATGTGCTAATTTTATTTACATCATATGTGCTAGGATTATCACCAAAATAGCAGTAGAACTAAGCAACCTTGTTAAATTCAAGAAAATCCAGTACATTTAGAAGCTATCTATTTGCCTTGCGGCATTATGTTATTTTGCTACTTGTTTGCGGAGCCGTATAATAATCCTAATCCTCACTTACCTTCTGGAGCCCTGATTGTCTTCAATTTAGTGTCTGGGTGTCTCCTATATCTAGTCTTTTTCTCTCTTCCCTTCCCAAATTTAAGAAGAATTCCTATTTCATTGTTTTCTGTAGCATCTCTATGCACGTGGGTGGAAAACCTGCAAACTGGAACACATGCTGAGTGAGTGGTAACAGTTAGCTGAATGCAGTGGGCCGATGCACAAAAGTAACTTGCTGTTTGGAGTAATTTACACTATGGAGTAAGTATACTACTTTTCGGTATTCACAAGCTCTTTAGTGTAAAGTTACTGCAAGAATGTAAGGTACATGTCTCCATCCTGGGTTATTAAATTGGCTCACTCTTGTGTGGGCTGGTGACACTCCGAAGAACTTGAAATCATTCTTACATGGTACATTCAAACCCGAGTTAGTGCAGAAGCCGAAGCTTACCAAAGATATTGTGTAGGAAAGTGTTACCTGCTCGCCGCGTTAATATCGCACAGTGCATGTGGAAAGTTCCTCTTCAAACTGAGTAGTGTGAAACAGTAGGCATGTGGAACTTTACACTCACAAAGATAATGAATATATTTCTGCAAAGTTTGCACAAGCAAAGCAAACAACCATGCTACATGAACCTGTTCATCTTAAGGCCTCACTACTTGGCCTAAAACAAACACATACTAAGTGAATGCACTAAAACCCAGAGATTTACACCACAATATATCCCAAGGCCTGTAACATATATGGTCATCTAAAGGAATACCAGAGCTTGCTGCACATCACATTCCTTTGTCACTATTTTGATACATTTCTCTTACTTCTTTTTCCCTTTTCTACTTTGAATAATTTTGCTAATTTTCAAATTTGTGTGTCAAATTGTGTTTATCAACTTTGTGGGGATAATGAGCGTTTGAAACTGAAATGCTGTTGTCTGTGCAAATGATGATGTGATAAACAAGCTTGGGTATTAATGGGCGGAGACCCAGAATCCTAGGAGTTAGACATGTGCTTGAAATACTTAGTACAAGAGAAGCAGGATCTTGATAAAGGTAAATGAATGAAAGTTACTTAGGGCACCTACTACAGAGCCTAGAGGATACATGTGTGAATGAAAGAGCCATTATTTTTTTCCTAGGAGTTTTATATAGCACAAACTGGACCTGAAGGTATGAGAGCGCTTTACATGAACACCAGTCACATTACAGATGGACACATTCATTTTGTTAGGCACAGGGATTAAGGGCCTGATTACGATGTTTGTCGGAAAGCCTCCGACTGACAGTCAGATTCTTCTAGACCGTGTCGGAACCCTCCCGACCGACTCAGTCAGAAATAATTCCCACAGACTAATTACAATGCTCGTGGTCGAAAGCAGAACTGTTTGGTCATTCGGAATCGGTTCCGATCGGCACTCGAAGAATCCTAGTCAGTTGGAGCAGATTCATACAGCTCTACGGACAGCATTTCCAACCAACTGATTACGATGCCGGATTCTGACAGCCTTTACGACTCGGTCTGTCCGACAAGAAAAAGCTGTTGGAAACTGACTTTGGGGGCCCCTAGAAAACCACCCTTCATCCCGAGTCCTCTGGTTTGGGGTTGAGGGGTACTCAAGGGCCCCCCCCTGTAAAACCATGCACAGTGTGGCAGGCACCATGGGGTGCCCATATAGGGTGCAAGGTTTTCTGCAAACACCCGTTTTCCCCATAGGAGCCTGTGCTGTCGGTCTGAACACAAGCTCCCATTGTAGTCAACAGGAGTCCTTCCAAACGGTGTTCAGAAGCATCATAATTGGTCGGGCGGAACCGCTGACCGCAAGTCGGTCGGAACTGAATCAGACAAGTAGTCCGGTGGTTTAGTTTCCGACCAACATCATAATCCGGCCCTAAGTGATTTGCCCAGAATCACAGGATGGGGAGCGTTCCTGCCCAGACTCGAACCCGGTTTCCCAGCTTAAAAGTCGACCACTCTAGCAATTGGGCCACATCCTCTCCTGGTGCAGTGCTCCAAAATCTCTGTGTGGTCCACAAGGCTGTGACCAGGGGTCTCTGAATGATAGGGGATCAGCAGATTAGCTCGCTTTCCTACATCCCTCCCGAGAAGCAGATGGAAGGGCTGTTAGGACCCACCCACTCACTACCTACCCTTGTACTGCACATGCCCCAGGGGACGATCTGTGGCACAGGACTGACAGACAGCTTTGCACTCACCTAGGTGTGAATTAGATTTCAGTAAGGAAAATGAAGGCAGCTAAGGCAAAAAGTGAGAATGCCCCAACATAACAGACTCCTACCTGTGTGACATGCCACTAGTATGTTAAAAACATGTGCAGAGTTACTGAAGATCAGGTTTAGAGCAGTAGTGGTGAGGATAAGAAGTATTTTGTGGGAGAAGGTATAGTTGACATTGAGAGCATAAATAACCTTTAGAAATGATCAAATGATTGAGAGTATATATGTTTCCCAAAACAATGGCTGACATTCCTAAATTGGCATGAAGAAGCCACCAATGACTCTCAGGTGAGGGCGTTGAAAGACACCCATGAAAAATTGGGACATAATTGACATAAATAAAGCTTATATCCCTACTGTGCTGCCTCATTATTATTTCCCCTGATACAGTAGAAGAGATGAAAAAGGATATACTAGATGTTTTTAGTTTCCCCACACCAGCAGGAGATGCTGGGGCGCCATACTAGGATTATTATGGGAATGGAGCAGCACCAGTCAATTGGCTCACAGGAGAGAGACCCAGGCAAACACAAAACAGGCAGGCACAGCCAGCCGAGTGGGTGCAGCAGCTGCAACCAGCAATATCTTGATTGGTAGATGGAAAAGACCCAAGGCTACAAGGCAATTTCAACCAGTGTGCCACTGTTCCGAAGCATCCTATTGGACCGGTTGGACGTGCATTCTCAGAATAGTCTAAAGTCGACTGCCGGATAAAGTGTAAGAGAGCTTGAAAGGGCACCCTGATCCAAACAACACACCCAATCAGCTAGTGATGACAGTAATGAACCAAATGACCTCTTGCACACCAGATGCCCCTCTGCTGCTAAAAGATGACCCTGGTCCTAAATATGGGGGCTGGGTCACCACTCATATTATCATACTAGCAGCACAACCCTTGACACTTGTCAATCAAAAGTAAAATGTATGCCTCAAAAGGTAACCCCTAGCACGTAAGTTTTTTGTCAGGGAAGGGTCACGCTCCAATACCGTTCAGAGACTACCTCTGTGCATATGTGTGATACTTTTTACCAAGCCCAATGACAAGGGACATGCACATCAATATAGTTCATAAAGATTGAATGAAAAAAAATATATATAGGAAGTG
This sequence comes from Lissotriton vulgaris, assembly GCF_964263255.1. Lineage (NCBI taxonomy): Eukaryota > Metazoa > Chordata > Amphibia > Caudata > Salamandridae > Lissotriton > Lissotriton vulgaris. The sequence continues at coordinate 1,078,606,962 of NC_141699.1, read as the reverse complement.
CCTCACGTAAGCAACCACCATGAGCCCATTGGCTGTTACTCGCCAACTTGCTCGCTTTATCATTGTTGGCAACTTCCCAATAAAATCGGAAGAACCAGCACCACAACTAAATCTAAGAGGGCTGCTTCTTGTGTGTGCTTCTCGACTGGCAAACACACACATGAACCTCCTTGGGTTCTCATACAGGAATAAATGAATATATTATCTCCATCACAGAAAATATAGTAAAAATGAGTTGAATGTGTCATCTAGCATAGGTCTTTTATTCCGGCCGACATGTTTCATAGCCACACAAAAATTTAGTAGCAAATTCATCAGAGCATGAGGACCAGTATTCATATACCCTGGCCCACATCTGATCTCAAAACGGTTGTATGACAACTATGCAAACCTAAACCACGCATTCCTTAACAACGCGGTCAGAATAATGAATGCCTCTTAACCACGCATTTCTTTACCACACAAGTCTCTACAACGACTTGTCTTAGGAAAAGGGCTGTATTTTGTAACAGTATAAATTACTATTCCAACTCCAGTCCACGCAACAGTAGAAAAAGCGTTGCACCTTAAAGTCCAACACCGCTTTACCTAAGGCATGTAGTTGTAACAACATGCGTGGTAAAGGAATGCGTGGTTAAGGCGCATTCGTTGTTCTGACTGCTTTACAAAAATAACGTGTGGTTCTGCCGTCATTGTAATTGATGTTTCCCCTCCCAAGTATCTCCTAACAATTCCCTTAAATACTTGATAATCCTCAGAAGTTTGAAGTAAAGTTGAATTTTTTTATTCTCGCAAGGATATAAACTCAAGTGGGCTAAAGTTAATCAACTCCTGTGTGTAATCCCGCCTGTAGAGCTGAAGGCCAACCACAAGCGCCCAATGATGAAGCTGCTCTTATTCCTGCTCGGCATTGTTAATAATAATAATAATAATAATAATACTGGATTTTATACAGCGCGAACAGCTACCTCTCGAGGAGGTGTCCCGGCGCTAATAGAACACAAGTAACCTGAGGCAAAAGAATGGGAGAGTTAGCGTGGCTGAGTGAAAAGCCACGTCTTTAGCAGTTTCTTAAAGCAGGGTTCGGAGGGGGCCTGTTGTATTGCTTGTGGCAGGGAGTTCCACAGAGCAGCGACGTTGGCTGAGAAGGTCCGACCTCCTAGCCGTGCCTTTTTTGCCCGCGGAACGATCAGTTGGACACGGTCATTGGACCGTAGTACACGGCTTTGGGCATATCTTGGAAGGCGGTTTTTCAGGTATTGTGGGCAGAAGCCATACAGAGATCTGAACGCAAGCGTCAGAGCTTTGAATTTTATTCTGTTGGCGACTGATAGCCAATGCAGGGTTCGGAGATGCGGAGAGACTGACTGCTTGAGAGGAATTCGCAGTAACAGTCTCGCAGCCGCATTTTGAACTACCTGAAGCTTGTGCGTCAGGTATTTTGGAATGCCAAGGTATAAACCATTGGCATAGTCCAGCCGTGAAGTGACAGTCGCGCGAACAACCGTTTTTCTACTGCTCTCCGGTAGGAGTCTAAGAATTTTCCGGAGGTTTCTCAGCTTGCTCATGCAGCATCCGGCCACTTGTTGAATATGGGATGTAAAGGACATGTTAACATCCCACCTCACTCCAAGATTTTTTGCCGAGTGACTGGGTGAAGGGGGCGGGCCCAACTCCGTCGGCCACCAGAGTTCAGGGGCGGGGGGTGGACCCTTGCCGAAGAACATGACTTCGGTTTTATTCGCATTTAATTTTAATTTATTGGTGTTCATCCAGTACGCAATATCCCGGAGACAGCCTTTAAAATCAGAGAAAGAATCCTGCGACGTCTCCGAGTATGGAAATACCAACTGGGTATCGTCGGCATATGAAATTGCCTTGATACCCCAGTTGGCAATTAGCGTGAAGAGAGGGGCCAGGTAGATATTGAACAAAAGGGGGCTGAGGGCCGATCCCTGCGGAACTCCACAACTGAGGGGTTTGGGTGTGGAAGAAATCGTCCCCAGTGTCACCTTCTGCGTTCTAAGTGAGAGGTAGGAGTTTATCCACCCCAGTGCTCTATCCTGAATACCTATCTCTGTCAACCGGCTGAGTAGCCTGGCGTGGTCCACCGTATCGAAGGCGGCCGACAGATCCAGGAGTACCAGCATTGCTGAGTTTCCTGCATCCATCGACCACCTCACTGACACTGACTGATTGTTGACTGGTTTTGTTGAAGTCTGTCCTGTTAAAACGGACTAGAAAAAAGATAAATAAATTAAAACAAAACAAAGGATAAAACCCTACTGATTATCTTGCTTGTCTGAACAATGCGTTTGATCATTAGTCCATGGAAACCACGCAAGACACTGTGAGAGCTACTGTCCAAGATACAGGAACAATTGAGAACAATAGGTATTGGTTGGAAAATTAAGGGTCTTTCAGCATTAGTTAGAGTTGTAAATCATCATGTTGCTCTGCTAGAACAAATCCAATGAATTTAAACTAATGTTATGTTATGTTATTTGGTTTTTGTAACGCGCACGGCTACTCAAGAGTGTCCCGGCGCGGCATCCAACAAGCAAAATACAACTGAGCAAGGCACAACTTAATTAAACAGCAGAGTCTTTAAATGCTTCTTGAACAACCTGAGATCTTGAGTGTTCCGAAATTTGAAAGGGAGGGCATTCCAGGCGACAGCGGCCTTAAAAGAAAGAGAGCTGCCCCCCGTACGAGAGAGACGAAAGCGGGGTACCACAAGTTAGCGTTGTGCTGCAGAGCGCAGTTGTCGCTTAGGCTCGTAAAAGCAAAACACCTTCTAAGATATGGTGGCCCCGTTCCATGCAGCGCTCCATGCACAAGAGTAAGGGCTTTAACTCCATGCGCGCTAGCGGAATTCCGCTCCTGCGCTGAGTTTTTCTAAATCGCATGTTACGTGACTAGCTGGGCTCGTCATCAGCGTGCGAGCGGGCTACACCATGACGAGCCCAGCTCGTCATCAGCGTCGAAGGGGTTAAAAAGGACCCGACTGGTCACAGGAAGCCAGTGAAGGTCCCTCAGATGTTGTTTCATAATGTCTTTACAAATGCAATCCAGTGGCGCTGGAAAAATATTTGAAGGGGGGTTGCTACCATCAATGGTACATCAAATGAAGTCATAGGGAGTGGGGAAAATCCTAGCAGCATACAAAGATTAATCAGTACATAAACCAAACACACCAATTCAGCAGGAAAGTGGTAAAGGCATAGTATGTACCAGGTGGTACATTTTGGAGCACACAGTTGCAAAAATATTACTAAGCCATGGTGTGTGTAGGAAGTATGATCCAATATTGTCATCAAAGTATTAGTCCACAAATTGTAGAGGTTGGAAACTGGATTTATTCCACAGGTAGGACCCACGACATGAGACATGAACAGCAAGGCAGTAACTGAATCATAAAGGCAGTGCCTGAAAGATGCACTTAAATAATTCCAGAATAGAGAATTAACAGATACAAACCTTCCATAAAGAAATACACTCTCTACAATGCAGTAGTGCAGTGTCCTTTACCAGCAGCACATTTTCCTGTAAAATGAGTACGAAATGTGCGCTGCCATGCTGCTTTATTGATAAAACTAAATAGGAGACAAATGATAAAGTATGGAAATTGGTCTCCAGCAAATATCTATCATTTGTACATCACCAAGTAATGTGTCTTGATTCGTTCTTATATTATTAAAATATGTGTTTCCATCACACTACAGAAATACAATAAAAAAATGTGCTTTCCTAACTGATATATTTTGAAATATTTACAGGTACTCAAATATTGATGTGCATTACAAAAAAAGCTGACATCCCACAGCCTTTCCTTTCAAGTCAGCAAGGTTGTCATATAGTTCATTTTACAAATTCCCCTATCTTTGCAGCAAGAGAAAGGCAAGTAAACCCCAATCTACATGCTAAAAGAATAAGCAGCAATTTGAGAGAAGAAATGTCCTGACATTTGACCCCTGTCTTTGAACATAGAAATGTAACGAGATAAAAAATAAATTTAAAGGCATCTTTATTGGTCATTTATCTACAGAGCTCCATTATGTAGGGTGCCCCGTAGCACCCCCAGCACCGCCAGTTCCAGCGCCTGTGATGTAATCCCTTCATTAAACAGTAGGAGGCACCTGGGAGGAAAGGGATGGAGTAATAATTTGGAGGACACAGAGATGGAAGGTGTGAGTGAAGCCTGGGTGGGTGGGAAGAGTCTGCCAGTCCTGGTGGTTTCCCATGTTTCAAATAGGGTAAATTAGGGCACTGGACACCGGGTCATCTAAACGTGCCAAAGAACTCGAATGATCAGCCCGAGAAATCTGAATTTGCCTCTCTCCCATAACATCGATACTCTATCTTTAAGACAGCCAAAAAGGAGTCTCTGTGAATGCTTTAATACCTGTTGATCAGGCTGGGTCAGATGTACAATGCGTTATTAACAGTAGGCCTGGGCGGTGTGTTCGCTTCGCTCACGGAGTTTGCAGAGCTTTCTGCAGTCCACACTCCGCGGAACTCGCGCAGTGCAGAAACTCCGCTTCGCAATGAGCAGCAAACAGTAAGTTGGCGATCGAAAGTGGCAGGAATACTAGCACAAACTGCAGTCCCCACTGCACTCCACCACTCGTGGAACTTCGCAGAGTTTTTTCGTAACTTTGCGGAGTTCCCCATAGCAAAACTCTGCGAATTATGCCCAGGCCTGATTAACAGAAAGCCCACATTTGGTCCTTTGATACAGACAGTAGGAAATCTGTCTTGAAGACTTCTGAATTTCCTGGATTACCTCTTTTGGGATTTTTATTTTTTACCCAGTTAGCATTTCTAACAAACATGCTCCTGACTAATTTTCTGATCTTGTGTCTATCTCTTTGGGTTCAATCAGGGATGGTCACACTTTTGTATGAATCTTAGCTCACCTGCCAATCTCCTGGGGCTGAGATTTTTCAATGCAAATTGAATTTGTATCGTATTTTGTACTGTTGGTGGGGTGTATTTAAACATTCATGTGGAAAATGAGAACTCTGTACAATTTCCTTTGAGGAGATTACATTAAATGCCTGTAAATTACTCAAAAACAGTTCCAGATCCTTGGCTCAAGGTGCACAAGAAGATGTTGCATTAAATCACAAATGATGTGATGCGGCGAAGAAGCCATTTTGCAGGATATGGCAACCCATACTTTAACATGCTCCTTCTGTTTTCTACCCATCCACTCCAGTTCGAACCATTTACTACCCACCTGTCCTCTTTGTTTTCCCTTTATGTCAATTCATGTCAACATTTGCCTCCCTACATGCATCCCCATGCACAGGGGCCAGAGGGGGCCGTGCCGGGCCCTCTTTGTTTCCGCACCGCCTTGACTTTTAATGGCGGGCTCATCACCGTGAAAAGGCTGGCAGTGGGGAAATTCGTAATATGCTTGATCGGGCTGCAGTGGCACCAGCAAGCATATTGCTTCCCCAGATCGCCAAGGATCACGCTTCCCTGGTTGTTGCGGCGGTCCCCTGGAGGTCTGATGGTTGTACTCGTAATACAGTAGTCGGACCGCTGTTGCGGCGGTCGCCTCCACTGCGAGTTTGGTGGTCGTATGGTCACCAAACTCGTAATCGGCCCTTTGAGCACCATCACTTATGTTTTTTGCAAAATAAGGATGAGCATAAATATGCTGGTAGTGCAAGAGGAGCAGGTTCTCTGCCGAGAACAAGGTACCAAGGGGTTTCTTCTTTCTTGTATTGAGAAAATACTGTGGTCAAAATTGAACCTATGGCTAATTCCTCTAATTCCTGCCTTTCCTTTTGGTAACACCACCTTGAGGTATAAAGTTAAAATAGCAAAGAATCCTGACACGGACTGATACAATCCCCATTCGTATGTCGACTAGTGATTCTCTCCACGGTTGCCCCCCACACTACGTGCGCATGAACTAAGGAGCCAGTTTTGGGTCCTGACCATCTCTTGGTGCTTTCATACTTTTTAAGGTAGACTTTGTGCAGGTCATGAAGCTCACCTTGAAGTGGCTGAAAAGGATGACTCCGCATGCGACGTGAGTGGGGAGATTCGCCGTCCATGGATTTGACATTTAAAGATGCTTGAACCACACATTTTGCATGACATAAATGTCTGATTAAGAGCTCAGTGGCAATGGAAACCCATCAATTCCTGAGGTAATAAGTTAAATATGAAGTAGTTATAGGAATGCTCCAGTATTCCTTTGGTGGATAGAATTTAGCTGGTGGATTTGCGATTTTATTTAGTCTCTTTTTTCAAAAAAGAATTTCAACTTACACCAAACTCTAAATCAGCCCTCAGGTTCCTCTTATTGCAAAATGTACCGATTCGTGCACCTCTAACTCCCAGTGTGCTACAACATGCAAGCACATGCTTGCTGTCTGTGCCTGTACGTGCCGCACACAGTGAAAGAGTAGCAGCCCTGCCTGCCTTCCCCCCCACAAATTTTCAGGTGTACATGCCCTGCCCAGATCCTGTTACTGCGGCTTCAGCTGCACTCCCAGGGTTTGCACATGGGTTGTATGTCAGAATGTTGAGTGCAAAAAGGTTGTGCTACTAAAATGTTGTAGCTTGAAAATCGACTACTAAAACATTTTGAAGACAAGTCTATTTAGGAAATTATAGATTTGATATTCTTAACTCCACATCTACATATCTTGAAGATGTGTATATATATATATATATATATATATATATATATATATATATATATATATATTCACTGAAAAAAACAGGTTTAACACCAGTTATAGTTAGCTGGACATTTTACTGATACAAAACCATTGAAATTCCCACGTTATAGTTAGTTGGACTCACTATAACTTGCGTGCCCGCAATCCACTGCTGATGATGTCACATATTACATCATTCATGAAATGGTCAGTGACATCACTGATGACATCTCAAATGACGTCACTGATGACATCACGGATGACATCATCCAGTGAATGTGTGTTTTTGTAAAGTTAAAATATGTTTTACATATTGAAGAATGAGTGTATGTATGAGTGTGTGGATGAAGGATTTAGTAGGTGCGTGACTGACTGTATGAGTGAGTGATTAAATGTGTCTTACTGAATGCAAAGGTTAGTGACTAAACTGTCTGAATGTGTGCATCATTATGTCTGTTGTTGTGTAAGCTGCTGCATGTGTTGATTAGTAGCTATATGAGTGGCTATATGGGTTATTCATTGGTTGCCCAAGTATTTGTATATGAGGGTGAGTGTGTGTGGGAGTGGCTGAGAGGTGTGTGACTCTGTGCATAGATGAGTGAGCAGTTGATTCACTTGATGTATGGGTTCAAGAGTGCCTGTGGAAACAGCTGTATGGGCGGTTGACTGTGTGCATGGGTGTGTTGGTGAGTGAATGGATATCTCAGTGCTACATGTCCAAGTAAGTACATATGTAAAACACAGTGCATGTGAGAGTTGGCATATATTAATAACTATACATGAGAGCCTGTGATTGCGTAAGTGACTGTATAGATCAATGTGAACTTGTATCAGTGATTGTAAAAGAGAGAAAGTATGTGTTAGTATATGTTTAAATAAGTAAGGTTATATGTGTATAACTGTATAGATGAGGAAATGGGAGTGTGATTGATTCTTTGCATGACTGACTAGGTGTGTGAGTAACTCCATGCATGAGTGACAGTGTGTGAGTATCTCTATAGGTGTATGAGTGCTTATGATAGTGTTGTATTGATGAGTGACTGTATGTATGAGTCATTGTATGGGTGAATGAGTGGATGTGTGTGTACACTTAGGAATCAGTGAGTGCGTATGTAGTAACTGGTATTGGTGTGTCAATGGTTTCTGGAATGGTAGTCTGTGTTTAACACTAGATATATCAAAAGTTAGATTAGAGTGTGAGGAGGTGCATCGTATTATCACATGAATGAGGTAATCAGTGATGTCATCAGTGATGTCATTTGAGATGTCATCAGTGATGTCATCAGTGATGTCACCGACCATGTCATGAATGATGTAATATGTGACATCATCAGAGGTGGATTGCGGGTGCGCAAGTTATAGTGAGTCCAACTAACTATAACGTGGGAATTTCAATGGTTTTGTATGAGTAAAATGTCCAGCTAACTATAACTGGTGTTAAACCTATGGTTTTTTCAGTGAATTTCGAAGGTTTTTTAAATGCTTATTCCTAACTATAACGAGTGTTAAACCTATGTTTTTTTTCAGTGAATTTCAAAGGTTTTTTAAATGCTAATTCCTAACTATAACGAGTGTTAAACCTATGGTTTTTTCAGTGAATTTCAAAGGTTTTTTAAAAGCTAGTTCCTTTGTATATCAAGTTTGTAACCTACGATTTTTAAACTGATTTTTTTTATTACCTGTTTTTTATAACTAATATTTTTTTTTTCACAAGAATATTTTTTTCAATGTATTTTTTTATTTTTTTTTATCATATTGTCTTGGGGCACTCAGGCTGCGCGCACCGGTAAGCTCACCCGAAAGCGCAGCGTGAGCGCCATTTCTTCGTGCGGAAAAAAAAGTATGTATTTAACTAAATAATAATGCAAGACATTCAGTAGCATACTTATAAAAGTAGTATTTTTGATTGTAAATACCCGTATTACAACTTTAAACGTATTTTCGTAATGTTAGCAAAACGTCATTTAGACGTGCCGCGTCAGCGCCCGCGTAATCGCCCCCGGAAGCGCCTACGTACGTGCCGCGTAAGCACCCCCGGAAGCGCTTACGTTTGTGCCGCGTAAGCGCCCCCGGAAGCGCTCCGGTGCGCGCAGCGTAAGCGCGTCAAGTCATGTGACCTTAAAATAACTCTTTTCATTGGTTGTTAACAGTTTTTTTTACAACTAATGAAAACCCCACCTATTTCCTTCATTTCTTCTTTCACTTTGGAGACAGCAAGACCTGTTTTTTTCTGTCCTACCATTTTGTGCAAAGAATGGCAGCTAGACCATCTGGCAGTAGTGAGGACTCAGATGGCTTTATTGAGGAAGAGCCTCCTCAGCCCAAGATCAAGGAGCATTTTATTTGGAAGTTTTTTTCAATTCCTGTAGAATTAAAAAAGGTGAATGCTCACAAAGTTGAATGCAAAATCTGCCAAACTGTGCTTTCCCGAGGAGACCCAAGAAGGAATTACAGTTTTGGCAATTCAACAATGATTCGCCACGTCCAACGCGGGCACCCCTAGAACTATGCCCAGGAGAGTGTCCGAGACCTGGCACGTAATCCCCCAAGGGATGGTGCCTCTACATCTACAGGAGGAGCCACAACATCAGGGAGAGGACGTGAAGCGGAATAGGAGATGATTCCGAACATTAAACCTGTTTTTAGTGACATTACTATAAAGTGCAAGCAATGCGATGAAATGCTTTGCTATGGTGAGCAGAGCATCAAGCTCATTGCATGCAAGAGGCAAGAACACCGCTGCCTTCCCCAGCCCTAATTTTTCCCCTTTTTTTTGCTCCTGTTGAGCAGTTTTGCATTCCCCGTTTTTGTTTTTGTTCTGAAAAACCATAAAAAAAGAAGAAAAAAAACGGTTCTTTTTAGAACTACCTCCAATTCTCATAAAAGAGCTGTATTATCTATTTTCTTTCTCTGTTTTACCCTGTGGTGCGCTCAGGGTGCGCGTACCAGAGAGCGCACCTGGGAACGTACCCAGCGCTTACCTCGCAAAAATTTCCCCCAAAAAAATAATCGTTTTTTTGCCCTTCAGGGTCCTTCTAGGCCCCCCTCAAAAACCCTAGGGGGTCAGGGGATGTCTACCCTGCCCCCTTTTAAACTTTTCCCACTTTTTATTTTCACCTCTTGTGTCTCGATTCTACCGAGACACAAGATGGCGGACTCTCCGGACTGTTTAGAATGTGGACAGTCACCCGACAGCCAATCAGCTTTCCGCACGCGCACTCCCGTAGCGCGCCGGGTGTGCTCCCCGGTACGCGCACCGGTGAGCGCCCACAGCGCGCCTATAGATATATATGTGTTTTTGACGTTCATTTTCTAAAAAAACACTAGAGCAATTTTCACCATACATAGCAAAGGCACATCTGTGTACCAGTCCCTACAATCTTGACAAGTTTGCCGTAATTCCGTTCAGCAGTTCGGGCTGTAGACTTGTCAGACCGTCCTACGGAAATTAACATGGGGAAAACACGTTTTGGGACCCCCCTTTTTTCTCAGCCCCCACGTCACGAATCCCGCCGAAACTTTCTGGGAAGGAGCGGAGCAGAGCTGGCCAAAATTTTGTAAAATTGCACATAAATTCCTCAACCGACGCCAGAGTTATTACCAATAGAATGTTGCAGATTTCCTATGGTAGCCAATCCTAACTATAACTACCTACCCGCGACCGCCAGTAGGTAATATATATATATATATATATATATATACCGAGATGACCGGAGTCCGCCACTTCACCCAGGACAGCTCAGGCGGAGCGAGGCATTCTACCTCCATCAGGATGCTATGCCGCAGTATGGCTGCCCCTGCCTATTTGCTTACCTGGTGCGAGTGGCCGCTGCAGTTTGAGGGGGCCCAGGGAGGGCCTTGTGGACATTGGGAGTGCTTTTGGGATTACATCGCCACCCACCCGCATATTCCTGACGACCCCGGTGGTAATCTGTCCACATCTCCCACGCCGCCTACCCAAATGCATCGGACTATTGCATTCTGGGAGTTGGAGTCCGGGTATTCACCGCGGCAACCAACAGGTGTGTTGCATTATCAACAAGGGGGAGGAGTTTGCAGGACTTACAAGTTCGAGCTGGGTGATTGGGACAGTATGGTGAGGAAATCGCTGCAATACAGGACGATGAGGAAGGCTAGAGGCCGAAATGCATCTGCCGCTATTGCTTTTGCTGCCAATTAAAGCTTGATCTTTTCCTGAATTCCCCCTCTGGCCTCCGATTCTTCTACTTGTGGAGGGATGTGTATATATATATATATAGTCAAAGTATATATGTCTGAAGGTAAACATAGTAAATCAGTGTTTATCACTGTTCTTACTTTTATGATTCTTTGGCAGTCAATATACTTGCTACAAGGTTTTTGTAGAGTGATAAGTTTTGGTCTTAAGTTTAACTGAGACCAAAAGTCTAGTCGTAGATAAACTTAAGACCAAAACTGAAGTTAACCTGAGACAAACGTCTAACTTTACTACTCGTAAATGCCCTTTGTGTCTACTGAAAGTTGTAAAGTTAAACTTTCGTCTATGAACAATATTATGGCAATACACCTTACATTAGTGGAACCCGATCACACTTACCTTCGGGAGGAGGCCCGATGGCCCCCTTGAAAGCATCCTTGCACCTCCTAAATGTTCATTCTATAATGTGACCGTGACAAGCACACAAGAAATTCCTTCATTTCCATGGGTGATATCAATATGCAGATCAGGAATGCTCCTTTGAGCGTACTGAGGTGTTACATTTGCACTGGCGCATTCATGGATAATGAAACATTCATGTTGCCCCTTTCTGTATCAGAGACGTTTTAAGGCACGGGAAAGTGGGTTCTGGCATTGGGACCCAGCATTTCGTTAGGGCTACTGATAGAACCAGCTATGTTCTGCAGAGAGTCTTCCCTCAAATACCTTTAATATTTCCTAAACAGATTGTTTTAAATACTGTTTTCCTTTAATTTATTTTAATGCGAGTGGTGTGTGAGTCTATTATAGACATTTTGCCGAGAAACGTTGTGTTTATGTTTAATGCAAGATCCATAAAATAGTTTCTTTTAGATCAAAACAGGACCAAAATTATGAGAAATGGGAAGCAGTCACAGAGATTATTTGCAGAAATATTAGTGAGTTGCTGCTTTGTTACAATATTGAAAACATGTCACTATCCCTGATTATTAGATCTAAACACATTTAGAGATTGGAGGAGTGTTCCTGTGCACGGTCAGTGACCTGGCCAAAGAGGCCATGAAAGAGCTGAAATTGAATCATAAATGTAAAGCTGTTCAGAACAGGAGCCCCCAAAATACCTTTGGCCCTGGGCTCCAAAAACCCTTCAGATGTTCCTGTTCTGTTTTGCCCAATAACAGATGAGCAGTTTGTTTGCTCTACCAGTACGATTTGTCTATTTTTAGCAAATTGGTTCTTGTTCTTAGAGGTCAGAAAGAGGTCACAGAACCTCTTTCTGACCTCTAAGAACACAGGAGGCCGAGTAACACAACATGCCCCACCCCTATGCCCTGGAGTAGAACCCCGTCTGCAGACTTCTTCGCTTTGTTAACCAGAAACATTTGCTTTCTGAGTGCACTTGTAACCTCACTATTACGTTAACCAAAGTATTTTTATAGAATCAATATGAGTTTTTATATGTCATGCGCTGTTTGCCATTATTTGCTATAAATCATAAAATTCTATTAGCAAGAGTGCTTCAGTTGTGTTTTTCTGAGATGTACCATCTAATATCTCTTCTGAGAAGACATTAAAATATATTTTCTTTGCATTTTTGCATTCGTTCATTTTTTTTCAATTTTGCAAAGGGACATGTTAGCAGCCATTTCCTACTTGATCTGAAAACCGTGTTTTTGCAAAATATATATATATATATGCAAAATATATATATATATATATATATATATATATATATATATATATATATATATATATATATATATATATATATTTGTTCTGCCAGCAAATTTTTGCAATGTTCCTCCTCAGTTTACCTTCACTCGAACAAATATTTTTTCTACATTGTGAGAGTATTTTCACTAGATAGTGAGACCATTTTCACGCTAATAAATCACAGCTAAGATGGAAAATGGATGCAGTATATTTCACTGCACGATCACATTTTGCAGATATCTTTTGTGCATAATGGAAAGTGTTAGTCTAACTTTTCTCTGCAAGATTAGCTTTTGTAGAGTTTTTCTAAGCAAAAGTATTGCAATCTACATCTTAGATAGAGCTATTTTGTTTGTGGTCAATGTGGCATGCACAACAGAAAGTGCCACAAAAAACACGATTTCCACACATATGTGGTGGCGCAAAAACTTTGTGAAGCTTTGATATGTTACAATCTTTCATTGACCTTCACAAAGTTTGAAAGGAAGAGCATTACAGGCCCCTGGTGCAAGCACCCAAGGTAATATCTTTAAGATGTAGCACCATAATTGATGGAGTTACTGTAGTATTGAGTCCACTCAATATTTAGTAGAAAAGTAGGTTTATTTGAAGAAAGCACAGGAGCAAGGTAGGGTACAACCTACACAGGACTTCTTCCCAGCAACTGTAACACACAGAAGCTAGGAAAGGAATCCTATGACATAAAGGAACACTAAAGGCAAAACAATTCCAAGTACAAATTGAAGGGGCAACACGACACATCTTCTTCCTTTTGAAAAAAAACAAAAAAAAACAAAATGATTTAACAAACAAAATCTCGTAACCATATGGGTTTGGAACAAACACGTTTCTTACCAATAACAGGGTTCTCAAAACAATTGCGATCTTTAACAATGGTGTTGTTGTTGCTACGAATAGAAGAACCGCAATCATTAGTATGGTGAAAATCATTGACACTGTCAGAAGAAACCAAAAAATCCTTACTAGAAACATCTGGAACAACTTCACTACTAATACTGTCACCAGTAGAGATGCCAATGGGAACAGATGTAATTTCAGATGGAGCAGAAATATTTTCAGAAAAGAGTGCTTCCTGGACCTCGTCGCCAAAATTGTAGTATTGAGTCCACTCAATATTTAGTAGAAAAGTAGGTTTATTTGAAGAAAGCACAGGAGCAAGGTAGGGTACAACCTACACAGGACTTCTTCCCAGCAACTGTAACACACAGAAGCTAGGAAAGGAATCCTATGACATAAAGGAACACTAAAGGCAAAACAATTCCAAGTACAAATTGAAGGGGCAACACGACAGTTACTCACTGAACAAATGTAATATTGCAAATGTCCGTTAGAGGAGCTTATGTTGGAACACAGAGTGCAACCCACCCGGGGAGCAACAAGGCTTTGCATGTTTGATGGGCCAGGAATGGCTCAACTTATGTGAAAATGGGGCCGTGGTGGGCATGAGGGACCGATCCCTCATTTTTAGGCCTCAAGGATGGAGAAGAAGGAAAATCATATTTGGTGGCGGAAGATGTGTCCTTCACAACATCTATTTTTGCTCTCATTTGGTGCCATTGAGATACTGTGAAAATGTTACAAGGGACAGGTCTTATTCCAGATCCTGTGTGAATGTGGCTTGTCCTCTGATCTTTTCTATTTGGCACTTCTTGATGTTAAGTCTGGTTATGTTATAGCTTCTCGTGTTGTGTTTGGTCCTCTGACAAGGGTCTCTACCCTACTTTCGGGCATCAGTTGTTACTGCCTTGTGGTGATGCAACAGGTCTTGAAAATGATGATAGGCTGCTGGGGCAACCAATCCAGGCTCAGGATGGACAGGATGATGTGGTTGTATTTGTAAGCCTTTTAATTCAACAATCAGCTGTGTGCTGGATGCTAATTTGAAAACCCAGATTGGACCTTGGGAGACTGGTGATCAATGTGTTTATGTAATTCAGTTATTAATGAATCAAAGGTGCACCATTATTCTGAAGTCGGGCTCACACAGGCAGAATTTAGTTCTAGGTTACAGAGTTGGCAGATTCTAGGCTGTCAGAAATTGTTGGTGGGATATGAATGGGAGATTGCTATCCACGTTGAATACAAGTCATTTTGGGCCATATTTAAAGTCTGGTGGAAGGATACTCCGGCACAAAAGTATTGGGTGCCCCGTCCGCCGTTCTAAAAGTGCATTACAGCCTACAAATCATGTAATATGGCAGATGAACTATCCACCATGTTTTGACAGAGAATCCCATCCAACCAAACTCCGAATAAGACCCTTTGTGCTTGTGGAGAAATGAGATGAATACGCATCCAGCTGTGTTCTGAGAATGTCAAGTGGTGCTTTTGACCATGAGGGTCAATTCAGTTTATTTTGAAGTGGACATGGGGAAGCACTTGGCTTCCAGGTCTGTATGATAGAGAGAGAGATAGTCTTTGAGCTGACGAATGTTGTTAATTGGTCAGAGTTTCAGATGGGCTTGTGAATCATCAGTGCATTCTGAACCTTTAATCCACGGCTAGCAAGGAGGGGCGCAGTTTTTGATCAAACAATCCATCAGGCTTCTTGAAAGGCACGACTACTCACCCAATAGGGCCTCAAGGCAAGGAGGGGGGCGAGTCTGCATTTCAGTCGAAGAGCCAAGGCTTGAGGTTCTTCCTGAATTGAGGCAGAGACTTTGATTGCCTAAGACGTAGAGGCAGGGAGTCAGAGGTCTTCGCAGTGAGGTAGGAGAAGGATTTCCCCCCAGCCATGGTCTTGTGTATCCGTGGGTTGGTGGCCAGGGCAAGTTAAGTGGAGCAGAGATGTCTGGTGTGGTTGTGTGGAAGGAGAGGCGGAAGTTGCGGAATGTAGGTCTGTCATTGTGGAAGGCTTTGTAAGCGTGCATGAGGAGCTTGAAGGTAATTCTTTTGTTACTCCGGAGCCAGTGGAGGTCTCTCAGGTGACCAGTGATGTGGCTGCGTCAGGTGATGCTCAGGATGAATCTGGCGGAGGCGTTCTGTAGTTTCTTTAGGAGCTTTTTGGTTGTACCGGCATAGAGTGCATTGGCGTAAGTCCAGTCTGCTGCTGATGAGTACATGGGTGACCATTTTCCTGGACTTGGCGGAGATCAACTTGAAAATCTTCCAAAGTAGACAGAGCGTATTGAAGCAGGAGGACGAGATGACGTTGATTTGGCAGTTCATAAAATGCAAGGATTCCAGGATGATGCAGTGGGTACATGCGTGATCCGTGGGAGATGGGGGTTTCCGAGCGCTGCGGGCCACAGCAGTCGTTCGAAGAAGAGGGGGTGGAGCCCAGGATGAGGACTTCAGTCTTGTCTGAATGGAGCTTGAAGCAGCTGTCCTTCATCCAGGTGGAGACTGCCTTTACGCAGTTGTCGAAGTTGACCTTGACAGCTGTGGGTTCGTCGGTGAGGGAGAGAATCAGCTGGATGTCATTGCATATGAGCCGATGTTGAGTCTGTGGCTTCTGATGATGGCTGCAAGTGTGGACATGTAGATGTTGAAGAAGGTTCAGATCAGGGAGGAACCCCGGGGCACTCCACAGCTAATCTCTGTGGGGTCTGAGCAGAACGGTGGAAGTCTAACTCTGTTTCAGCCGGTGAGAAAGGAGCGGATCCATTTTAAGGCTTGTCGCAGATGAGAGTCTGGACCTCTAAATGTATTCCACATGCCATCAATAGCCACTGAGATTTGAAAGGCTCCTTTAGAGTTGATGTTTACAGTTGTAGGCAGTGTTGCAAAGTTGAATTGAATCAATGGAGTCACTGAGCACAGAGGGTAAGTGCACGGACATGCCCGGACATATTCTGGATTCTGACATGACATACTAAAATGTGCTACTAGATGATGCCTCTCTGAGAGGCGTAATACATTGATTGATGGATATTTAGTGGTGTTTGGCCATAGGGCCTTTGATAGATTAAATGGTGATTGGACAGACTATGTGAAGCAACTTCTACAAAGGCTTCTGTTGAAATGTTGTGGAAGTCCTAACAAGGACAGGCCGATTATGCACCATTAAAAAAGGGTTGGAAGGATGACCCCTGAAAGATTCCTGTGTCCAGGGCTTCAAGTGAAACTTAAGTGCACTTTCTCTTCTCATAAAGACGGAGGGGCTTGTAGCCCTCTTTGCTAAGTCTTTCCTTCCTCAGCCTTGCAACTGAAATTCAAGAAAGAGATATTACATGCCAGTGATAATATATTACAGCAACTTAGCAGTTCTGCACAAACAACTAGGTGAATCCATTTCCACCACTTTTGGTACTAGCATAAAAGGGAATAAAGTACATGTAGTGTGCTCCAGAGTAAAGATGACACAAACTTCTCACTATTGTAGCCATGGTTGTTTCTTTGTGTATAATTGTGCCTATGGTCATTTGAGAATACCAATTGGTCTCTAGTTGTTTGATACTATGGAGTCTCTTTCATTTCCTCATATCAGTTGTCTTTGAAGCTGTTTCAGTTAGTCTTGGTTGGTTTCAGGGAGTTTGGTTGTGTCCATTACTCTTGGGTGTCTTTAGGTACCTGCTGGCATGGATTTTTCGTTTCCATTCAGTGTTTGCTCTGTGAATGCCCATTTGTCTTTGGTAATATTTATTGATCTCAGGGTGTCACAGAGTGTTTGTTAGTCTAAGTGTGCTTGGCAGTGCCCATTGGTATTTGGTGGCGTCCACTGGTATTTGGTTCTGTCCATTGGTAACTGGTTGTCTCATAGTATTCAGTGGTCTTTGAAAGTTTGATACTTTGCTCCCTGTATTTGATACTTGTCGTCAGGTAACCTTTTTGTCTTTGATGGTTTGATATTCTCCACTGGTCTTGCAAGTGTATATTGGTCTCCGGTTAACAAGTACTATTTAGTTTTATCTTGGTCGCTAATATCGTTTGCCAATCTTTGAGTATCTGCTTGTTCCCTGGATGGTTGAGTGTTCAATAGTGTGAGCTCAACCTTCAATGTCTGCTATTGGTTGGCCTTTGAGTGTCTCATATTGTCCTTGATCTCTGGAAGTCTCAATTATCCATTTGTCTTCTGGGTGACCGATAGCATGATTTGGTCTTTTCGTGACTCATACCCTTCTATTGTGTTTCGGTGTTCAAAGTGGTATGCTAGGCGTTTAAATATGTTATTGTCTCTGGTCTTTTTTGTGCACAGTTGTAATTGGGTGTTTGATTGTTTGTCTTTGGGACTCTAACAGTGTTACATATTAACATTTTCAGCAGTATGCTATTAGCCACATCCTTGAATTCAGACAATAGGGTGTATTCAACAGCATTAGTTGTAATATGTAAAAAGCTGCTTTAATGTGTTGACCATGGGTGGGCATAATTCATGTAATTCCATGTAGCGTAATCAATTTCTCGAGATTATGCTTGAATTACGAGAGATTTATTCTGCATTTAAAGTTATTTCTTGGTGCGAAAATCACCCTCAAGTCCAAAATGGCTGCTCGAATGTATTTTGTGCTACGAAATAGTACGAAATGCAGCAGAACACAAATAGCAATTTCGAGTTTCAGCGGAGGGGGAGCAGGCAGTACGCCACCATTGAGTCCCTGCACCGCAGAGATTTGCCACCTCCGACCTGCCAGATTTATGACTAAAAAGTGGGCGGCGTGCCTGTACCACGGCAGTGCCTCTTTCAAAGGCGGCAGTGCCTTTGAACAAGGTTCTTATACAGCATGGACTTGAAAGTCCAACCCATGCAGGAACTGGTGTACATGCAGACAGAGGGGCACGTGTTATGGCCCCCTGTGTGCATCCACCTGTGGAGGAGGCACACAGGAGGCACTGTAGGGCCCCCTTTGTTTCCTCTCCGCCATGGTGTACATGGAGGAGGAACCTCCATGACACTGCCTGCGGAGAGGAAACTCATATTATGCGTGGCGGGACCGCTGCGGTCCTGCAAAGCATATTGCGGCCTCTGACCATTGCGCCACCTCCAGGAAACGGCAGTTGCCTGGAGGAGTCGGCGATTCCAGGGTGGTCCAACTGCCCAACTCATAATGGGGCTGTTGGACCACCGGTGTGTCGATGGCTGGACTGCTATCGCCGTGCCCTCGCAAGCGTGGCGGTCCACAGACTGCTAGACTAGTAATTGGGCCTCAAATGTGCTCTTGGGATAGGATTAGCCTCTTGTTGACTTGAGCCATTTAGCGCTGCTTGCGCCCGCTATATGTGCTCTGGTTGTAGAATTTTTCCTCCCAAATTACTCTTAATTACAAAACAAGGAATGATTTCTTAATGATCAGTAATCCTGCATCAGAGAGCAAAGCAGAATTACAGAAATGTCTCCAGTTATCAAAATTATGCCCAGGACTAGTGTTAACCTAAACCATTGCCTTAGCACAGCTATATCTGGAACTGCCATGTTTTCTTGACCATGCTAATCGTGCTTAAAGGCAGTACTAGTTTATGACATTTTGAGTCTCTTTTACATCCTAACTTCTGATAGAGGAAATTGTTGATTACCTTGCTCAGCTAAAAAAGTTGGCATTTCTTACATTTAATGGTAACCTTCTTTTCGGATAATCTCAGACCCCAGCATCTATGAACTCCCTTGTTTTACAATGTCAACCGGTTCCTGTAGAAGCCTATATGTATTTTGCATTTCTACAGCTTATTTTACAGTTACTGGGGGAACACCCTTGTAGCCTAATTCTGTAAAAAAATACAGATAATTTTACTTTTCTTAATGAACCCTTTCAGACTTCAATTGGCATGAAAAGAAATTTCCTTTAACAAGGATAACATGACTGCACTCACAAATCCCTGCTGTTCCTGGCCCTTCACCTTGCAAAAGTATGCTAAAGAGCCAATTAAGTGATAACATTTTTGACATCCAAATGCACCATCCTCCAACTTACTCACACCTACATGTCTCAGATTATTATCAATCATACCTGTGGACCCATCGTCTGACCTTCCTCCTGGTTGTTCAGCACCTCCCTGAAGTTCAACCCCAACCAAGACAGAGTTCCTGTTCTTTGCCAAGAGCAACAAACAAGAAACAGTACAAACCTGGCTCAACGACATGAACTTTGACGGCCTCGAACCCCAGCTTACACCGAATGCCAAGTCTCTTAGATTCATCCTGGACACAAACCCGACTCTCAAGAAAAACGTTGCCAAGCAAAACACAGACAGCCTGGTACCAGCTCTCCCTTCTAAAGAAACTGAACCCATTTCTCCCAGAAATAAACTTCAGAAATGCTGCTCTGTATGGGCATAATGCCACACTCCGTGGCCTTCCACACTCCACACTGGCACTCCGATGGGGCATCCTACACTTAACATCCAGGGAACAAAGAAATAAGATCACATCACCCTCATCCTGATGGAACTCCATTGGCTTCCCTTGAACAGGCTGCACCATCTTGAAAACCAGTAGCACCATTCACAAAGCCATCACAACTGGAAACCTTGCTTATCTTGCAGACAAGCTCTCCATCTCTAGTGATTCTCTCCACACCCACAACCAGGAAATCATCAGACCACAGACTAAGAAGAGTAAAAAACAGGACAGACTTTTCCATCTATGCACCCAGGATCTGGAACAATGTCCCCATGTCCAACAGGACCCTTGCTCACTACGCCACTGGAGTCAAGCTATCCTGGCTGATGACGGCTGAAATGCCAGAAACCGGTCCTAGGAAGCTTGTTTCCGGTCCAGGAAAGACATGGCTTGGCAGTTCGGGCTGGACTGTTCCCATGAGGCACAGGGCCAAGGCTGATTTGCATATGGCCATGTCTGAACTGGGGTGGCTTGGCGTTCAAAATAACGATGGATTCAACCCAGATCTGTGACTGGGGGTGAATGTTTTGCCATTGTGCAACATTCCGTCCATCATCTTGTTTGTTTTGCTGTTCACCCTATGTGGGAAGGGTATCCCCAGACGTGGGTCCCTTGCTCACTACGTCACTGGAGTCAAGCTATCCTGGCTGAAGACGGCTGATAGCCAGAAACCGGTCCTAGGATGCTTGATTCCGGTCCAGGAAAGACATGGCTTGGCAGTTCGGGTTGGACTGTTCCCATGAGGCACAGGGTCCAGACTTATTTGCATATGGCCATGTCTAAACTGGGGTGGCGTGGTGAGCAAAATAACGATGGATTCAATTCAGATCTGTGACTGGAGGTGAATGTTTTGCCATTGTGCAACATTCTGTCCATTATCTTGTTCGTTTTGCCCATCAGGACCATCCCAACATTGCTTAAGTTATGAAAAAGTTGAAGACTCATCTCTTTAAAGAACACTACCTCACAATGAATCAATTATCTACATGCCAGCTTCTTCTCCTATTACTCTTTGACTTTACGCTCGTCTTTGACCATGTACAGTACTCCGCAGTCTTTTCTCTAGGTCGGCACTATAGCAATACCATACACATACATAAATACATACTTGTAAGAGGACCACTTATTAGCTCCATAGATGTCCTCTGGCCCGACCTATTGTTTTCAATACATAACGTACACAGAGTTGGCTTCGGTCAGCCACTTGCTCTTGATTGGATGGCTATGCGTCTATTTCACTTCCCTGCTCTTACTTCAGAGGCTTTCGTCCTTTTCTTGTGGTCATCCCTCCCGGGAGCATCATAGTCTCACATGATTATGATTGGATGAGTCGTATAAATCAACTTCGTTAAATCACCAAAGGGGGGAAGGACAGGAGATCTTTAATGCGGTCCAGCACACATCCTCCCCTAAATGCAATTCATAAGAAGTCCAAACGTGCTGTTCTATCACACCATACTCAGGATTGAAATAGTGGAATCAAACTCACCCATAGTTCATGGAGAGTCCAGTTCTATCGGCGTGATAGCCCTCGCCTACCTAGGTGGCATGCTTCCTCATTGGGCTACCTCCATTTCCATGGATCGCAGAAGCGGGGTAGGATTTCCACCGCTCTCCCGCTGCACCCAAAAATGATCTCTGTACATCTCAGCACATGTGTATGCCAGTGTCACAACTCACACTTGCTAATGTGTCATGATGCTCAATGTACAACCATTTGTTTCACAGGAGAGTCCTATTGGCTTTGCCATGCTGGTCTTCAAAGTTACCACAGTTTGTCACAACTGGAATTATGGTGCCTTAACGAAATAAAATATGAGCTATGAATCTTGAGTAGTTATTCGGAGTTTGGAAGTGAGTTGACCTTTTGTTACTTCATTCAATTCACTGTGAGGCGGTCTGGGCAAATATTCCAGCCCACCGCCTCCAGGAGATTTCCACCTCCAAGATGTCCAGATGGAAGGACATTGTGGAGTGGGAGACCACTGGAGTCTTTAGCCCTCCCAGGTTAATCAAGTGGCAAATGCAGAAGACAACTATAGCCCATGCTGGGTATAGGAAATAGGATTGGCATGGCTTTGCCCCAAGATTAAAAACCGATTTTGCTGGGATTAAACCCTACTTTGAACCTGGGTCTCTATCAGGCGGTGTATTAAGGTCTTCAACTTTACTGCAAAAACAGCAAGCAATTTCACCGGTTTTACTTTATCTTGCATTGACTAAGGATGTTTTCCTTTTTTTAGAATCAATCATTTTTATTGAGTGGTGAAAAATCTCGCAACACAGCTCAGCTTTCCTTTTTAGGGCTCGCCTGCTGATGCGCTTCTGCGCATCGCTGGCGAAGCTCTATTACGGCTTATCCAATGTTGATCCACCACTGGCGATTCCAGTGGCGATTTCTTCAAGTGCATGTGCTTTTTAGGTCATTGCGCAAGCGCAAGCCCTAAAAAGCGCGTGCACAATGCCACCAGCCGCCTGCCTGCCTGCCTCGCATTACCACATCAAAGGCAGCTTCTCAGCGTGCGCTCATCCCCTAATTATTCACGGCCGGCCGGCCGTACTTTCAGTTTCACGGCCACCGGCCGTGTCTCCTTTTATGCTAACTCCCTCTGTACCTCTCCTTGAATCCTCCTCTTTACTCTGCTATTATTTAATTGAAATGACTCACTGACTGACTTCTAACCATTTGTTTCACTTCGATAACGATCTGCAACCTTTATTAAACCTTCACGGTTCCGTTTTAAATTCTTGTCTCGTTTTCATTGTAAAGCATAATGTGCTTTTACCATTTACATTGTGGTTTGCATTGAAATGTGTTTGACAAGTTCCAGCTGAGGTGCAACACAAGCCTTAGTGCATTAACACCACATCCGGTCCATCAAAAGCGCTTTAAATTTGACATGAGCAGAAAAAGCGTTATCAGGGTCTCACCGCCGCTCTAGCGCCTCGACTCCCCCACACCTGGAGACGCTCTGCCTGCTTACTGACTTCTAACCATTTGTTTCACTTCGATAACGATCTGCAACCTTTATTAAACCTTCACTTTTCCGTTTTAAAATCTTGTCTCGTTTTCATTGTAAAGCATAATGTGCTTTTACCATTTACATTGTGGTTTGCATTGAAATGTGTTTGACAAGTTCCAGCTGAGGTGCAACACAAGCCTTAGTGCATTAACACCACATCCGGTCCATCAAAAGCGCTTTAAATTTGACATGAGCAGAAAAAGCGTTATCAGGGTCACACCGCCGCTCTAGCGCCTCGACTCCCCCACACCTAGAGACGCTGCCTGCTTAGTTACTGCGCACGGCGCGCGCCGCCACCCTCCCAGCCTTGAGGTTCAGCTAGGTGGAGCTATCTGGAGCCCGGTGGCCCCTGGGGAAGCGGAAAATTACCAACTACCTGGTAATTAGCAAAATTCAGTGAGAACAGATTTAAATCTGAGCCACTGGTGCCGTACGGAAGGAGTCGTCTCTGACCGGCCGTGTCTCCTTTTATGCTAACTCCCTCTGTACCTCTCCTTGAATCCTCCTCTTTACTCTGCTATTATTTAATTGAAATGACTCACTGACTGACTTCTAACCATTTGTTTCACTTCGATAACGATCTGCAACCTTTATTAAACCTTCACGGTTCCGTTTTAAATTCTTGTCTCGTTTTCATTGTAAAGCATAATGTGCTTTTACCATTTACATTGTGGTTTGCATTGAAATGTGTTTGACAAGTTCCAGCTGAGGTGCAACACAAGCCTTAGTGCATTAACACCACATCCGGTCCATCAAAAGCGCTTTAAATTTGACATGAGCAGAAAAAGCGTTATCAGGGTCTCACCGCCGCTCTAGCGCCTCGACTCCCCCACACCTGGAGACGCTCTGCCTGCTTACTGACTTCTAACCATTTGTTTCACTTCGATAACGATCTGCAACCTTTATTAAACCTTCACTTTTCCGTTTTAAATTCTTGTCTCGTTTTCATTGTAAAGCATAATGTGCTTTTACCATTTACATTGTGGTTTGCATTGAAATGTGTTTGACAAGTTCCAGCTGAGGTGCAACACAAGCCTTAGTGCATTAACACCACATCCGGTCCATCAAAAGCGCTTTAAATTTGACATGAGCAGAAAAAGCGTTATCAGGGTCACACTGCCGCTCTAGCGCCTCGACTCCCCCACACCTAGAGACGCTGCCTGCTTAGTTACTGCGCACGGCGCGCGCCGCCACCCTCCCAGCCTTGAGGTTCAGCTAGGTGGAGCTATCTGGAGCCCGGTGGCCCCTGGGGAAGCGGAAAATTACCAACTACCTGGTAATTAGCAAAGTTCAGTGAGAACAGATTTAAATCTGAGCCACTGGTGCCGTACGGAAGGAGTCGTCTCTGACCGGCCGTGTCTCCTTTTATGCTAACTCCCTCTGTACCTCTCCTTGAATCCTCCTCTTTACTCTGCTATTATTTAATTGAAATGACTCACTGACTGACTTCTAACCATTTGTTTCACTTCGATAACGATCTGCAACCTTTATTAAACCTTCACGGTTCCGTTTTAAATTCTTGTCTCGTTTTCATTGTAAAGCATAATGTGCTTTTACCATTTACATTGTGGTTTGCATTGAAATGTGTTTGACAAGTTCCAGCTGAGGTGCAACACAAGCCTTAGTGCATTAACACCACATCCGGTCCATCAAAAGCGCTTTAAATTTGACATGAGCAGAAAAAGCGTTATCAGGGTCACACCGCCGCTCTAGCGCCTCGACTCCCCCACACCTGGAGACGCTCTGCCTGCTTAGTTACTGCGGCACCCACCACACCGCTCCACCGAGGCACCCACCACACAGCTCCACCGAGGCACCCACCACACAGCTCCACCGAGGCACCCACCACACAGCTCCACCATGCCCCCACCACACAGCTCCACCGATGCACCCACCACACAGCTCCACCGAGGCACCCACCACACAGCTCCACCGAGGCACCCACCACACAGCTCTACCATGCCCCCACCACACAGCTCCACCGATGCACCCACCACCCAGCTCCACCGATGCAGCCACCACACAGCTCCACCGATGCAGCCACCACACAGCTCCACCACACAGCTCCACCGAGGCACCCACCACACAGCTCCACCGAGGCACCCACCACACAGCTCCACCGAGGCACCCACCACACAGCTCTACCATGCCCCCATCACACAGCTCCACCGATGCACCCACCACCCAGCTCCACCGATGCAGCCACCACACAGCTCCACCGATGCAGCCACCACACAGCTCCACCGATGCAGCCACCACACAGCTCCACCGATGCACCCACCACACAGCTCCACCGACACAGCTCCACCGATGCACCCACCACACAGCTCCACCGACACAGCTCCACCGATGCACCCACCACCCAGCTCCACCGATGCACCCACCACACAGCTCCACCGACACAGCTCCACCGATGCAACCACCACCCAGCTCCACCGATGCACCCACCACCCAGCTCCACCGATGCAGCCACCACACAGCTCCACCGATGCAGCCACCACACAGCTCCACCGACACAGCTCCACCGATGCACCCACCACACAGCTCCACCGATGCACCCACCACACAGCTCCACCGACACAGCTTCACCGATGCACCCACCACACAGCTCCACCGATGCACCCACCACACAGCTCCACCGATGCAGCTACCACACAGCTCCACCGACACAGCTCCACCAATGCACCCACCACCCAGCTCCACCGATACACACACCACCCAGCTCCACTGACACAGCTCCACTGATGCACCCACCACACAGCTCCACCGATGCGCCCACCACACAGCTTCACCGAGGTACCCACCATACAGCTCCACCAAGGCACCCACCATACAGCTCCACCAAGGCACCCACCACACAGCTCCTCCAAGGCACCCACCACACAGCTCCACCGATGCTCCCACCACACAGCTCCACCGATGCACCGACCACACAGCTCCACCGATGCACCCACCACACAGCTTCACCGAGGCACCCACCATACAGCTCCACCGAGGCACCCACCATACAGCTCCACCAAGGCACCCACCATACAGCTCCACCAAGGCACCCACCACACAGCTCCTCCGAGGCACCCACCACACAGCTCCACTGATGCACCCACCACACAGCTCCACCGACACAGCTCCACCGATGCACCCACCACACAGCTCCACTGAGGCACTCACCACACAGCCCCACTGAGGCACCCACCACACAGCTCCACCGAGGCACCCACCACCACCGATGCACCCACCACACAGCTCCACCGACACAGCTCCACCGATGCACCCACCACACAGCTCCACCGATGCACCCACCACACAGCTCCACCGATGCACCCACCACACAGCTCCACCGACACA
Source organism: Lissotriton vulgaris (assembly GCF_964263255.1). Lineage (NCBI taxonomy): Eukaryota > Metazoa > Chordata > Amphibia > Caudata > Salamandridae > Lissotriton > Lissotriton vulgaris. The sequence goes on along the minus strand of NC_141699.1, from coordinate 1,078,580,724 downwards.
GCTCCACCGATGCACCCACCACACAGCTCCACTGAGGCACCCACCACACAGCTCCACCGAGGCACCCACCACACAGCTCCACCGAGGCACCCACCACACAGCCCTACCGAGGCACCCACCACACAGCTCCACCGATGCACCCACCACACAGCTCCACCGATGCAGCCACCACACAGCTCCACCGATGCAGCCACCACACAGCTCCACCGACACAGCTCCACCGACACAGCTCCACCGACACAGCTCCACCGACACAGCTCCACCGACACAGCTCCACCGATGCACCCACCACCCAGCTCCACCGATGCACCCACTACACAGCTCCACCGACACAGCACCACCAATGCACCCACCACACAGCTCAACAGATGCACCCACCACACAGCTCCACCGATGCAGCCACCACACAGCTCCACCGACACAGCTCCACTGATGCACACACCACACAGCTTCACCGACACAGCTCCACCGATGCACCCACCACACAGCTTCACCGAGGCACCCACCATACAGCTCCACCGAGGCACCCACCATACAGCTCCACCGAGGCACCCACCATACAGCTCCACCAAGGCACCCACCACACAGCTCCACAGATGCACCCACCACACAGCTCCTCCGAGGCACCCACCACACAGCTCCACTGATGCACCCACCACACAGCTCCACCGACACAGCTCCACCGATGCACCCACCACACAGCTCCACCGAGGCACCCACAACACAGCTCCACCGAGGCACCCACCACACAGCTCCACCGAGGCACCCACCACACAGCTCCACCGAGGCACCCACCACACAGCTCCACCGAGGCACCCACCACACAGCTCCACCGAGGCACCCACCAAACAGCTCTACCATGCCCCCACCACACAGCTCTACCATGCCCCCACCACACAGCTCCACCAATGCACCCACCACACAGCTCCACCGACACAGCTCCACCGATGCACCCAGCTCCACCGATGCACTCACCACACAGCTCTACCGATGCAGCCACCACACAGCTCCACCGATGCAGCCACCACACAGCTCCACCGATGCAGCCACCACACAGCTCCACCTATGCAGCCACCACACAGCTCCACCGATGCACCCACCACACAGCTCCACCGACACAGCTCCACCGATGCACCCACCACCCAGCGCCACCGATGCACCCACCACACAGCTCCACCGACACGGCTCCACCGATGCACCCACCACCACCGATGCACCCACCACACAGCTCCACCGACACAGCTCCACCGATGCACCCACCACACAGCTCCACCGATGCACCCACCACACAGCTCCACCGATGCACCCACCACACAGCTCCACCGACACAGCTCCACCGATGCACCCACCACACAGCTCCACTGAGGCACCCACCACAGAGCTCCACCGAGGCACCCACCACACAGCTCCACCGAGGCACCCACCACACAGCCCTACCGAGGCACCCACCACACAGCTCCACCGATGCACCCACCACACAGCTCCACCGATGCACCCACCACACAGCTCCACCGATGCAGCCACCACACAGCTCCACCGACACAGCTCCACCGACACAGCTCCACCGACACAGCTCCACCGACACAGCTCCACCGATGCACCCACCACCCAGCTCCACCGATGCACCCACTACACAGCTCCACCGACACAGCTCCACCAATGCACCCACCACACAGCTCAACAGATGCACCCACCACACAGCTCCACCGATGCAGCCACCGCACAGCTCCACCGACACAGCTCCACTGATGCACACACCCTCAACCCCTCACCCTCAACACCTCACTCACCCTCACGCTCACCCTCACGCTCACCCTCCCTCACCCTCAACACCTCACCCTCACTCACCCTCAACCCCTCACCCTCACTCACTCAACCCCTCACCCTCAACACCTCACCCTCACTCACCCTTAAACTCAACATACATACATACATACCCTCACTCACCCTCACTCACCCTCAACCACTCACCCTCACTCACCCTCAACCCCTCACCCTCACTCACCCTCACTCACCCTCACTCACCCTCAACACCTCACCCTCACTCACCCTCACTCACCCTCAACCACTCACCCTCACTCACCCTCACCCTCACTCACCCTCACCCTCACTCACCCTCACCCTCACTCACCCTCACCCTCACTCACCCTCAACCCCTCACCCTCACTCACCCTCAACCCCTCACCCTCACCCTCACTCACCCTCAACCCCTCACTCACCCTCACTCTCACTCATCCTCACTCACTCTCAACCCCTCACCCTCACTCACCCTCACCCACCCTCAACCCCTCACCCTAACTCACCCTCACTCACCCTCAACCCCTCACCCTCACTCACCCTCAACCCCTCACCCTCACTCACCCTCACCCACCCTCACCCTCACTCACCCTCATTCACCCTCACCCTCACTCACCCTCACTCACCCTCAACCTCACTCACCCTCACCCACCCTCAACCCCTCATCCTCACTCACCCTCACCCTCACTCACCCTCAACCCCTCACCCTCACCCTCACTCACCCTCACTCAACCTCAACCCCTCACCCTCAATACCTCACCCTCAATACCTCACCCTCACTCACCCTCACCCAACCCCTCACCCTCAATACCTCACCCTCACTCACCCTCAACCCCTCACCCTCACTCACCCTCAACCCCTCACCCACACCATCACTCACCCTCACACGCCCTCACACGCCCTCACTCACCCTCACTCACCCTCACTCACCCTCACTCACCCTCACTCACCCTCACTCACCCTCAACCTCACTCACCCTCACCCAGCCTCAACCCCTCATCCTCACTCACCCTCACCCTCACTCACCCTCAACCCCTCACCCTCACTCACCCTCAACCCCTCACCCTCACCCTCAACCCCTCACCCTCACCCTCACCCTCACTCACCCTCACCCTCACTCACCCTCAACCCCTCACCCTCACTCACCCTCACTCACCCTCAACCCCTCACCCTCACCCACCCTCAACCCCCTCACCCTCACTCACCCTCAACCCCTCACCCACCCTCACTCGCCCTCACTCGCCCTCACTCGCCCTCACTCGCCCTCACTCGCCCTCACTCGCCCTCACTCACCCTCACCCTCACCCTCACTCACCCTCACCCTCACTCACCCTCAATGCCTCACCCTCACTCACCCTCAACACCTCACCCTCAACCCCTAACTCACCCTCACTCTAACTCACCCTCACTCACCCTCAACACCTCCCTCACCCTCACCCACCCTCAACCCCTCACCCTAACTCACCCTCACTCACCCTCAACCCCTCACCCTCACTCACCCTCAACCCCTCACCCTCACTCACCCTCAACCCCTCATCCTCACCCTCACTCACCCTCAACCTCTCATCCTCACCCTCACTCACCCTCACTCTCACTCACCCTCACTCACCCTCACTCACCCTCACTCACCCTCACCCTCACCCTCACTCACCCTCACCCTCACTCACCCTCACCCTCACTCACCCTCACCCTCACTCACCCTCAACCTCACTCACCCTCAACCTCACTCACCCTCACCCACCCTCAACCCCTCATCCTCACTCACTCTCACTCACCCTCACTCACCCTCACCCCCTCACCCTCACTCACCCTCAACCCCTCATCCTCACCCTCACTCACCCTCACTCACCCTCACTCACCCTCACTCACATTCACCCTCACCCTCACTCACCCTCACTCACATTCACCCTCACCCTCACTCACCCTCACTCACCCTCACCCTCCCTCACCCTCACCCACCCTCACCCACCCTCACCCTCCCTCACCCTCACCCACCCTCACTCACCCTCACCCACCCTCAACCCCTCATCCTCACTCACCCTCATCCTCACTCACCCTCACCCCCTCACCCTCACTCACCCTCAACACCTCACCCTCACCCCCTCACCCTCACTCACCCTCAACACCTCACCCTCACTCACCCTCACCCTCACTCACCCTCAACCCCTCACCCTCAATCCCTCACTCATCCTCACTCACAACCCCTCACCCTCACTCACCCTCAACCCCTCACCCTCACCATCACTCACCCTCACTCACCCTCACTCACCCTCACTCACCCTCTCTCACCCTCAACACCTCACCCTCACTCACCCTCAACCCCTCACCCTCACTCACCCTCTCTCACCCTCAACACCTCACCCTCACTCACCCTCACTCACTCTCAACCCCTCACCCACCCTCACCCTCACTCACCCTCAACACCTCACCCTCACTCACCCTCAACCCCTCACCCTCCCTCACCCTCAACCCCTCACCCTCCCTCACCCTCAACCCCTCACTCACCCTCACTCTCACTCACCCTCACTCACCCTCAACCCCTCAGCCTCACCCTCACCCTCACCCTCACTCACTGTCAACCCCTCACCCACCCTCACCCTCACTCACCCTCAACCCCTCACCCTCCCTCACCCTCAACCCCTCACCCTCCCTCACCCTCAACCCCTCCCCCTCGACCCCTCCCCCTCAACCCCTCACCCTCACTCAGCCTCACTCACCCTCAACACCTCACCCTCAACACCTCACCCTCACTCACCCTCAACACCTCACCCTCAACCCCTCACCCTCACTCACCCTCACAACACATATTGTGTTACAATAGGTGTCACATTTGCAAAAGATAAAACTATTGGCATTGTAAATAACAAAGCTATTAATTCACTATTTTCAAAACAAGCACATAAATAAAAAATGTGTCCTTTACAATACCAATAGCTCAAACTTTCCTAATGCAAGACCTATTGCATTGCTGTGCTTCTCTCCCCTGCTGCACTCTCCTGCTCTCTAGAGGTGTGGCCTAACGACAAGAGCTGCCATCTAAGTCACGTAAATACAAAATATGTTGCATTCCAAATGCTATAGGTGTCACATTCGCAAAAGTTATAACTATTGGCATTGTAAATGACAAAGCCATCAATTTAGCAATTTTAAAAACCAACAAATAAATAACATATGTCATTTACAATACCAATAACTCCAACTTTTCTAATGCGAGACCTATTGCATTTCCAATGCTTGTTTCAAAAGGTTTTGTTCTGCAGTTTTTTTGTCATGGACTATGTTACCCTTGTACGAGGCAAACTTTGAACTGAGTGGCCTCCAGGTGGTTGTGTGAGTTCAAATGTTGGGTGGGTGTTTATGAAAGCACACGATTGAGAACTCTGAAGTTGAGGACGAAGGCAGTGTGAGTTTCTCCTCGTGCCTGTAACTGCACTACATGCACATCCAATCCTTGGCCTCTCTGCAGAATGTACAGCGCATTGGTTGCATATGTGCCAGTTGTAACTGAGGGAGAGTATGAGCTATGCAGGTGGAGGATTTTCGAAACATGTGGGGAGAAAATGGTGTGTAAGTGTTTAACAGAGTGAGAAACTGTTGAAGAAAGTGGTGTAAAGGGGAGAATTGGAGTGTCTGAGACACTCACCTTCCACAGACCTTAGTATTATTTAATTTACAGTATCAGATTTTCAGAATTGAAACATTTTCATTTATAATTATTCACAATATAATATTTTTAATTAATTTATCTGATACAGCTAACAAGTATTGGCAGAGCCGATATGTCTGGCTTATTTTAGGCTAACGCATGTCAATCAATGGAAACGCAAACACAGAGAAACCAGAATGGAGGAAACCAAATCATGGAAACCCAAATTTTATGGAAAGAGGATGTTAAAGAAATAAAATAATTCAAAGATTAAATGAAACATTTTAAAGGAAAGATATTTCTAAGAAAAAAATCCAAAAGTACATTAAACATAGGTGAATTTTAGGGGTAATGAGGGGATTTTGAGTTCAGGGATTGGCAATGTTATGGGGTGATGACGGGATTTTAGGGGTCATTGATTGGTAGAGGTTAGACGTAGAAACTGTTTTTGGGAGTACAAGGATGGGTGGAGTTTAATGATGCTGATAGTTTTTTAGGGTTCACGGACGAGTGGATTTTAGGAGTGGTGAGGCGTTTCTAGAGTTCAGGGAGGGATGATATTTAGGGATGTTGAGGGTTTTTTAGTATTCATAGATGGGCAGAGTGTAAGGCTGGTGCGGGTTTTTAAGGTTTAGTGATAGGTTAAGGTTAGGGGTGACAAAGGGTGTTAGGGTTGAGGAACATGTGCAGCTTACGGGAGTTTGAAGATATTAGGAGTAGGTTTGGGTAGGGTTTGTGGGTGGAAAGTGTTTACGGTTCATGATTGAGTGGGGTGTAGACTGGTGATAAGTTTTTGGGGAACAAGGACGGTAGAGTTCATATGTAAAAAAGTGTTTTTTAGATTCAGGGATGTGTGGAATCAAATGATAGGGAGGGCTATTAAGGGTCAGGGTGTGATGAGGTTTGGTTTAGGGTTTAGGGATGGGTGGAATTTAGGGATTGTGGGGGTTTTAAGGGTTCAGAGATAGGTGGAGCGTATGTGTACAAAGAGCTTTTAGGGTTCAGTGATGGCTGGAGTTTAGGGGTCAAGAGTGGGTGGAGTGAGCTTTTTTAGGGTTCAGTGATGGGTTGAGCTTATGGGGAGAAAGGGCTTTTAGGCTTAGGGATAGGTGGAATTTAGGGGTCCACAATGAGTGTAATTTAGGCATGGTGAGGGTCTGTTAGGGTTGGTGAGGTTTAGGTGTCATGAGGGGATGTTTAGGGGTGGTGAGGGGTCAGTAAATTAAAAGCATCCCAAGTAATTGATGATGTTAAAGATATACATCCAAAAAAATGTCCCATGATATGAAGCACTGAAATAAATACCTTTGACAAGAATGCCTCTAGAAGAAAGACCTGCAACTATTGCATTTACACCTTAAAAAATAAGCACGCAAAAGCCAGTTTTGAAGGGGAAAAAAAAGACATTCTATGAATTGGTTTCTATGAAATGGCACATGTCATTCATCCTACAAATTTCTATTAGACAGTTTAGGTGAAATAGTTTCTCAGCAATGGCTTTCTGTCAAAAAATGTTTTCCATGAAATCACATACAAACATTTAAGGTACCTGCGCTGCTTGTTGTGTTGAATATCTGGCTGCAAAGATGGAAAACTCGGAGAGGCACTAAAATACTGGCCAGGTGTGCAAAGCACACGTTTTAGGCTACTCTCTTAATTACATAGGGCCCACTTCTTGGAAAGCATTTCTAGATATGCTTCTTTGGCCACGCCCCTTTTAGAGCCCCACACCCACCCTTTTCATCCCACTTAAAGCACTGGGCGTAGAGGTCAGATCTCTTGGGATGTAGGGAATTCGGCTCACTTCTCTCGACCAGGTAAGTACACCCTCACTCATCATGTGTTTTGTGGGAAGGGAAGAGCAGGCGGGGTGGTAAAGGAGTGGCCAAAGGGCTCCTGAGAAAGTCTGTCAAGTGGCATTGGTACCCCAGCTTCTAAGGAGTTGGCCTAATGGCTAAGGCATTCGACCTCGGACCTGGGGAACAGGGTTCGAGTCTCGGTATGACACTGATCCTGTGATTCTGGGCAAATCACTTAATCTCCCCGTGCGTAACAAAAACGAATGTGTTTTTTTTTACTCATGTCAAGGAACTGGTGCTATGTAGAGCGCTCTGATTCCCGATTCGGTTGCGGGTCAAGTTCGCGCTATATAAAACTCTTTAAAAAAAAAAAAGCAAGGGCCATGGTAGAGGCTTCGGGATTTCCCTAAAGGCAACACGTGATTGGCTGTGTAAAATACAGGCAAATCGAGCGGCTGGGAGATGGCCCCTGGGTCGCCATTAATCACCTGGAAGAAATCAAAGGCCACACCGGAAATAAACAAATACAATGGACGTTTACAGCGGGATCAATGCTGCGCGCGAGCTGCCGCTGTATGCCACAGCAGCGCCCAGAATAACTTGAGAAATGGCTCGATGTGCTTTTATTGATGCCTTAAGTACGTTTAAAGTGACCATAAACTGCAGATAAACACTCTTGGGCCCTAGGCATGCTTTCAGCGAGGCAACTAGGAATATACATTTAAGGTGAAAAGAAAAAATACAAACTGTCCTTTCTGATGCAAAAATACATCAGAAGTGACTGAAAAGAAAGAGATGCTCTCAATTCACCGCGTGGACTTAATTGACAGCATTTGTAAATCTCTGGATACGCGGGTGTACCCCATGTATTGTGGATGCTTACAAAATGTTTTTCAGAACTTTAGCAGCTATGTAAGCTTTGAAAGTTACTATACTTTTCACTTACATATTTTTTTATTTTTTTTATTTCATCATCAGAAAAACAAAGTGTAAACAATTGATTATTTTGACATATATATCAGTTATAACAGAAATTATTCCATTAGTGCTTAGTCACTTAAAGTACCAAACGAAATGTACAACATATTCTTAAGAGGCAAAGCTTAAATAAGAACAAACCCACCCCCCCAAAAAAAAAAAAGATAAAAAATAAAAAGAAAAGGGAAAAAAAACATAAAAAAATATAATACAAAGAGGGCCAAGCAGTTTTTGGCCCCCCCGACTATGATCTTGTAAGAATAAGCATGAATCTATCCCACTTTTTATTTAACCGTCTAATTTAATTTTCCATTTTTCAACTGGGGCCCATAGCGGCTTCCCAAGCTGCTTTGCCTTCACGCCTTTTTTTTCATATAGAGCTTTCTCTAGAGTATTGATAGCTAATATTTTGAAAGCCATTGTTGAAACGAAGGAGGATTAGAGGCTTTCCATACCGTTGCAATACAAAGCCGGCTCAGCGTCATTGCAATAAATAAAAATTCTTGATGGGGTACCTCCTGCCCCTCCTTTACCACCCCAAGAACCATAATCTCATTAGTTAATTTAATTGAGATTTCCAATTCCTCTTTAAATAATTCCTCCATAGCTTGTTTAAAGGGATCTAGTTTAGGACAAGCTGCAAACATATGTATTGTGTCAGCCTCCGTACTCTGACACCTCGGGCAGAAGATCCCACTCGTACCCCCCCCCACCCCCCCTCAGCCGGCTATTCTATGCGGTGTATAATATAAATCATATAGGGTCTTATAATATTGTGCTTGCAGATTTGCAACCTTTAAAATAGTGTTTCCTAACCTGAGCGATTTTTCAGCCTCATTCCCTGATAGATTTAATTTATTTCTCCATTTATCAAATACCTTCCCTCTGTCATCCTCATTATATTGGCATAATGCACCATATAGTTGAAAGATTGAGCATCCCTCCTCATCTCAAACAAATTCCATCAAGTCTACCCTAGTAAATTTACAATTGCCTGCTTGTTTTCTCTGCAGGACTGACCTTATCTGTAAATATTTAAAAAAGTCTCTCCGATCCAAATTATATAGCTGTTGCGCCCTTTCAAATGTTATTAGCCCTGATTGATCTGTGATGTCTCCAATTATGCTGACCCCAAGATTATCCCACCGCCTCATCACCTGATCATGGAATACATCTGGGAGAAGTTCATTCATATATAAAGGAGTATAAAAGTTCATTTTCCCTAATTTAATTTTCTTCCGGATAATTGACCAAGTTAAGATAGCCGCACCCAACACCTTGAACTTCGTTCTTTTATAATAGTTTAGCTCCTTGAAAGTAAGAAGTCCCTTATTAGAGTCCAAAACCAGCAGTTCATATATATCCGGAATGCCAGCATTACCCCTCCAAATATCTTTCGTATTTCCACGAGAAGTCCTTTACAATACTGAAGGACTGAAGCAAAATAATATGTCTTAAAGTCCGGTACTGCAAGGCCCCCCCGTTCTTTAGAAAGTGCCAGCATCCTAATGGATCTTCGGGTTCTGCCCTTTGCCCATATAAAGCTTTTACAAATCCCCTCTATTTCTTTAAACCACTTATTAATAAATAATAAAGGAATCGTGCGGAATAAATATAAAATTTTTGTCAGGAACAGCATTTTTATAAGATTGCAGCGACCTATGACTGATAAATGTACATTGTCCATCCTGTCTAGGTCTAATTTTGCCTTTTTGAGAACTGGGGACAGATTTTCCTCCACTACCTTCGATAAGTCGGATGTTATATTCACACCCAAATAGACCGCAGACTCTATAACTCTTTCGTCCTGAATATTAACAAATTGATTTACAACTATTTGCGTTTTCCCTTGGTTCAATTTATACCCTGATAGAAAACCATATTTTTTAGCTTCATCCTCTAATTGCTGTTATTGGTGTTGATGATGTGATTGCTAAATCGTCCGCGTATCCCAATATTTTGGTCTCGTATCCGTTCAGCATAATTGGGCTGATATTTTTATTTTTTTCTATATATCTAATAAATGGATCAATATAACAGGCGAAGAGTAGAGGGGAGCAAGGACATCCTTGCCTAGTCCCACGTTCAATTTTTATTACCTCACTCAGTTCTCCCCCTACTCTCAGTCTGATACTTGGATTTTTATAAAGGGCCTTTAATGCTCCTACAAATTTTTCCCCAAAGTTGCACTTAATCATTGTTGCCCACAGGAAACCCCACAAGACCCTATCAAAAGCCTTTTCGGCGTCCAGCAATATTAAAGACATAGGGTCTCGTGAGGCAGTTGTACCATCCAGCAGCGCATACACCCTTCTAATATGATCGGCAGTGCTCCTCCCCTGTATAAACCCGTGCTGCCAGGGTGAAACTATCTTCCCAATTATCAAGCTTAGCCTATTTGACAAAATTTTAGCATAGGCTTTACAATCACTATTCATTAAACTGATTGGTCTGTATGACCCGGGATCCGTAGAGCTTTTATTCTTTTTTAGAAATACCACCATTGAAGCTTCTCCCCAAGACCCCGGAGGGGTTGCCCCGTTTTGTATAAGAACTATAAGTCTATTAATGCCTGCTTCTAAGATCAGAAAGAACTTCTTATAAAACTCTAGTGGTATTAAATCAGGTCCAACAGCTATCCCTGACGGAAGATCTTTGAAAGCTCTTTGTACTTCTTCTAAGATAAAGTTATTCTCAAGGGGATCGTTATCCTCTTTTGTTAGCTTACATATTTCTTATGGACGTTTGTTTCTCCTTCATGATGGTCAAAACAATTTTTGGGTAACCAGTGTCTGGTAGCCTGGTGACAGGTCCCATTCTGGATTTGACTTTTTTCTTTCTTTTTTAAGGGCGGGATCACGGGTATGTGCAGAAGCCTTAAGAGAAGAGGGTTCCCTCTCCATTGTAGAACCTAGTCCCCGGGAGGTGGTGGTCTCCGGATACAGGGGCTGCAATGGACCCTTCCATATTAATTTATTTCAACCTCTGGAGGTGGCAGTCCCCGGGGCTGCAGGAGGGATCGAGCAGGCCCGGCATTAATTATTATATCACTCATTACATGGTCAGTGACATCACTGATGGCATCTCAAATGACGTCACTAACGACAACACTGATGACATCATCCACAGACCCACTCACTGTGTGGGACTTATTGGAGGTAACATGAGGGGTTCTTGGCCCCCAGAGACTTCAGCATCCAAGAGAACGTTATCTCCCAACCAGTAGTGCACTAAGAGGCGCGTTTGCAGAGTGGTGGAGAAAGAGAGCGGGCCATCTAAAGGCCTCTCAACAATCCAGCTGTGTGGGACTCACTGGAGTTAAGAGGAGGGGTTCTTGGTCCCCAAGTACCCTCAGCAGTCAAGAGGACTTCTTCCCTCAATGAGTAGTTGCCAGGAGGTGCTTTGTAAAATGGTGGAGAAAGGGGGTGTGGCCTCTGAAGACCTCTCAGCAACCCCACTGTGTGGGACTTACCTGAGGTAACAGGTGGGCTTGTTGGCCTTCAAGGACCCTCAGCAGCCAAGGGGACTTCATCCCCCAACCAATAGTGTGCCAAAAGGCGCACTTGCAGAGTGGTACTGATAGGAGGCGGGCCTTCAACTACCTCTCAGCAATCCTACTGTGTGGGACTTACTGGAGGTAATAGGAAGGGTTGTTGGCTCCAAAATACCCTTAGCAACCAAGAAGACTATCAGGTACATGCATCAATATTGCTTTTTGCGATTCCTTAATTGCGAAAAATAAGGAGTCACAATTAAGGAATTGCAAAATGCAATGCATCAAGAAATCGCTAAATAAATTGCGATTTCTTAATATTCCTTAATTGTGACTCGCAAATTGCGAGTTGCAATTAAGGAATACCTCCCCATTCATTCCTATGGGCCTAGAGGCCCATAGGAATGAATGGGAAGACATTCTCAATTTGCGATTAGCAATTTGCGAATCGCAAATTGAGAATGCGATTTCATGGGTGCAGGGGTGTTCAAAGGACACCCTGTTTCACCCCTGAAATCAATCTGTGTACATATGTTGTGCACACACATACCCTAAGGGCATGTGTGTGCACAACATGAAACTTTGAAAAATGCACAAAAGTGCATTTTTCAAAGTTTTCGCAAATTGCCATGAGGTTCAACCTCATGGTAATTTGCTCCCCCTAATTGCAAAATCGCAATATTTTTAAGTTACATGCCTTGCTTTTAAGGAATCGCAAAATGCGATTCCTTAAATGCAATCGCAAGTTGAGAATTCGCAAATATTTGCGAATTCTCAAATTGCGAGGGCCTTCACCCTTCATGCATTCCAAAAGCTGATTTTGCGATCGCAAACGGCCGATTTTTGCGATTCGCACCGTTTGCGATCGCAAAATCCTTTGATGCATGTACCAGTTAATTACCAACAAGATGTACGCCAGGAGGCCCCTTTGCAGAGAAGACGTAGTGAAAGTAGGCGAGGCCACTTGGCTGAAGCGGACTCCCAAGATGGCTGCCAACACTTACTGGTTAAAATATTGGCAGACGGTTAGAGCTCTGCATTTCCCTGCACAAGCTTGTTATGTTTTGCGAAGTCGTCGCAGCCACAGATATAACTAACTGTATATTCTTAAATTTCTCAACAACTACTGAACAGATTTGCAACACATAACAAAAAACACAATCTGCGTAACAAAACTACCTTTCTGACAAATTTGATATATTTCCATCCAGCAGTTCAGGCTGTAGACCTGATCAAATGTCCTAGGAGAATTAACACCCCTTTTTCTTGGTCCCCGCTTGACGGATCACCCCAAAACTTCCCCTCCACAAGACTCACTATAACACTTTTCTTTTTAACATTCTGGAAGATTCGTCTAAGGGTGCCAGAGATATTGGCAAGTCAAAAAATGCTTTTTCAATGGAAACATGGTCCTAACTAGAACCGCCTACTGGTGGCCTCCAGTAGGTAATATATGCACACTACTAGAATTCATGGTAGGAATCCCCCATCGGTGACCCTAACATGCCATACTGTTTTAATTTCATGCATATGTTGCACAACTAGATGTCACGAAGAATATACAACTACAATACTCAAAGAAGCACTTGTGAGCACTGCTAGGTGCCTTCTAAACTGAGATTAAATGTACAAGTGATAATAGGATAATACTGCATACATGTGCTTTGAAAACATGTATTTAAACTTTGTTGACCAGACGTCTCTGTGGCACTCTAAATCGGCATCTCCAATTCTTGACTTGCTTGGCCAAGGGCTTTTATGGTGCTGTTCGTCTCTCATATCTCCTATTGTTATGAGTTGGGCACATGGAAAATGACAAGCCACCCCCTGATGGGCCATCTCTTCCTTCCACTCATGCATGCACTCACACAGCACAGCAATAAGGCGAGTGACTGACTGGGAGCATCAAGTAACTCTGGCATAGCAACAAAAAAAATTCACACCAGCCTTGGGTGACCAGGCTTCCAGATTTCCCTGGACAGTCCAGTTTATCAGAGGTCTGTCCCAATGTCTCAATACTTTTAACAATGTTAAATATATGTTTCAGTATTTAAAAGAAGATGGAGTATTTGAATTATTGCATATTCGCTCACTTACACATGTGTCTATCATATGAAATACAGTTTATTAATCCTGACGCTGTGCTGCATCAGAAAAGGGGGTGGTGATGAACAGAGTGTCTGAATTAAGCAGACCACTCTTACCCAGTCCAAAGATCAGGGCTTGATCCATCACCGTTATTTATCTCACTGCCCCATCCCAGCTCAGAACCTGGCTATATGGAAATCAGTCTGTCCCTGGCCCAGTGCATCATGGGAACAGGGCAGACTAAACTACTAAGCCGATTCTTCACCAGAAAGGAGACAAGCTACCGGGGACCGGTTTCTGGCATTTCAGCCTTCTTCGGCCCGGCTTGCTTGAATCCTGGTGGAGCAGTGAGAAAGGGACTCATGTCTGAGTATACCCTGCCACACCTAAAGTGCTGTGCTGCATCAGCCTCATTCAAGCAGCAACAGGAGCTCAGCTGGACCCTCAATTCATTGTCACAGCAGCGGGGAGGAGGGTATTGGGAGCAGGGAAAAGGTACTGCCATAGGAAAATTTGTTTTTCAAAAATTCAGTGGCCCAGGCTGTTTCTCTGTGAACATATTTAATGTGACTTAAATTTTTACACACAGAGTGTGTGGCTTTGAGTTTTTTAAACACTTTTACCTATGGCAGGGCCTCCTCTCTGCTCCCAATACCCTCCTGTTTTAGAGGTGTGTGTCGTTATATGTAGCAGAAGTAGGACTAAACAGAGAGAGGGGGACAGACAGACAGAGAGAGAGAGAGAGAGAGTGAGAGAGAGAGTGTGTGTTCCTGTCCCAGTTTTTTGTCTTTGAAAATCTGGTCACCCTAAACTAGCCCCCCCTCCCTTCCTTCCTCTTTCCATCCATCCTCTATCTCTCTCCTCGAATTTTTCTCCTTCTCTCTAATCTCAATCTCTTCAATCAGTCAATCAGTCAATTTGTTTAGCGTTGCTTATCACCCGAGAGGTATCCAGGCTCTTGCAGGGTCGGAGGGACTCGGTTGAATAGCAGGGTCTTGAGCACTTTTTGGAATTACCGTAGATTAAGGGATGCCCAAAGTTGCACTGGGAGGCTATTCCATGCCTTCACTGTAAGGCAGGAGAAGGAGCATCCTCGGTGCATGCCTCTGGTGATGAGGGAGTTTAGGCGGGCCTTGAATGCGTGATTCGGCAGCTTGAACTGGCATATTTTCTGTAATGCGAGCCTGTGGAGTTTTTAGAGGTGGGGAATGATGTGGGTCCCTCGGCTTGAGGTCGAAGACGAGTCTAACTGTGGCATTCCTAATGGTCTGTAGTGTCTGGAGGATGTATGCGGCGATCCCAGAGTGGAACGTGTTGCCATAGTCCAGTCTCCTAGTGACGAGGGCTTGTGTGTCTGTGTGTCTTGTGCTCAGGGGAAGCCATATGAAGATTTTTCAAAGTGTGCGAAGAGTGAAGAGGCCGGCAGAGGAGACCATGTTGATCTGGGACTTCAAAGTCAACTTGCTGTCCAGGACGATACTGAGGTTTCTGGCATGGTCCGACGGGGTGGGTGCTAGTCCTAGCTCTGAGGGCAACCAGGAAGCATTCCAGGAAGGGGCGTTGTTGCCAAAAGGTCAGAACTTCCATTTTGTCAGTGTTGACAATGGTCATCATGCACCTGTGCAATCTCGTCTTGGAGGTGATGGGATCTTTGGTGAGGGAGAGGATGAGCCGAGTGTTTTCAGATTATGATATCATGATGAGACCGTGAGATCTGATGATATTGCCCAAGGGTGTCATGTAGGTGTTGAAGAGTGTGCGGCTGAGAGATGAGCCCTGGGTGACTCCGTGAGATGATTTACTTAAATTTGGAGGGGGAAGGAGGTAGAGGAACTTTGTGTTTTTCCGGTGAGGGAGAAAGTGATCCATCTGAGAGCATCCCCTGGGACGCCCATGTCACGCAGCCTTGCAATCAGCGTGTGGTGGGATAAGGTGATGAATGCTGCTGAGAGGTTGAGGATGATCCGGGCCACCGTCTCTCTTCAATCAATAAGGGCTCTAATGTCAACAGTGGCTGTAATCAGGGCGGTCTCAGTGCTAGGACTGCTGCAGAATCCTGACTAGAAGTAGTTGATAAGAAGGTTCTGCTCCAGGTATTTGGTGATTTTCTTGTTAATAGCTTTCTACAGGACCTTGGGCAGGAAAGAGAGCAAGGAGTTGTGCTGGCAATTCTTGAGTTTGCTGGGGTTGAATTACGGCTTCTTGAGTAGGGGTTTAACCTTAGTGTGTTTGCAGTCTTCTGGGAATGTGGATGTGGTTATGGAGGTACTGAGCAGGTTGGTGAGTTTGGGGCTGATTTTATGGCTTTCGAGGTTGAAGCTTTGGTGTGAGAAGGGGTCAGTTGGAACTCCTGAGGAGATGGAGTTCATGATGGTGGCGGTTTCCTTGGGGGTGAGCAGGTTTCATATCGTTAGTAGGTGGTCTGTGCTAGTTGCGATGGGGAGTGTAGATTGAGTACTTCTGCAGGCTTGGTCTTGGGTTTGAAGTTCATGTAGATGGTAGCGATCTCGTTGTGGAAGAAATTTGTAAGTTTGTCACAGAGCCCCTGGGAAGGAGTGATGCTGTCCTCTGTGGCTGCGGGGTGGGAAAATACCCTGACGATATTGAAGAGTTCCATGCTGTGATAATAGCTGGATTCAATGCTAGCGGCTTGGACGTCTCTCTTCTTCTCCCTCAGTAGCCGGTGGTAGAGGTTTAGGGAGGTCTTGAAGGAGGTCCTGTCGGTGGTGTCCTTGCTTGTGCAGCATCTGCTTTCCTGTTGTACGCTGTTGTGTTTTGCTGTTCTGAGTTCTTCGATGTAACAGCTGGCCTGTTTTGAGGATCTCCTGTGACTGCTGCCTTTGATATGGTCAATGTTGTCAGTGCAGTTTGTTATCCAGGTGTTGAAGTTCCTGACCCTCTTGTTGAGGGATGTGGTGGAGTTGGACTTGGAGCTCTTGAGGGTGTTGGTCCATTGGGTCTCCGATATATTGCTCCAGCTGTGATGGGGGTTGCTCTGCTGAGTGTGGACGGCAGTATGTAGGCTGGTGACGTTGAAATGAATGATGAAGTAGTGGGTGCAGGAGAGTTTGGTTACATGGCTGTACTTGACACATTGCTAGAGGTGAAAAAGGGGTTCAGCGTGTCCCCTGTGGTGTGGGGTTGTGGATACGTTGAGTTAGCCTGTTGTTCATGTAGTCCAGGAGGTTGGCAGTGTAAGTGTTGCTGTGGTCGTAGGGGTGGAAATTGAGGTAGCCAAGGGCTATGGAGTCGTTGGAGTCATTGGTGAGAGGGGGATAAAGTTGCAGGAGCTGGGGCACCGCCCTATGGGCTGGTATGTGAGGGTGCCTATAATGGTCGCCTTGTCGTCGGTTTGAAGCCTGAAGTTAAGGTGTTCCATGGCAGGGGGGGTTGTCCGTAGTGGTGGTGCAATGGATGGTCTCTTTCTAGCTGATGTTGATTCCTCCTCCGGGTTTGTTGATGCAGCCACAGTGGGCGGTCTGGTATCCTTCGGCTACTACTGTGGCGATGTCAGGGGCTGACGAAGGGTCAGGTCTCGGTAAAAAAAAAGACATTGGGTGGGCGTGTGGAATCAAGGCCCCACTGCTCTGTAGCGTGCTTGCCCAGTGAGCACCTGTTGAGGAAGATGCACGTGAGCTGGTGGTGAGGCACTGGTTCGGGTGGTAGGAGATCTGAGTGGTGCTGAACGGTGTGGGGACGGGCATACAGATGAAGTTGCACTGGGGACAGGTGAAAGGGTTACCGCAGTGTAAGGAGAGGCGTGGCTGTAGAGTTCACTAGGGCTTACATGGTCCAGGGCATGGTGGTCAGCGACAGTGTAGCTGTAGGGGGCGGGAGGTGAACCAGACTTCCGGGCTTTTAGGCACCTTCCAGGCATCGATGGGTGCAGACGGGCTTGGTTTTGGTGCACCAGTAGCGGCCATTAAGTTGGTCCTGGAAAGTGAGAGGGGCATTGGAGAGTGGTAGGTGAGGCTACCCAAGGTGGGAAGACGAGGCGGGAAGAAGTGCAGGAGAGCTGGTAAGGAGCAGGAGGAGGTGGGAGGGGGGAGTGGGTAAAGGTTGTGAGAGCAGCAAGAGGAGGGAAACAATGGGAGGGGCCAGAAGAGGCGACAGAGGAAAGAGGCAAAAGACACAGATGAGGTGAAGAGAAAGGGAAACCACAAAAGTCAGTAAAAAGGGACAAAAAGATAGGAAGGCCAGTGAGCGAGAAACGCACTGAAAGGAAGCGAAAACAAGCATTTACAATGCAATGGTTTTGCCTTTGTTAAAGTTAGAGCTATTGGCATTGCTCTTGACATTATTTTTATTTATGTTTTTTTAACATAAATAAATGGCATTGTCATTTACAATGCCACTAGCTTTATCTATCGCAAATGACACACACAAACACACACAAAGCCGCCCCACACACACCCCCACACAGAGCCCCGCACACACAGCCCCCCACACACACAGCCACACAGAGCCCCCCACACACACAGCCACACAGAGCCCTCCACACACACAGCCACACAAAGCTTCCTCCACACACACCAACACAGCACAAGCAGGCAACAGGGGCAGACGGAGGCACAAGCAGGCAACAGGGGCAGACGGAGGCACAAGCAGGCAACAGGGGCACACAGAGGCACAAGCAGGCAACAGGGGCCCACAGAGGCACAAGCAGGCAACAGGGGCCCACAGAGGCACAAGCAGGCAACAGGGGCACACAGAGGCACAAGCAGACAACAGGGGCACACAGAGGCACAAGCGGGCAACAGGGGCACAAGGAGGCACAAGCGGGCAACAGGGGCACAAGCAGGCAACAGGGGCACGAAAACGGAGGCACAAGCAGGCAACGGGGCAGGTGGAGAAAACACAATTTTCAACAGCCCACTTGGCTCTGCAACAGTTGCCTTTGAAAAGCAATACGGCGTAATGGGCATGATCAAATCCCGTCCCCTGCATAAAAACAAACAACAGCCTGAGGCGACTGCTAACACAGATGTAGTACAAGGCATTACACGGCAAGGGTGCTGCTGCCGGCAATTATCCTGGTATTTAAACAAATCTCTCTCTCTCACACACAGAGCCACCCTACACACACCCCCACACAGAGCCCCGCACACACAGCCACACAAAGCCCCCCACACACACAGCCACACAGAGCCCTCCACACACACAGCCACACAAAGCTTCCTACACACACAGCCACACAGAGCCCTCCACACACACCAACACAGCACAAGCAGGCAACAGGGGCAGACGGAGGCACAAGCAGGCAACAGGGGCAGACGGAGGCACAAGCAGGCAACAGGGGCACACAGAGCACAAGCAGGCAACAGGGGCACACAGAGGCACAAGCAGGCAACAGGGGCACACAGAGGCACAAGCAGGCAACAGGGGCACACAGAGGCACAAGCAGGCAACAGGGGCACACAGAGGCACAAGCAGGCAACAGGGGCACACAGAGGCACAAGCAGGGGCACACAGAGGCACAAGCACGCAACAGGGGCACACAGAGGCACAAGCAGGGGCACACAGAGGCACAAGCAGGCAACAGGGGCACACAGAGGCACAAGCAGGCAACAGGGGCACACAGAGGCACAAGCAGACAACAGGGGCACACAGAGGCACAAGCAGACAACAGGGGCACACAGAGGCACAAGCAGGGGCACACAGAGGCACAAGCAGGCAACAGGGGCACACAGAGGCACAAGCAGGCAACAGGGGCACACAGAGGCACAAGCAGACAACAGGGGCACACAGAGGCACAGGCAGACAACAGGGGCACACACGTGCAAAAGACACCCACAAGCTGACAGCCCAATTATCTTGAGCCACAAAATGTATACAGACCCTTAATTCGGATCACGTTTATTTTAGTTTCAAGTCACCATACCTAGAAAAGACATTATGTAAATGCAAAGATACTGGATCGATTTGAAATATTACGCTCTGCATCTGCACAGTTGAGCCCAAGTACCCACCCAGTGACACCCGTCCATTTCCACACGAAAAATCCACGTAAAGTATACACGAATATTAAGAATCAACCCGGAAGTAGAGTTGCTTTTGTGCCGTTTAAAGAACAAATAAATACTAGAGGTTCGCCATTCGTATAAAATATACGTTTATTCACCCCGGTATGAAACATCCTGTGGACAAAACGTGATCCAGTTTCCACTTCGCACCGGTGTGATGCGGAAGTTATGGGATCTGCGTTGATTAGGAAACGTCCTGCCTTACTTTCCGACGAATATAAAGATCTAGAAAGTATTGAGTAACCAATGTGGACTTAGTAAATACGCGAGCAGAAAAGGTCAGTTTTTTTTTTTTTTACAAACTGCCCGCGTCTTAACAAGGTACTTGAGGACAGACTACAAATCCCATGATGCCCACAGTCGGTTTCCATGCAGGAACCTTCACCATTCCTTACCCCCGTTTTAAACAAACAAGCCCCATTTAACTGCAAACCCCCCACAAGAACATGCCCTCACCTTAACCCACTCGACCAGTACGTGACCATACGAATAACTAATAACTATATCCGTTTGCAAGAGCGGAAGGGCGGGATTACGCAGAGAGGGTACTAGCCTCTAACCCCGTAGCCAACAGCCTAATCCTGTTTAGGACCCGAAACTCGCGTCCGTTTGGACAATAAAAGAACGGGCGGCAAGGTAATATGTCCTGTAGCATACTCGGGAGGTCGAGCGGCTTGTGGCCGCGCCCCGCCCTCCCCTCGCGCCCACCCACCTGCTGCGCGCTGAGCTCCTTCTCCAGGGGTCGGTTCCTCCAGACCAGGTGATGCAGCGGGAACCTGCTGCTGTCCGGAGCCTGCCCGGAGCCCAGCATCATCCCTGGAACATGCTGGGCCCGCCTCCGCCGGCCCCGGAGACAACCATCCGGCTGACGGGAGCGCGGGGGCGCTGCGGGGAGGAGGAGACTGGAGGCCGGCGACGGAGACTGCAGGGGACGGGAGGGGAGACGGAAGGCAGAGAGAGGGAGAGGGCGGAGAGCTGGGAGCGAGTGGAGAAGCGCCGAGAGGGAGCCTGCCGGAGCAGAGGAGGCTGGCGACGGAGACTGCAGGGGACGGGAGGGGAGACGGAAGGCAGGGAGAGGGCGGAGAGCTGGGAGCGAGTGGAGAAGCGCCGAGAGGAAGCCTGCCGGAGCAGGGAGCTACGGACTCTACGGGGGGCGGGGGCGGGAGGGGACACGGACGGCAAAGCACTCACGCAAGCAGGAAAGGGTGCCGGCTCAATGCCGGGACAGATTCGGGGGCGTTCCCGGCGTCGCGTGACGTCGGCAAAAGCCAAAGAATGTCGGGAACGCCCCCGTGTCTGGTCCGGCATTGACGGACAGGCCCCTCGTCCAATGGCTAGGCTCCATTTATGGAGCCAGCCAATGAATGACGAGGGCCGACCCAAAGCCACACTACAGTTCTCATCAGGTTTTCGCCTGCGCGAAAAAGCTGCGCAGAGCGCAGCTTTCGCAAGGCAAAACCTAAAAAGGCACAAAATAGTAAAGAAAGGAATGCAAGATTGAGTGGAAACAGTGAACAATGCAAGAAAGTCACAGAAAGAAGGAGAGAAATGTGATAGAGAGAGCAGAAAGGCAACGAGTATGCAGATGGAAAACAGGAGCGGCGATTGCTCCCAGCGTGTAACTGGGTCTGAAAGGGCCTTTACGGGTCAAAGGACCAGTCCAGGGAAGTGAAGAACCTGGGCACCTGCTCCCCACTCTCTCGCTCTCTTATGAGTCAGGCGTAATAATTACCAAAGACAGTTAATCTTCGCTTTTATATTTGCTTGTGCATTGTAATTTCCTTTCTGTGAAGAAGTGTTATATAAAACCAGGGCTCCAGTCGGAGTACCAGCGGGGGGGGGGGGGCAGCTTCCCCCCACTTATTTTACCGGGAGCTCGATAACTGGAGCAAATGGAGCCACACATTCACTCTTTGGCCTCTCCGGGGTGAGATCGGAGCCCATTCAGGAACGCTGCTCACGCGCTGGCTTCTCTGATGCAATTGCATCAAAGGGGTGAGCGAGGGGGGGGGCAATGAGTCTGATGGTGCAAGCCACCTTTCGGACGTCACTTCCTCTCGGGACGTCAGCGTCCCCCCACTTCTTTTTTTAGGACTTGTGCCCTGTATAAAACTAATAAATATAGGGCCAGTCGAGCCATGAAAGAGGCAGAGCAGTCAGCTCTTTCGTGGGCGGCTCATGGTCCAGTCTGTTCCCTCCTCTCGCGCCCACTCACACGTGGCGCGAGATCAGGTCAAATACTGAGCGGACAGTCTCCCGCCACTCACACACCCATCTTTTCCTTCCGGGCGCGCACGTGCACTCACGTGCTACATGTCTAGTCCAGGCAGGGTCGGACTGGCCGTTGCGGGCACCGGGCAATCCCCCGTTGGGCCACAAGGGTGGGGGGCGGTTTTAGGCCCCTGGGGACCGTTTTTGGTACAGGGCCGTTTTTACAGCATAGCTGCAAAATCGGCCCTGTAACAAAATCAGCCGAAAACCGGACCCGGGGGCCGGCCGAGCACTTTGCCAGGGCCGGTTTTGGTTCTCAGTCCGGCCGTGAGTGTAGGCAGTAAGGCTTAATGTCGACTGACCTGCTGCTGTTATTCCAAAGTGTCGTCACTTCCGGCCTCCAGCCCGAAGGCTACATGCCGCTCTCGACAGCGTGGGTCCCGCTGGGCCCTTCTAGCACGCCGAAAAGGACCGGCGCCTTTCAGACTTCACAGCACTAACATTCAGCATATCAGTCGCCTGACAGTTTGGCATTTGAGAAATGAGTCTCATGCCGGCGAGCTAATTAATGACTATTAGCTATTGTGCCGCCGGGTATTTTGTACGCTTTGTACAAGCGGGTCTAATTCGAAGAATTGCACAGTATCTGAGCAGAAGGCGATCAAAGCGGTGCGTGAAAGAACCCTTCCCCCTACCCCCTCACTGCGGGCCGAGGGCCAGTGAAGGACAGGGCTTTGTCGCAGTTGACTTCCATCACAGATGCCAAGTTTCCCAGCTCCATGTGTGATCTGCTGCTCCTGCCCAGATGATTTTTTTCTTTTAATTCTGGGACTTTTAGCTCTGTTTTATAATTGAAAACAAAAAGCCAATGAGTCTCAGAATTGAAAGAAAAGACATGAACTGGAGCAGCACATCACACCTTGACAGGGCCACACAAAGTTTCTACAGAATTTGTCAACTGCACAGAGGAAGTGCTATTGTGTGTAACCAGAGGACAAAGAAACTGCTAACCCGCTCATGTACCCCCCCCTCTTTGTCACCCTCTGCTCCTATTTGTATTCAGTGCTTCAATATAGCCTTACGTAGCAGGCTCTACTAGCCATTGAAGGCCCGTTCCAGCGTTCGACGAGGACCTTTAACAAGGGAGCGGGCCTTTAATGGCCAGTAGAGCCTGGTACAGAGGGCTCTAAGGCTATTAGAACATTCCATCCCTAGAGGGAAGAATGTTCTAATTTTTAAAACAAAAGCCTCACAGAGCTTGAGGGGACTTCCGTCCCCTCGGGCTCCGTGGGGCCTTTTGTGCATAGCAACAGTAAGTGTTGATGCTCCGAGCTTCTGCCGGCCTCTAGATGCCTGAGGCACTCCATTGTCTTCAATGGAGCACTCAACATTCCAATGTTCTAACAAAGAATAATTGGACTCACTGTAAAACCTGCTTAAAGGGCCTCAGAGTGCCCCACCGCCCATGCCATAATTGTAACTGCGCATGTGCCAATCAAAAGCTAAACTGGGGTCCTTGACGGCTCAGCAAATTAGAATTCAGCCTTCATCCCCCAACCTGGTAACAGATCACAATGATGAGTTCCTAGCTGGGTTAAGGGAACCTGAGTTTGTAAATCAGTCCTAGCATGGGTCTGTCAGGCCGCAATGTCTTGCAAGCAGACAATTGATGCAGCGCCCTCAAGTGGTAGGGATGATGGCCAGGTCTTTGGCTGGGGATCCAGAGATTCATTTGTAAAATAATATGTGCCAGGGCCCAAAGTCTTTCTTATAATCATTTGTATATAGCTAAGCTCTCGCAACTACATTGATGTTCATCCAAACAAGGTACAATGACCAAAGTTCAAAAGAAGCGCAGAAGCAGGTTCTTTGATGTAAATCTTCTTGTCACAGCAAGACGTTTAATTTTCTCCAGACTTGAGAATAACAAATACGCCGACACGTGTTTCGTCGTGTACGGTTGAGTCACACGACTCTTCAGGGCTTCCACTCCAAATCCAGTGTGTGGAAGGAGTAAGTCTGGACCTCTGAAGGCTCAGTATCAAGCAATGGGTTTACTGTAAGTTTATGCAACAGCCGATGCTGTGTTGACACAATATTAGGTTGCAGTGTGAGGATAATATTTGTCTTATCCCACTGGTAATTTTCATGTGAAAGAATAGCACTTAGGTTGCTATGGTGTAAAGGCGGAAAGCCGGGAGGGGATTCTTAATGGCGCCAAAATAAGGAAAGGAAACGGGTACGTGTCCTCAGCAGTGGTGTGCCGCTGCTGGCAATCCCTCCTCCGTTAATTCCCGGCGGTCGTCTCTCGTGTCCACGAGAGACGACCGCCGGGAATTAACGGAGGAGGGATTGCCAGCAGCGGCACACCACTGCTGAGGACACGTACCCGTTTCCTTTCCTTATTTTGGCGCCATTAAGAATCCCCTCCCGGCTTTCCGCCTTTACACCATAGCAACCTAAGTGCTATTCTTTCACATGAAAATTACCAGTGGGATAAGACAAATATTATCCTCACACTGCAACCTAATATTGTGTCAACACAGCATCGGCTGTTGCATAAACTTACAGTAAACCCATTGCTTGATACTGAGCCTTCAGAGGTCCAGACTTACTCCTTCCACACACTGGATTTGGAGTGGAAGCCCTGAAGAGTCGTGTGACTCAACCGTACACGACGAAACACGTGTCGGCGTATTTGTTATTCTCAAGTCTGGAGAAAATTAAACGTCTTGCTGTGACAAGAAGATTTACATCAAAGAACCTGCTTCTGCGCTTCTTTTGAACTTTGGTCATTGTACCTTGTTTGGATGAACATCAATGTAGTTGCGAGAGCTTAGCTATATACAAATGTTTTGTCTTTTGACTTGTTTGGACGGTTAAGGGTGTTTTGCCGTCTGCTCTTTACGCACTACATGAACGACCATCTTGCTTCTCACACACTTTGTAACGTTCTAACCCAGGTAGTGCGCCCATCTAGTCCTATTTTTCTAAAAAACCCCCTTGTCACGAGAATTCTGATCTTTCTTATAATCAAGTTGCCGGTACAGCTGAATGTCAGGATTGCAAAATGCCGAGGATTAGTAGCTGACTGGATCTGGACTGCCAGGCCTTTACAGCCCTTGTCTGCCAGAGATCGGGGTGACCCCTTCCAGTAGCCACATTGCTGCCGACAATAGGTAGCACCTCAGCAGAAAGTGTCTTCCAAAAGAGGCCCCAAAGTTGGAGGAAAAGGCCCAAGGGCAAGAAATCTTCACAGAGACAATGGCTCGAACCCGATTAAAGGTGGAGGCCAGGACTGCTGGGGAAATAGTTGCTGCAGGAAGCACAGATGGAATAACAGGAGACCCAGGATGCAGAAGATGGATTTGAAAGGCCAGACTAGGCTGAAAACTCCCAAAGAATAGGCTCTGAGGATGGGAGCAAGTATCACTAGGGCTTGAACAGAAGAAGATTTGCAACACAAGGAGTAACCAGAAAATTCTCCTTAAATAAAGGAAGAACAGGAATTTACATCAGGGTGCGAACTTGGCGCGGGCAGTTTCCCCTATGGTACCTTTGGGAGACGGACATTTTGGGTTGGAGTTTATATACCTTCCTCGAGGCTTCAGTGATGCACTCTGAGAAGGAGAATAATGCCTGGTCTGGGAAAACTGTCCTTGTTCTTCAGAGCATACCCCAAGGAGAAGAATACAAGACAGGGAGGCATCACCGGTGGTCCGGCCGCCTTGTGGTAAGTTTCATTGGGAAAGACGCCACCCCACCAGTGAGCGGGCACTCCCTTTGGTTTCCCAAATACTGCACAGTCAACGCGCCTTCTAGCAGGGAAGGCCCGCCACTGAAGCTGGTTCTGCTGGTGTCAGGTGAATCGTGGTTGTGGGGGAAGACGTGCTGCAGCAGCGCAACACCCTCCTCAATTTCCAACTTGTTGGATGATAGGTACGCAGCCACATAGCCTCTACGGCTACGGTTGATGGGAATAGCGGCACTTGGGATGGTGCAGCGGGCATATCCCACTGACGATTTAGTCCTTCATGGACACGGCTGCTGCCAACACACTGCTGTGGATCAATACTATGGAAGGAACTGGTATATAGCCAACTTGAGGTGCCGCAGGAGATCGGGAACTCTTTTCTTACTTTTCCCATTGAATCCTGGCCACTGGGGCATGAGCATTTTTAACAGAAGCTTCTCCTCAGCAGGCATTTTAGTAAATCATGCTCTTGGAATGATGGGGTTGCAGAAAATCTTCAATTCAGTGGACATCCATGTGTCCCCAGGACTTTTTCCATTTTGCATAGCACTGCTTGTGTCTCCAGAGTTATGACAAAATCATCTTTGGGCATAACAGGTGTCTTCATCTATGACCCCAGGATGTGTCTCTTGTCCAAGGTTAGGCAGAAGTCTGTACTCTTTAAGTGTTGGGGTGCCATGCTAAGTGGTACTATGAGGAATGAGGGTCTTTGTCTGGACAACCAAAATCTTCCTGTGCACCTGGCCATTACTTTTTCAGAAGCAAACCAGTGCTTTGGGTGGTGTCTCAAAAGAAGACAAAAAGATGCAGCGTGGGAGCCAAAAAGCATGGATCCCCTGCTCTGTATTCATCTTTGCTGAAATTGCATCTACTACACAGGAGGATACACTTTTAGAAAAGAGATTCCTTCCTGATGGCATGCTAGATGCAGAGGTGAAGGGCTTTACACACCCAGCAGGTTGTCAGTCCAGCAGCCAATGCTCAAGTGTTCCAATAAGTATGGTGTGTTGCAAGGGCAGCTTCTCCATTATGGCGGAGGAGTGTCGCCCCACTAAAAAAATGCCCCCAGGGATAGAAAAATAAAATGGTAATAAATCTCCATTTAATTTTCAAAACCCTGTCCTGAGTCAAGTGTCAGGACAAGGGGGTGGGGCTTTCTGGTTTACAGCAGCAGAAAGCAGT
This sequence comes from Lissotriton vulgaris, assembly GCF_964263255.1. Classification (NCBI taxonomy): domain Eukaryota; kingdom Metazoa; phylum Chordata; class Amphibia; order Caudata; family Salamandridae; genus Lissotriton; species Lissotriton vulgaris. The sequence continues at coordinate 1,078,553,753 of NC_141699.1, read as the reverse complement.
GATGGTCAGGCAGGACACGTAGGTTTAAAGTACGCATGTCACTTTGGATGGTCAGCCAGACATGTGCAGTTTAAACCTCTCTAACTCCGCTGTCTTAGATAGGCAGGTTAGAGACAGCATAGGGCCTTAGTGCCCTTTGGAGCGGCGAAAGAGCCTGCTTCCTCCAATCCTGGCGCTGCTTTCATGCTGCACGAAAGCAGCGCTGAGATTGGTTACAACAGCTTCCTGGTCACTACCTGCCTGGAGAACAGAAGACACGAGCAAGGAGGACGTCGCAGCAGGAATGCAGGTATGCATATTTCTTACTTTAATTTGTTTATAACTTTTATATTTTTTCCCCTCCCACCCACCACCCTCCATACATGCAAGCCGCCACTGGGGTGTTGGGTAAAAGCAGGTGAGAAAATATGCAGACTCCTGTATCTGAACTCCTGCGAGTGTACAGCATTCATGATGTATCATTACAAAGATGCCGCTTCTTCAGAATCACCATGACTGGGAGTGTCCAGCGTTCCTCCACCATGAGCCACTTGCATCACATCAGAATCTCACCTTCTGTCAATACACACAGCATTCATGCACTATTACATCAATGCCACTACATTAGAGACACCACTATTGGAAATGACCAGCAAATTGTGCTCTCTTTCATAGATGCTAGTACATCCCAATACCCAGTACTGGTTATACACATCATTCATGTACATTTACATAGATGCCCCTTCTTTGAAAGCACCACTCATGTTTTGTTATGTGTATTTGTATGGCATTCTAGGCAGGCCTGGGTGGAGTTCGCGGAGTTCTGCGACGCGGAACTCCGCAAAATTACGAAAACTCCGCAAAGTTCCACGAATGGCGGAGTGCACTGCGAACTGCAGTTTGTACTGGTATTCCTGCCTCTCGGGTAGAAATTCTACCCGAGCAGCAGCTCAGCCTCGAAACTTATCATTCGCGATCGCAAACTTACAGTTCTCGATCGTGAGTGGGGAAAAAACTCCATTGCACATCACGAAGTGAAGTTTTCTGCACTCTGCGAGCTCCGCGGAGTGCAGAAAACTCTGCAAACTCCGTGAATGGAGCGAAGTTCACCACCCAGGCCTAATGCTAGTCAGCCGGGGGGGTATCTAGGCACTTTTGCAGGTGGGTTAGGTATCTGTACTCCTGGCAAGGTTATTCTAAAAGCCACATCTTCAGCTTCTTGCGGAACTCGAGAATTGATAAGGAGGCTGTGATGTGGTGACGGAGGTTTTTCCATGCTTTGGGGTAAGAGGTTCAGCCTGTGGCTATGGCTTTGAGGGTGAGGGACATGTGTGCCAGTAAAAGAGCGGCTGAGGAGAGGTGCCTAGCAGGTGTGTGGATGTGGATGCAGCTGTTAAGGTATGCAGGGCTGGTTTTGTGTAGTGCTTTGTATGTGTGTGTAAGTTTAAGTAGTTTAAAGTGGGTGTGGTTGTGGATTGGAAGCCAGTACAGTTCTCCGCTATGTGGGGTGATATTTGTGAGGCTAGGTAGGTTGGGGATGAGTCTTGCTGCAACGTTTTGAATGGGTTGAAGCCTGTTCAGGAGCTTCTAAGTGATTCCTGCGTAGAGTGTGTTGCAGTAGTCAAGTCTGTTGTTATAAGGGCCTTTGTAACCATTTTCCTGGTGTTATCTGATAGACATTTGAAGATCTTTGCAGCGTCCTAAGAATGTGAAAGCACGTAACGGTCAATGCGTTCACGTGGGCTGTCACGTTGAGCTTGTCGTCTAGGATGATTCCAAGTTTTTGGGTATGGGGTGGAGTACCAAGCAGGGGTCTTTCGTTCCGAAGATTAGCACTTCAATTTTATCTGTGTTGAGGTTGAGGCAGTTCAGTTTCATCCTTGAGGTTACAGTGGTCATGCAGATGGAGAAATGGTGTTTTTTAGTGGGGTCTTTTCTGACAGGGATGTTATTAGTTGGGTGTCATCTGCGTTGGAGAGTATGTTGATGTTGTGTGATCTGATGAAGTCCACAAGCAGGGTTATCAGGGGCGGCTCCTCTGTTAAGGCGGAGGAGCGTTGCCCTACTAAAAAATACACAGAGGGATAGAAAAATAAAATGGTAATAAATTACCATCTTTTTCTTCAATACTCCATCCCGAGCCAAATGTTAGGACGGGGGCAGGGCTTAATGCTTCTGCCAGTCAGGTAACAGCTGATAGCAATGATAGGCAGGGAACTTCGGTTTAAAGTGTGCATGTCTTTTTTGGCCGGCCGTCTTGCGACGGCCAGCCAGACATGCACAGTTTAAACCTCTCTAACTCAGCTGTATTAGACAGCTGGGTTAGAGACAGTATAGGGCTCCAGTGCCCTCAGGAGTAGCAAGAGAGTCCGCTACGCCCAATCCTAGTGCTGCTTTCATGCTGAATGACAGCAGCACCAGGATTGGTTAGTGCAGCTTCCTAGTCCTTGTATGGAGAACAGAAGACCCGAGAGAGGACGTCGCGCCAGGATTCAAGGCAAGTCTAATTCTTTTTTAAATTTATTTATAACTTTTATATTTTTTCCCTCCCACCTTCCCACCCTCCTTACATGTCAGCCGCCACTGGGGGTTATGTATATGTTGAACAACATTGGACAGAGCGATGATCCCTGGGGACCTCTGCATATGAGGTTCTTGGTCTCTGCGTATAGGGTGGCGGGTTGATTATTTGTGTCCTTCCCGTGAGGAAGGAGCAGATCGAATTGAGGGCGGGTGCCTGTTTCATGTAGTCTTCCAATCAAAGTGGAGCGGGAGACCGTGTCGAGAGCGGCAGAGAGGTCGAGCAATATAAGGGCTGCTGTGTCTCCACGCTTGAGGATCAGCCTGATGCTGTTTGTTTCTGTGTCACTGTGAATTCACAGCATTCATGCACTGTTACATAGAGGCCACTACTTCAGGATCACTACTACTGGGAGTGCACAGCATTCGTGTACTGTTACATAGGAGCCACTACTTCAGGATCACTACTACTGGGAGTGCACAGCATTCATGCACTATTACATAGAAGCCACTACTTCAGGATCACTACTACTGTGAGTGCACAGCATTCATGCACTATTACATAGAAGCCACTACTTCAGGATCACTACTACTGGGAGTGCACAGCATTCATGTACTGTCACATAGGAGCAGCTACATAACACTCAGCAATTCAGAGAAAACTACTATATAGAATGATGACAGGACTAGGGCAAGTTTAAAGGACGTTTTTAGGTTTAACAATTGGAGTAGGCAAGGAGTAGTGTTAGATAAATGGAAAATAGTTGGGTTCGGGTTTAGATTAGTGTTGTCTTTACGGCGGGTTAAATGATAATGTTTAGTTTGGATGTCGGACTAGGCTTTAGTTTAGATTTGCGGTTAGGGTGAGGTGAGTGATTATCAGTTCAGTGGTTGGGTTTGGGTTTAGCTCAGATTAGAGGCTAGGGCGAAGAGATGTTCAGTTTAGGGGTTGGCTTTATATTGGGTTTGCGGTTAGGGTGAGGTAAGTTATAATGTTTCGTTTAGCTGTTGCGTTAGACTAGATTTGCAGTTTTGGTAAGGTACGTGATAATGTTCAGCTCAGAGGTTAGTGTTTAGATTAGCAGTTACTTTTAGGTTAGATTAGGATTATGGTTAGGGTGAGGTAAGCAATAATGTTATTTCAGAGGTGGGATTTGAGTTTAGATTCGATTAGCGGTTATGATGCCGACTTTTGGGGTTGGGTTTAGATTAGACTTGTGGTTGCCGAGATGAAGGGATGATGTTCAGTTCAGGGGCTGTGTTAGGGTTTAGATTATGTTTGTGGTTGTGGTGGGGTAAGTGATGATATTCAGTTTAAGAGTTGAGTTAGGGATAGCATAGGCTAGGCTTAGCCAAACGTTACGGGTTAATCTTAGCGTTTGAGTGGAATTTAAGATTAGATTTAGGGGTCTATTAGGATGGCAGGCGGATCGCCACTGCCCGTCTGGTGGTGGCGAGCCGCCTGAAATTTTCCATCGCCCGCCTACCATTTCCCCCTGCCAAATTATGATGGTGGTGGGGACCCCGGCGGACAGAAAGACCGTCCGCCGGTTTTCCACTGGTCAGACAGGCGACCGGGCGGAAAAGGGCTTAGAAATGGTGGCAGTGTCTGCAAGACACCGCCATATATGTGGGAAGCCACCGCCACTGTGGCAGTGGCATCCTAATTCCCATGGCGGGATCGCCGCACCGTTTCCCGGTACGGTGGCGGGGGGATAAAGTCCCCCCCCCCCCCCCCCCATCGTAATGGGCCACTATGTGTTAGGCCTAGGGTTACACTAAGGTTTAGGTTTTGGATTAGATTTGGCGTCATATTTACGGTTAGGGTTTAGGACTTACAATTAGACTCAATAGTAGCACAATTACCCGTGAAGTTAACTTTTTCAGTGTAGTGGCATTTTCATTCCTGTTGGAAAAAAGTATCTGGGAAAATAGTAGTAAAAAGATAACTTCCGTTTCTCTTTTTAAGGGTCTTGAGACAAGGAAAATGGATGAATCAAGATGGTGAGATAACATTATTTTTCATGAGAGAAGAGATACATGAGACGTGAAAACATTAATTATACATTTAATTTACTAGTGAACTTGCAACAAAAACTAGCAACGAGATGAGCAGAAACATACTTTGAAAGGGTATGTTTATTATTTGCAGTAAGTCGATTTTTTCCAGACTGAAAACTATGAAAAGTATCTGATTACTGCCTCTCAGGAATTGTGTCCCTCTGTCCTGCAGCTACTTTCCACTGGGGAATATGAAAAAAGCATTGGCAAAGCTAATTCGTTGGGTTTACAATTGAAAGTGAAGCCTGCATTCGTGCAATCATCCATCCATCCATCCATCCATCCATCCATCCATCCATCCATCCATCCATCCATCCATCCATCCATTCTGTCTTGTGGTACTGTGCTTTTTGGTTGGCACACAAAAGTAGGCAGGTACTGTATCTATGTATGAAAGTGCACGATACTTTTATGTCCACAGTCATAGTAATATGTACATTAACAAAATGTGACATGTATTCCATAAAAATCAAACATTTCAGAGCAGATTATCTGTGAAGGTCTTGTGTAACCAATAGCCTAAATGCCAGAGATAACAGAAGTATGCGTAAAATTAATATTAGGGCGCAAGCATAAACTGGATAAATGATATTCCCACGGGAGCTAGATTTAATCAGAATGTCATATTAGATTGAAACTGAAAGCCTTTGTGTTTTGAGCAAATGCGTTCAAAAGGAGGGCTGGTGTTCGGCAAACAGGATTTAAGTCCGAAATTGCAACACAAAACATCAAATTAAATACATATGTATGTTTGCCGAATTGCAACACAAACAGGGCATTAGCAGGGGGTTTTGTCCTCTGCATATCGAGGGGGCTGCAGGGATTTAAATTGGACAACATGCAACACCTGTCATTTACAGCACTTCCAAACAAAGAGGTGCGATATGAAAAGCTTCATAAAAATAAGTTATTACTTCTACTCTAACCTGCTCAGATTGATGGGAGCGTATGCCTCAGAGAGGATGGAAAGACAGCGGATTACCTGGATGCATGTTAACCCTATCACTGCTAGGGTGTTTGTGCAACTACTTGCCAGAGATTTTTTTTATAAATAAAAAACGGTGGAGTTCTTGTTTAACCCCTTCGCCGCAGCGCGAATTTTGCCGCGGTGTGGCGGGGCAAGGGGTGGGCATGGCGCCGCAGTGCTCATGACGGCTCCCAGCCGTCATAAATCACGGTGGGCGTATGCTCATGACGGCCGGGAGCCGTCAGAACTCCGCCCACTGATTAATTCTCCCACACAGGTGGGGAATTAATAGCGCATGGGCGGAGCGGCAACGTTCTGACGCCTCCCGGGCCGTCATGAGCATACGCCTACTGTGACTCATTACGACCGGGAGCCGTCATGAGCACCGAAGTGGTTAAACAAAAGTGCTTCTGTAGTCTCTTCCAGTACTTATCCAAACTATGGCTCTCGTTACGATGGTAGTCGGATGAGCGTCCGACCACCATTGTATTGGGATGGAGACCGCCCGACATGTAGTTGGGGGCTCCACCCGCCTCATTACGATCCGACAGTCGTGAAGGCGGTCGGAAACATACCTTTTACAATTGCGGCCCTTCTTGGGGCTCCCAAAGTCCTTTTCCGACAACCTGATATTGCGTTCAGACCGCCATGAACAGGTTGTTGTAAAAGGACATCCTAATCCCTACGGCGGTGCGTACGCAAGCACCACCCTCTTTGTAGGTAATAGGAGTCCGACCGATGTCCAACGGGATCCTTGATGCTGTTTGATGCAGCGGTCTCCAACCCCCCGACAGCCAAGCTCCAACCACCTGCATTCCAATGCGCCAGTCGGACCGATGGACTGGATGCCAGTGGAACCGCCACCGAGGGCCTGCCAGTGGCGGTCCCACCTCCATCATAATCAGGCCCTATGTGTTTTCTTGTACCCTACCATGAAAATATGGAGTCGGGTAATATCAAATATGTGTGCGTTTTCTTAGAGAAATGTAGTCTGCCCAATTATTAGTGCAATAATAATCCAGGTCATTACATTGTGGCAGAATCACATCACTGTTCATCTTGCACTGGTCATTGGATGACGGGCATCAAACTCAGGACTATTTCCAGAGAATACAAAGACGATATATTTTCAAATTCTGTACAAGCTAAGCAAGCCATAGGTGCAACCCAGACCTTAATTGGCCCGTCTGGCGGGTAGAACAAACCGGACATGCGGTTCATCAGATTTTCATCAAAGTGTTTTTTCAAAACATGGTAATTCCTTCAGTCTCCCCCATGCAGGAACATGTCCCTGCCATGGTTTGGGGTGGCAAACATGTATGGGTTTTATATGAGTTTGGTATGTGCACCGGTGAAAACTATGTGCAGTGCATTTGTGAAATTTGGAAAGCAATTCCAGATGACATGCCATTTTAGGGTACCTGTCTTCTGGTCGCAAATATGACCCCTGGCTATATTGAAACATACCATAAATACACATTTGTAATGTCTGAATAGCAAATGTTGCTATTACTGGGTACCAGAACTCCCTCATCCTGATTGGAAAGCTGGGAGATTGTGCTCATCATAGTGTTTTTCAGATTGTTTTAATTTTCTCAGAAACATTATAGATCCATGCGCTCTATATCAAGCAGAAACATATCCCCGCTAAAGCTTACCCCCCATCTTATTCCTATTGGTTTCCTGAGCATGGGGGGGGGAGGGAGAATCAAACATTTATAGGTTTTCTGTGGTGTGAAGGTGCTCACAGCAGTGTCACCTTAGGGTTTTTGGAGGCCTCAGGAGGGCATGGGTTTGGCGTGTGCCACTGGGTGTCCATTGTGAATACGGTGTACCTCAAATAATCTCTTCAGATGTCATGGGTGGGAATTTAGGTGGTGTGGTTTCTCTGCTGTGTCCTTCCCATTCCAAGTCCTCCTCCCAGGAGTCCCCTGGGTCATCTGCCAGGGCTTCCCATCTATTGCCGGTCTCCAGAGGGTGGACATGTTGAATCTCAGCTTCCACTTTTGCCCGTTCGGACTCAGCTTGGTCTATGGTGGGGGCTGTAGTTGGGCATCCCTGTTGTTTCCGACGCCTCTTCCGTGCATGCCATTGAGTTGCCTTTGGTAATTCCCTTTCGTCTGGTAAAGGATATCCCTGTTTCTTCAGCAATTCCCATACTTATGTCACTGCTGTAAAGAAATGGGACTTTCCCTGAGTGATTATCCACAATTCCATTGGGAATAGCAGCACATATTTAAGTTCCAGTTTCCTCAGATGTTGTTTCACACTTATGAAGGCCTCTCTCTCTGTTGCTGTACCAGCATTGTGTAGTCAGGGTCGATTTGGACTGGCTGTCCCTCTATTCGCCAGAGCCCATCTTGTCGGATGGCCTCCCTGTCCCTGAAATGTAGTCTGGCCACTATGGCTCTCGGTGGGGCTCCTTGGATAGGCGGTCTTCCTTGGGACCCTAGGAGTGCACTCCACAGTAAAACACTTTGAGGATTTCCCCACTTACCCCACCGAGGACGGGCAGTCCACCACAGACGATTCCTTACTATGTCCCTCGGCCTGCTCTGGGACCCAAACCAGCCAGACGTTTTTCCAGCATGATCATCCTTCCGTGTCTTCCACTCCATCCATTTATCCTCTTACTCCAGTGTCTGTTCTTGAGTAGTGTGTTCAGTCACCGTAGGCCAGATGATGCTCAGAGTGGATTTTGCCTCGGTCACTATCAACCAGTTTCCAGTGGTTGGCCCGCAAGAGGTTTACCTCCTGTGTTGTTAAGTTCTAGAGTCGCTTTGATGTTATGTGTCAATTTCATGTTCTAGAGTCACTTTTGTGTCTTTTATGGCTGCCAGGATAGGTGCTGTAGGTGCCTCCACGTCTTGGTCTGTTGCTGTTGCCATCTGTTGGCTTCATTTGCTCATTGGGGTGGTGTGTCTAAGTGGAGTCTTTGGTCGTTTTGGGGCTTTCTATGATCACACCAGGCCTCTCTCTGTATTGACATATGTGGCCTCATTGGAGTTTGCATTAATGATTGCCAGTTGCGTAGATTCGGGATTGACCGCTCCCTCTTGGCTTAGGCTGTGCGGCTCCCTTCCCCCTCCATCGCTGTGTCTCTTTTCTGTGGCACTCAGGGTTGCCAGTGTGGTTTCATTTCTGTTGGGCCACCACCATCGGGTGTTACAATCTTGGTGTAAGTTTGGGTGATTTTTGTGTCCACTTTAGTGTTTGGCCCTCTTTGGGGACCTTGCTTTGGTTGGCCATGCACCCTTCTCTGGTGGTGTTGGTATGGCACTCCAGACACATGCCCCCTCGCGCTTCAGTGGGTCTCTCCCTCGTTTGGGCCCTAGGGTCCCACTCCACATTTTCTCCACCACACCCCCTTTCTATCTGGCTTCCCTCCCTGCTGCACAGTGACTGATGAATACCTGGACTCTAGTGTCTCCTGGCTGTTTGGGGGTATATTGTTGCTTCCCCTGGGTTGGTGTGATCTGGGCAGTAAACCACTCACCGTCACCTTCCCTTGGGTCTTCTATAGGTGGCTCCCCAGTCCGACGTGTCTCTTCTTTTCTTCCGGCTGTCCATGTGGGTGTGATCTGGACTGCTCGTACTGTTGACGTGCGGCGCGACTCCACTGTTCATGTTTGTCCGCCTTTCTCAGGCCTAATTAAACTTGGAGGCTCCTCATCCTTTGGGCCTGGGCTGGCCAACACCTGAGGAAAACCTACCAACAGCAAACATTTCGAAAAAGTGAAGCCCCAAGGGCTGCCAGTGTGATGTGGTTTGTGTGACTCCCACCATGTTTATTATCCAGAACGGTCTGCTAATGTCAAAGTAGGAGTTGAAAATGATCACCACAATTTCTTCAATTTTCTGTGACATAAAGCTCCAGAAATCCTGGCAAATAATGAAAGTCCCAAGAATCAACATGCACACGACCTTCGGATCAAAATTATAAACCACGTGTGGGTGGGCCTACTGTACCAGGAAGGAATAGGAAAAAAACATGGACTGTGTGAAGACCACATTGACTGTACTGACTTCACACAATCTCAGTAGACATATTGGGTTATTATTATTGTGTGACGCCTTTCTGTGTAAAATGTCTTAGGTGAAAAACTTGCTGCCAAAACTTTCCTCCACTTTTTATTTCTACCTGTAGCCACTATTTTATGATCTCAGTGATTACATTCTTTGGGAAATCCTTTATTAATCTACACAATTCATTGATTGGTGACTAACACATTATATCTACTTTACAGCAATCTACAGATTTCTGGCATCACCCATGGGTGTCATAGCTATTTCACATACTTCTTAGTATAACACAAAATCCAAAAGGCACCTGGCTTCTTTTGGGGTCCATATACACAGCTCCTTCCCGTCAGGATGCGTCTCATGGAGAGAGAAGCATTCTGAGCGGAAGGAGCTATGTGAAATGAACCAGGAAGTGGAAACTGTAAGAGAAGGGACAAAGGATAATCCTAGTCCCTCTCCTTCCAATTGCCACCACCAGGTAAATTTCTTCTGTTCCAGGGGTAGAATGAGTAGGAGAAGGGAGGAGCTTTGCTACTCGACTTTTCCGCTCTCCCACCTACTTTTCTGCCTACCTCCAGATTAAATTGGATCAGGCATGACTAGGGAGGATCTAGGCAAAAAGAACAATTGATGGACAGCATGTAGAACAAGGTCATACATTCACCCCAGTACAGAGATCTGGGCCTAAATCCATCGTTTTTTTGCCCCCATGCACCCAATGGGAACAGTCCAGCCCGAACTGCCAGGCTAGGTCCTCCCTGGACTGGAAACAAGCATCCTAGGACGGGTTTCAGGCTTTCAGCCCTCATCAGCCAGGATAGCTTGACTCCAGTGATAGAATTCACTTTTTGATACCCCAATTACCCATTGATGATGTGTGAGTTAGCATCATATGGCTAACTGATGACGTTCGCATATGCACCTATGCTGAATTATTTTACTTGCTCCTTTACATATATTCAAATGTACGTGTGATCATATTAGTTTCTTAGCTTAGCCTGTGTGCCACCATTTTGTGTATCCCTCTGTGCCTGCGGGCCCTGCTCGCTCATGTACCCCTCCCGCAGGAATACAGAAATTCACTAAGACAGCAGTTTTCGTTTCTCGGCTTGCTGTGGCCGAAACTAACAAGTTTCTTTATCAGTAATGTTCTCATGCCCAGAGACGCCGAAGCCTAGCTCCATGGCCTTCCTTGAGTAGAGATAGCGATGTATCCCTTGCAGGTGCAGATGCCTGTTGTATGATGGCATTGTTCACTGGTCCGGGTTTCGGTGATTTTCCACAAGGGGCGCACCCTTACTTACTGTATTGCATTATAATGTATTGCTGTGATGCAGAGAGTCAGTCCTCTCGTTCGCACTCCTAGGAGTGAGGTCGGACAGGGCCCTCTCATATGAGTGTTGTTTGGCCTAATAAAGACTTTTGTTTATTCTTCTCCACTGTCCGGCTGACTTCCTATATAGTGACTATAGGTGAGTGCGGTAAGTCACTCGGGTGGATTTGAGCCACGCTTATCAGATGGCGCCCGAATAGGGACCCCGCGATAAGGATCTTTCTCACCCGTAAGTGGGTAGCAGAAGACCGGGGACCCGCTGGTCGGCACGGTGGGCCCGGGTACCCATCTGATGCCGAGCTTGGTTCTCGCAGCGCTGCCCCACCCTGCTGATCGGGAGAGGTCCCGGTTCGGATCTTACGCCGGGGTCCAGAAGGCGGAACTTGAAGCTGACCGTGTTGGTCCTGGCAGCCGGAGGTGGAGAACGGTAGAGGTCGGTGCCGCCTACGGAAGGTAAGTGGTCCACCTGTGATTGTTTCAGGAACTGGAGTGTTCCGGGAGACTAGGGTGTCTCCAGTGGTTTGAGGAGCCGGTGTGCTCTTGGGGCTAGTGTGCTCCGGGGGAACTCAGAGTGCGAGTAAGCGCTCTGACAGACTTGACGAGGTTGGGGGAATATCTAGTTGTATTGTTTGTAGCGATCCGACCGGGTGGTACTGTGGTGAAGGCGTGGCTCATCGCGGGTGGACTCCGGTGCTTGCCCTGAACTCCTAGAGTGGTGGTTCAGTGGAGGTGAGTCCTGGGTCCCCCGTGGTAAAGTGCGCAGTGATCCGTAGTGCCGCACGGGGAGCGGATTCGTTCCCCCATCCTCAGAACAGTTAGTGTACTGTTCGGTCTGCGGTAGAGTCTAGGTTCCCCAGGACTTGGTCGACGGGCCTTGTCCCATTTGGTAACACGTGTTTGGAGGTATTGTATATGTGTGTGTAAACGAGCTCGAGCTAGCAACTCAAGGTAACGTAGTCTGTGGAGAAGTGTTTCTTTCATACCGAAGTAGAGATGCCGTGTTTTAGTAAGTTACGATGTTTTGGATGTTGTTGTCGACCCTCAGATACTAGACTGGCCGAGAGCCAACCTGCACCCCCTGAAGGCACTCCAAGCTTTGATATGTATGTCAAGCATGGATTGGTCCCGCTTTTGTTTGGTACCTTGTGGCACCGGTACACTGCTGATAATGTGGATTTACAATGGCCTTTAACGGGTTCTTTCGATGAAGCTAAATTGGATTATTTGCAAGACAAATTGTTTGCTAGGCGTAGCCGTCAGAGTATGTTTGATTCTCTGCGAGTGTGGCAGAAAGAGGCCAGAAAACGCAAGTTGAGAGACGAGAAGGAGGCTTATAAAAAGTCTACTCAGACTATGGCACAGAAGGCGAGAGAACAGGTTGGAAATGAGAATGCGCTCCGTATGGAGCGCTCAGATAGACTTTGTAGGTTGAAAGAAAATAAAAGCTATGTAGTGCGAGAGGACGACCCAGATGAGATGGAAGACATTTTGAATACCCGACCCCCTCCCCCTTATGCCCCACAGCCCCTGTACCCCTCCTTGCCTGTTCCAGCCCCCAGTAGTGGAGTTCCGGGTCCTTCAGCAAGTGCCCCCCAACAACCATCCTCGCCCTCGACACCCCTTGTTTCTTTACTCCAGACCACTTCACCTGCACCCTCCCAATTTTCTTTAGCACTCCCTACTGTTTCAGCTAGTACCACCCCCAGTCAGGAGATGCTAACGCCGAGTCGAGGCGCAGGTAGCGGATTACTCTCGCAGGTACGGAAGTTGCTTACGCGTTCTACAGTTGGTTTAGATGAGAAGAGTATGGTGGCTAATCAGGCATGTCAGTGGGCCCGGAATAATATTTATTCGTTTGAGGATATTTGGTCCACTATGAAGGATTTTGAGCCCTTGATGCAACAACACGCTTTGTGGCATATGTCAAATGTACTGATACCACTATGGGAACAGGGGTATGGGGGTGTGGCTCCAGCGGTTTTACGAGACATACAGGCCGGAGCCTATAGAACGAATACCGGGGTGAAAGAGGTGATGAGTAGTTTACGTGCCCTATTACAATACAGAAATGAATTACCCTCTACAGGCACACCCCATTTCCCAGGTCTACATCCTATGCGCGAGGTGCACCCTATTTTTCATCCCGAGATTCCCGAGGTGGTAGATCCAGTCACGAGGGCTGTCACCAGGAACAGGATAGATGCACATTTCCAGGAGCAATGGGTGTATACGCCATGGAAGAGAAGTGAGGTATTATCATTGAAGGCTCAGCTACCAGATTCTAGAAAGAACCCGACTGCCTACTACAAAGAGCTAACAGAAGCTGCGTCTTCCACTGTAATGACTTTGGCGGATGTTGAGTTGTTTTTCGGGCTTTTGGTCCCAGTTGATGTGTGGCAGCAAGTGAAAGGTACTGACCATGCGGAAGAGTTAGGGGGTACGTGGCAGGAGTTGCAGGATTGGGATAAGGAGCGTAAGCCAGGGGAGAAGCCGAAGGCTGAGATTTTAGCTTTACCAGGGCGCATAATAAAATATATGCATTCTCTCATTCCCCCGAAAAAGGTAGATTGGGACAAGTTGACGGCTTGTAAGCAGAAAAAGGATGAGGCAGTCTCGGACTTCTTTACGAGGTTTGAGGAAACGTTCATAGATTTTAGTGGGCAAGATGTGTCACAAGATGGAGGGTTACGGCTTTTTGTTAATAGGTTTGTCATGAACTTATTGCCTGAAATTTCAGCAAGATTGCAAGCGTCGGAGAGCACGTGGACAACGTCCTCTCCTTCGGGTATTCTCAGTATGGCACAGTATTATGAGCACAGAGAAAATGAAAGTAAGGACAAGCAGGAAAAGAAGACTAAGGATCTAAAGACAAGAGTTTTGTTGCAGCAAGTGGCTAGAGGCAGAGGAAGGGGTGCAGCGCCGAGTCGTGGAGGCGGCTACGGGAGAGGTGAGAGTAGGGAAAGGCTGGGACCGAATCAGTGCGCGAAGTGTAAGCAGGAGGGGCATTGGTGGAGGGATTGCCCACTGTTTCAGTCGAACGCTGGTCCAGGACGAGGACGAGGAAGAGGTAGTGGTGATTTTGGGAGACAGGCTGCACGATCAGAAGGAGGCGGGAGACCGGGAGGAAATTACTTTGACAATGGTGCAGACAGACAACAGTTGCAGAGGGGCGGTGGACAGTACTATAATGATGATTACTCAGTGGACGATTTGACAGGGTTCTCCCACAACTAGGACAGCGTAGGACAGAGCATGGGACCAGTACTTATGGAAGTTGATCAGAGAGGACCCTATGTCGAGGCGGACTTATTGGGGTCTCAACAAAAATTTCTAGTGGATACGGGTGCAATGAAAAGTTCAGTGGCTCGTTCTCGGGTCCCAGGGGCGGCTCTGTCTGGCAAGAATAACATCTCTGTGGGTTTCGCAGGAACTCCGGTGATTAGCCCCATTTCTAAACCTCTCACGTTGACGATTGGCCCTTTCACTGTTGATTCACCGTTTCTATTGACATCGAATTGTGGGGAAAATTTGCTGGGCTTAGATTTATTGAAAAGGTTGCACGCCACCATCTATTGTTCCCCAGATGGCGTGTACCTTACTTTGGGTCCGAATGTCGCCCGCCCATTGCAGTGTTTTTCGAAAGATGACCCATTACCACCTGAATTTCAAGGCATACCCGACAGCTTGTGGGCTGTCAATGATACAGATGTAGGTAAAATGGATATTGCCCCGGTGACAATAAGGGTGAAGGTGGGGGCAAAATTACCCAGGGTTCCACAGTACAGGATTCCTAGGGAGGGAGAGAAGGCCCTGTTACAAATAATACAAGATTTAATACGGTCTGGTGTAGTGGAAGAGACTGATTCGAATATATGTAACAGCCCTATTTTACCTATCCTTAAAAGACGGTCACCTGAAGCTACTGATAATACTCCTGATGTCTATAGGTTTGTGATTGATTTGCGGCATGTAAATAGAGTAGTGGAGCCACAGTACCCGGTGGTCTCGGACATCACTACAATATTGACAATGATTCCCCCCTCTGCTAAATATTTCTCTGTCCTGGATTTGAAAAATGCTTTCTTCAGTATTCCAGTACATGAAGAAAGCCGTTATCTCTTCGGATTCTCATTGGCTGGCCGAAGCTTCCGCTTTAAGAGAATTCCCCAGGGGTACACGGAGAGTCCGAGCATATATAGTCAAGCACTGAAGGCACAATTGGATGAGCTGGAACTTCCACCTGGCAACGTCATGTTGCAATATGTGGATGATATCCTGATAGCGTCGGACGACGAGAAGGGTTGTCGGGATGCTACTGTGAAATTACTACACCATTTGGCAAAAAGGGGGCATAAAGTGTCCCTTCCAAAGTTTCAATACTGTCGAACGGAGGTGACCTACCTCGGTCACCTCCTTTCGAAAGTGGGGAGGAGATTGACGCCAGAGCGCATAAAAGCTATTAATAACATGAAAGTACCTAACACGCAGCGAGAGGTGCGCACGTTCTTGGGCATAACATCGTATTGTCGCCAGTGGATACCTAACTATGCGTTATTAACAAAACCCCTATTGTATCTGACTACCAAGGAAGTGCGCGAACCCCTACCCTGGACCCCCGCATGTCAAGAAGCGTTTGAGTCACTAAAAACGGCTTTATGTTCTGCGCCTGTTCTAGGAACACCTTATTACCAGAAGCCTTTTGTTCTTTACGTACATGAGGCGGAAGGTTGCGCGTTGTCTGTTTTAACTCAGTGTTACGGGGGGAAACCGAGACCCTGCGCTTATTTTTCTGCAATGCTAGACAATGTGGCAAGAGCGCTGCCGAGTTGTCTGAGAGCCACGGCGGCTGCTGCGGTCTCCATAAGACAATCGGCAGGGCTCGTATTGGGATCAGATCTCACAGTCATGGTGCCGCATGCTGTGGACATTCTGTTGAACAGGACACAGACGCAGCATTTAACTAGTGCTCGTCTTACGGGTTATGAGATGACTCTTTTTGCACCCCATGTTACGATTAAAAGGTGTGCAACACTGAATCCGGCCACATTGTTACCTATCCCCACAGATACAAAGGACAATGACATACATGACTGTCTGTTTAGGACAGAGGAGGAGACAAAGGGGAGGGTGGATCTGACAGACAGGCCCTTGGACGAACCAGACGGGGAGTTGTATGTGGATGGGTCCTGTTTTAAATTGCCAGATGGTACATCGACAGCAGCATATGCAATAACAACATTACAGACGGTAGTGGAGACCTCTAGGATACCTTACAATTCGGCCCAAGCTGCTGAGATTATAGCCTTACTGAGAGCATGTGAATTGAGTGAGGGACTAGACGTGAACATTTATACTGACAGCCAATACGCCTTCGGCGTGGCTCATAATTATGGGCGACTTTGGGCAGAACGGGGATTTCTGACTTCTCATGGTGAGGTTCCGTGACAATTGTAAGTGGTGTTTTTTTGACTCGCACGAATATGGTCGAGTCTAGTATCTATGAACCGCAAATGACGAGTTTAGTAAGTGTGCGCAGTTTCGCTGTGCTAACTTAAACCGTTCGTCTGTTATGTGGGTTTCTCATCTGTACCCACGGGTTCCATCTTAGATACGGCATCCATTTTGTCTCTTGCCCTCAAGTAGTCAGCGAACGGACGCTGTCCGCTTCGCGACCCTGGGACTCCCAAGATACTTGCGGAAGACACATGTCCTTTGAAAGTGTCTTTATGACGAGGGGGTTGCTACTATAAGGCAGGTGGCGCCGCTCGAGGCTCATCTTGCCTCACGGACTTATTGTCTCAGCCGTGCATCTCATTAGGCACGTCCCTTTGATGCCTGTATCTCGTGCTTCCCGGCACCTCCCCTTTTACACCCTTTCCGATCTCCCCACTGTCTCCGTCTTCCTCTGCACCTGTCTTCGTTCCTGTTTCGATCTACTTTACTGCTGATTGGAATTTGCTAATGGTGGGAAGATGGGTTTTTACAGTTGGGAACCGCCAAATGTTTCCGCACTTATGTTCCGGACCTTGTATGTTTTAAAGCGACCAAAGCGACCCCTCTGGGAGCTAGATGTGGGAACTGAGTTGTAAACCTTTGTGTTCAATGTTAGCCTATGGGTAAAAACTGTATAAAAGGAGCGATCCACAAAACCAATTTGAAGCAGTCTCCCCAAGTTGCACGTGGTGTACTTGTCGTGACTTCTGTGTTCCCTGCAGTAAATAAACCTTGACTCTTTGACGCCGAAGGAAGTGTCCCGTGTCTCTGTGACTTGTGCGCCGGAGCAGGTTACCCGCGAAGGTTTCAGGTGTTGTGCCCTGGCACCGCTGGGTCCAAAAGAACCCAGTCCTTCAGTTGGCGCCCAACGTGGGGCTGCATCAGTGGTACCGGTCCAAGCCCGACGATCGTGAGGAACTTCGTGTGAAATCTCCGAGGGAAGGTGCACCCCGCTTCATCGATCCAGTTGTCGAAATAAGTGGCCCGAAGACTTTTCCCGCGAAGATTCCCGCCTCCTAACGGCTGCGACGGACTGCTGCCCTGACTGTAGACCTGTTTTGGCGCCTGGCGTAGACCTTGGTATAGCGAGACGATAGACGGGCCTTCCTGAGGACGCCATTGATCTTTGAGTTAAGTATTTGTGGGTCGCTCCCAGAATCCTCGGTTGTAGACACTTTAGCGAGTGTCTTTGTTGTAAACACTAGTGGTTTGTTGTTGTTGTACACGCTGTGTGAGTGTTTTTGTCGGTGACACTTTGCTAGCGTAACTTTGTTGTTGTATTTGTTTGACGACTGCAGCCGCCAAAGACCGAGGGTTTAGTTCTTTGCTGGGACTTGGTAAATCCCGAAATCCCGTAACCCTTGAAGTTTGTGAAACTCGGCTAGCGTGCAAGATGCCTGGTCGCAGTACTTTGTTCAGTTGCTTTAGACCTTGTGGTGCGGATTCCCTGCTGGAGGACTCGTGTCCGATACCTCCGGTAGGAACTCCTACTTATGACTTATATAGCAAACATGGGCTAGGCCCGATTGCTTTTAATGACTATTGGATAAAATATACAAAGAAAGACGGCGATCTTCGTTGGCCACCTCATGGTAGCTTCGAAGCGTCGATCTTAGATAATTTGGAAATTAAGTTGTTCGAACGTAAATCTAGGCCGGCCATGTTTGATGCCTTTCGATTGTGGCGCAAAGAAGCCCGACAGAAAGAGATCAGACAGAATAAACGTAGTGAGCGAGATAATGTTGCTACTATTGTAAAGAAAGCTGAGCAGTTTCAGCGTGATAAGGAGGATAAGGACAAGGAAGTGTTTGAGAGGCTGCAACGTATGACCATAGATAAATGCTATCCTGCTTTGCCTACGGAGTCGGATAAGAAGGAAGAGGCAGTTGAGGATCCTTTAATGTCCTATCTTATGAAGTCGCCACCTCCGTACGTACAGGGTACCGCAGCTCCTGTGGTCCCTGCCGTACCTGTTCTCCCACCTGTTATTCCTCCGCCTATTCCTCAACCTGCACCCGCTCTTCCGACTATTCCTGCTCCTGTGCCTGTGTCTATTCCTACTGCTCCTCCGCTTCCACACACTCCTGCTCACACTACTGCTCCTGTGTTGTTAACCCCTGTCGTTGCTAATGTCTCTACTCCTTCTCTTGTTAGTCCTGTGTCTTACTCTTGTCCCTCTACTCGTAACCATAATTCCCCCATTGCGGCTAGCTTCTTTCGGTCGCTCGGACCTGTTTTTGGGTCCGCTGGTTCTGATGGCCCACCGCAGAGGCGTAGTCAGCTTCCTGGTAATAGGGAACGCGCTGCGCTATACAATATGGCGATGAGTTGGATCGACAATCCGCAGAGAAATCCACCTCGTGTTGTTCTTGAAACGTTTAGTCAATTCAACATACCGACTCAGAGATATGTGTTTGATGAAATGTGTAAACTTTTACGTGATCAGATAGCGGCAGTTGCGCCTGACGAGGTGCTGACCGCCCTGTCCAATCTTCGGCTTCAGTTCGCAACTGGACTGATAGTCGATACTAATGTCCGACGTGCTATTGAGCAGTTGCTGTCTTTCCGCCTAGCTCCTATTCCTCACGCACTGTTTGTAGAGGATCTTGAACGCCAACAAGCTGAGTCTGGTCAATATCCTATGCGTGAAGTTCCGCCAGTTTGGGTACCTGCTGATAATACCGATGTTAATAACCCAATAGCGGCGCATTTCCAGAGAGTGTGGATACATCTCCCATGGAAACGATCGGAAGTGCTTCAGGTGAAACAAACTTTGCCCGATCCTCGCAAGAATCCTGCTGGGTATTATAAGGAATTGTCGCAGCTCGTAGATGCTACGGTAATGAATCTTGCCGATATCGACATGTTGTTTGGCAATGTCGTACCGCAACCGGTATGGGCCAAGATTCGTCACCAAGATCACGCAAATGAATTAGGTGGTGATTGGAATGCTATTACAGCGGCAGACGCTGGACAAGCGGCTGCTACTAAACCCGATCAATTGATTGAACTTCTTCCCCAGCGAATCATTACGTTAATGAAAACGCTCATGCCAGCTATGAAGGTAAATTGGGATAAGTTGTCAGCCTGTAAGCAAAAGAAAGATGAGAGTGTTTCAGACTTCTTTACGAGGTTTGAGGAAACATTCGTTGATCATAGTGGACAGGATATGGGTACTGAGGGTGGACAGAGGTTGTTTGTGGATAAATTTGTATCGAACTTATTGCCCGACTTGTGCAATAAATTGAAGAATTCAGAAAGTGCATGGGCCGTTTCTACCTCAGCTCAGATTCTGGCTACGGCACAATATTACGAAAATAGAGAGAAAGAGGAAACTGACCGCGCTGATAAAAAGACAAAAGAGCTGAAAACTAAAGTGTTGTTACAACAAGCATATCCGCCGCGTTCTAATCAGAATGCGTCTCAGCAGAATAGATCACAGTCGCAATCGCATCGATCGCAATCGCGTAATGATTCCTCTTTCAACAGATCTTCATTAGGGTACAATCAATGTGCTTATTGTAGACAGGAGGGACACATTAAATTTGATTGTCCTGCTTTAAATGATCGTAATAGTGGTAATTCGTCTAGAGGAGGCCGTGGTGGTGCACAGCACGCATCACGTGGTAGAGGTCGTGGTGCTCAGAACGACCGCTCTGACAACTCATCAAACTCTAATAATTGTTTCGATCAACGTGGATCATCGCAAGGACGATCTGCGCAGTACAATGTAGACGATTATTACGTCGATCAGGGAACTGACGACAGTAATTACTAGGACAGCCACAGACAAGGAGAGGGAGTGGTATCAGTTCCGGTTGATCAGAGAGGGCCTTATGTCGCAGTTGCTACATCGGGCGTCGTTGAGCCTTTTCTGTTGGACACTGGTGCAGCGAAAAGTTCTATCATGCATTCGAAACTCCCTGGCGCACCTTTGTCTGGCTTAACAAATGTTTCCGTTGGATTCTCTGGCGCCCCCGTTAGCAATCCAGTTTCGCGCCCTTTGCCCCTTAAAATTGGGCCTCGTGAGCTCGAAGCTCCGTTGATTTTAACCACTGGTTGTGGTGAAAATCTTTTGGGTCTGGATTTGCTTAAACGTTTGTATGCGACTTTGTATTGTTCTCCTGCGGGTGTAAAGCTTACGTTCGGAGAGAAAGTAGTCTCTCCCATGTATTTGTCCCTCGATAAGCTTCCACCGGAATTGGATTCTCTTCCTGCATCTTTGTGGGCGACGGGTCCAAATGACGTGGGCCTACTTGATATCTCCCCTTATGTTGTTCAGTTGAAATCGAATGTGCGATTGCCACGTATTCCCCAGTACCGTATCTCCCTTGATGGTGAACGAGCTCTGTTAGCGATCATCTATGATTTGATCGAGAAAGATGTCATTGAAGAAACTCGGGGAAACGTGTGCAATAGTCCTGTACTGCCCATTCTTAAACGTACTGATCCTACCAAACCGCCTGTTTATCGTTTTGTTATCGATTTACGGGAGGTGAATAAAATTGTGGTTCCTCAATTCCCTGTTGTGCCTGACATTACGGCGCTACTGACTCTGATTCCAGCTACAGCTTCATGGTTTTCGGTGATTGATTTGAAAAATGCGTTTTTCAGCATCCCGATTGCCGAAGAAAGCAGGGACCTTTTCGGTTTCTCTCTTGGTGGACGTAGTTTCCGGTTCAAACGCGCTCCTCAGGGCTACTGTGAAAGTCCATCGATTTACAGTCAAGCTTTGAAGGGTCAACTGGATGCGTTTAGGTTGCCGGTTGGTGCGGCTTTAATCCAATACGTCGACGACTTATTGGTGGCTGCTGATACTCAGGACATTTGCAAAATTGCTACAGTGTCGTTGCTGCAACATCTCTGTGAGTTAAATCATAAGGTGTCACCTTCTAAACTCCAATATTGTTGTCAAGAAGTAACCTACCTAGGTCACTTATTGTCAAAGGAGGGAAGGAGATTGACCCCAGAGAGAATTGCAGCGATTGCACGAATGGCTGTGCCAACAACCCAAAGAGATGTGCGTGCTTTTCTAGGTATCACGTCGTACTGCAGGCAGTGGATTCCAAATTTTTCATTGCTAGCGAAACCATTGGTGGCTCTTACGTGCAAGGATGTTCCAACTCCTTTACCATGGACGGAAGAATGTCAGAAAAGTTTTTCTGAATTACGTGATTCATTGTGTTCGGCTCCTGTGTTAGGTACCCCTGATTACAGCAAGCCGTTCACGTTATACGTTCACGAGAGGGAAGGTTGTGCTTTAAGCGTCTTAACGCAACCTTTTGGTGGTAAGCAACGTCCATGTGCATATTTTTCCTCGACCTTAGACCCAGTAGCTAGAGCATTGCCGAGTTGTTTGAGAGCAACTGCGGCAGCTGCGGTCTCCATCCGACAATCAGCAGGATTGGTCATGGATAATATGCTTACGGTGATGGTTCCGCATGCAGTCGATACTCTTTTGAATCGAACGAAAACTCAGCACTTGACGAGTGCGAGGTTATCTGGGTACGAATTGACGCTCTTGGCAAGCCATATTCAGATAAAACGTTGTAATGTCCTAAATCCGGCAACTTTGTTACCAATTAGTGCAGAGTCAGATGCAGTAACAGAACATGACTGTTACTTGCGGACAGAGGAGGAAACGAAAGGTCGAGTGGACCTTAAAAACACCCCATTGGAAGACCCTGACGGCACCCTGTATGTGGATGGGTCATGTTTCAAATTGCCGAATGGTGATGTGACTACTGCTTATGCTGTTGTAACATTGAATACTGTTGTTGAGACTGCGAGATTGAATCAGAATTCTGCCCAAGCTGCAGAGCTGATTGCTCTTACTAGAGCATGTGTATTAGCAAAAGATAAACGTGTGAATGTGTACACCGATAGCCAGTATGCTTTCGGTGTAGCGCATAGCTTTGGACGGTTGTGGCGAGAGCGTGGTTTCTTCACGTCGCATGGCACGAAAATACAGCATGGCCAGCTCGTGAACGATCTTTTGGATGCATTGACTTTGCCTGCTCAAGTTGCGATTGTTAAGTGTAGTGCGCACCGTAAGGTGACGGATGATGTTGGTCGTGGTAACGCGTTTGCAGATGAGATTGCTAAGGAGACTGCCCGGAACATTAGCACTCGAATGTATGTGACGAGTTCGGTTAGGTGGCCTACAGAATCAAGTATGTGTGAGAATACTATAGAGAGCGTGAAAGCAATTCAGAATGAGGCCACCGACACTGAAAAGACGAAGTGGAAAGAAAGTATGGGAAGGTTGGATGCGAATGGTTGCTGGATTGATTTGTCGGATCAGAAAAGATGGATGTTACCGGATGCGTATGTACTAGCCGTTGTGACAATGGCACATGGGTTAGCACATATTAGCGCGAAAGGTATTTGCAAGTTGTTGGCTGATGTGTGGAAGAATGATGGAATTACTAAGTGTGCTGAACGTTTGGTGAAGAATTGTATGGTGTGTATAATGTACAATCCTGGCAAAGGAACCCCAACTCCCCCTGGCAGTTTTGCTCCTCCTTCGTATCCCTTTGAGGTGATTCAATTGGACTTCATCCATATGGAGCGATGCAATAACCTGAAATATGTTTTGGTTGTGGTTTGCGCATTCTCCCGATGGATCGAGGCCTATCCCCTCAAAGACAATACCGCTTTGTCTACTGCGAAAATCCTACTGAAGGAATACTTTCCTCGGTACGGAATGCCTAGAGTCGTGTGGTCAGATAACGGAAGTGAGTTCGTTGGAAGTGTGATGAAGAGTGTGTGTAAGGGCCTTGGAATTAATCAAAAATTCCATAGCACCAATCATCCCCAGTCAGCTGGATTGGTTGAAGGTTACAATGGTACCCTTAAACTAAAATTAGCGAAGATTCAGGCTACGACTGGACTTTCGTGGCCTGACGCTTTGCCTCTAGCATTACTGTCAACTAGGGCGACTGTACACTCCCGAATAGGGCTTAGTCCCTATGAAATAGTGTTCGGCCGTCCTGCGAATGTGTGGGGGGTTCCTAGGCCAGGTATATTCGTTGATCTTGAGTATCCGATGTTGATTGACTACTTACATGACTTGACTGCTAAACTGAGGTTAATTCATCAACAGGTTTACGACGCCTTGCCGACGCAGACGGAGGGTCCAGGCCACCAGCTCCAGCCCGGTGATTGGGTTGTCACCCGTAATTTTTCGCGCAAGAAGAATCTGGACCCCCGTTTTGTTGGACCTCACCAGGTGCTCCTGGCCACGAGGACTGCCGTTCGTCTTGAGGGGCGGAAGAATTGGGTACATGCTACCCATTGTAAACGAGTCCCTATTCCTTTGCTGGCAGACCCGTGGGTGAGGAAAGGCATTGCGTCGACAGAAGCAGAGACATTGCCGGCGTTTGTACCTTTTAGCGACGCACAGCTTGTTGGTGAACACTCAGCGCAGCAGAAAGCCACTGTTGGAACATTGTCAGCAAAAGACTCCAGACCAAATCAACAAACTGATCAGCAGGACGCTGTCTCTTCAACGGATCCTTTATTTGATGAGCAGACACGTCCCGGGAAACATCGATATTCTTTGCGTTCTCATACTAAGGACAAATAAAATTGTTTTCTTGCTTTGCTAAAAACTGATAACTGCAATATCCTCGTTTCCCCTGATCAACTTTGAACATTTCGTATGATTGAAAATTGTTTGTACGTGTATTAAGATTTTTGTATCTTTTTCCTTCCACAGCTGATTTTTGTGCTAAATAAAATACATATTGTGTATTGAGGGCCGTAGGGCCGCGCGCGTACTTCCTTCTGGACAGTAGGTCTCGACGCTAGGTTAAAGGCCGTCGGTTCCTAGGAACTCCTGGGGATTGACTATTGCTGCACAGAACGAAGTGCGTCAAGAAACGTTGCGGACGGTCGTAGGGAAATGGCATTTTCGAAGCTGAACGATTTGGAAGGAGCTCAGGCGTATAGAGTTAAACTGCAGAAACTTAGTCGTACTAAATGTGTTGTATTCCAATTGTTTGTACTGTTTTTAACTGCTTCTGCATTCTTGGCGGGTGGGGTGTATTATGCTATGTCTTACTTTTTACTTCCTACCCCTACTCCTACTTCTTACCCTAACGTTACTCTTACTGCTACTACTGCTTCTCCCCATTCCTTTCATATTTTACCGGAACACGAACAGGCTAGACGTGTAGAATTCCGCAACAATTCCTTTATCCAGCTCCTCCATCAGCATCAGTTAGTGGTTAACACTACTAATTGTTGGGTGTGTGGGTTGATGCCACATACTACGGGTAAGGGAATTCCATATCTGGTGTTACCGTATAGTTCCCAAGGGTCAGCTCGAGCATACCAAACAATGCTTCGAAGCGCACTAGGTTTCCACCCCTCTCCAGAACGTTCCCCCAAACCTGGTCCTACCTCGTATCAGTGGGTGGTGTCGATGGCCATACAGGATTTGGAAGATGAGATCTATGATGCTTTTCTCATCCCTAAGGCAGAGGTACAAGCCTATAGGGCACCGAATCGAGGGGAATATAGTATGTTCACTAATGAAAAGCAGCTTAAAAGCTCGCCTCCGATATGGGTCGTACCCCACACTGGTAATTTTTGTATCGTGGGTCGTGGTTCGCAAGCCTCACTTGGAGTAAGTGCTTGCACTGAGAGTTACGTTCTGCCAATGTCCCCGATCCCTGTGTTTCTGGCTGCCAAGGGTACGTACTTCATCTGTCATGATCGTGCATATACATGGTTGCCCTCAGACTTCATGGGCTCATGTTTTGTTGCAAATCTGTTGCCTCCGACGTTCACTGTAGATGCCGATTACCATAAGACTAGAGTTGTACGAGGCGTAATTAGCGAAGAGGATACTGCCGGTCAAGAGGCAGGAGACTTTTTCAAGGGTTTCCTCCCGTTTTGGGGACCTATGGTTAATAGTAGGAACCTGAGACATTTGACTCGAGTGGTAGAATCGACAGCTAATGTTACTGCCAGTGCCCTTGGTAATATCACCACAGAACTTCAGGCGGAGAGACTTATGACGTTACAAAACCGTATGGTTTTAGATGTCGTCTTGGCAGATCGCGGTGGGGTATGTAAAGTGATCCATTCGAGCTGTTGCATTTTCATACCTGATAATGCCCCTACTGTCTATCAAGCCATCTCGAAGTTGCATAAGATCTCCGAATCCATACACGTGGATGTAGGGGATTGGACGCTGCTCGGTTGGTTTTGGGGCCTGATGTCGACTTGGGGTTGGAAGATTCTGATGATCATCGGGGTTGTGGTAGTGTTCCTGTTCACGTGTTGCCTTTGTGTGCAGTGTGGTTCTGCCTTATGTGGCCTCTGTGCTACAACGTGTATGAGACAACCACCTGCTACCAAGGGGAATCGCTCGGACAGATCTATGCTACAACGACATCTTGATGGTCTGATGAATATCGAATATGATTCCGACTAGTGCTTGCCTACATGAGGGCAAAAGGAGCGTCTGAGGTTCCGTGACAATTGTAAGTGGTGTTTTTTTGACTCGCACGAATATGGTCGAGTCTAGTATCTATGAACCGCAAATGACGAGTTTAGTAAGTGTGCGCAGTTTCGCTGTGCTAACTTAAACCGTTCGTCTGTTATGTGGGTTTCTCATCTGTACCCACGGGTTCCATCTTAGATACGGCATCCATTTTGTCTCTTGCCCTCAAGTAGTCAGCGAACGGACGCTGTCCGCTTCGCGACCCTGGGACTCCCAAGATACTTGCGGAAGACACATGTCCTTTGAAAGTGTCTTTATGACGAGGGGGTTGCTACTATAAGGCAGGTGGCGCCGCTCGAGGCTCATCTTGCCTCACGGACTTATTGTCTCAGCCGTGCATCTCATTAGGCACGTCCCTTTGATGCCTGTATCTCGTGCTTCCCGGCACCTCCCCTTTTACACCCTTTCCGATCTCCCCACTGTCTCCGTCTTCCTCTGCACCTGTCTTCGTTCCTGTTTCGATCTACTTTACTGCTGATTGGAATTTGCTAATGGTGGGAAGATGGGTTTTTACAGTTGGGAACCGCCAAATGTTTCCGCACTTATGTTCCGGACCTTGTATGTTTTAAAGCGACCAAAGCGACCCCTCTGGGAGCTAGATGTGGGAACTGAGTTGTAAACCTTTGTGTTCAATGTTAGCCTATGGGTAAAAACTGTATAAAAGGAGCGATCCACAAAACCAATTTGAAGCAGTCTCCCCAAGTTGCACGTGGTGTACTTGTCGTGACTTCTGTGTTCCCTGCAGTAAATAAACCTTGACTCTTTGACGCCGAAGGAAGTGTCCCGTGTCTCTGTGACTTGTGCGCTGGAGCAGGTTACCCGCGAAGGTTTCAGGTGTTGTGCCCTGGCACCGCTGGGTCCAAAAGAACCCAGTCCTTCAATGGACAACGCATACAACATGGCCCACTGATATTACGACTGCTAGCAGCACTGACACTACCCAAAAGATTGGCTGTGATAAAGTGTAGCGCACACAAGACGATAGTGGATGATGTAGGGCGAGGCAATGCCTTCGCCGACGAAAGAGCAAAAGAGACTGCTAGGGAAAAATTACCACGAATGTTTGTGGCAGGACCAGCTAGATGGGTCCCCGATGTTCATATGTTCTCAGACACTGTACAGAGTGTAAAGAATATACAGGGAAAAGTGACAGAAGATGAATTAAGGGCATGGAAGGATGGGCAGGGACGATTGGATGCGGATGAATGTTGGACAGATGTGACCGATAAGAGACGATGGTTACTCCCGAATGCATATGTTCTTCCAGTAGTGACGATGGCGCATGGGCCTGCACATGTTAGTGCAAAAGGAATATGTAAATTGTTAGACCCAGTGTGGAGCAATAAGAATATCTCTAAAGTGGCCACTCACTTGGTTCGACAGTGCATGGTGTGTTTGAGGCATAATCCTGGAAAGGGTACCCCTGTCCCAACTGGAAATTTTGCACCTCCTTCTTTCCCTTTTGAGGTGATTCAGATGGATTACATCGAAATGGAAAGGGTCAATAACTTAAAGTACGTCCTTGTAGTCGTATGCGCCTTTAGTAGGTGGGTGGAGGCGTATCCAACGAAAGACTGCACGGCCATTTCTACTGCAAAAATGTTGATAAAGGAGTATTTTTCTCGCTTTGGATTACCTAGGGTGATCTGGAGTGATAATGGCACGTCCTTTAATGCAGAACTAGTCAAGCAAATATGTAAAGGCTTACAGATTTCCCAAAAATTTCATTCAGCTTTACACCCTCAGGCAGCAGGACTTGTGGAGCGGTTTAATGGCACGCTCAAATTAAAAATGGCCAAAATATGTGAGAGTACAGGTCTCCGTTGGCCAGATGCCCTTCCCCTAGCCCTGCTTTCAACGAGAGTAACAGTGAATTCGAAGACGGGCGTCTCCCCCCATGAAGTGGTATTCGGCCGCCCGGCCAATATCTGGGGAGTGCCCAGGCCTAAGTGTTTTTCAGAAGTACCATATCCTTTGTTGATAGACTATCTGTATGCTTTGACTAAAGATCTTCGTTCTATTCATCAGCAGGTAGCAGACACTCTGAAGCCGTTGCCGGAGGGGCCAGGACACTCCATCAACCCAGGGGACTGGGTTGTTGTCCGAAGATATCAGCGGAAGTCTTGTCTGGAGCCAAGGTGGTCGGAGCCGCGTCAGGTGCTCCTCACCACGCGTACGGCGCTTCGGGTGGAAGGAAGGAAGGCGTGGACCCACGCCTCACATGTGAAGAGGGTCCCGCTCCCGTTGCCCTATGACCAGTGGGTAAAGGACGGCATTGCTGACGAAGAGCATGAGAAGATACCAAGGTATGCTCCTTTCTCGGATGCTTCACTGATTGGAGAAGAGCGAAGCAGAATAGAGAATTCAGTGAGCTCTACTACTCCTGTTGCTACTAGTGAAGAGACACCAGAGAGTTCAGCATCTGCCACCGATACACCTGCTTTGTTCACTGACCCCGAAGTGCCAGGGAGCACTCGATATAATTTGCGGCCCCGAAGAAAATAAGTAACAGTGATGAATATGATGGACTGAACACTGGAAGAAGGGCTTAGTGAACTTTCTGAATACGAAGATTTAGTGGTAGGGATGGACTTGTAAGAGCCCTGGTGTTTAGCCGAAGATTGTGTGTTACGAGACTATAGAGTGGTGCGGGCCCGAATTAAGTGCTCCCCTGTTTTCAATTGTTAAAAAGCGACGTTGGAATAAGGTATGGACGGTAAAAGCCTGCCTGTGAGGCTTTGAAGGACACAGGGAGAAGATCCCTTTTTAAGGGTTGAAGAACCCCTCTGGCCGGTTGAGGATTGTCTGGGATTATTTTTTTAGTAGAAGTGTTTTTCTTTTTTTTTCATTTTTGGTATATTTTGAACGTTCTTGAGAATGTATCCTTTTGGGTGCCCCATTCCTGATGAGGAGCAGCCCTTTGCGGCTCCTCCGAGACCTGTGCCTGATTCCCCCTGGTTGGCCCTTCCCCGAAAAGGAAAAATTGTGGTCATCATTATTATTCTAATTGCTTTTATAGTGACTCTTGGAATATTGTTTTTCCTGGATAAAGCTTACCCCGTTCATGTGTTTGCACCCACACCCACTGCCGTTCCTGAACATAATATGATTACTGTTGATTATGGTGAAAGAATGTTGAGAAAAGGCTATAAAGAAAATGTTTTTATTAAGACTTTGCACCATGCACACGCCACTACCAATTTGACAGATTGTTGGGTTTGTGGGCTCTTGCCTTCTGCTGCCTATAAGAAGGATAGATTTCTTGCCCTCCCTTTGACGCCGGTGAATAGTTGTGTGGGGTGGTATACTCTCATAGGTCTTGTTAAATATTTCCAGCAGCCAGATTTACTGACTCCTCGACTGCAGAATAGGGGGTGGACAATGACAATGCGAGTACGCCCTCTACCTCCATCTTCCCTTGGACGACTATATACTGACGGACGTTTTGACCAGAAATTTATAGAGACATGCGAGAAAAAGTTGGGCCGGTTTCTGATACCAAATGATACTGACAAAGTTAGGGAAAGTTTCATGAAATTGAATGCTTCTCTGTCTTACAGACACCCCCCGAAGGGTAATGATAGTGCCAAGTCCCTGATACCCCTGGCTGTGGTAGGTCCTTCCCCATTTTTCTGTATAGAGGGGAGGGGTCCCATCAAAGTTGGTAATAGCCCCTGTAACGTGACTGCATCGATACGTTTGCCTCTCAGCCCCTCTTTGATTGCCCCACCCAGCATCTATTTCGTGTGTGGAGATAATGGATACTTATGGTTGCCCGAGGGTTGGGGTGGGGTGTGTTACCTAGCCTACATGATTCCTCCTGTATATGTGGCTCCTTCTGATTACCACAAAACTCATCGTCGATTCCCCAGTCCACAAGAGCAGCGCAAAAGGAGGGAGCTTCAGGTAGATGACGTTGATCAGACGGACACCTCGTACCAACAATGGACTGATTTCTCTAAGGGTTTGTTGCCTTTCTGGGGTCCGATATTTAACAGCAGGGCTATTCGGCGACTGTCCAGGGTAATGGAAAAGGTGGTTCTCACTGAAGCTGATATTACGACTAACATATCTGTCGAAATTCAGGCTATGAGATTATTTACGATCCAGAATAGGATGGTGCTTGACGTCATACTGGCCGATAGGGGCGGGGCCTGTCGCGTCATCGGGACATCTTGTTGCGTGTATATCCCTGACTCAGCTCCGACTGTTAACTTGGCCGTACAGAAATTACATAGATTAGCGACTGAACTCCATCAGGATAATGGGACATGGTCCTTACAGGGGTGGTTCTGGGGTGCCTTTTCTTCCTGGGGTTGGAAAATATTGATGGGTTTAGTTGGTGTGGTGAGTGTAATACTGACTTGCTGCCTTTGTGTATATTGCCTCCCTCCATGTTGCTCTATGTGTGCTACGAATCTACGTACGAAAAGGAAGTTACCTGGTCAATATACAACTTCTATGATTACTGAAATTCCTGCTGATGCAAGTTGGTTGATGTTTATTGCAGAGGATGTTCTAGACTAAAGAAATAAAAAGAAAGGTGTAGAAATGTCCTGCCCCTAGAATGGATGTCGACACTACCTTTGGCAAATAAATGCGGCCATAGTTAGCCAATGATGCTAAAAGGAGGGTCTGATAGAATTCACTTTTTGATACCCCAATTACCCATTGATGATGTGTGAGTTAGCATCATATGGCTAA
The DNA here is from genome assembly GCF_964263255.1 of Lissotriton vulgaris. Lineage (NCBI taxonomy): Eukaryota > Metazoa > Chordata > Amphibia > Caudata > Salamandridae > Lissotriton > Lissotriton vulgaris. The sequence continues at coordinate 1,078,523,159 of NC_141699.1, read as the reverse complement.
CTGATGACGTTCGCATATGCACCTATGCTGAATTATTTTACTTGCTCCTTTACATATATTCAAATGTACGTGTGATCATATTAGTTTCTTAGCTTAGCCTGTGTGCCACCATTTTGTGTATCCCTCTGTGCCTGCGGGCCCTGCTCGCTCATGTGCCCCTCCCGCAGGAATACAGAAATTCACTAAGACAGCAGTTTTCGTTTCTCGGCTTGCTGTGGCCAAAACTAACAAGTTTCTTTATCAGTAATGTTCTCATGCCCAGAGACGCCGAAGCCTAGCTCCATGGCCTTGAGTAGAGATAGCGATGTATCCCTTGCAGGTGCAGATGCCTGTTGTATGATGGCATTGTTCACTGGTCCGGGTTTCGGTGATTTTCCACAAGGGGCGTACCCTTACTTACTGTATTGCATTATAATGTATTGCTGTGATGCAGAGAGTCAGCAGTCCTCTCGTTCGCACTCCTAGGAGTGAGGTCGGACAGGGCCCTCTCATATGAGTGTTGTTTGGCCTAATAAAGACTTTTGTTTATTCTTCTCCACTGTCCGGCTGACTTCCTATATAGTGACTATAGGTGAGTGCGGTAAGTCACTCGGGTGGATTTGAGCCACGCTTATCACCAGTGGCATGGAGAGCACGAGACCCACGTCTGGGCATACCCGTCCCACTCGGGGTGACAAATGCAAGAAGAACAATTGATGGACAGAATGCAGGACAATGTCATACATTCACCCCAGTACAGAGATCCTGGCCTAAATCCATCGCTTTTTTGCTCACCATGCCTTTCCAGTTTGGATCAAGCCATATGCAAATCATATCTAGGAGCCTATCTTGGAGCAGTAATAGCTGACAGTATCTGCACCTATATCCCCACCAATCAGATTAATTCTTAGAAAGATGTAGGAGGGGTTAGTGAATCCCTCCCACCTCCTTCTGATATTTGAGTGATATCACATATAACTCATGATATTCAGATCAATAGGGCAGCCTGGAAATGAGAACCAGGCGCCTCACTCAGGAGTTTGTCGATTCCCAGAAGCGATCGCGCATCAGCAAACTCCTGCCTAGAATCCACAGCATCGATAAGAAGTTGTCTCTCTACACAAGGTGAGACAAAAAATTTAAACAAAATGGCTGCTTAATGCAGAGTTGGGCCACTTTGATATTGAATTTTATATATGTGTACTGGACACACGCTTTCATGTTCATGACATTAGAATCTACATCCAAAGAGAAGGCATACAGTGAATTCCCAGCTCCCTAGTTAGAAAGGTGCATGAACACCATGCCATATTTTTTCAATGTCCTTCATTTTATAATCTACCCTTTAATAGCGAAACAAAAAAGGAGCCGTCAAAATTATGGCAGGCGAGAATTAAGGGGTGAGAAGATTCATTTATTTGGTCAATATCTGCAAATTTTTGAAATTGTGTAAAGAAATATTAGGGCTGTGGCTTTGACATTAGAGGTGTGCAAAATTAGAATTACTTGCTTTCTTATAACTGCAATCACATTTAGGTGTATTTATGAGAAATTGAACTCTGTCATTTTGCGTTATATTTTAGACCGAAATGCACACTTGCGTCAATTTTTGATGTGAGGGTGCATTTTGCGATGCCAAAAGTGCAAAAAAAAATAACACCACGAACCTCAAAATGAATAAATAAGCAGCAGCGACTCGCCTTCCATTGTTCCTGTGCAGTCACAGTAACTTTTCACCTCAAAAGGCACCTATTGACATAATGGTGTAATTTAACAAGCGTAAAATGACATTTATGAAATTACGCAAATTGCACCAGCATAATTTAGATTTTGCCCCGGCCTATGACGTCTGACCTCCTATCAATTATTCCCGGTCTCCAAACATGCAGGGTACTTGAGTGGTATCCCAGGGAGCTGCAACAGTCAGATATTCTTGGACCTACTCTTCCCACAGAAAAAATTACCCCTCCTCTCTCCGCGACCAAAATACACCCCACACTGTGTCCACAGGGAGCAATGGCAACGTTTTGGATTACAGATCGCCACGATTGGTATTGACGTCAAAAGAGTGGTTCAACAATTAATATTGTGCTTAATAAGAGGATTTGGATTCCCCCACTTTCCGGCCAATGGAATGTATATAGCAGCCTTCTAGAGACAATTGGGCAGATGTACGACCATTCTATTTTGCAGGTCGCAAATTGTGATTTTTTACGATTCGCTATTTGCGACTCGCAAAATGGAATGTACTAATGGGTCTCAGACACATGTAGCGTTTCTCAATGGGGTCGCAAATGACCTGCCTCATCTATAAACATGATGCAGGCGTAATTTGCGACTGATTGGGAATTGCCAGTACTCACAGGTATGGTGGCCTGCTGGGCTCAGCAGACCACCATGTCTGGGACTGCTTTTTAAATAAAGCAGTTTTTTTTCTTCAATGCAGCCTGTTTTCTTTAAAGGTAAATGGAAAGCATTTAAAAAAGAAAAATGAAACGTTTCAGTTTTATTTTTTAGGAGGAGGCAGTGGTCCATGGGTTCACTGCCTGTACTTAAAAAATATTGTTGCTGCCCAACACAAAGGGGAAAGGGTTCCTTTGAGGACCCCTTCGCGTTTCTGACTGGCTTACCACCTACTTGAAGTAGGTGGTAACTGTGATTTTTTTCGCATAACCATCGTACATACCAGTGCGACTCGCTATTAGGAAGGGACACCCTTTGCATGCCCCTTCCTAAGAGCGACTCGCAAATCCTACTTTGTGAGTAGGTAATTTTATGAATGAATTTCTGTAAGTCTTTGAAAGTCAATTTAATTAGGTTTTAATTAGATTTCAATGGATTGATGTCATTTTAAAGACAATGTGATAATTTTTAAATTATAACATTGATTATGTATTGGATTTTTTATGAACTTTGTATGTATCGTTTATGTAGTCTTTTATGATCTAAGAATCGAAATAAAGATGTATGAAACTGAAACTGAGTAGGTAATGGATTACCGACTCGCAAAACAGAGTTTGTACATTGCCCAACCCTTTTTAGTTGTCACAAATTGGCTGATTTTCATTCGCAACTGCTAAAAAGGGTCGTCCATCTGGCCAAATATGCCTGGACTTACCGGTGGAGCATTACACAGTCATTTTGTATTTCCTTGCTGTAATACCTCTCGTTACAGCGGAGTCTTACAATTCAGCAATATCCCTGACCTTCACCAGAACATTGAATTGAGGGTGTAAGCGAAAGCATGGCCTGGCTGCCAGCTTGCTGATGTCATGAGGGCTTTAGATTGTCCTCTGTGCTCTGTGACTTGCTGGCCATTCTTATATACAGGGTACATCCCTGGCTCAGAGCATCCTCTGTGCTGTTGGCTAAACACCCAGGCCTGGCTGAAGGTGACCCTCGTGACATGGCCCCAGTTGGCAGCTATGGCAAGCAATGAGCAGAATCATTAAGAAATGAAAGTTCCATCATGGTGAAGAGACAGGACCTGCAAGAATGACTCAAGTCTTCCACGAAATGACATCAGCCGCATTAAATAGCCGCTGCCTTCATTCTGTATGCGGACGGGGACCTCCAGATATCGAACCGCAGGGAGTTTTTTTGCTGTAATGTTTTCGTTCCACTGTATAAAAGATTCAGCGATGCATGAGGCGGGGCTGTGAGTTTGGATGGGGCACACATAATGAAATGCATGAATTTTTATATTCAGAAAGTGCAATCTGATTCTTAGTGCATGCTTCGCATTCGATTACAATTGTCCTAGGTGTTATATTCGTAATACAGTCGGTGCTTAATTTGAGCCGGTGGTTGGGACCACCGGCACTTATTTTTGAAAAGACTGTGGTTAATTTTGCTGCATCAGACATGTACTGAAAGCAAGAGAGAGAAAAACAAACAAAACAAAGATGGAGGAAGAGAAAGACTGAAATACCATCATAAAAGGAGAAACAAGTAACTGCGAGTGTGAGATAAAGTTGCAGGGAGGTAATGAGTTAGAGAGGCACGGGTTGACATAAACACTACGCAGCCTTGATATTGGGTGTGCCAACATTTAATTGCACTGAAAGCGGACTTCTGGTTTGTGAGGGTAAAGCTTCTGTTTTCCCACTTTTAGGTCTTGCTAGAGATATCTATATATATATATATACAACCATGTCCACACGAAGGGCGCACTTCTCACAGCTGGTGCGCGTGACAAGGCTTTCTGGGAGAGTGCTGCGTGTTTTTCAACTTTGGTGAATTATATAACTATATATTCACTGAAAACAGCAAAGGTTAAATTAACATTATAGTTAGGTGAATATGGCAGAAACAATTCATCCGTTTTAGTTACCAAACTTAACTATAACTTGCGCCCCTGCCATGCACTGCTAATGTCCTCACATATTACATCACTCATGACATGTTCTATGACATCATCACTAAATACATCTCAAATTACACCATTGATGACATCACTGTGGTTTGTTTAGTTCAAAATGTTAATGTTCTCACTGACATATTCACCCAACTATAACGTTACTTTAACCTTTGTTGTTTTCAGTGAATTTCGAAAGTTTTTTAAAAAAGATAACAAGATGTTTTTATCATAGCTAAATATAATGTTACTTTAACCTTTAGTTTTGTCAGCAAATTTCAAGAGTTTTTTAAAGTAAAGTAATATTTTTTTGCCATTCAGAAGGCAACCCCCTTTGGCCGTGTGTGGCAGAACGTTTGTCGCATGGCCTGGCCTTGAGCCAGACCCAGCAGCCAAATCCACAGCAGACAGCCAACACCACTCTGCCCCTGTGACCTCCATCCGGGGCCAAATACAAGAAAAAGGCGAGGCTCATTTTTTTCCAAAATGCCCTGGTGACACCGTCCCCAGGGACTTTTTTTGTAAAGGGTAGGGGGCTGTGTGGTCACCCTCCCTCAGCTTCATTAGGTCTGGGGACCCCATCCCCCAGGGCTGTATATATTTTAACCCCTTGCATGCTGAAGACGGCCCCCAGCCGTCATGCACTACGGCGCTCGGGTGCCGATGACGACGGGGGGCCGTCATAAACCCGCCCACTTGCGATTTTGCCGCACAGGCGCAGAATCGCGGTCGCATGCAAGGGGTTAAAGAGGAGCGAGGCCACCGGGCCCCCGCCCCAAGCCTTATTAGGCCTTGGGAACCCATCCCCCAGGGCCGTATGTATTTTAAAAGGGAGAGAGGCCATGGGGGGCCCCCCTGGCAGAGCTTCATTAGACCCTGGGAACCCCATCCCTCAAGGCTGTCTATTTTTTTTAAGGGGATAGTGGCAGCACACTGATTTCATACTGTGACAGCTAGTTTATCCTGTAGATAAAGCAAATTATATTTACCATGATCTGAAATGCACCCTCACTTATTGTCAGAAATGCTGCTGTGCACATAAACAACGCTTTCCTTGCTGTTTAATGCTAAACACAGACTCAGCAGAGAAAATCCCTAGACACAATCTGAAATGGTGAACTTGTAAAATGCGTGGATATACAGGTCAGAGCCTCTCATCTCTGGTGGTAAGCTCAGCTGATGATCTATGAAGATCCAGGGGTGAGCCACCAGATGCTGCTGTGCAACAAAATCAGATGGAATGAAAGCCAAGCACATTTCCACCTTGCTCCAAAGGCAGCAGGTGTGTTATGGAAATGTGGATTAACCCTCCGCTTCGGAGGGCGTGCCGCGTGGGTTCGGCCCACTACTCCAAATAGCAATCGCGTGCGCGTGCCCGGCGATCTCCGAAGAAATCCTTCACGCTCCATGCTTCATTTAAGGATGCAATCCCTCTAAATCCGCCCTTGTGGAGAGTGGAAGAGGAGAGGGCATAAGAGACATAGATGGGGAGAGAGGAGGAAAAAGGGCAGAGGGAACAGAGGAAAGGGAAAAGAGCACTGAAAGTAAAAATGATTGGGAAGAAAAACACTTTTTTTTTCTTCTTTTTACAGAGTTTTATATATAGCGCAAACTTGACCCAAAGGTATCGGGTATCAGAGCGCTTTACATAGCACCAGTTGCGCTACATGAGGACACATTCATTTTTGTTTGGCACGGGTGGTTTGCCCAGAATCACAGGATGTTCAGCGTCATTGCCAAGACTCAAACCCAGTTCCCCAGATTCAAGGTCGACCGCCCTAGTCGTCAGGCCAACTCCTCTCCCCGGTTCCCCAGATTCAAGGTCGACCGCCCTAGCCATTAGGCCAACTCCTCTCCCTGGGTTCCCAGATTCAAGATTGACCGCCCTAGCCGTCAGGCCAACTCCTCTCCCCGGTTTCCCAGATTCAAGGTCAACCGCCCTAGCCGTTGCGCCAACTCTCTCCCCTGTTCATTACTCAACTTCCTGGTAGCACTTGAAGACATCAGGTGCTGCCTCAGAGTGCTACAGTAACTTCAAAATCAGGCACAAGAGATGTTTGAACCCAGTTTGAAAGAGGCCCACCACAGCTTGCTCTCTAGCCTAATCAACAAGGAGCACCAGAAATAAGGGGTCTGGCATGTTCCTGGGTTTGATAATGTCTGGTTGCGTTGTAAGAGAGATTGGGACGTCACTCGATAGATGGTCCCTTTACATCATCAACTATGCTCAAACTGCACTCAAGATAAGGTTTTTCTGCATTCACAATTTCCTCCAGGAAATAATACTTGTATGACATTGTGGAACCTTTCTTTTTCCTTTTGCCATTGGCGTGATATCATTTAACACAAGTCATGATGTCACATAGCGTGTCATGATGGCGTTTTACATGCCAGGAGGGAGGTCATGAGCATTGCATGATGGGAGTGCAAGTTCATTTAGCAAACCATAATTGGTAAATTTCAGTATTGTTAGGTTTTGCTAGCATAACTGTACTTTAACTGTGGGATTTTCCATGAATTTTGTGTTGTACACACACACACATATATATATATATATATATATATATATATATATATATATATATATATATATATATATACATACATATATATATATATATACATATATATATATATATATACATACATACACACATATGTGTTTATGAATATATATATATATATATATATATATATACACACATATGTGTGTGTGTTTATATATATACACACATATGTGTGTGTGTTTATATATATATATACGTTCAACTTTTTTTCACAACCCTTGGGTTTGTTTTTCTTCAGTGCTCATATTTCACATGCAACTGTGCCTTGGGGCCTTAGACTTAAAATTCTGTTTACCACTAACCCCTGCTGCTGAAAGAGATGGACTTGAGCTGTGCGCAGCCGGGATTAGTTGGAGGCTCTGCGCCCAATATGCAGGCTCTGCACCTAACCTGACCATGTGCAGATCCTATGCCAAATGTACGTCCGCCGGCCAACCTACACTGCACAGGACAGAAGACCATGTGCAGCAGGGATTGGCCACAAGGCCTGGCCTATGGCTTGGCTCCATGCCCAACAAGCACAATGGCATCTAAGCCGCTTTGCATACAACCAAAGGGTGTTTGCAATGGGGTTTGGCTCAGGGCCCTGGATTAGTAATAGGCCCTCCGCCCACCATACCGCGGGCGGTCAATCTCCACAGCACCTGGCCGATGACTGAGCATAATGGCTGCGGCCCAACCTGCTGTTTGTGCCCAACCCACCACGGGCAGCTAACCCCCAATGAGCATGGCCAGAGACCGTGTGCACCCGGGATGTGCTGCCGGTCCCTGGCGTATGATGCGAGACGGCCAACCACTGCAGCACCTCGCCAAGATAAATCTTGTGCTGAATTTGTGAATCCTGAACCTCTAGGGAAATCTGCAGAAAACCGGGGAAGTCTCAATAAACCAGCAAACAATTCATAAATTCTGTGATACAATCATTTTTTGATAATAATTTTAATTGATGTTAATTCTAATGGTGTGGGGCGGGTCTCTGGTCTCTGCTGATCACCCACATGTGTCCGGCTGGGGAGGACGGGGACAAGGTAGGCTCATCTTGCCCATTTATATTTTATTTTTCCCACGCGGTTCTCAGTGCACCATGATGGGTAAAAAGCAGCTGCAACAGATTTATTCTTTTTAAATCTACATTGGACAACAGTAACAAAAGGCTTCCAAGTCCAATGCTGTGCCCTTTCCTTAGGATTAGATTTGTGACTCCACATAGCATTTACAAATCCACTGAGGATCTGTGAATTACCATTTCGGTTATCACTGAAATCTAACCACTTCATGCCTGTACTGGAACACTTTTTAAAAGCTATCTTCTCAAAAACTATTGAACAGATTTACACCAAATAAAACAGGGGCACTCACTGGAGTAAAATAATTATTTTCAGCTGTTTTTCTATATTGTGGATTAAAAAATCCAATGTGAGGTTAAATGGTGTGAGAATTTGACCTGGTATATGATGACCACTAGTTATAGTGGGCACCTTCTACCATTCCAAACAACCCTTATTGATGATTAGGTTAAAGACAGCCTTTAAAGAAAGCTATCCTAGTGGTAGCTATGGAGAGCACCCTTCAGGCTACGTCTCAAAGAAATGTAAAGGAGCTTGTTTTACCAGTCTATAACCTCTTGAATGACCAAATGAAAGGAGAACCACACAAGGTATATATATAAAATATATGTATTTATTACTAAACACTCTCTACTAACCTCTTTATGAGAGTAGAGAAAGAAGCACACTATATTAAATCACTAGAACGATAGTAAATAGCACAATACACAGTGGGCCCCAGGGGGAGAACAAACCATATACTAGAAAGTGATATAACAACCACGTCTTGACGAGACACAGTGCCTAGAGCACGTAGAATCGCTGGGACCCCAAGGAAACACTCAAGGTAATGACACAGGGGACCCAGGCGGACGCGAGTAGTGTGAGAACACAGCTCCGAGCTCCGTACAACTCTGGGAAAGTCGCGGTTGGGATTTTAAAGTTTAAGGACACTTAGGAGAGGACTTTCAGCAAACCCTTTCAGACTTAGAAGGTTCTAAGGCCAGCACCTATGTGAGCACCGGAGTACTTGTGTTACCTAACCCAGGGAAGCTGTGTGCATAGGTGTCAAATGGTGTTTGGAATCTTTGTCGTTTTCATTGGCGTGAAGCTACAAAGTGCTGCTGCCGTGAAGAGGAAAAATGTCCGGTGTGATCCAATCCTGGATCGAAGCTGAGAAGAACCTGAAAGCAGAGAGGGCAGATTCTGGGTCACTTGCCAGTGATCAGGGGCTCAGGAGACGAATGCCCACCGATGTCGGGTGCTTCAGGTGAAAAGAAGTGAAGCTTGAATCTGCAGCCACAGGGACCAGGTTATGTCAAGGATGACCAAAGTCTGCAGGCGAGTTGTCCCACAAAGGGTGTCGAGTGCTCAGGGTCAGTGTCCGGATTGAACACCAACAAGCCTTGGCAACTGCAACCCACTCGGTCAGAGAAAATATGTTTCTGTGAGGACCAGCAAGGTTCTGGTGATTCCCCAAGTGATGGAGAGTCAGGGCACATCTGGAGCAAACAGGTAAGCCCACTGAAAGTTTAAGTTACCTTCACAGGGACCCACAGGCCAACGGACCAGGGATCGCGAACGGACCTTGAGAGGAATTACAAAATACCAGCCCACAGGACACTCGTGGAGTGTAGGCTGGTAATCTTTGGTAGAATACCTGCTTGGGGTCTGGACTACAAGTAGCCCAAAGCACAGCTTATGGGGTTGCCGGAAAGAAGATGCCTCTGCAAATAGACACTGTGCCCAGCGGTTCAGGTTGCACGGTCCCCACGAGGGAAACGGGTCTCAGGTTTGCTAAGCACACTAGTCAATCTCGGGGACACTTGGAAACCCACCTCCTGTGTTGTAAAAGTCTTTGGAGTCCTCAGGAGCTTCGGAGTTGCAAACCAGTCAGATGTCTCTTTGGTGCCTGCTTAGCGGGGCTGTAGCTCCTTCACTCCAAGGGAGATTCTTCAGTCATCTAGTACAGTGTAGATCATCGAAGTACTTGGTTTCTGTAGCAGAGTTTCGTCCAGGTAAATCTAAAGTCCTGTAGCCAGGGGTTCCTACTTTATACCCAAGGAAGGGGTGGGACAAACTCTAGTGACCCACCTATGGGAGGGTCAGGACAGAGGGGTGGCTACACCCACGACCTTTGCCCAGTTTGGCACCAGAGCAGGAGCACATGGCTCCTGGAACCGGTTTGAGCTGGACTATGCACAGGGACACCAAATGTACCCCTAGTGCAGACATCAAAGCACTCTCAGAGTGCACCAACCCATCCCCAATACACTTAAGCCTGTCTGGGAGGTGGTTACACTTCCCTGTGACAGGATACCTATTGTCCAGTCTCCCTTGCCGGAGTTTCATTCAGCAGCAGGAGGGCAGTCTTGTGTCTGTAGCTGGCAGCATCCATCTTGTGATGCTAGGGTTCTGTAAAGCTGGTATCGGGTGTACCTTTGTAGTCATATATCTCCCTCCAGGAGGGTGGAATCATACCTCAGTTGCAGCCCAAACCCAGGACGATGTGGAAGCAGGCTCAGAAACTCTGCAAATTCCCCTGAAATTATTTAACCAGGAGAAAAAGCAAACCAATCTTACATAGAAGGTGTCCACAGCAACACACACGCTTAAGTTAATTGATGATCCAACCACACCTAGCCTGAATAAGAGAAAGTTAACAATTATTAAGAGTTATAATAGCACTACCTGTGTAGAAAATTGACATTCAACACAGTAGGTTGAGGCTGCTCAACAGAGAACAAACACCATAATACCAGTTTATCCTACTAAAGACTAATGTCATCGGTCAAATGGCAAAAAGACCAAGGACTTTAGAACATAAAACAATACAGGATATGTAAAAATCCCTGCTGAAAATACCATAAAATACTAATCATAAAAGAAGCGCCCTAAGTTAAAGAAACCTTGGGTACGAAGTCTACAAAGCCGAATAAAGCCGAGAATTTAGAGATAAAAAAGCATTGTCCTGAAGAAGGTGTTCAACCTGTTCACCGAAACGCCGCGTCAACAGTATTGTGCTTTTTCAGTTTTTTAACAAAAAATGTGTCTCATGATGTTTTTTAAATAAAATGGATGTGATAATGTGTTTTTACAGAATGTCAATGAATGTCAAATATTATCTTTTGTTATAAATAAATTACTCAATTTTACAGTAATAGAACCTCTATGATCAGATCATTATTCTTTGGTTGACCATTTACATATCTGTGTAATGTGTTTCAAATTGGGTGGGAGATAAGAACCTTACTCATAATGAATAGAGACAAAATGTAAATGTGTTATTGTGTGGTGCGCCCTATATTTGATTATGCCTCCAGCTGTAGCTTAATATTACGCTTGGGTAGCAGGACTGCTTATCTGCAGTCCGTCCTACCACCTAAAACCAAGAAAAGGGAAACCTCTGTTTTTTTGAATCATACCTCCCACACCAGTTAATGGTATGGAGGTATGATTCCAAAGTGCTTGACACCAAACACAACAGGTTTCTGTGCAGCAGTTTTAAAGTTAGCATTTACCGCGAGGTTGTAATGAACTTAAGAGTATATGGTATGGCTGCATCACAGAACAACCCCAGAGAACAGATTCCGAAGGCTGCAGAGGGTCCTGCTCATGCATGGGCAACCTCTCAAATAAAACCCAGCACCCTGCCTTCGTTATATGTTAAGGCCCGCCGTAGGGGTGACTGATTTGGTTTATATGTGCAGTGATAAGGTAGATATAGTGAACCTATATCTAAGTAAGGGGTGCATGCACCACCTTACACAGGTTGCAGTATCAGACCTGTGCTGTCAATTTGAGTGGCCTCTCAGGGGTGGCATAATACATGCTGCAGCTCCTGGGAGGCCTCTAGGGAACCTGTGTCCTAGGTACATAGTATACCATATACCAGGGACTTATAAGGGTACCCCCGATTCCAATCTGGAGTGTACCTAAAATACATGAACAACCAATTTAGGGAGAAAGCAGATAGACGGGGGTCCTGATTAGCAGGATCCCAGTCAAACTAAGTCAAAACCCATCAAAACGTCAGAAAAAAGTTAGGGTAAACATTGAGTCAGATTTCACCTTCCTACAAGTGCCACTTCTGGGACGGTCCCATTTTTTAGTTCATCTTTGACGGATCTACATGAAACTTGCCATTAGGAACCCAGTATTGTGTAGATGTATTTTTAGGCATTAATGTATTAAGAAAATATATATATGTAGATCAATAGAACCACCTTTTTTGTGGCTAGGTCAGCATTTCCATAGCAAAGGAGATTTAGTTTTTCTTAATAACATTGGTGCCATTCAACAAATCTATACGCATCTTTCTGAATGAAAGTAGATTCAGTTGGACTTCTTTGTGGCAACTTTTGTGCAGATCTGTCAAGCTGGGGCTAAGAAAAAGTGGGATCCAATTTTAAATTCTATTGGATTCTCTGCATTTCAATACCGAAAAGTTGATGAACAGATGTACACCAAATTTAGCATGGATGTAGAGTTTTACTAAAGGATTGTGGGTTCACTGGAGTGGTGTAAATCCATTTAGTATTTTTAGACACATAAGCATTTGAGTAGAGGACATCAAAAGGGTAAATTTTAGAGATACCTGAACCGTTAGTTCATGGATATTCAGTGGGTTTTTTTAGCCACATAGGATTTGCAAATCTAATTAAAAAATCAAAAGGCACATCACTGGACAAGGAATATTTTCCTTCGGTCATTCTTTGCGGATTTGACAATCTGACATTAGATTTCCAAATCTGTGGCATTCTATTTGGCAGGCCATCACAGAACATTTTTAATTTGGCCACTATTACCAAACTTGGTTCATGGGCACCATGTTGTAAACAATCAAAGGTAAAAGGGTATAAGAGGGTAGGATGAGTGCTCCCTGAACTACAGGCATATGTGAGCGGGCTCCAAAGGGTACCTTCGGTAATAAAATAAAATCGAAAAACATGATTTCTATCACAGGATTCATAAATTCTATGCTAAGTTTGTGAAAACTGGGCCATCCCGGGCCTCAGGATTCAGAAATCCAGAGTAGAGTTCGCAAACTCCCCAAAAAATAAATTTAGAAAAAGGTGTTCACAACACTACTGCATTGGATTTCCATTAACATGTGTGCATGCAAAAGGGTGTGAACAGAGAGAGAGAGAAAAAGGTTGTTTATTTAGACCATAGTCTTTAAACAATATATTAAACACATTTAGGATCCTAATATTGGAGACAATATGAGTTCCAATGATAAATAAATAAACAGATTAACATGCATTTTAAAAAAGACTAACACCCTCAGGCAATCATAATTCAGCTAACGCAATTTACAAAAATCTAAATCCATAAAATTCTCATTAGTGGAAGTGTGAGCAAAGCCTGCCTGCAGTTCAGACTCTACAACTAATGCCCCAGGGTGAAAGGCTAGTGGCTGTGGGCTTCCCGCATAAAGGTGGGTGCAAGAACTAACCAGAGACAAAGCCTTGTATTCAGCCTCGCTGCAGAAGGCGGAGGTCTATGTGCAGTGGGGGCTTGCGGCCTGAGAGTATTGGGGGCTGGCGGCCTGAGAGAATTGGGGGCTGGGCCTGACTATAGGCCAGGACCTGCAGTCAAACCCCACTGTGCACAGCCAAAACCAGTTTAAAAAACCTCTGAGATTCACATAAAAACATAGATAAACTGCAGTTATGTTTGGGAATTAGAAATTTAAAAAAACTCACTAAATGTGCAAGTCATGCTTAGAATCGTAATGCATAACTTGCACAACAGCTACGCATAGCTCGCACACCAAATGCAATGCTTATAACCTCACAATATTTATACCAATAAATAACACAGAAACGTGAAATGTAATTAAACATCAACTCATAATCAAACTTATTAAAGATACTACATTTATAATTATCTCTGTCAAAGTGGTAAGAGTGATAGGATATGGAATGACATACATAAAATAATCTGACACACTTGTAATTGCATTGGTTTCACCAAGGGTGAGTTATTTAGAATAAAATCAAAACCAGATCTTAGGCGGCTTTAGCTGTGACAGCCAGAACGAATAAGTGCTAACCTGATCAAAATAGCACTTTGAAGGATAATACAGTGTGAATAAAACTGCTGCCAGGAAAATATGTGACCTGTACCTTTCAGTTGCACATTGATGCATCAAATAAGCAATATAATGTTTTAAACCAAAAGTACATTGTGGATAATTTTCTGTGCAATGCACTGAGCTTCTTATAGTTTGCAATAATGTATTGCACATTTAGCTTTGAAAAGTAATAAGTGGCTTAAGTAACATGTTTAGGAATAGTGGAGGTACTAGTCATATGTACATTAAGGGTATTGCATTTTAAAGTGGAATATACCAAGTTTTCACTACTTTGCTGCATGCACCATGTATATGAATATGATCAGGTTCAGGATAAGTAGCTTCAGCTCCACCGCTGAGCGACGGCGACCCTTGCGGGGCAGCAGCTCCAGCACGTGATGCACTTGTTCAAGACAGGGTGGATCCACAGAAGTGCTTTAGGTGCTCCATTAATATCTATTTAATATAATATCATTAGGATAAAAATATTTAGACAGACTTTTTTAAATTTTAAAAAACTTGTTTTTTTTTTTACTTTTCCCCTTTCATTACCGTGCAAAGTTCCCCATCACCAGGGTGGAGATCTCTGTATGGTAAAGTGTAGGGAACTTTTTTCTAATTTACTCTGCAGGGATCTTCGTCCCGACTGTAGAGATCTCCCTATTGTAAAGTAATGGTAAGTTTTCCCCGTCCTTCACCATACGGAGATCTGAGCCTCGACTGCGGAGTCTGCCTTTGATAAAGTATAGAGAAAAATTAACAAGCACTGGCGTTGCCAATAGGTCTCGCATTAGGAAAGTGTGAGCTATTGGTATTGTAAATGACAATAATTTTTTTAATATGTGTTGGCATTGAAAATATATAAATTAATAGCATTGTTATTTACAAAGCCAATAGCTTACACTTTCCTAATGCGAGTCCTATTGGCTATGGGAATGCTTGTTGTTAGCCAGCAAGGACAGTGCTGTTGTGGTGCTGAGTGATGCTGTTATGGTGCTGAGTGATGTGGTGGTGTATTAGAGTGATGTGGTGGAGTCCCAGAGTGATGTGGTGGTGTCCCAGAGTGATGTGGTGGTGTCCGTGAGTGATGTGGTGGTGTCCGTGCGTGATGTGGTGGTGTCCCTGAGTGGTGTGGTGGTGTCCCTGAGTGGTGTGGTGGTGTCCCTGAGTGATGTGGTGGTGTCCCTGAGTGATGTGGTGGTGTCCCTGATTGATTTTGTGGTGTACATCAGTGATGTGGTGGTGTCCCTGAGTGCTGTGTTGGTGTCCCTAAGGGCTGTGGTGGTGTCCCTGAGTGCCGTGTTGGTGTCCCTGAGGACTGTGGTGGTGTCCCTGAGGGCTGTGGTGGTGTCCCTGAGTGGTGTGGTGGTGTTGCTGAGTGGTGTGATGGTGTCCCTGAGTGATGTGGTGGTGTCCCTTAATATTTAACACAGAAACTGCAGTAATGGCCCGGACTAGTGCTTTAATTACGATTTAATACTTGCTGTTTGACAGCTGAGCTTACTGGACTTAATATGTATTGTTAGTGTTGCTGGGACTGTTATTACATTGTTCCTTGTAATATTAGCAGAGATCCTATTAACAGCATGGGCATAGTTCACACTGACGATTTACATGTATGCATTAGTGGTGCAGCAGGCGCAGTGACACTAAGACGCATAGGGGCAAGGGGCCTGGCCAACAGTATTTAATGTAAAGCTAATGTTTTAATTTACATCTTTTCTTGGTGATGTATTTTACGGCTTTTGACAGAGTTTCCTGGGTCCGTTCTCTTTGTAAAATATAGGCAAAGATGACATTTTTATTTATCTTGACGACTACAAAGTAATAGCATTTTCCGTGCATTTAAACGTATGCGAAGAGGGAGTTGTGTTTTTACCCCTTACTTCAGCAGTGACTTCTATTTTTTTTCCGGAGCTTAGCTTCCTGCTGTTAGTTGATTTGCATCTCACAGATGCTGCCAGGCAACAGATTACAATCTTTATGACGCAGCTTAAAGCACTAAAGTATCCTGTTCTTGTTTCGTTTCCAACTGGTGAAAACATGTGATGTTTCACACTCTTGCAAGCCATGGAATTCCTTCCTTTGTTCTGCACACTTTCAGGCGTCCAGAATACCCCGCCATAAACCTCACAATTACAACAGCTCCAATAAAAACAAGCGAGGGGCGCTCAGGAGACAGTAGCAAGGAAAATGGTTAAGAGTGGAGATGGGGTGGGGTAAATGAGGGTCAGACAGGACAGAGATCTCTCAACCGTGAACAGCGGGACGGGGTGATTGAGGGATGGGGGAAGAACAGGCTTCTGAGTGCGTTCGGGAAAGAAATGAAAATAAAAGCGGGGCAATACAAAAACAATTAAAGGCGCGCTTAAAGTGAATGTGGTGCCATTCATATACAAATAAAGGTGCTAGAACATGCTATATGTTAAACTGCATCACTCACGTCTTTAAAGATACAGGGGAAATCTGTGTGCATTCGGGAAAGAAATTAAAGTAAAAGCGGCACCATACTTAAAACAATTAAAGGTGAAGAGGAACTAAAGTGTGAAATAATCCCACACGTATGTTACAAGCAATAGCACACAGAGGTAGCAAAAGAGCGTTATCTTTTCGGGTAGTGAAAGATAATTGATGTTTCGATTTAAAAAAATAAATTCTGCAACAATGTAAAACATCTAATTGAAGCCCAGAATGTGCATAGCGAGCTCAAAGTTGGAGGGGATTCTGGAAAGCTGAGTCACAAAGAAGACATTTTGTAACTTGTAAGGCGTCATCACCAGCGGATGGAGGCTGACAAAGAGAGAAGCACGGATAAGAAGGATCTGCCCCCATTTTCTAGCAAGAGAATGCACTGCACCCTTTCGGTGCTGGTGCCGGGAAACTTGCACGCTGCTGTTTTGATGGCAGAGAGAAAAAGAGACATTTTGGAGAAAGGCTAGAAGTACAGTTAGCACAAATAGTTTTATTAGTTGAAGAAAAAGGCACACACACTGTCAAGCTTTTAAACTAGAAAGCAAAGTGCAAGCTGTGTTTAAAGAGACGCGGGAGTAAAAGTGAAAGCGAAGTGAAAGCGATGACACGGCCGGGCGGCCGTGAGACGCGATCTGGGGTGGGGGAGGGGGGAGGGGTGGTTGTGAAGGAATAGAGAAAGTTTAATATAAATCAAAGAGGATGGAGTAAGATACAAGTATGGAGAGAGCGGTAAATGAAGTAATTTGCAGGGAAATGTTTCTCAATGTTTATGAAGGTAGGCAGCACAGGACTGCAGATTCATTAGGCACCAAACTGCGAGGTCGATAGAGATCAATCAACCAACAAGGCAGCGCTGGGAGGGGGGCTGGGCACGAAGGAAGGCGAAATGTGAGTCACGGCCCTGAACGCATATGTGAAGGTCCATGTCGATGATAAAACATACCAAAGTCTGTGCACATGCAAGTATGGAGAGAGCAGTAAATGAATAATGTTTCGGGAGAGCCTGGTGCGGGAATGCGAGCGAGGGGAGGCAGGCAGATTACGAGGGAAGCCGGATGGGGGCGGGAAAGCCTGGTGGGAGGCGTGAACGCCGGATGGGGGCGGGAAAGCCTGGTGGGAGGCGTGAATGCGCGAGGGGAAGCAGGCGGGAGGCAGGCGGATTGGGAGAGAAGCCTGATGGGGGCGGGAGAGCCTGGTGGGTGGGCGTGAATGAGGGGAGGACTGGGCTGGGCTTGCATGCGATGCGCGTGCATGTACACGGGCACTGCATGAAAACCGCGGGGCTGAAAGCCCTTTGGTTTGAAGATGTTTTCGCCACATGAATTCTCGCTACGCTCGATGCGCTTGCGCGCATCGATAGGTCGCGAGACCTAAAAAGTGTATCCAACTTGGAAAAAGTTTACAAACATATTTTTTTCATGATACATATGTTATGTTAGATATGTTGTGTGAAATATGTTAAGTATATTATGATATATATATGTTATTTTAAATATGTTTTGCTATTTTAAATAGGTTACGTTATGCTATTTTTAATATGCTATCCATTGCTATGTTATGCTATGCTCTGCACCGTTATGTTATGCTATTTATATATGTTATGTTGCAATTTTAAATATGTTATGCTATGTTTTGTTATGTTATGCTGTGATATATGATGTTATGCTATGCTATATTATGCTGAATATGTTATGGCAATTTTAAATATGTTATGCTATGTTTTGTTATGTTATGCTGTGATATATGAAGTTATGCTATGCTATATTATGCTGAATATGTTATGGTAGGTTTATGTTAGCTAAATATGTTATGCCATTTTAAATCTGTTATGTTATTCTATTTTAAATCAGTTATGCTATGCCAATTTACATAGGTTATGTTTTTCTGTTTTGAATAAGGTATGCTATTTTAGATATGCTATGTAATGCAATTTTATATATGTTATGTTATGGTATGTTATTGTATTTGAAATATGTTATGCAATACTATTTTAAATAGGTTATGCTATGTAATGTTATTTTAAATATGTTAAATATGTTATGTTATTTAAATATGTTATGTTATGCTATTTTAAATATGTAGTGTTGTGCTTTTTTACCACTGGCACAGTGGTGACTGGAAAAGAGTTTGCCAGTGACTGACATGTAAGATATTTGGAAGACCAAAGAGGGGTCCCAAGTAGGTGGAGGAGGGGCACTACAATGCAGCAACCAAAATATGACCCCCTTGGTGCTCATAACAAATTATCTACACCAACGGGGCAATGTTCTTGTAAACTTTATTTAGGGCAAGATATTTCTGTCAGAAAATATTTTTACTAGTGATATTCCGAAATACAACTGGTGGCTGGAAGAATGTGATGTACTCAATCTGCCCTGCTGTCGCGTACCAACCTCTCTCCTCCAATCAGGTGTCAATTTGCTTCTTTTTACAGCTCGGTCATTCACATATGAATCGCCTTACCATTGGGCTCCCTATGACCAGATGGAATTTTGGAGACACCAGAGGACTGTTTCTACATCACCTCCATAGGCTTGAAGGGAGTTAACCAATCGTTGGTTCAATAGCCTCCGACTCTCATTCGCATCACTCAGATAGGCTGAGGAGATGCAGGAAGGCTGCAATCTAGGTATTCTCCTAAATCGGGGCGTTCTTCTCACCCAGTTCTTAACTTGTGTGGAAATTGCAGATGATGGGCACCAACATTAATTTTTGGGGATTAGAATTTATCAGCAAGCTTTGATCCAGAGCAAGAGAATGAGACAAGAAGAAAAGGTGGAAATGAGGAGGAAGACAAAAGTAAGAAAACATTCACAAATGGAGAAATTTGGGGTGAAAACTACCTGCAAGAACGAGATAACGAGACAGGCTATGTAAGGTTTTGGAAGAAAGAAACATGAGGTGGAAGAAAGAAACATGAGATGGAATAAAGATGAGGTGGCCTTGGTATTCATTAGCTTGAGCATTCTATGTGCATGTGGTAGGCACCAAAGGAATGCTTTGGACCCTGCACTGATTTTCCTCTCTGTCGTACACTGACTTTAGTAACTTAGCACCACCTTGGAAAGAGATACATCAGGAATAAGGGACTTTATCAGGAGCCATGAAATATCCTCAGTCAGTCTGGGACCCAGTCAGCCCTACACTCCGTAGTATTTTTTTCACAACAATGGGCTGTTCAAGTTTCTCACAAAATGTGTCAGAGGTTTTTGATAGGTTTATGCCACCCAATTAAGCACACTTATTTTTCTGATCACTGTTGTCCAAGTACAGATGTCCATAACATTTTCCTAATTCTGATGGTTTCCTTCAGTCCATCTAGACATCATCCCCTATGACTATTTTGTTTGCTTTATTGGCTTTTTCTTGAAGATTCACTTTATCCTTGGTAAGGTATGATCTACGTTAAGAGTGACAATCCAATTGTGTCTGCCTTTTTACAAGCTCTTCCTGAGACAGAGCTGGATGGAGCTTCGGTCTTTGTGTTTCCTTTACTTTCCTTTAAGTCCATGTGAGAAATTATGTTGTTAGCTGAGGGGAGTGAACCCCTACTCAAGCAACATCGACAAACCTTGTCAGGGTGAACCACAAAAAGTCACTAAATTAACCTGTGCTTTACCCTGTGGTAGCTTGGCACAAAAGCAGTCAGGTTTAACTTAGAGGCAATGCGTGCAATGTTTGCACTTGAACAGTAATAAAGCGAAAATACAAAACAAGTAAAATCCTGCACTTATTAAAAAAAATAGAGTGAGTTTTATTAAATTATTTGTCACCAAAACAACAAAAATAATATCAGTAGAACCAGAGTTATGATTTTTTAAAATATATAGACTAAACTACCAGCTAAAAGATCAAAGATCCAACCATGGACATCTAGTCATGCGAGACCTTGGCAAAGTCGAAAAATATGGCCAACCATGATGGAGCGTGGTTTGGATAGACAACGTAAGTTGGGCCCAGTCTCCGATTATCTTTAGATTTAGAAAGATTCACAGCTTTGGTAGTTGACTCAACCTTCCACCATGTACTATAAGAGTCAACAACAATTGCATATTTTAAACTTTAAAGAAAAACTCTAAAAGGCCCAATAAAATCTATGGCCAACTTTGACCAAGGACCTTCTGGTAGTTCAACAGGATTAAGTGATGGAATATTTGTCTTCAAAGACTTGACACTAGTAGCACATAACACATACTCACCGACTGCTTGAATAATATCTGTACCTATACTGGGTCACGATTACACTGATCATATTTTTCTTTTTGTTATCATCTGGCATAAATGACCTTCATACCCAGCGCATACAATCCTGCTGCATAAACAACTGGGTGGTACAAACTGTCCCGTCTCATTACCATGTTCCCTTTTTCCAGACTCAGCTCATCAGCCACCTGTAAGATAGTTGTAAACTGGGATGCAATGACCTCTCCTTCGGCCATCCCTCTGCCAAGCATTTCTGCACCAGCTTGACATCCTCATCTGTCTTCAAACACTGAAACCACTCACTATGCTCAAATCTCCCTACTCAACACATGTCTATGGCAGTAATGAGATATTTCTCATCATCCTCTTCATTGTGAGATAATGCTAACATGTCAAACAAATGGGGTGCTCTTGACATATAGTCCGCCCTCACATTTCATCAACCTGGTATGTGTTGAATGTCAAAGTGATATTGCAGCAATTTAGAATTTAATCTAGCTATCCTTGGTATATATGATTAATAACACAACCATTCAATATATTTAATAATGGTGTGTGATCTGCCATTAGTGTAAATTTCATTCCCCACACAAAACTTTTAAAGCATTCTACCACCCAACAGCATGCCAACAATTCTTTCTCCATGATAGAGAACATGTTTCCATTGTTCCTCAGTGTTTCTGAAGCAAATCCGATCGTCCTTTCCCCTTTACTACTCAATTGTGACAGTGCTGCCATGTAACAAGGTGGACCAACATGAGCCACGCCCCCTGACACCCGGCGCAACCCTATAACTTGAGACTCCCCCTCTTATCTCCTCAGCCTCAGAGTCTCATGGAATGGACCCATGAAGAGAAATACAGCTGCGATGAGGAGGACGAGATCGGGCCCTTTAACTGGATGGGCGGTCGTATGGAGGAGGAGGAGTCGCGAGTCCCGATAAACGTCAGCGGTGATAATCCACAGGTGTGTTACTACACCGGAGGAGCGGACAGTGAGTGGCAGAGTGGAGAGGCGTGGAGCAGAGTGGAGAATGGAGCGGAGGACGAAAAGGAGAAGCAATAGACGGAGGAAGAAACCGAGGCTTGTGCACCCCGAGAAACATCAGGGACGGAGGAGCTGCGAGGACGAGGTGAAGACCAAGACGGGAGGAAGGACGAGCCAAGGAGAAAGCCAGGAGGCCAACACTACGCGTCGCCCAGCCGCACACCAGGAGAGGTGTGGCTATCTGAGGTGCGTACCCGTATCGTGGGCTGGGTGAGAAAGAAAGGCAAAAGCCTTACATAGACTAAACCTGTTTCCCGGGAACCCGCCCCTTCACCACTTGCACGTATAGAGTACAGTTGTCAGCACTTACGGTTTCCCTCACGCACCCCCCCCTTGATATTCGTTCGTGTAGGACGTACTGATACTTGCCTCTTTGTGTTTCCCCTTTCACCGGTGAAACCTGGGCCAGAACGGAGAAGACGGAGCCGACCCGAAGGAGGAGCCTGATCCGACGAAGGGAGGAGGGACTACTCCGAAAGACCCGCCAAGAGAGAAGCCGATCCCCAAGACGAGGTGTCCCTCGCAAGACATGTACTGATCTGTTGTACCAACGAATAATTCCTGCTAAAACTAAGACACGTCTCCTGCCCTTTCCTCCCCCGCATGTTACATGCCACTAACCCACTTCTGCTGGCATCTACTGTGATTAAGCACTGACAACTCAGATTGAATGGCGCTAGAAACTTGGCAGACCAAATTTCTAGCATCAGTGTTTTAAATTCCATGTTGCAAATCTCATTACTTACGGTTTCCCTCACGCACCCCCCCCCCCCTTGATATTTGTTCGTGTAGGACGTACTGATACTTGCCTCTTTGTGTTTCCCCTTTCACCAGTGAAACCTGGGCCAGAACGGAGCAGGCGGAGCCCACCCGAAGGAGGAGCCCGATCCGACGAAGGGAGGAGGGACTACTCCGAAAGACCCGTCAAGAGAGAAGCCGATCCCCAAGACGAGGTTTCCCTCGCAAGACATGTACTGATCTGTTGTACCAACGAATAAATCCTGCTAAAACTAAGACACGTCTCCTGCCCTTTCCTCCCCCGCATGTTACATGCCACTAACCCACTTCTGCTGGCATCTACTGTGATTAAGCACTGACAACTCAGATCGAATGGCACTAGAAACTTGGCAGACCAAATTTCTAGCATCAGTGTTTTAAATTCCATGTTGCAACTCTCATTCACTCAAAAACCTTAGTCTTCTTGAGTAACATCAGTACATTTTCTGTCTTATCTGAAAAGTCTCTGATAAACGTGGAGTAAAACTCAAAATCCCCTATAAATGATGAGACCTGTTCCTTGTTTTCTGGAACAGACACCTATCCCATGGCATCCACCAACCCTGGACGTGGTTCCACCCCTGTCTCTGAAATCACATGTCGTAAGTATTCCATGTTTGGCCAAGCAAAAACACACTTTTTGAAATGTGCAACTATGTCTGCCTTGCCCAGTCTCTCCAACACTGTTTGTAACACTCCATCATGCTCCGGCATATCTCTCACTGCTATTAGTATATCATCCTGGAATGTGACCACACCTTTAACCTCCTGTAACACCGATTCCATGATCCATTCAAAAATGGATGAGGGCAAAGCACACCTGAAAGGCATCCTCCTGAACTGAAATGTTCCAATCGGGAAAAAGAATTCCAATAGATGTCACCTTGTCTGATCAAGTTCAACCTGATGGTATGCTGATGCTATATCAATGTTACTGAAAACCCTTGATCCTGCAAAGTTTGTAATAATTTCATCAATGCGTGGTAGTGGATGAGTGTCTACCTGTATAACCTTATTTAGGCTTCTTAAGTCAATACAGATTCTTAATTCTCTATTCTTCTTCTTAGCAATCACTAATGGGGATAACCATTGTGAAGACTCCTTAGGTTCAATCACCCCATCCATAGTCATCTTCCTCACCACACATCTCAGCCAATTCCTCTCTGACACTGTAAGCGACCTTTCTCATCTTTTGCTTAACAGGTACCACCATTTCCTTCACCCGGATCTTCTGCTCAAAACCTTTGATTTTCCCCAAACTATTTTTCAACACACCTTTGAATTTTTCCACACACACAATTCTCTTCATTCACTCCTTTGGGCGGCATTCGCTCTTCATCATTTGCAAGTGACACTTGAACTTTCTTCTGAGGTGTCAATGTAATCCCGAATAAACCTTAATGGGACCAACCCGAAATATTCAACCCCTTTCTTGCCACATACACCTTACCAACAATGCTGCTCCCTTTAAACTGTACAGAAGTCTCAAAGTAGCCCACTAGATTGATTTTCTTTTCTTCAAAAGATACCGGGCACCTGTCCAGTGGTAAGAGCTCCTTTCTCCCCCATTTGATGAAAAAAACAGATCCTTGGTAATGACTTATCTTGGCACCTGAATCCACTAACAGATTCTTTTTTTCTATCAAAAACAGCTTGTGTATATGAATTACCACACTCAAACTCTTTACCCTCATGCACAAATCAATAGCATCTCCTTTGTTTTTTCACTCTACTCATTACAGTCTTCATCGCTTTCATTCTCTGTTAGAGTGCCCACTCTGTGTTTGTTACTTTGGCAAACCTTGGTGAAATGACCAGCTCACCAGCTTTTCCATAATTTCGACATGTTGCACTTTTTGCTGAGCACTGCTGACCCATGGGTGTGTGATTCAGAAACCCACACCTAAAACAAACATTTGTTTGCTTGAAAAATTTATTTAATTTTTTCTTCCCTTTGTACACTTCTAGTTTCTCAAGACCCTTGTTTCCACTCTCTGTTTACTCTAGAGATATTTTCTGACACAACACTCCTACATTTTCTTTTCTCACCAACTCTTTTGATGTTTTATGCAAAATCTCAATACTTTTCACAATATCAATAGTCTCTGTCAGGGATGGACTTTTTAAGGTGAATAGTTTCTCTTGGACTTCCTGTCCTAACACCTGACTACAGTTAGATCTCTTAGCATTTTGGATGTAAATTATCCAAATTCAGAATCCGCAGCCAAAATACATAAAGCCTCCACATTGCATCGACTGATTCTTCCTGGTGCTCCTCAAGAGTGAAGAACTTGTATCTATTTACTACCAGGCTTGGTTGTGTGTCAAATTGTTTTTCTAATTTACGCACAGCCTCCTGGTTCTCATCCAGCATGTTTTCCTCATCTGTTCCCTCATAAACTGCCTGCAAATGTTCATTAATTGCTTGCCCTTTAAATTCCAAATTGTGTTCCAATAAAACCTTTTTCTTTCAGGGCAATATCTATTACCCCTAATGGCACCTAGATATTTTGTAAACACTCTGTACCAAGAGTTCCACTTGATAGGAGGATCACCTGGCGTCTTCAAAAATGAGGAGGTATGCATTCACACTCTGCATAGCTACCATTGA
Organism: Lissotriton vulgaris; assembly: GCF_964263255.1. Lineage (NCBI taxonomy): Eukaryota > Metazoa > Chordata > Amphibia > Caudata > Salamandridae > Lissotriton > Lissotriton vulgaris. The sequence goes on along the minus strand of NC_141699.1, from coordinate 1,078,498,021 downwards.
CCTAAATGTTCACCCAACTGATGGATATAACGATTTTCAGCATCTAAAATCACCCCACGTTTCTCCAACCTGTGCACCTACCCTTAAAAACAACTATTTTAATATCACTACTAAAAGCTGACATGTTGTTTTCCATGTGTGCCACTACAGCAGATACATATACTTATAAGTGTTTTCTTATAATAAGGGCGCGTATATCTGTGCCCGTATCAGAAGTACGCGTTGCTGTCCTTGCTTCAAAATGCTTTATGTACCGGTACTTAACTGATATGCTTTTTACCACAGGTATATAATTTTTCTAGTTTCCTCACACAAGATTTCATTCTTTTTTCTTGCATTTTCACTAAATCACAGCTGTGGTGATTCCCTGACCTATATCTCCTTTTCCATTGGTTCATACACTGAGTGTTGATTACATCCTTTTTCTTAGGGCCCAAGTCAATTAGACAATTAGGTGTTGCGTGAATATGTTCCACTGTTGAATAATTTTTATCATGAGTAATTTGAGAATATTTGTTTTAGGTTTGGCCTTGAGGAAGGGACTCTTTTGTCCTGAAATGCATTGGGCTGCACACTAAATACAGATGAAGAGTTGAATAACTATGTTTTTGTATTACATAATACTGTCAATTGAGTTATGCACATCATTATGAATGATTAATGTTATGCATCATTAAGCACATAATTCAATTTTTTGCATTATGATTGTTATTTTATTTACATTGATGTATTATTGTACAAATTGAATACAATGACAGAGAACACATTTGCTTAGCCTTGGTTATTCTTTTTAAGTAAAGGGTTTTTGGATAAAAACCAAGTGGACAGTGCATGGTACCAGTAGGCCTTCCTGCTGCATCTATTGTCCCAACTTACCAGTCATCCGTCTTGACAGCGGATGTAGTACCATAGCACCACTATTTAACATTCTACTTTGTAGTGCACCTTTTAACTCAATCTCTTAACTGATATGCACCATACTGACAGAACTATCTCTTTAATAGTGTGTGCAGCACTGAAAACTCTCATAAATAAAAAAATTGTGGTAACAGTCAAAGTTAGACTAGTGTGTGCATCACTGAAAACGGGCGGAAATATCTGCATTGGTCTTAAAATAGTGTGAGCATCACTTCTATGCCCTCACAATGCACACATTGTTGTTGCTGCACCTCCAGAAGATGAAGCCCACTGCGCGAAGCTGGTTCGGCCGGATCCCGTTTTTCTAGCAATAGTGTGCTCATCACCGACTGCCGTTTTGAAACCCACAATCCTCCACAAGCTGGTCTCAATGCTTGCGCACCATCGCACATGGACTCCTCGCACCACCTGCTGACCACTCACACTCACGGCAGTCTGTGTTCTATCAATCAGGGATTTGTAAAGCGCACTACTCACCGTGAGGGTCTCAAGGCGCTGGGGGAGGGGGATTTGAGCAGCTCCGTCTCATCTAAAGTGTCAGGTCTTGAGGCTCTTCCTGAATGCTTGCAGTGTGGGGGTTCGACCACTTCCTCCCATTCTGGCTCATGAGATGCGTGGGATTTCGGCCAGGGCAAGGTCGGCGGAGTGGAGGTTTCTCTTGGGTGCGTAGGAGGAGTGTTTTTTGTTGGGGTATTGGGGTCTAGTTTTGTGGAGGGATTTGTAGGCATGAGTGAGTAGCTTAAAGGTCATTCTCTTTTCGACGGGGAGCCAGTGGAGGTCTCGTAGGTACTATGTGATGTGGTATTGTCGTAGGAGGCCGAGTACAAGTCTGGTTCTATACTGCCTGCACACTTTAACTCTAGGTGGAGAGTCTTAAATTTCCCAAAATTTAGTACAGAACTGTGACAAAGTACGTTGTAACCAAAACACTCACCCATATTGTTCCCAACTGTCACTCGGCTGAGCTCCCAACTGTCGCTTGGCCGACATCCCACTTCGAAGTTTAAGACGTGCAAATAAAATGCCTTTCACCAGCGCTTTCTGAGCCACTCCAAATATTACTGAAATGCCATCACAGTCACTCACCACACATCATGAGTCAACCTCCATGATTTCCAGTAATCGCCTGCTATTACTGGCTTTGCAAGCTCCATGAGCAGCAATCTCCGTCTTGTACCACATTTGCTAGTTGGTTCGAAAAGGATTGTTGCCCAAATGTGGAAGCTGGTTAGGCGTTGTTGCAAAACAACACATGCAATACTTGTATGCTATCAGGAGCTGTGGTTTATTCATGTATTCTCATTGCAGCAGCAGGAATAAACTGCTAACATCTTAAAGACATGTATTGCATGCAAGAATATGGAACCTACAGTGAACATTCCTGGGCATCATCACAAAGCATTAGATCACCACGCTTATGTGTATTAAAATAGTACAATTTATGCCTGGCAAACGTTTTACTTTGACAGGTCGAACTGGCAGTTTGAACTAGCAAACAGGCTGCAATGGCAGTCTGAGATCTGTTTAAAAAGAAATACTTAAGCGAATGGTACCATAGGAGCTGCAGGCCCACTAATAGCATTTAATGTACAGGCCCTGGGTAATTGCAGTAGCACTTTACTAGGTACTTATAAGTAAATTAAATGTGCCAGTTAAGTGTGAGCCAGTTTTGCTGTTTTAGGGATTGAGCACAAGCACTTTAGCACTGGTTGCCAGCGGTAAAGTGCACAGAGTCCTAAAAGCCAACAAAACAGATTCAGAAAACAGGAGGGGTGAAGGCAAAAAGCTTGGTGGTGACACTACAGAGAGGCCCAAGTCCGACAGGCCGTTTACAAGGCGGCTTCAGTTAATGCCTTGTGGCCTTCTGATTGACCACAAAAGGCATAGTTTTCAGTTATGACACTGCCTTGCAGCTTCCACCATTGCATGTTAGCAAGACCCGCCCCTCAATCTTTTCAAGATCCAATCAAACCCATTTCTCTCCATAGCCAGAACTATCCCCGCATGAACAACATTCGACCTTGCCTTCTTCATTCTCGTGAATCTCCAATGGCTGCCTCTAAATGCTCGCGTCCCCGTTGAGGTCTACTGCATTGCCTATAACCTCTTCGATGCGCGTCAAATTCCCCCTGCAGTGTGGGCCAATTTGACGAGGCACAGAACGGACGCCCCCCGGCCGTCAGACGCCCACGCCCACTGTGACGTCGGACGGCCGGGGCTGTCTGATGCATGGAACGGATTAAAGCATTACATGGGAACAGCCCTCCCTACCTCTTGGCTCTACTACGTATCTCTGGTGGAAGAAGAAACCCGCTTGGTTCAGCGGATTAAAGCGTCCAGGTTCTGAACTTTTTCCATCCAACTGGCTCCTTCATTGGGGCTGACACTTCAGCCTGAAACTCATGTCCACTCAGCATTAGAACTCAGCCCGCCCTCTTCTCTTCCATCTTTTTGTGGACTGGCCTGAAGCACCCCCTAATCCGCCCTATCCAAAACGCCCTTTCATTCCACCCCGGATACGTCTATCTGTAACATCTATTCGGACGTTTGTCTTTCTACACCATAAGCAGCTCTACAGTTGCTGAATCTCCTTCCTTTTTATTGTACTGACTCATCCTATTGAATATAATGGTCCTCTCTTCAAGAAAACATGTAACAAAAATCCCCCACTATGAGCTCAGACACTTCCAGTGCCATGATCTTCCATGCAATTTGTGATGCTTCCTCTGATTTCTGTCACATTCCTTGTTGTCCCCCTACCGACTCACTATACTTCAAAATACTTTCTTTGCTGCACCCTGTTTGAAGCTGGTGCCTTGGGCTGAAACCATAAGTCGGCCCTGCTGCCTCTTCTGTGTTTTCCCCCTACAGACTCACTAAAACACGTTCTTTGCTGCACCATGTTTGAAGCAGGTGCCTTGGGCTCAAAGCCATAAGTAGGCCCTGCTGCCTCTTCTGTGGGTTCCTCTCCAGTGACAGCAAACTATTCTTCAATGTTTGAACACAGAAGCTCTCTGTCATCTCTGCCTTTAGCTGAAGGGCACACCCTGCTGGGGACATTATGGCCTGATGTTTTTGCTGAGCATGTAGGGTACTTCTCAGGGATGCTATTCCAGCTGTAGAGATCTCTGTACAGTCTGCAGGACACAGATCTGAATGATGGTGGAAAGAAGTAGAACAATAGTTTTGAATGACTAAACATGTGCTGGTATAGCCCTTGGAAATTGAATGAAAGATTATAGGATTTTTCACTTTTCACCCTAGAGTCGACAACTGTGAAACTCATAAGAACATACAGCAACCCGCTTTCCTTCATGAAGATTACCCACATACATTGCTCTCTACATATACTAAAAAAAAACAGTGTCAAAGCTACAAAGCTAGTAGGTTTTATAGGGAAAAGAGGTTTTGTGTTGAGTACAAAGATATGCTTTGGTCTCTGCAATTAGAAGAGATAAAAAATATGTATTCCATTGATTTAAAGTAACAGGGTATTCCCCATTTACAAATATTATTAAATCATTCCCAGTGGCCCAACCACTCCTGTTAATGCCTGCATACAAATTTTGACATTTTAAGATATTTCACCAAACCCGGCAAAAACTGTATGTAGTAGAAACTGCATCCTCTGGATCGATCTTTGCCGGACAAACCTTCCGATATTTATAGAGAAAGGGCATGGCTGGTATGTACTGTGACGTGCAGGTTATATCGATATGTTATATCATACTTTAGGAAAAAACTCATATTAGTTTCTGTTATTGCACCTGATAAATAACAAACACCACTGTATAATTATTTATACATCGCGCCACCTTGCAATGTTTGGTGGGCAGCCCCCTCTCGGTCAGGGTGGCAGAGCATATTAAGTCTGCAAGTCTGACAGACTATTGCCTGGTGAATTTAGAGAGCATCCCTGCCCAGATGTGATCTCTGTACTGTCTAGATTTCTCCAACCTTTTCTGTATTGAGAGCTACTTATGTTCAATAAAACAGATTAACTGCTACTAAAATTATTAGTGCAGTATCATTTCAATTTCTTTATATGCATATTAATTCAACCAAGCAAAATCTTTCTAACTTAATAAGCTGGGCTGCACACAGGTGAGCTACTCAGAGTTAGCTCAAGAGCTACAGTAGCTCACGAGCTACTGGTTGGAGACTTCTAGACTCTAGAAGAACCACAGTCACGACAGTTCCTCTGAATGTACCAAACCTTTGCTCGATGGCCGACATCATCTTTGACTGTCTCTACCAAACTTTTTGTTCTTCCAAAAACAAACTCCCAAGAAAGATTTTGTTATGAAAAAGAAAATTAGGGGTGGGAACTTTTGGAATCTCACACCGCAAAATTCCAGATTTACCTAAAAACCCCAGAAGATTTAGCGGAGTTCTGCCAACGGGTGGAGAAAATGCACGTCGCACTGTGATTTAGAGCACCCTGTGCTGAAATATCAGAGCAAATGGCAACATGTGGTGCCCAAGAGCTTGCGCCCGTTCGAGTTGATTTTGCTACCACTCGAGAAGAAAATCTACTCAAGAAGCAAGAACCTTCTGACCGCGACAACTAACCTTAGGAAATTGCACCAGAAGGGTTCTAGCTACCGTAATTCACACTAACAGACACCAAATCTCACTCACCCATGCCAGCTCACTTTGCTGGAGTCTCTAGCTGTTGCAGTGCTGCTTGAAAGGGAAACAAGTTATGCCACGCCGGGGAGGAGCGGAATTTGCCTGGAATTCCACATTTAAAGAGTAATGCAGAGTCGCCAAGTTCCTCCAATTCTGTGAGCGGATTTAAAAATTCTGCGCGGGCCTTAAAAACATAATGACTGCCAGACCAGGTCTTGGGGTTGGGGGCCATTATTTTTATTTTTCTTAGTCACCACCAGGATTTCCCTGGCAGTGACTGACAGAAAACATCAGACTGTCATCCATAAATAGGGCAGGCAATCTGATGCCTTTATTTCATTGGCCGGCACTCTGTTAGGCCATATGGAATGAGTCTTCCATCTACAGACCCAATAACTGCCATCGGGAAGCTGATGGCTTGCCCGACGCGCAGTAGGGTGAGTTGTCATGTTTGTGATGGAGTACCCAGTCTGTCAAACTCTAAACAAAGCCCCAAGTCTTTTTTTCCAGGACAATTCCAGAGACTGTGTACCTGGGATGTATACACGATTTTTTTTTTTAGCTTATTGACGTGTTTCTATGCTGTGTAACTTTATATCCTAATAGTTAATTAATGCGTTTACGGGTTGTCTGGGCTATGAACAAGGAAAATGTTCCATGACTGTGTGCGGGCAAGTAGAATATGTTCTGTTCTTGCACAATAGGCTTTCAGAGTTGACAATCTCATTGTGAGAAATACTGACCACAAATATTGAAGTATTTTGGCAGGAAACTACAAATTGATTATGTTAGCTATGTTCCCTCTGAAAAGCTTAAGTGGAATATGTGTCAGTATTGTCCTGAAATGATTTTGATGGCATGTATGTCTTAGCCTGGTTTAGTTGTAACCCTTGTACCTATTTAGAAGTAGCATAAGGTGTATATTTACTGCTTTTTTCATTTTATTATCCATGCCTGCTGCTACTGTGCTTATTTAACTAATGCTAAAAATTATTGTGGTGAGAAGATGCAAGCCTCCAGGGCTGGCCTTAGGCATGTGCAAGCTGTGCACCTGCACAGGGCCGCCAAACCCCAGTGGCCGCCACGCCAATATATATCCTTAATATAATATTCCTCTGAGGATGGATACATATTTGCGTGGCGGCCCCAGTGGCAGGGATTTGGAGGCCTCCGGCTCTGTTACACTTTCAAACACCCTGACCCCCTTCCTGAGCTCCGGAGGGCTCCGCCCCGCCCGGACCCCCTCTTCCAAGGCCCCCTACTACGCTCCCTGCCCAGGGCCCCCATAAGCCTAGAGCCGCCCCTGAAGTCTCTCTCTGTAAGAACCAAGGACAAAGTGGAGAAACTGCAGAGATACATTCATGCATTAGAGACAATACATCCTTCATGATGTATGTCCTAATAACAGAGCCTATAGACAGTGGGGGATGGGACCCACCTGATGCCTTTACCGACCTTCTAAATGTAACCCTATGTGTAGGATCAGTTTTAGGTTAGATATTGCTCCTAGCATCAGTTGGACCTCGCACATTCTATTTCCTGTTTCCCTGAGAGCATGTCTAACAATGTGATTAAATGCGTTGAGATGTGTATGTGAGGCCATGAACCTGTTCACAGATCTGTGTGCAACTTTATACATAGCACATTCCCCTGTTCCACCCTGGGTATGCTCCAATGAAAGGGTGCCTTGCTAAAGGCTTCATGGGGTGTTCCACCTTGTTGAGTGATTTCTTCTCAGCGATCCATCAGGATGAGAGGGAGAAGGAGAGACCAGAGATAAAGATTAGCCCAATGTTACGTGATGGAGTTCGGGCCTCACCTTCTTCTTGGAGCCAATTCTATAGTATTGCGCTCCTGGCCAGATTTTGCCAAATTAACATTTTCAACTGGATCCATTCCTGGAAAGGTAGTTATCCATCATCCATCTTTTTGGCATAATTTAGGCAATATTTTGGCAACCTGAATGGCTGGATTTGCAAGTCATCTGCTTACATTTGGAACTGGCCCGGGTGATTATTATCTCTGCGGTGAGACGCATGTATATGGTGAAAAGGGTTGATCACAACGAGAGGAGTACTCTGTGTGATATTGGTCTTATCGACAACATTGACAAGGAGATTTTGATTCTCCTATATTGAACGGGGAGATGCGTGAATCCTTCCATTGGATGGGATCCTCACTCCCAATCACTTGCCGTCTGTTTTGGGGTACTTGGTTTTACACTCTATCGTAGTATCAACAGAAGGAGTTTGTCCTCCCTCCAACAGATCGCCTGAGCACCCAAGCTAGGTAGATACTTTATACCCTTGCAGAGCAGAGAGGAAGCGACAGGAGGTGTCACCTCATCTGCTGTGGACTATTCAGTGTGCAGAAAAATACAGGATAATGCATCTGTCAGAAACTCTCACAAGGATTTGAGATTTGATTGCGCCCGAAGGAGAATCAAGAAATACAAAACTCAGTAGTTCTTCTCACAAGGAAACATCCTTTTAAATTCAATGGGGCAAATGTACTAATTTCTCATACAGTGCAAGCAACAAAACTAGCTCTGTGCCTGCACTTTCTGGCTGCCTAGCACTATGCTCACTCCTTTGCACCATAGTGCAAAAGTTTTGGGCAAGTCTAGCATAGGTTTTGATTGGAAGGCAAGCCTTCCCAGATATAATACTAGGCTTAGACTTACTTTTAAACTTTTACCACTTTGTATGTGCGCTGTACAAGAACACTACATCACAATGCATTGACCGTCCACAACTCAGCTGCCTCTTCTATTACTCATCGACTTGTAGCTTGCCTTTGACCTAGTACAGTTCTTAGCAGCCTTTTTGCTACATTCACGCGATAAAAATACCATATACACATCCATGCAGCATTCATACAAAGTAAGAAAGGTTTGGTGAAAAGAAAGCTTTTTGGCTTTTTTGCACCTCCCTCTAGGAGGTGTCGTTTATTGTGCAACGCTCTGTCTATAAATATTAGTAGATCGGGATATGCATCAAAAACCATAAGTGAATGCAAGGAAAAGTAATGCACAGCACCACTTTGCATTCATTTTAGACAACTTTCTAGTGTAAAACAAGTTTTGTGCTGGAAAGTAAATAACAAATCAACACTTTCCGCTAGTCGACATCACATTTGATGACTATACAAAGTGTTGATAACCCATTTGTAGCAACGCATTAACTTCACTCACATAAATGCACAGAGATCTATACAACCATTTTTAGGCAATGTGAACATAACCTAAACATACTGTGTTGTCCTAATTCCCTCCTACCTCTAAAATGGTTAAGAGTGGCTATGGTTTTCTTAGGCACCATGCTGTTTTCTCTAAAATGTGACCAGTCTTTCTATTTATGCTGGTATAGAGCCAGCTTATATACATATTAATAATAATAATAATAATAATAATAATAATAATAATAATAATAAGGTAGTTTGTAAAGCGCTTGGTTACGCCATCATTTAGTTTGTTAGGGCGGTGCACTTGCACAACCCAGAAAGCATTACTTGCATCACCTCCTCACAAGAATGCACTTTTGTTTCTGCTTTCTACTTTGAAAGTAGTTTCTCTTCTGTTAGCCTCTCCCTCTTTTTATATGTGCTCCTCTCTTGGCCTGTCTCTTCCTCTCTAACACAGGTCATGGGCTTTACATACACTGTTTAATAAGAAGTCTCTGTCTACTAATGAAAAAAAATGAAACTTTGAAATGTGGCACTTACAATATATATAAAAAAAAGTATCCCTTCCTGAAAAAGCTTGAAAATGATTCCACTTTTTCTAAAGGGAATTTTACTCTGTGACAGGTGTGCTTGCAAGGTTGTGCATATGTTACAAAATGAATCCTATTTCGAGGCAATAGTAAACAATTGAATGCTTTTAAACAAATAATCATTAAAAACAGTTGCATTTTTCCTCAAGGGTGGGGGAGGGTGCCCCCCCCCCCACCTGTTGCGAGTCACAGGTGATAAACAAAATGGCAATGGAATGATTTCATTGCCATAATATTTTTGTCTCGATGCATGCGCCACAGTGCCCCTGAGTCGAAAGACATGTAGGGTGTGTCCTCTGCTGCTGATTGGCCGCATGCAGGACAGGAGCAGTGGCTGCTTGGATGCTCCAAAGTGAGCATGTCAGTTTGGCCGGCTGTTTTACGACGGCCAGCCTGACATGCGCACTATGAAGTAGTCCATCCTGAACTGTCTTACACAACTGAGTGGAGATCTAGCACAGGCCTCCAGTGACTGAAGGAGTGTCTGGCCAATGCACTCCATCCAATCCTGATGCTTATCTCATACTGGTTAATAACATGAGAGCAGCGTGTTGGATTGGTTGGAGGAGCTCCACAGCAGACCTCGTTTCAGAACACCGAGGAGGACGCGCTGCAGTGGGTAAGTACCTTTTTTTTAAATTGTATTTATTGTAAGAATTAGTGGTGTTTTATTTTTGGTTTTCGGAGGGAGAGGTTGATTTATTATGGGCTTTTGGAGGAAGAGGATATTTTATTTTGGGCTTTTGGAAGGAGGGGGTATTTTATTTTCGTCTTTTGGAGGGAGGGATATTTTATTATGGGCTTTTGGAAAGAGGGGGGGTTTATTTTGGGCTTTTGGAGGGAGGGGGATTTTTCGTTTATGTTTTTTGCGAAAGGGTGGGGCACTTTGTTAGCCCCATCACTTTCTGAGGTTACCAGCCTCCCCTGATTGAAACAATATGCGTTTAGGTAGTGAGCCCCTCCCTCGAACCACAAGCACAGTGGGTCTCAAAGAAACACATACACGATCCGCCAAAAGCAAAGCTCACGCCAGCAATGGATCCCATCTGATATAAGACTGACCAGTCCTAACATTTGAGCAGAATGCCGACTCTGGCCGATTTATTAATTGTTCACGCATCCCAGAGGAGCAGAACATTTTCTGTGTTGCGCTGCACAAGCAGGAAAACGCAGCACAGCGCCAAACCTTGGTTAGCTTGATTTTTTCTCTGAGAAAAGCGCCCATCTCCAAAGCACAATACCTTTAGTGCCAGAAAGTAAATACAAATGTATCGCTTTGCATCACTTTACCTCACTTTGTGATGTTGTAAAACTGTAGTAAATCTGGACCCCAGTTCTGTCCTAAGGAGGCCCCTGACAATGGGAGTAGTTTTTGAGTGACTCTAAACTGGGTGTAGAGAATTTAAGGCACCCTCATTCCTAGTATCCACCAGGCAATGGCACCATCTGTTCCACACAATGGGTACCAAGCAATCTGAACTATACACCACTGGCAGCACATCAAAAATATCTTTAACAGGCCTGGGCATAGTTCGCAGAGTTTTGGTATGCGGAACTCCGCAAAGTCACAAAAAAAAGTCCGAAAAGTTCAGCGAGTGGCGGAGTGCAGTGCGAACTGCAGTTTGTGCTGGCATTCCTGCCGCTCGGGTAGAAATTCTACCTGAGCTGCAGATTGCAAACTTACCGTTCGCAATCGCGTGCGGGGAAAATAACTCTGCTGCAGATCGCGAAGCGGAGTGTTCTGCACTCCACGAGCTCCGCGGAGTGTGGAAAACTCAGCAAACTCCGCGAACGGAGCGAAGTTCACCGTCCAGGCCTAATCTTTAATGCATAATATTGCAGTAATACAGAATGTTGGAATCTTCACTAATGCTCGCTCTACCATGCGCTAAATTGTTTAATCTATTTCTCACTTGATGATACTAATATTAAAATGAAATAAATATATATGTTTGTAGGAATTATGTGAGTGAGCCATTAACCTGATCTTATATCTCGGACAAAAAGACACATTTCATAAAGTTATCAAAGAACTGTATACAATGTTGTTCCTATATAAGGCGTAAACGTTATTCTAAACATACAGTCCAGGCTGGCTACACTTCTTTTGCATTGTATTGCCATGCCCATCCCCACGAATTTAATTTGGGCCCACCCCTTTGCTATGTTTTCCCATATTTAACCCCTTGGCCACGGCGTGAATTTTGGCGTGGGGGGGGGGGGGGGGGGCAGCGCGGCGCCGCTGTGCTAGCGACAGAACCACACCGTCATGAGTCACGGGCGGCGTGTGCTCATGACGGCGTGGTTCCGTCACGGCCCGCCCGCTCATTAATTCGCCCGCACAGGCGGGGAATTGATGCCACGTGGGCGGAGCGGCCACCCCATGATGGAACCCCGCCATCATGAGCACACGCCGCCCGTGGCTCAGACATGAGCAGGCAAGGGATTAAAGGAGGCCTTCAGGGTCTTGGCAATATGAGAGTTCCGCACTAGGCCTGATAAAGGAGCAGGGAATGTTTCACTGGATGATTTAATACTTCACTTTTGCATTTTGTGCATGTTGCCTTGGGAACCAGAGTTTGGCTCACTTTCTCAAAAGTACAAGATCTAGGAACAGGGCTGGTGTCAGCCTGGATTGCATCAGTATTTTATTACAAGAACAGACAATTGTAGCCATTTTGTTGTAGACGTTCATTGACGTGTCAAACTCTATAGCTGTCATTTCATAAATGGATTACTTAATTCTATTTTGAAGTCTACCCGTGCTCACATGTATAACACACTGGTGGTCGCCACTGTGAAGTTATAGTTAGGGCCTGGATACCGTAGGAAATGGATTTTTTTGTATTTTACTAATAACTTTATCACCATTTGAGGAATCATCACCAAACTGTCCCCCAAAAAGTTAACCCTCCTCAGCTCTTTCCTGAAATGTTTTGTAGTTATCAGTCAAGCGGGGACCGAGAAAAAGGGGGGGGGGGGGGGGGGAGGTCCCAAAAGTGAATTTACCAATGCAATTTCAGTGTAGATTTTTGAATAGCGCTACAGCCAAAACAACTGAATAGAATTATACCAAATTTGGCAGAAAGCTAGCTCTTTACCCAGAAAAGGTGCATTTTGTAATTTGGACTTGGAATCCCTTCAGTAGTTTTTTAAATGAAATTAAGAATCAAAATGTATACATATCTGGCGGGTTGGGTGTTCGGGAGTTCCACAGGCACGCAGCCTGAAAAGAGAGAAATCCGACTCCTGCAGGAGCTTGCGCTCTGATTGGCGGCTGCAATCTGAACAAAACTTTTGTGGCTGTCATCACAGGACTCGGGGTCTTGGTCCCTGTGTTCTGAAAATAAAAATAAAATAAGGTATAAGGGGCAGGGTAGGAGTACCTTGACCCACTGGACAATGTGGAGGGGGCCCAGAAGGACCTCGGTGGGGCTGTCATACTTATCTTGACCAGGCCATGCCACTGCAGGTCAAGGGTTGAGGTTGATTTGCTTCCTAAACTAAGGATGTAATATTTATTGGTGTTTCACAACACTGCTTCAGGTGTGTTTCTGTGAATGAAGTTAGTTCTCTGCTTCCTCGCCGTGGGGTGGAGACACATTGTTAATGGGATTTGTACCAATTTGGGAATCCTCGGACTAGAATGTTCCTTCTTCACAGAAGTGCATCGAACACCACTCCTAATGGCCCATGGAGTTTATTTTCCATGATGAAGGAACCATGTCCACACTACTACTAACATACCAGGGATCTGTCAGGCCTGTCCCTTGGTCCTTGGCAGACCTTCTACACCCCCACCCGCCAACTACAATCGTCCAACCAATCCCTCAATGCGATTCCCCGCATCTGAAGAGCCACCATGGGAGGAAGATTCTTCTCCTACTTAGCGGCCAAGACCTGGAACTCCCTGCCCACCCACCTCCGCCTTACACAGAACCACCTCTCCTTCAGAAAGCAACTCAAAACCTGGCTGTTCGATCAGTAGCGAACCCCTCTCCCTTAAGCGCCTTGAGACCCTCTGGGTGAGTAGCACGCTATACAAATTTCTAACTTGACTTGACTTGACACTCACAAGTATCTGTTATTTGCCACTGGCCGTAACAAGTCGGACAATAGGGCATTCCTCCAAGGTAGACTGCAAAGGTGTGGCTCCTTCCAGTTCTGCCTATATAATCCGGAGATGAGTTTTTGCTGCCCTCGGCCCCTCCTGGTACTGGAGTAAAAATCCACTGGTGGAACAGACGGTGCTTAAACATCATATGTACTTATATAGTTGATAAAGTACTAGAATATCTTAACCAAAATATTGCCCGACAGAAAAATTGTGTCCTAAATATTGTTTGCAAATATATTAATAGAGGAATGGCTTCACCAAGTGGGATGATAGTTTTGTAACTGTGCGAGTTCCTAGGGGGCCAGGGTCAAAGGTGAGGAGGGGCAGCATTTGCGAGGTGCACTTCGCAGGCCATTTTTGCGACAGAAAATGTAAGGTATTTCTATGGCAAATGCCACAGCCCTGTGCGGACACACTGTCTGCTACTTTTCAGTGCTTGTTGATCTGGCTCACTCAGTGCTGCAGCCCAACTGTAGACCAGTCACTAGCAGTGCAGCCTAGGCCCCTCCCCATGTCACTTGTACCAGGTGGCAACTGGGACCACTGCATCAACCACAGCTTGTTTACTAGATGTCATTCTTTTTTTCTTTCAGTCTCTTGTGCAAATGAAGATGTTGTTTGGTGCCCCCTACCATGTCCAACCGCGGGGCAGTGTTTGGTTGCCCTGTCTTATCTATCTATATTTACTCTCTATACTATCTATCTATAGGTTGTATGACATTACGACGCTGCTTTTACGACTTGCGCTGTAAGCGCTGGATTTTGGAATAGTTTCATTTTCTATTCCAACTCTAGCCCACGTTACAGTAGGGAAGGTGTTGGAATAGAAAATAAACTATTCCCTTTCCAACAGCACCCTCCAGCGCAAGTCGTTGTAACGACTTGCGTTGTAAAAGCAGAGTCGTAATGGCAGCGCGGGGTAATGTCCTGGCTGCTTACCTATCTATACTATCTATCTATACTATCTATCTGCCTGTCAATCTGCCTGTCAATCTGCCTATCTATCTATGTTTCTATCTATCGGTCAAACTGTCTGTCTATCGGTTATCTTTCTATCCCATCTATCTATCTGCCTGTCTATCTGTCTGCCTACCTACCTATCTTATCTATGTGCCTGTCTATTTGTGTGCCTGTTATCTATCTACCTGCCTGTCTGCCTACCCATCTATCTGATCTATCTGCCTATTATCTATCTATATTAGCTATCTGCCTGTTATCTGTCTGTTATCTATCTATCTATCTATCTATCTCAGATATCACGTTGAAACTCACTGCACAAATGTGTCAATTTTCGTCCAAGGTTCACCTGACTTCCAGCATCCACCTTGATGCACACATGAACATGTGAACTTTGATGTACATTGATAAAGGAATTCCTGATTTACAAAGCACTTAAAATATTTTGAACACAGACTTATCCGGCTGTGCTCAACAGTTCAACGTTTCCATGTATTTGCCCTGCAGGCTGGCTCTGAAAAATGTGTCCTCATCTAGACTCAGAAATAAAATGGCGCCTTATTTTCTCCTCCTAGTGCGGACGCGCGTGCCACTGTGGCACATACACATCTTCGAGCTATACGACGGTGTGTTTTTCCCCTTTGCATACGACTATTAACCGAGCATCCGTTCCTGCGCATGAGGGAAGCCATCCATTGCCGGTAAGCGGTCGCAGGTCAGCGCCGGGGCCGCGCCGCACTCGCTTCCAGGCGCTCACAAAGCGCCTCTTTTCATCAAGGCGCTGATGAGGCGTGCGGCGCGCCGTGATTGCATTACTGCCCCGCGCTGGAGCCGCTGCTCCGCCGGGCCCGGGCGGGCCGTTTGTTCGCTTCTGTTGTAGATAGATTGCCTTTCAAACCCCATCGCTCTGATGCCTTCTCATCATGGGCTAACGCAGTTAAACTACGCCATGCCTCACAGCGAGCAGGGGGCCTCGTGCCAACCGGTGTCTTCTGCAGGGGCAGGGTGGCATGATGCCACCAGCAGCTCGGGCACGGGTACCAGGCAGCCCAGTTTAAGAAACTTCCACTGTATGCATATTTCCAAATGTGACTGCCTGTGGATAGGAATAGGCAGGGCTTTAAGTGGGCCGGGTCCTGCCAATGCTCAGCACAGGCAGTCCTAAAAAGCAGGTGCTGAGACGGGTCCCTATCGGGCTCTCTCTTTTTTTGCCCTCACCCTCAGGGTTAAAAATAAATCTGAACTCTGCAGCAGTGCCATCCTTCACTGCCTTTAACATAACTTCAAAGAAACTCGTTATGGTTCTTTCAGACTCATCATTTCAGAACTGAAGCATTTTCAATGTTCTATACTACAAACACATGGTTGTTCTTTATTTGTCTTATGCATCCAACAACCATTGACAAAGCCAATAACACTATGCTAAAGCACAGACTTTTAGCTTGCGTGTTTTTAAGCCACACCCTTAATTACATTGGTCACCTCCTTTGAGGGACCCCCCCTCACTTTTTTCATCTCACTTAAAGCTCTGGGACTAGGGGTGTGCAGATATAAATATTCACATCTGCATAACCCCGATATATATATGTATATATCAGGGGTATGCAGATGTTAATCTTTGGGCAAATGTTAACCTTTTTTGCTGGTTTTACATAAGTGTGCCCGAATAAATTTAAAAAAGGTGAAACACAGCCCAAGAATTTATCATTCTCTGCATTAACATAACATAATGTGTATTTCTAAAATAACGTGTAAAGCATACGTCCACCCAGAAGGGCATCTTGACGCTGAATAACAGATATTTATTGTTACCCAATCAATGGAACTCATTTTATCGCACTCAGAAAGAGGATAGGCTGAGTGGACCCGCTGGGATTTGAACCTGTGACCATGAGGTCGAACACATGCCCCTACAGTGAAGGCATTGGTCCACTGAGCCACCAGGCCCTACAAGGAACAGAGGGAACGGGACAAGGTCTTGTTGTGCTCTCCAACGTTGTGAAGGGTTGGACAAAGTAAATAACGTAATAGTAATTGCATTAAGTTAATTACACTGCCCAGCTTCTGACAGTCCATCATAGCCAGTGTGCGGGTCCTGCCCCGCAGTGAACCAGGACGACCCCGCCGCAAGCACTGCACCTGCTGGGGGGATGCTTTCAAGAGCAGGGTCAGCGGTCAGGGCAATGGATTTACCTCAAAGGGATTACTATTAAAATATTTACAGGCTAGGGATGGGCGGAATTTGCGAAAATTGACTTTTGCAAATGATTGCAAAATTGCTAAAAATCTCTGCGAACACGCGAAACTTTCGCGAAGATGCGGAGATTGCTTTTCCCGCCCGTTAGCAATGTGTTTTTGCGTGCTGGCAGGGAAATGTATCTCCAACTTGCCCATGCGGTCGGTAATGGGCGCGGCCATCTTGCTAGCGATGCTTATTTACCGTTCCGGGTCGAATGACATATTCGCTATCACAAACTCACGTGGGATAGCGCGACAGGCTACCAATAATCCAACATCTCGTGGCGCACGCGAACGGATAGAAAAACTTGTCTGGGAATGCAGGGACCCAGTAAGTCGCTACCTTGCTTGCAAGAACGCATTCATAAAGTGCAAAGAAAATACTTCTGTTTCGCAGCAGATTACGAAAGTTTTGACATTTTCGCGCTCTCCCCAGAACGCAAAACTGTCAAAATATCGCAAATTCTACCAGCGGAACAACATTTACCACCCAGGCCTAGTCCAGGCAGGGCTGGACCGCTCAAGACGCTCTTGCAGAGAGACCCGAGAACTGCAAACACAGTTCACAAATTCTCTCACTGAGAACCGGAGTAGCAAGGTGTGACATTTCGCTTGAAGCTTGCTTTTGCTTTTTTTATTTATTTTTTTAAGCCATGGCAGATGGTGGTGGACCTTTCCCTCTGTCCCTGACCTGCAGCACCCTACAGGACCCGGAAACATGGACCTCAATTCACCAAAATGCCTGGGGTAGCGGAAGTAACATCGCACATCATTTGACCTTTACTTTCACTCACACACACACACATGCTTACACATACTAACACATTCGCACACTCTGGTGCACATAAACACTCTCTCACCCGCAAGCATGCTTACGACATACATTTAACAGCATTTTTTACTTACCTTAGCTTCCAGATAGCGTCAAATTCCAGCTAATGTACTCCATTTTTTATTACACTTATAGTGAATAATATTCACTATTTGTGTAATACATTTTTTTTACAGAAAACCAGCCAAGTGGAGCTCAAACCTGCGTCTATTAGTAAGGGCTGCCCCTGTGTTCCAGGCACTGATTTTGGCACCTCCGAGGCCAGTGGTGGCAAAACATATGCCATGGGTAGCAAGGGGCAAGCCAGGGCTCACAGCAGTGACCCATGCCTGGAAAACACTCTATACTCCCCAATGCTTAATTTCCCCAACAATAAGAGGCAGTGCACAAAGGTTAGCTCATAAGCCCGCAGCCAGCGTATTAAGGCGCGCATAGCCATGAATCTACCTGACATTGTTTCCGTCTTTTCCTTCATCCTTCTTTCCTTTGGTGTGCTTTTTTCTCTTTTGCTCTTGGTAAATGTCGGATAATGAAAAATAAGTATCAGTCTCAAGAATTGAGTACCAGCAACCACCGTCTCAAATTAAGCACTAGTTCTCCCTCAATGTAAACTTGATTGGTGGGGTTATTAGATGGAAAAATGCAAATATGTGCTGTAGTTGGGCAGATATTCAACATTAAAAACCCACTTTGTGGGAGCATTTGTGTACCCCATCGCGGTCCCGCTGGTATGTGGGTGTCCTCTACATTTGAAAAGCTAACCATGTTCCGGGTTTTGAAAATAAGGGCTTCTGAGGTCCTGCAATCTCAAGAGTTCCCCAGAAACTTTCAGAAGATACTTACACATCAATTTTTTGAAACAATATATCTGATTTGTGAAAAGTAAAATCAAAATGTTCTTTGTGATTGTTAATTTGTTATTTTTGTTAAATATCCTTTGACCTATTGAATGCGGATTACCATAAGGGCATAATGTTACTCCCTGTGACGCCACATCCTGTGATATCATTGTGAACGGATGAACGGAATAGGACAATTACTCCCCGACTCTTTTCTTAGGGATTGTTCCCTGGTAAAAAGCAAACACTGTTGACACAATCCAGGAGTTGCCTGAGTGGGCCTGGTTTGCTTAAAGCATTACAGCCCTCCCATGAGACCATTTGGAAATAAAAAGTTGTGCAGCATGTATGTACGTATGTATGTATTGGCATTTATATAGCGCACTACTTACCCGTAGGGTCCCAAGGCGCTTCGACCGCTGCGAAACCCTTCCTGGCTTCCCTGAGAGATGGTCCCTTAATGGGTATCTCCAGGGTGAGACCAGGCATCCCCGGCGGTCTGGTGGGGCCGTTAGTGAAGATGAGGCAAGCTAATGCCCAGAGTTGCCGAGTGTGATCGCTGATCAGAGTGGGCACCGAGGCGAGAGAATTATCGAGTCCGCTGACCCTGGTCCAGAAACCTGCCGCGCCGGGAATCGAACCCTGGTCCCGGGCTGTCCTCTGCTCTCGGGTCTGCCGCCTCTAACCAGTGAGCCACACTACTTCACCAAAACACTGTGTTAAAGTCACTAGGCGAGAGCTCAGCCATTGTAGAACAGCCAATTTTACATTTGATAACTATATTAGGTAGATTTTTTAGATTGAGAAAATCCTGTTTACATTGTCTAGTGGTTCGTTTTGTACATTTCTACCTTGATCAGTATTATTCAGCTCAGTGTGTTCAATAAAAAACCTTTTATTTGTAAACTGAATGTATGGCTGTGTGGGATTAAGTCCTTTTTTTAACCCCTCCCCTGCTGGTGACGGAACCGCTCCGTCATCAGCCGCGGTAGCGCTTTGCTGATGACAGAGGATTCCGCGCATGCGCTGGGCTTCCATTGAGCGGGCGGGGCCATGACGTAACCACTCCATCATGAGCACAGCTCAACCGATGCTGGTGACGGAGCGGTTCCCTCACCAGCATTGGTGCGCCGCGCGGCCCCCCGCCCCCTTAGCGCTGCGGCGGAATAGCCGCCGCAGCGAAGGGGTTAAAGTAAAAGTAGTGACTGAACATTGATTTATTATTTCTTTTGATGTGCTTTGCTGAGCATTGAGCACCTGCTAGAGGAAGCCTTGGGTATCACCATTTTGCTACCCTGAAGGTAAAGAGTTAAACAGGGGTCCTTGATGGTCACCTCTGGATCCAAGAGATAGGTGGCCAAAAGACACCCAGGTACCAGTCTGTGGCTGTAACATTAGAAGTCCAGTAGCCACTGCCTGTCCTGGGACCATGACAAACGGGTCATTCAGTTTACTTAATCACTAAACACAGACTTGCTGCAAATGATTCTGGATTCAGCATTGCAGTCCAGGGCACATGGTGCAAATACCTTTTTTCCTAACAAGGTTATTTTGCCACTAGTTGGATTGTCTTCTAATATATGCCCTTTAACTCACCCCAGACATAATGCTGAATAAGAACCTTTAAACTAACTTTTAAGATTTCTTTGATCTACCAAACTGGTGCACAAGGAAGCATAATTGAGCTATTTCTTAACACATCAGTTATTATGATATCTTGCACAATCTTCTTAGGTTGAGCTGTGACTTCTAAAGTGAATTGGTTTTTCCACCTAAATATCGGATCAGGAATATTGTATGGGCATAATTTTTAGGTCAAAAAATTGCATTTACAAAAATATCATAGCTAAAAAGGTATAGAATGTAAATATTCATTTTGTATGATGTTTTATGGTAGAGTATCATGCTTTTATTTAATTATTATTGTTATTTTTAAATTTATATTTAGATAGCAATATACTGTAATGGCTGACCTTTTTTGGCCCCTTTAAGAGGGAGAATGATGGAGAGTGACTCCAGTCTATCACCCTTATAGCATAGGGATTAGGACTATAGATAGGATCCCTGTCTTTTATATAGCAGAGTATTTTCGTGTCCCTTTTCTTTAGAGTAGGGCTTATGAATTCAAGCTAGGGGATAGATATATAAGTATTAATCATGATTTGCCCTTTTGCTAACGTGTTAGGATATTTTCCATGGAGTTATGCGTATTGTGGGCCCTGTAGGCCTTAAACGAGACAGACTCCATCTTGCCCTCTGCCTGGTAGCTCGAGAGGCCTTCTAGGTCAAGTGTAATGTTTTAGTTTCAAGCTGTTGTTCGCTTGGAGAGAACCGGCTCAGGCTGGCCCTTATCGAAGGAATGTATTTTTCTCCACTCCGAAGACACAACTTCAGGCCGGCCGGCTGGGAACGTGTCCTTGGTACGGGGAGGTACAAGAATTTGGTGGGCGGCAGGTTACTGGCCGTAGCTTTCCATGAAGGAACAGGCTTTGATATTAGCAAAGGTGTTAGTCAGTCGAGAGTCAGTTCGTAGGCGGCATCTAGCCGTTAGCATCTCTGCCATTAATTATTTCATGGCGGACAGTCGCCATCTTTGAAGTCCGAGAAAGATTTAAGACCGAGACTCTCTGAGAAAGACTGAAGGAGAATTAGCGCGGAGCGCACTGAAACAGAGAGAGAGAGAGATACGGTAGCTAATAACCAGCAAGGTTCCAG
The DNA here is from genome assembly GCF_964263255.1 of Lissotriton vulgaris. Lineage (NCBI taxonomy): Eukaryota > Metazoa > Chordata > Amphibia > Caudata > Salamandridae > Lissotriton > Lissotriton vulgaris. The sequence continues at coordinate 1,078,477,000 of NC_141699.1, read as the reverse complement.
TGGCTTGGAGGGAAGCAGACGAGATTGAGCCTAGCGGTGCAGACGTGTACTTGTGACGGCTGGGGTGTGACTGCGAGACGAGCCAAGACACAGAGACGAGAAGGGAACCTAGATGACTGCCGAGTCCCGACTTCACATTAATAAGGTGACATCCGCCCTTTCCATAATAAGCGCGCATTCTAATCTTTGCCTTTTCCTTGCATAATCTGTGTTGCATAGTTCTGTGTTATATGTTTATTGACAATAAATACCCTAGTTCTTAGTGAACTGATATGTGCCGTGTATTCTTGTTCAATCTTGGTAAACGTGGCTTCTAGTTGGTTGTTGTTTATATGAATGGATGAGTAACCCCAATCAGGTAAGTGGTGATCAAATAAATAGGGAGCGAGTGGACCTTTGATGCCAAGAATAAGAGGTACATTATACTATTTGGAAGCCGTACCAAATTCTATTATTATAGTTTCATCCCAAGTAGACAGAGGAGAAATCGTTCCGATAAGTGTTCATAGGAATGTGGTCGTCGTTGATATACGGCGTTAGTGAGAGCGTTGGGGTGGATTACCAACGTGTATACCCACAGGATTGTGGCTTGTGTAAGTGAGAGCGTTGGGGGGGATTACAAACGTGTAGGTTTGCCGGATTGTAAACCGTTTGGAAAAGAGAGCATTGGGTTCTGCAGGCCCATGTGTAGACACGCCGGATTGTGTGTCATATCTGCCCTGGGGTAGATCAGTCTGGGTCGGAGTGGCCGCGAGACTAACTGATGTGAATAAGATATGGTAGAAAACCTATGCATGTTTATTGCTATTTCCCCATCCTTAGGTACGACCTGTACATATATATATCTATATCTATTGTGAATACGTTCTAAGGAGGGAGGTGAGTACGTTCTGGCTGGGTTAGAGGGGCCCCTAGGGGCTGATCCCATCTAAACGGAAAATCCGGCCATTACATCTGGCGTCACGAACAGGATACGAAGCCTGTGTGCGTTGTATTGTTTTGATCTTGTTGGATTGCGCTCGGCTCGTACGTATAATATTTTGTGTATAATTGTGTATATCATTTTTGTGTGTCAATATGTTTGCGAAAAAATCACCGTCGGTTTTCAAGCTGCCTATTCAGATTCCCGGCTGGGAGTCTACGCCTTACGAGGCTTTGGCCCGTGAGTGGGCCGATTCTACTGGTTTGAGTGAAAATTGGTCTTCTTGTTTGGAGCAGGCGGAGCCTGCCGATGTGGTGTCATGCTTACAGAAAGCGCCAGTAGTGAAGGGTGATGAGCTTCCTATTTTAGGACGCAGAGGTTGGATTGTTCTTAATGCATACAGAATTCTTCATGAGAGGTTTGTTCAGCTGCAGAAGCAGTTTAAGGACGTGGAAGGACAGTGTGTTGAGCTGCAAAATGCACATACTCTTTTGCGCTGTCAAAATAAATTGCTTGCCGACAAACTTGAAACATATCAGACCATAGCCGAAAGAGCTGCGGTCCGCATTGCACGATATAAGTACAAACATCGTCGTGGTCGTGTGTCTACACGGAAAGTGCGTCTGGTCGTAGCAAAGGCCGGAATGGATTGGAACCCTGATGAGTGGGATGGTAATATCTGGGATTCAAATGCTTCAGACTCCTCGGCTGAGGAGGGTGATAAGCGCGAATCTTCTCGCTCCGGACGTGATTGTAAGTCTGCTTCTTATACTGATACTGTTGCTCACAGCGATCGTGCTCGCTCTTCCCATTCAGGTGACGTATCTTGCCCGATTGTTCTGCTAAATCTAAGATGCGGGCTTCCTCGGAGGCCCTTCCTGAGGTTTCTGCTCATCCCGTGTTTCGTTGCAAATTACAACAAGCCCCTGGTAATCCAGCTGGTATTGCTTTGGATTGTATTGAGGATTTTACTCAACAGGAGGTTAGTGACATTTTACAACGATTTCGTCAACGGCCTGGTGAGGCCTTGCTTACATGGATGGTGCGCCTTTATGAACTCGGCGCTGCCGGTATTATGCTTGATGCTGTTGATTGCTTACGGTTTTGCTCTTTGAGTTCTGATTCCACTATTCAAGATCATTTTCGGAACTATAATGGTGCTGGTCAAATTACTTTGCTCCAGCTTGCGTCTGACGGCTGTAATCACAAATATCCTACTGAATCTGATTGGCCTGTTAATGACAAGCCATGGTACACTTTGCGCGATGCGTCGCAACGTTTAAAGGAGGAAGTCATGAAAACTGCTATCTTTCTCAGTACTTCTGACAGATTGCTGGATGGCCTTTTAACATCTTCTGTGCGTAATCGCATTATTCGTTCTTCGCCTGTTGCTTACAAGCAGGTTATGATGACTTTGTTGATTAATCAAACTGGCAATCCTTTGTCTGCTGTGCTTGAATCTGTTCGTCAGCTTGGTGAGCTGGGTGAGTGGTTTAAACCTGAAAGACAATCTCGACCTGAGGGTCGTACTGCTGGGGACTATAAGTTCTCTAGACGTGCCATGTTTCTTGCTCTTATTGCTGATGGTGTCAAAAGGGAGGACATTGACGGTGAGCCTAATAATCGCTTATGGGATATGTTTCGTAAGCGTGGTTTAGATCGGAAGGAGGGTGCCCGTCGTGTGCGGAAGAATGAGTATGACCGTGGTTCTGATGACAGTGGTGATGAGAGACGACGTTTGGATTCTGATCGCCGTGATGATCGGCGTTATGAACGTGATGTGTCCCCTCATCGTGATTACGAGAGAGGGAGAGAGGGGGGAAAAGAAAGGGGGAGAGATGATCGTGTTTCCAACCGACATAGAGAGGAGAGGAGTTATTCCCCTGAAATGAAAAGAAGGGAGGATCGTAATAGACTTTCTGACCGTAATTCACAGTATTTTGAAAATGACAAAAATCCGTTTCGTAATGGAGACGGATATGAACAAGACATTTTGATACCAAAGAAAACAGAGAGCATTTACCCTGATTTGTCTTGGTTGACAGAACGCAGGAAAAATGACTAGGAAATAGGTCAAGCTCCAGTACACAAGTGGGCTCACAGAGACAACAGACCCTATGTAGATATTGAGATTTTTTGGAAACATCGTAATATCCAAAGGGCCCGAGCATTAGTAGATACAGGAGCGGAGGCCACTTTAATTCACGGAAAATCAAAGAAATTTAAAGGACAGTTTTTCACAATTACTGGTTTAGGTGGAAAAGAAACCCCCGCAGTACAAACTACACTTGAAATTAAAATTGGTAGAATTCCTCGTAGGGAATATTCTGTGTTAGTTGTGCCACTTTTGGAGTATATAATTGGAATTGATATTCTAAAAGGAATGACTTTGCATCTGGATGATGGTTGTTATCAATTTGGAACTAGACATTACATTTCGACCAGACCCGTACGGGTTGGCCGTTTACGGATGCCTCCCATTAAAATTCCTCTAGCTACGAAAGTGGTTTCTCAGAAACAATATCGTATCCCAGGTGGTCATGAGGAAATTAATGCTACAATTCAGGATTTGGTTGACGCGGGAGTTATAACTCCGGTCACGTCTGCTTGGAATAACCCCGTCTGGCCCGTGCCCAAAAGTGATAATTCTTGGCGCATGACTGTTGATTATCGAGAATTGAATAAACATACACCTAAATTGGCTGTTGCAGTACCAGACATTGTCACTTTGATTCAGAGAATTCAAAAGCATCCAGGTACATGGTATGCGTCTATTGATATTGCTAATGCTTTCTTTTCAATTCCGATTGCCCCAGAGTGTCAGGAACAATTCAGTTTTACATGGAATGGACGTCAAATGACGTTCCGGAGTCTTCCTCAAGGTTATGTACATAGTCCCACGATCTGTCACCGGCTGGTGGCAGAGCATTTGTCTGAAGTGCCCGCTAATCCACAAATACAGGTGTGTCATTATATTGATGACATCTTGATTCAAGGTGAGACGCAAGATCAGGTACAGTCCCATTTAGATCAGATCCTTGATTGTTTGCGAGCAAAAGGTTGGGAAATTAATCCTGATAAATTACAAGGTCCATCCCAAAATGTAAAATTTTTAGGAATTAATTGGCATGAAGGTCACAGAGAAGTGATCCCACAGGTGAAGCGAAAAATCCTAGATTTTGCAGTTCCAAAGAATAGGAAAGAGGCTCAGAGTTTCATTGGTTTGTTTGGCTTTTGGCGTCAGCATATTACCCATTTGAGTCAGATTTTAGCTCCGTTATATCGAGTCACTCGTAAGAAGAATGCGTTTGAATGGGGTGAATCACAACAGAATGCTTTTAATTTGGCGAAAGAAGCAATTCAGTATGCTTTGGATTTGTGGCCGGTGGGTGAAGGTGATGTGGACTTGAATGTGTCCGTGGAAGGTCTGTATGCCAATTGGAGTCTGTGGCAAAAGCAGGGCAGACAAAAAGTGCCATTAGGTTTTTGGACTAAAAAGTTACCTGAGGCTGGTGAGCCTTATTCACCTTTTGAAAAACAATTACTTGCATGTTACTGGGCTCTGGTGGATACCGAGCAATTGACCCTAGGCCATGCTGTGGTTTTGAGACCTGAAATTCCTATTATGCAGTGGGTTTTGAGTTCGCCGAAATCTCATCGAATTGGACATGCTCAAGAGGCGAGCGTGATTAAATGGAAATGGTACATTCAGGACAGGGCACGTGTGGGTCCGAAAGGTGTGGCAGTTTTACATGAGCGCGTGGCGCAGGCGCCCTCCAATGAGATTGGAAGTGATTGTTCCGTACCCGTAGTGCAGGAATCTCCCGTTAAATGGGGTAAATCATTTGATGATCTGTCCGCGGAGGATAGAAAACATGTGCGGTTTACGGATGGTTCAGCGAAGTTCATTGGTGAGAAACGACATTGGAAAGCCGTCTCCTATAATCCAATCACGCAGAAATTATTGAGTACAACTGGTGATGGTAAGAGTAGTCAATATGCTGAACTCTATGCAGTTTACAAGTTTTGAAACAGGAATTGCCTGGCACATGTCATATTTTCACTGATTCCTGGTCCACTGCTAATGGACTGGCGGTGTGGTTACCAACATGGCATTCTCATAATTGGGAATTGCATTCAAAAGAACTGTGGGGAAAAGAATTATGGCAAGAAATTTGGGAGTTGCTCCCACAGAGTATTGTAACAATCTTTCACGTGGATGCTCACACTCCGATAGACTCCCTTGATAAATTCTTTCATAACATTGCAGATGAGAAATCTAAAATTGCTGGGCCTACGGGCAACAGGTAGCCTTATCAGATGGAGGGGGGGAGGGGGGATGGGGGGTGGGTTTTAGTTGTTGTGGGGAAGACGGGAGAGGGGAAAGGGGACAACGGTACAGGCAAATTGAAAGGGTGGAACTAATGATCAGGATAAAGTATAGGACAAGAAGAGCACACTGTCAAATGAATAAAAAGAACAAAAAAAAGGGAACAAGAACAAAAAAAAGACTAATTCTAGTACACCAAACATACAAAATAAATGGCTAAATTGAGAGTATTAACTATGAATATTTGTGGGCTTAACGACATAAAAAAAAGGCAAAGATTAGCAATAGGATTAAATTCGATAGGAGCAGAAATAATATGTCTTCAAGAAACACATATAGAGGGATCACAAAGATATTTACTTAAAGATTTGGGATATAGAGTTATTGTTGCCACCACCCAACCAAACAAAACTCGTGGGGTAGCTATTTTAGCGCGAGGTGGTGGTTTGAGCTTTATAAGATCAACTTCAGATCCATTGGGCAGGTGGGCTATTACAGAATGCCAATGCAACAGCGGGAACAAATTCACTGTTTCTTCAATCTATGGCAATGTCACAGATGATCCAACATTGTTACAGTTTCTATCTAATGAACTAGCACACTGGCCAGTTCCAATGATTATGTGTGGGGATATTAATATCAATCTCCCACCAATTTGGCTTTCGGACTTAACATTTAAATATCATGGCCGGAAACCTAGAACATACAAGGCCCTGGTGGATTTCTGTCAGGTTCATGGGCTGGTTGATTGCTGGGAGATGAAAGTGCCGCAAAACCATGGATATACGTTTTTTTCCCACCCACATCGCAAACTGGCTAGATTAGACTATATGTTTATCTCTAATGTAATACTATCCAAATGCTCTATAAATAAGCTGCCAAGGGTTTTTTCAGACCATAATCCCCTGCTTCTGAGCGTCGACATCGACATTATCAAATCTGATCGCAGTAATTGGACCTTTGAAAGAGCTCTACTAATTAATAACCATTATTGCTCACATATGGATCAATGGATCCCAGAATTTTTAAGTTTCAACATGGGTAGCGCCCCGTTAGAGGTTGTATGGGATTTATTAAAGGCAGGGATAAGGGGAGAAACCCTAAGATTTTCTATTCAACATAATAAAAAAAATAAACAAAACTTGAAAGATCTTGAGGAGAATTTGGCCAGGAAAGAAGAAGATTTAATCAGAGTACTACAAGGGGGGAACAATATCGATGAGGCCAATAGAGATGTTGCGATAGCAAAAAACCTAATATCTGAAATATACACTCGCAAAGCAATTCTTAAAGCTACAGCGAATAGGGAAAACATTTATGAATGGAGCGAACAGGTAGGGCACCAATTAGCCATTAGTGTAAGAGAACAAAATACTAAAAACACGATTAAAGCCATAAGAGACCCAATATTGGGCCTAACTCATGACACTAACGACATCAGAGATGCCTTTAGGAGATATTATGCTGAGCTATATTCTGAAACAATTATTAAACAAGATAAAATCAATGAGTATTTATTTTCGGATATAAGGACAAGCCTATCTAAAACAGATGAGGAAACTCTCGCTGAAGCACCAGACTGGATAGAAATTTTACTATCCATAAATAGTCTTCCATCAGGCAAGGCATCAGGTCTGGACGGTATCCCCGTGGAATTTTATGTCAGATTTAGTAGCTCACTTAAAGACATCCTAACCCAGCTGTTTATCCAGGTCTTTACGAACGGAAATCCCCCGGCGTCTTGGGCGCGTGCAAAAATTATAGTGTTCCCTAAAAAAAACAAAGATCCGACAGAATTAGGTTCATATCGTCCAATTACCTTAATCAATAACGACTCCAAAATATATTCCAAACTGCTAGCAAGCAGATTGGCACCTTTGATCCATAAAATTGTATCGGCTAGACAACACGGGTTTGTTCCCGGAAGATCAACTACAGATCACGTCCAGAGGGTGATAACCCTCTTCGACATCGCCGAGGTCGTAGGAGACCCTATGGGGGTTATTTTATTAGATGCTGAAAAAGCATTCAACAGGGTCTCCTGGCCATATCTATGGTCGGCCATGGCAAAGAGTGGGATCGGGGAGCATTTTATCAAAGCAGTACAGAAGATGTACATTTCTCCCGAAGCGGTTGTTACGATTAACGGGGTGACATCGGATACTATCAAAGTGACAAGAGGCACAAGACAAGGGTGTCCATGTTCTCCCCTACTCTTTGCCATTTACATCGACCCCTTTATCGCTAAGCTAGAAATGAATCCAACCATACTACCCATGAAGACATCGAATGATGAAACTAAAACTTTAGCCTTCGCAGATGATATCGCGATTGTGACATCTGATCCAATTACAACTGTGGGGACAATGGAGGAAGAAGCCAAAAAGTTTGGAGAGATTTCGGGATACAAATTAAATCAAACCAAAACCCAGATTATTATAAATAATAAGATTAATATGGACGATGCAAGAGTAACCGATAACGCATTATATCTTGGCATTAATATTACATCCGACCTAAATAAACTGGTGGCTCTGAACCTTGACCCTTTAGTCAAACAAACAAAAAAAACCCTATCGAGACTTCACAACTTACATCTAACAATAATCGGAAGATGTAACCTCATTAAAATGTTTTTTTTACCCAAATTTCTGTACCTGTTCCGAGCAATTTGTCTTAACTTTGACTTATCACTCTTTAATGAAATAGATAATATGCTATCTCGTTTTGTCTGGGGTTATGGAAAAACACGAAGAGCCTACAAACATATCACACACTCCAGGGACAGAGGTGGCCTTGCCCTTCCTAATTTCAAACTATATTGGTGGGCTACAACCATCAAATACAGTCGCTTACTGCTAATCCCCAAACAAGACTCAGCGTCAACGTGCTTGACTCCAACCCCACAGGAATTAATTTTGGGTAACAATGCCAATAATCATCTCTGGAAGCTATCCTATGAATGCCATCTTAAAAAAGAACGATTTAAAACACTTAAGGGTATCTATACTGTTTGTAATATGGTTCGGAAGCATTTGGCGATAGGCAGGTTTTCATTCTACACTCCGATAGATAACAACTCCAACCTGCCAGAAATTTTCTCGGATTCCTGCATGCGGCGATGGGTTAGCTTGGGAATTTCACAACTCGGCTCTTTTTTTGACTCAACGGGTTTTTGTTCATTTGAATCGCTAAAAACTAAATATGGGCTGAATCCCCACGATTTTTTTAAGTTTTTACAATCAAGAGATTTTATTATCAAAAAGGGGGGACCCAATGGTTGCTTTAAGAAAATCCCAACAATTAACACTGTGGTTCGATCTAATAGGGTAAAAATTGGGGACATATATAAAGAATTAATCGCTGCACTACCTGACGATGTCGATAAACATGCAAATATTTGGCAAAACAGTATTAATATCACAGAGGATCTAGCCCACAAAGCACTCGAATTATCCAGTTCTATTCTAATGTCTACCAAGCTACAAGCTCAGTTTTACAAAACCTTTTTCGATCTCTACTACACACCCGAAAAAATTTCAAAGTGGGGAGTGGGAAGGGGGACTCTCTGCCCCAGATGTAATAGACCTAAAGCCGATCTGATACATATGTTGGCGACATGTTGTTTTCTAGATAATTTTAAACGAGAAGTCTCCAACTGTCTATCGGCAATATTCAAAGTCGATATAGAGATCAGCATAGCAGAAATCGTGTTAGGGGTAGATAAAGCCACTAGACCTATAGCCATGCAGGGACTCATATATATTGCTATGGCAGTCTTTAGAATCTGTCTAACCTCCGCATGGCTGGACCAATGTCCACCCACATTTCAACAGTGGCTGATGCGTTTCTTAGCAACATATAATCTCGAAATTTCCATTTATAGCCGGAAAGGTATCAGAAAAAAGGCAAAGGGATTGAAAATTTGGGAACCAGTTAGACTATGGCTAGGGAACCCAGCATTGATAAACTAGGTTGAGATATATCGAATGCTCTATAAATGTTATCATGTATTTCTTTTTGCCTTTTTTTTTTTTTTTTTTTTACTCTTCGAATCCTGTATCTTTCTAATTTCCTTTACAACTTTTTATTTTTTTTATTGTTAAATTTCAAATATTTCAAAATGCACCCTGTACCGGGAAGAGGGGTGGTCAAGGGGGGGGGTGGGGGGGGGGGGGGGTGAAATAAGAGGAAGGGTTAAAAACTCAATAAAGATTTGTTAAAAAAAAAAAAAGAGAAATCTAAAATTGCTGAGGCAGTGGTGGACATGCAAGATTCTGATTTGGCGGGACTGGCGAAATGGGCCCACCAGAAAGCGGGACATTTTGGAGAGAAAGCCACTAGCAGGTGGGCTGCCGATCGAGGAATTCATATTCCTTTTTCTTTGATTAAAGATGTCATTCTGCATTGTCCCATTTGCCAGCATTCTAGAAAGAAGCAGGTGCCTCAAATTGTTCGAGGCCAGTTACATCGAGGAAAATTGCCCGCTCAAATTTGGCAGATTGACTATATTGGCCCGCTCCCTATGAGCAAAAATTGTCAGTATGTCTGTACAGTTGTTGATACTTATAGTGGCCTTTTGGTCGCTTTCCCTTGCAAGAACGCTACCCAAGTGAATACCATTAAGACCCTGGAGTTGCTTATTTTGTATTATGGTGTTCCATTCCAAATTCAATCTGATAACGCATCCCACTTTCGTGGAAGATTGGTACAGGAATTCTGTGTGGAAAATAACATCGAATGGGTGTTTCACATTCCATATTATCCACAGGCTTCGGGACTGATTGAGAGAATGAATGGTTTGCTAAAAGAACAATTGCGTAAATTGACAGATGACCATTATAAAAATTGGAGAGACCTTTTGTTTCAGGCATTGTTAATTTTAAATAATCGCCCTTTGTTACATGCTGAATCCCCTATGATGCGTTTGTTTCCTCCAAATGTTGATGTATAGCCTAATTCCCTGTCCCACACTGTCATGTATTGGGAAATTACCCTCGGTGCTTTGGCTCCATGTAGAGCGACCCCAGGTTCCGCAGGCCTAGACCTGCATGCTTTAAATGATGCAAATTTACAAGGAAAAGACCGAATCATTGTTGAAACTGGCATTGGTGTCTGTATACCTGCCGGTAGTTTTGGATTAATTGCCCCCAGATCAGGCCTTGCCCTGAAAGGTATTCAGGTACTCGGAGGAGTAATTGACAGTGACTATCAGGGAGAGATTAAGGTTCTCTTGCTTAATAGAAGTGAGACTGACTTACTGATCAATAAGTCTGACCGTGTTGCTCAGTTACTGATTATGCCTGTCTTCAGTGGTGAGATCAAGAAAGGCTCTGCCCCAACGTTGCTAACTGTGCGAGGACAAAAAGGCTTCGGATCGTCTGATCTTCCTGGAGCTAAAATATGGGTGCCATCGCCTAAAAATCTCCCTGAACAGGCTGATATTATTGCGACCGGTCATGACAACACCGTTTTGGTGATGAAGCCAGGGAAAGATAGCTGGGAAGCTGTCCCAGCTGATAAATGTTACCTACGAGAATGATTAAGGCCTGTGTTTGTATTTTTCCAGATCATTCTCTGGACTGCTGCTGCAGGATGTGTCGCCGTTGGACTCCTTTTGGCCTGCTACGCCGGGAGAGGAGAGGATCCACCGACTTCGGTTGATTGGAAAACCCGAGTTCCGCGTTCCTTTGCTGCATGGGACTCCTCTGCCAATTTTTGGATCACTCTGGCTAAGAGAGTGACGAACTCTCCACATTTCTGTCTTACCCCCATGAGGTCTGTGACTGACATTTTGGCGACCTGCTTGGTTGCCGTCCCTGCATCCACTGAGACTTTACGGCATATCTTTAATATTTCAAATGCTCGACCAAATATTATTCTGGGCGATTTCGCGGCCCATGAATTTTGCCCCTTATGTACTGGTCTTCCTGACCTCCATACCCCTATTCATTCCCAAATCACAACTTTCAATATCACACCAGGTGATTTATGTTTTATTATGACATGTGATCCCAAAGCTATCACCGAATGCCTTAAGTTAAAGATTCAGGCTGCTACTTCTTTTTCAGCTCATCAACGATTGCTGTGTTTAAAGAGACTTCCAAATTCATGTGTTTCCGTCAAAAACAATATGACATGTAAACGTTTATTGGTTGCCCCTAGTTATTATCGTTCCATGTTATTACCTTCTGGCTGGCTCTTTCCCTGCGGGAACTCGTCTTGGCCCTATATTCCCGCAAATATTTCCGGTGGTCCATGTGCTATCACTAGATTGAGTTTATTGATGTTTTCTTCACATCCTAGTTCACATTCCCGTATGGTACGAGATTCGATGTCATTACATGAAGATTGTGATTCCTCTGTTCATCTCTACTCTAAATCGGAATATCTTGGTTTAGCTTTTTCTATTATTGGTGTCCCTGCATTGGCCGTGTATAACGCCAAAACTATTGGCAAGATGGCCTGCTGGATGGTTAAATCCATCAATCAAACCTCTACTGTATTATCTGACCTGTTATCAGATGCCCAGGGTGAACGTAGAGCTATTTTACAGAATCGCGCAGCAATTGATTACCTTTTGTTAAAACATGGACATGAATGTTCTGATTTTGAGGGCCTATGCTGTTTTAATTTGTCCGACCATTCTAAATCAATCCAAGCCCATATTGACAAACTCCACGACTTGACTGCAGAAATTAGACGACATATTGATCAGGGCTTATTTGACTGGCTCATTAATTGGTTACCTGACTTGCATTCTTTACGACAGATTTTAGGGGGAATTATTGTCGCCATTTGTGTTTTAATAGCTGCTTGTTGCTTTATTCAGTGCATTCCTTCCCTGCTCCAGTTTTGTAGACTTAGCAATAGACATAGGTCAGTTAATTTTGTTTCCTATTATTCCTCTACTGATGTGAGTTCTATATAGATTGTTGTTAATAGACTGGAGTCAAGGGGTGTAATGTAATGGCTGACCTTTTTTGGCCCCTTTAAGAGGGAGAATGATGGAGAGTGACTCCAGTCTATCACCCTTATAGCATAGGGATTAGGACTATAGATAGGATCCCTGTCTTTTATATAGCAGAGTATTTTCGTGTCCCTTTTCTTTAGAGTAGGGCTTATGAATTCAAGCTAGGGGATAGATATATAAGTATTAATCATGATTTGCCCTTTTGCCAACGTGTTAGGATATTTTCCATGGAGTTATGCGTATTGTGGGCCCTGTAGGCCTTAAACGAGACAGACTCCATTTTGCCCTCTGCCTGGTAGCTCGAGAGGCCTTCTAGGTCAAGTGTAATGTTTTAGTTTTAAGCTGTTGTTCGCTTGGAGAGAACCGGCTCAGGCTGGCCCTTATCGAAGGAATGTATTTTTCTCCACTCCGAAGACACAACTTCAGGCCGGCCGGCTGGGAACGTGTCCTTGGTACGGGGAGGTACAAGAATTTGGTGGGCGGCAGGTTACTGGCCGTAGCTTTCCATGAAGGAACAGGCTTTGATATTAGCGAAGGTGTTAGTCAGTCGAGAGTCAGTTCGTAGGCGGCATCTAGCCGTTAGCATCTCTGCCATTAATTATTTCATGGCGGACAGTCGCCATCTTTGAAGTCCGAGAAAGATTTAAGACCGAGACTCTCTGAGAAAGACTGAAGGAGAATTAGCGCGGAGCGCACTGAAACAGAGAGAGAGAGAGATACGGTAGCTAATAACCAGCAAGGTTCCAGTGGCTTGGAGGGAAGCAGACGATATTGAGCCTAGCGGTGCAGACGTGTACTTGTGACGGCTGGGGTGTGACTGCGAGACGAGCCAAGACACAGAGACGAGAAGGGAACCTAGAAGACTGCCGAGTCCCGACTTCACATTAATAAGGTGACATCCGCCCTTTCCGTAATAAGCGCACATTCTAATCTTTGCCTTTTCCTTGCATAATCTGTGTTGCATAGTACTGTGTTATATGTTTATTGACAATAAATACCCTAGTTCTTAGTGAACTGATATGTGCCGTGTATTCTTGTTCAATCTTGGTAAACGTGGCTTCTAGTTGGTTGTTGTTTATATGAATGGATGAGTAACCCCAATCAGGTAAGTGGTGATCAAATAAATAGGGAGCAAGTGGACCTTTGATGCCAAGAATAAGAGGTACATTATACTATTTGGAAGCCGTACCAAATTCTATTATTATAGTTTCATCCCAAGTAGACAGAGGAGAAATCGTTCCGATAAGTGTTCATAGGAATGTGGTCGTTGTTGATATACGGCGTTAGTGAGAGCGTTGGGGTGGATTACCAACGTGTATACCCACAGGATTGTGGCTTGTGTAAGTGAGAGCGTTGGGGGGGATTACCAACGTGTAGGTTTGCCGGATTGTAAACCGTTTGGAAAAGAGAGCATTGGGTTCTGCAGGCCCATGTGTAGACACGCCGGATTGTGTGTCATATCTGCCCAGGGGTAGATCAGTCTGGGTCGGAGTGGCCGCGAGACTAACTGATGTGAATAAGATATGGTAGAAAACCTATGCATGTTTATTGCTATTTCCCCATCCTTAGGTACGACCTGTACATATATATATCTATATCCATTGTGAATACGTTCTAAGGAGGGAGGTGAGTACGTTCTGGCTGGGTTAGAGGGGCCCCTAGGGGCTGATCCCATCTAAACGGAAAATTCGGCCATTACATATACAAATGTATATTTTTGGGGGGTTGTGAATTTTATTGCAGGATACTGTGGCTAGTGTTTAAGTAACATATATATAAACTGACAATTGGTAAATGGATTAAGTATGGTTAAGCATACACATGTTTTATTTGGAAATTCTATTTCTATGTGTTTAATTAATTTGATTAATTAAAACTAGTTGCTTAAATGTTTTAAACAAATATTTAATGCATTTTATTAGCAGTGGAGTGTTTTGGCATTTTGTGGGTATTTTTATTTTTAAAGTGCATGTCATTATTACTTAATGCATTTAGTTTGTAATGACTGACATTGTGTTTTATTTGTTGAAATATTTTTATTACTTTATAATTATTTATTTTTGGAGAATATGAAGTTGTATTGGAAAATGTATGGGAAGTTAAAAAAAATGTACTCTATAGTTAGGGCTCCCGGTTTTATGGTATTTTTTTTTCCATTTCCGTCTGTATTTATATATATTTATTTCTTTATCATTTTATCTGTATTTATCCACATTTGTATTTGTCGCAAGCAAAAGAAGATGATGCAGCCAGTATTTTTTCTTATTTATGCGAGAGAGGGGCTATGGTGCGATTGTAATGACTGCACGCACTTAGAAAGTTACCAAACAAAACTAAAAACATTGAAAGGCAGACCATTTTATTTCAAACAAACAGTGTGCATTTATTGTACAGAATCAGGGCTGGACTGGCCGCAGCGGGTGCTGGGCGTTTCACCGGTGGGCCGCCAGGTTAGAAGCCGGTTTTAGGCCCCTGGGGGGCCATTTTTTTTACCTGGGGCCGGCAATATCTTGAGGAAGATAAGAAAAGGAATGAAGGCATGAAACCAATGCGAAATTACTTTTGCAAAGGCAGCATTAAAGGAAAAAAAATTCTATCCAAACATCTCGCTGGAGAGGGCTATTTGCACAGAAACAGCAAGCATTACACATGCAAACAGTAAAAAAAAAAAAAAAAAAAAAGGGAAGGGAAGAAAGAATTTCATGTTTTCTTGAAACGGGGTCACAATCATGTTTGTGCACTACTGGTATGTACATTTTTTTTTAAATTCCTCAATGCCTGCCACCTGCAGCCGAGCATGCCACTACCTGCTAACAGGCCTCTCTGCCTTGCGCCAATGATTGCAATTCACAGGCTACCTTATTAGCACCGACCACAGCAGGCCCCGCCCAGATGATGCCTAAAGCTTTCTTTCAGTGAACTGGCCTGCGCTAAGGCACATATTAGCATCTCGTGCTCGGCAATTAGGAATTCTTTGATGAACAGTGTTGTTTTAAACATTAAGTGGCCCGTTAGGATCTCGGGCAGATCGCCATCGCCCGCATGGCAGTGGCGATCTACCCGAGATCCGTCCCCGCCCACCACCCATTTACCCCAGCCATTTTACTATGGCGGGGGGACCGCGGCAGACAGAAAGACCGTCCGCTGCTTTTCCGCCGGTTCAACAAGTCGACTGGGCAGAAAAGAGTTTAATATGGTGGCGGTGTCTGTTAGACACCGCCAGCCATATTACCATGGGGGCGGAAGGGCATGCGAGAATTGGTTGCGGGGGCCCGTTAAGGGCCCCCAGAGACTCTGGGGGTGCACATGGGGGGTACCTATGATACCCCCTGCAGTTCCATGCACAACATGGCAGGCACCGCGCTGTGCCTGCCATGTTGTGCATGGAAGTACACAATATGCCTTCCTGGCATTGTGGAGGGCGGTGCAGAGTGCACAGCCCACCACAATGTCAGGAATGCAAGATGCGCCCGCCACTGTGGTCGGCACATCCTAATGGCTCCCACGGGACCCCCGCCCTTATGGCGGACGGTCCCATTTCACAATACGATGGCAGGCGGACAAAGTCCAGCCGCCATCCTAATGACCCCCTTAGTACTCATTCTTCTTACTGCGACCCCTCCCCCTTAACATGCAACACCTACTGCCACCTGCTGCCTTGTGTACCTTAGCAGTTCTCTTCAATGGGCGGTAGTGGTGTAGATTACTAAAAAGGGCTTGCCTAGGTAACCTGGGCAGGAGTGGGGCTGCGGAGCAGTTTGTTAGTATTTTCCAGTTTATAACTTATAAATACAGACAATGGAAAAATAGTTTTCCGCCTCTATTTATAAGTAAAATTCAGTTTAAACAGAAAACCGGGAGCCTTATTTATAATTAGATAAAAATACTAATATTTTCATATTTTATTTTATGAATTTTCTTTCATGTTTGTGCTTTGTGGGAGCTTGAGCAATTCCTTTATTAAAATATGACTTATTTTGTTAAATTAAAGCCAAGAGGTTGGCATCCAAAGCCAGACCGACTGGATTTTGTTTAAGACTGGACTAGCCAAGACCTTTTTTCTTTCATTAAAATTATGTCTATAACATGGTTATCTATAAGGATTTCAGCCACACTCTGTCCCCAGTCTGTAATCTGGTCATTCACATTTTTCTTCCACCAGTTCATGCAATGAGTTATGTTTTGCTGCCCTTTCACAAGGAGCACATCAACACACAAATTAGTTCCCTTCAGTGCCAGGAAGTACTCTGGTAATGTGTGCTTTTTTGAGACAAAAATACAATTTTTGCTTTTAGCCAATGTTTTTGTTTAGAAAGATTAGGGCCCGGCAGCTTCCGGAACAATAAAGTTGTGCAAAAAGCATGGCAAAGCAAAACAAGAAGTGCCAAAAGGCTGGTGGACAACACCAAACGAATTGGCTTTGTAAATGCTTGTTATTATTTGGGAGTAGTGTATCTGAACCCCTCCCAAATGTATGCACTTTCCTCAATATTTGTTGGGCTGGAGTTTTATTAGTAAATCACCCCTGTCCATTTTGAATGTATGCACTTCCCAAATGTTTCTTTGCACATCTGACCACACCATTGCAATGCACGCCTTTTCCCCAATGTTTGTGAGGCAGGAGTTAGAACATTACATCGGACACCCCTCCAAATGTATCCACTTTCCCTAATTTTGCTAGAATGGTTAATCTAAAACCTCCTGACCCCAATGTACACACTTTACCCAATATCTGCAGGGCTGTATATAGAACAGTAAACCTGACCCCCAAAATACAAATATTTTTGCATGATTTTTTAAATAATTATTTTTTTTTTAAATGTATGGATTGTGGAGTGCTTTGGGGTTGGGGTGGGTACTTTTAAAGTGCATATTTTGTTAAATTACTAGTGTTTGAATTTTTTTTTGTTTCCATGTTTAATTACATAACTAACTTCTGGTTACATTGAAGTACACTTGGAAATGCATGGGTTGTATTTTTCTTTTTAAGGAAATAGTTTGATTACCAATATATAAAAATATATTTTTTTCATAACAGATTTTGGACCGGATGTAGAATATGGCAGACAGAGTAAATGCAGTCTAGTTGGGGAAGGCCATTACGTCCGCCACCCTGCCTGTACACCTCCCGCCAAATTGAGAATTCAACTCCGCTTCAGTGGTGAACTCTATGTGTTTGTGTGCACTTCTATCACAGCGGTGCAGCCAAAGCCTTTGAAAAGTTTGGGGTGTATCCGTCCTTGATGAGGGATAATAACACTAAACTTTTGGAAATTTTACATTGTTCAAAAACGAACTCCCAAAGCAGGAGGCTTTAAAAAAAAAAAAAGTAACAGTTTTCAATTTTTAGAGTGTGTCGGTGACGGAACCAGGGAAAGCTCTGTTGTCAACATGCGCTTGGTCTGTCCATCCCTAATCTGGGTGGGTGGATCAAGAGTTTGGCAGAGACAGCAAACCATCCCTGTTGTACACTCTCTGCCAAACTCTAAATCAAGACTTTTATTACATTTATATTGTTTGTGTTATTTTTTTGGGGTAGAGGAATGCTGCTTTTTTATTAATATGTTTTTTAAACAATATATTCATGCTTTAGTAACTAAAACAGTGCATATCTCACATATTTGTTAATTTTTTTAAATATTGTTACTTTTTTAAATATTTATATTTTTAGTTTTTTCTAAAAGCATTTACTTCCATTTATGAAATACATTTAATGTGTATTTGCATTATTAGGCTATAGTGCATCTTAACACCCTTCCCCAATGTTTTGGTAGACTGGATTTAGTATGGTAAATGTGATTAACCCCATGTGTGCACTTATCACAATCTTTGTTGGACTGGAGATACATTAGTAAATCTCACTCCTCCAGCCCCTTACTTGTATATACATTTTCCTCAATGTTTCTTTGAGTGGAGTTACAATACTAAATCTGACACCCTCCTCTACAATGTAAGCACCTTCCCCAAAGTTTGTTAGACTGAATTTTGAATAACAAATTAGACCACCGTCCCACCAAATATACATTTACCCAAATGTTTGTTTGACTGGAGTCAGACTAGTAAATGTGCCCTTCAATGTGTGTACTTATTTTTATAATACATTTATTGTGATCTATAATTTTTTGTTAAAATGTATTTTTTAAATTAATTAATATTTTTAAGCTATGTGCAATGTTAAACATAACTTTAACATTAATAAAGGGCTGTTGACTATATTTTAACTACTGTAATATTTTGTAATAACTTTTATTTGAATTTATTATAATGTTATTTGCTATTAAATAATAAAAAAACTTACCACAATAATGTCGATATTTTGGACCACAATATTTTGGTACTAATTATTTTTGTACTTTCAATCAATCAAGCAGGGTTGGTAGATCACAGCTACTCACCCGCAAGGGTCTCAAGGCGCTAGGGTGAAGGGAGGACAGCTCCTTTGAGTGCTGGGTCATCCAAAGAGCAAGGTCTTGATGTCCTTTCTGGAGAAGTGTAGGAACTTGCCAGAGGTAGAGGTCGTTCCAGGCCTTGGCTGCGAAGTAGGAGAAGGACGTTCCTCCTGTTATAGTCCTGTAGATGCGTGACATGGTGGCCAGAGAAAGTTCAGCTGTTCGGAGGTGTTTCTTGGATGCTTGGAGGGAGAGGCAGTTGTTCAGGTATGCTGGTCCGATGTTGTAGCAGGCCTTGTATGCGTGAGTGAGGAGCTTGAAGGTTATTCTTTATTTGGGGAGCCAGTGGAGATTGCGGAGGGGTTGAGTGATGTGGTTGTGATGGGGGATGTCTAGGATCAGTCTGGCTGCGGCATTCTGGACGGTCAGGAGTTTGCAAAGTACTTTCTTGTTTATTCCGGCGTAGAGAGTTTTCAACTGCTGAGGGCGTGCATGACCATTTTTCTGGACTCGGATGGTGATCCATTTGAATATTTTTCAGAGTATGCTTAGGGTGTTGAAACAGGCAGAGGATACAGCATTGATCTGGTGGTTCATCGTGAGCAATGAGTCTAGTATGATGCCGAAGTTTCATGCGTGGTCCTTCGGGTGGGAGGGTTTCTGAGGGCGGGGGCCACCAGGTGTCATCCCATGAGAAGGGGGTGGAGCCAAGTATGAGGACTTCTGTTTTTTCAGAGTTGAGTTTCAGCCAGCTCTTCTTCATCCAATTGGCGACGGCTTTCATCCCTTCTTGGAAGTTGTGTCTGGTGACGTTGGGTTTTGTCGGTGAGGGAGAGGATGAGCTGGGTGTCATCGGCGTAGGATTAAATATGTACAGAAAATCAATATCACTGTGGTCAATGTTTTGATCACTATATTTTCGAATAATAATATTTTTGTAATCCATATTGTGTCTCATGAACTACTGTGATTACGTCTTATGAATTAAGGGCAGAATGTTGTTATATATGTTTTTTACTGTAAAACAAAACTAGTCCTTTTTTTAAAAGTTTCAATGTAGATCCCTTGGGTTGCATTGAAGCACACCGTCCATGTGTTAAGTGCAGCACGTAAGTATATTTTTAGGGCCCATGTGTTGCTAATAGACTATAAACACAAGTATGTAAACAAATGTATTAACAGCCTTGAAAAATACCCATGCATTATTTGTCGCAACAGATGAAACATGTCTCAGGTTGGGCTTTTCCACATGCGAAACCCTGCAGAATATGTATGTAGCATTTGAAGAATAAGGAATGGTCATCAACACAGCATAAAATGATGCATAGTTTAAATAACCGAACAGCAAGATACAAAATAGGTTTATAGCTAAATGTTAGTGATCTTCTGTTGCTATTTTTAAATGAAGATTTAATAAGTGTCAGTACTACAGGCAATCCCTGAGTAGCCATAAACACAAGTCACTCAGTCACAGCTGTCCTTAAAATGCATCTGAGGGCTTGGGGTCCATGTTTGTTCTTACTTTAGGACTCATGGCACTTTTGATATGCCCGGTCATATACTACACCCTAACTAAAAACCTACATTTGATCCTAAGCGCTTACCTCAATGAAAAGACAGGCTCCTAAAACATGCAATCAAAAAAAATCAACCAGAGGGAGAACCATGTTTCATTCAGAACCCAGCCCTTACTCCCAAGGTCACCTCTTAGATGCAAGATCATGACTTATACAGAAGGCCACAACAACACCAGAGCTGCAGCACTAGAGACTTCTTCAACAACATCACCACAACTAAAGGCGGAAGCCAAACTTTCACCACTAAACCACATCCTAGTGAAAAGATCGCGACCAAACTACAAGAGCACACACAATCCACAAAACCACACAGGAACACACTTTACCCTCAAAACCACCCCTCTGAGCAGGGTGTTGGCCCACCATTTCCATGCATTTAGGTGCCATTTACAATTGCAGAATATATGTATAGTTTTTGTTGAGTTTGTGTGCATAGATGACACCTCTATATGCAAACTTTGCTCTGTGAATCACCTGTGAGTATTGAGTGTAAAGTTACAGCTTTATGCATGCATGAGTCACACTTGCGGAGAGAAAATGTTGATTGTATAGGGTCCCGTATGTATATGCCTTGGTAACATCAAAACAATCTGCATACTGTGGGGTTCTGACTAATGCAGAGCAACCAACAACAAAAAACTCTAATTTATGCCACATTAGGAAACCTCTGGGGGCGTGTTGTGCAATTACAGGCATTTAATGCTTTCAAATTATAAAGCAATCAGAGACAGGCGCCCAGCGGTGCTGTATTCACCTAAGTCATCAGCGCTTGGACAGATAAAGCGCACTATAATTTTAGAGGAGCGGGCAAGCTGATGGGAGCCCCCGCCCTGGCTTCTACAACGCCATCTCTGAGATCATCGTCCCCTTGGCTATGGACTCCAAGCACTACATCCACCACCGCAACCCCTACTTCCACCTAGACAATCCCAATGACGCCAACACTGCCAACCTCCTAGAAAGCATTAAAACATTGGAAACATGCATGTGGTCACCAGTCCCACTCACTGTGCAGAACACATCCTGGACCCAATCTTGACAGCCAGTGACAAAATCAAATTCAGCCACACCACCGAACTCACATGGCCAGACCACAGCACCATCAACTTCAGCCATCAACCTCACTACAACCCAGCTCCACGTACCTCAACCCGGCCCACCACAGATGGAACAAAATCACCGAGACCTAATGAGCTGCTGCCCTCAACACCACCAGACCCTACGCCACCAGCAATCTTGAGCTAACCATCCAACTAGATCGCCAACTGCGCCAACAGTATCGCTGGCCAGCACCAGCAGACCCAGCAAACACGCCATCTCTTTCACAGCCAAACTCTGAGCCTCCAAACTTGAGTGTAAGCAACTGGAGAGATGATGGTGCTCCAGCGGGAACCCCTCAGAACTCACCACCTTCAGATCTGCCCTCAGCACATACCACCACCATCTCAAGGAAGCCAAAAAGGATGCTCTAACCACCCGTATTGAGGCAAGCTCCAATCACAAAAAAATAACTTCTGCATCGTCAGAGAATTCTCCTGCCTGTCTAATACCGAGACCACCATCTGTCCCTCCCAAGACCTCTGCAACTCCCTGGCAGACCAATCCCCAAACAAGATAGCAGACATCTTCAGCAACTTCGCCCCATAGCCAACCACCCTAAGCCACCTCCTAACACACACTGATACCTCCCAAAGCCACCTCACCAATTGGACACCGATCACCACGCCAATCACCACAGCAATCATGACCTCCATTCACTCCGGAGCACCGACAGGCCCCTTCCACCACCACACCTTCAACCTGGGACAGAAGGAAATCAGCAGTGCACTCACCAACATCCTTAATGTATCCATCACCTCTGCCACAGTCCCTGATGCCTGGAAACATGAAGAGGTTAAACCCCTCCTGATAAAACCCTCCGCCGACCCAAGAGAGCTGAAGAACTACCACCTAATCTTGCTGCTTCCCTTCCCAGCCAAGGTCCTGAAAAAAGTAATCATCGCCAGCTCACGGATCACCTGGAAGGAAACAACCTACTGGATGCCTCTTAATCCGGCCTCCACTCCAACCACATGATCGAGACCGCCCTAATAGCTACAACTGACGACGTCAGATCCATCCTCAACCGTGGTTAGTCAGCAGCCCTGATCCTCGGCAACTTCTCAGCATGCTTGAACACTGTATCACACCACACGCTCATCACCAGACTCCACCACATCGGCATTAGAACAAACGCTCTCAAGTGGATCGCCTCCTTCCTCACAGGATGCACACAGAGATTCTGACTACCACCCGTCACCTCTGAACACAAGAGCATCATCGGCGGCGCCCCCCACAGATTTTCTTTCAGGCCACCCTCTTCAAAACCTACAGGACACCATTGGTTGACATCATCCGCACCGACAGACTCAACATCGTCCCATACGTTGACGGCACCCAACTAATCCTCTCTCATGGAAGACACCACAACCACCACATCTAAATTCCAGAGTAATTTTGCTCTGTGGCAGAATCAAACTTACTGCAGAATTTCTAACCCTAGTTGGCATGTTTTTTTTAACACCCAAAAACCTTCTGGTTGATATCTATCCTCTAAAAGGTGCCTAAGATCCATATTTGTGTTTCTTCAATTGATTTACTTTACTGTAAATAAAGTCCTACTTGTTTTAAAGTAGTTACTTAAACTGGATATTCGGTATAATGTGTATGATTATGGTGCCATGTCGTATCTGAGTCCCAAAACTTCTATCACCTACTGTCAAGGGACTAGCTAGGTGAGATTGGGAGAAAACTGTCTAACTGGGTTTGTATGTGTTCTAGGAGAGAAAGGGATTCCTGAGAAGAGGTGTAAAATAAACAAGAGATCACTTGAAGGCTGTAAGGAGAGCAGGACTGGAGTTCTGCAGAAAAACTATGAAGATAACACAAGAAAACAACAGGAAGGTAAAGCAGGGAAATATTCAACATACAACCATAATGATGGTCTGCTCCTAGGGTGGGATCTCTCTGTGAGTGTCGTTGCGTGGGTGAGTGGCGTTGCGTGTGTGAGTGGCGTTGCGTGTGTGAGTGTTGTTGCGGGTGAGTGTGGCGTTGCGGGTGAGTGTGGCGTTGCGGGTGTGAGTGGCGTTGCGGGTGTGAGTGGCGTTGCGGGTGTGAGTGGCGTTGCGGGTGTGAGTGGCGTTGCGGGTGTGAGTGGCGTTGCGTGTGCGAGTGGCGTTGCGTGTGGCGTTGCGTGTGCGAGTGGCGTTGCGTGTGCGTGAGTGGCGTTGTGTGTGCGTGACTGGCGTTGCGTGTGCGTGACTGGCGTTGCGTGTGCGTGACTGGCGTTGCGTGTGCGTGACTGGCGTTGCGTGCGTGAGTGGCGTTGCGTGACTGGCGTTGCGTGCGTGAGTGGCGTTGCGTGCGTGAGTGGCGTTGCGTGCGTGAGTGTGGCGTTGCGTGTGTGAGTGTGGCGTTGCGTGTGTGAGTGTGGCGTTGCGTGTGTGAGTGTGGCGTTGCGTGTGTGAGTGTGGCGTTGCGTGTGTGAGTGTGGCGTTGCGTGTGTGAGTGTGGCGTTGCGTGTGTGAGTGTGGCATTGCGTGTGTGAGTGGCGTTGCGTGTGTGAGTGGCGTTGCGTGTGTGAGTGGCATTGCGTGTGTGAGTGGCGTTGCGTGTGTGAGTGGCGTTGCGTGGTTGAGTGGCGTTGCGTGGTTGAGTGGCGTTGCGTGGTTGAGTGGCGTTGCGTGGTTGAGTGGCGTTGGGTTGTTGAGTGGCGTTGGGTTGTTGAGTGGCGTTGGGTTGTTGAGTGGCGTTGCATGTGGGAGTGGCGTTGCATGTGGGAGTGGCGTTGCATGTGGGAGTGGCGTTGCATGTGGGAGTGGCGTTGCATGTGGGAGTGGCGTTGCATGTGGGAGTGGCGTTGCATGTGTGAGTGGCGTTGCATGTGTGAGTGGCGCTGCATGTGTGAGTGGCGCTGCATGTGTGAGTGGCGTTGCATGTGTGAGTGGCGCTGCATGTGTGAGTGGCGCTGCATGTGTGAGTGGCGCTGCATGTGTGAGTGGCGCTGCATGTGTGAGTGGCGTTGCATGTGTGAGTGGCGTTGCATGTGTGAGTGGCGTTGCATGTGTGAGTGGCGTTGCATGTGTGAGTGGCGTTGCATGTGTGAGTGGCGTTGCATGTGTGAGTGGCGCTGCATGTGTGAGTGGCGCTGCATGCGTGAGTGGCGCTGCATGTGTGAGTGGCGCTGCATGTGTGAGTGGCGTTGCATGGTTGAGTGGCGTTGCATGGTTGAGTGGCGTTGCATGGTTGAGTGGCGTTGCGTTGCTGCGTGGCGTTGCGTGGTTGAGTCGTTGCATGTGTCAGAGGCTAAATGTAGCACAGGGAGACCTCCAGCGGTAAGACAATCAAAAACAACTTAGAAAACATTTCACAGTATGAAAAGATCAAACTCATGAACAAGCGGGATACACCTCAGCTAAAAATCATGATAAATAACAACACACATTAGAAGTGAAACTGCAAGTACAGAAGGACCAGCTTTGCTTGTTTAAAACTCCCACTTCAGGCAGATGAGTGTAATGTGTAAAGCGTCTTGTGCACATGAGCAGATCATGGAGTCTGAGAATGGCAGCCGAAGCAAATACAAACAAGAGGAATGACTGTGAGGCGCATTGGTGTGAAGCACATTAAAGGGCTTCTCCTCCCCTAATTAGGTGAGGAGAAGCCGTTTCGGGAAACTGAAAGTACGGCCGGCCTTTGGCCGGCCATGAATAATTAGGGGAGGGGAAGCCCTTTGATGTGCTGGGCTGGCTGGCCCTGAATGCGCGTGCAGGTTATCACGTGGTTCACGTGAACAGCATGAAAACCGCGGGGCTGAAAGCCCTTTGGTTTGAAGATGTTTTCGCCACTTGAATTCTCGCTCCGCTCGATGCGCTTGCGCAGATCGATAGGTCGCGAGACCTAAAAAACCAGAAACAGGGTTCAAGGAAAAGCAAGACTCAAATCAAGGTCAGGAACAGGACTGGAATATACAGAGCTGAAATACTGAAAACAAGGCTAGGAAAGATATGCACTTAAACAAGGAGAGACAGACATATTGAGACAAACAGAACACAAAGCAAGGAGTCTGCATCTAACAGAAGAGTGCAGACAAGAGGGTAGGGACACTGGCTAACACGGGAACAGAGATGCAGGGCAACAAGTGACAGAGACAGATGCCACAATAGAGCCACAAACAGGTTCAGGAAGTAAGGGAAACAGAATCAAAGAACACGCCTGGAATGACAGTAGCAAGAACACAACCGAGTCATCATCATCATAAATAACTTTATTCGATTCGAAAAGAATCATAAAAGTATACAATTTTAACATACAAAAATTCACAAACGGTATTTCTTATCCAAAGGCTCAGGCAAACAGCATACGAGAAATCACAGACACATTATCAATGGACATTATCTTCTATAAAAAACTTGTATAAATCATTCCAATAATTCTAAAAATACTAACCTGCTAAAATACATCTAAAAAACACAATCTGACCTATATAAAGTGCACTGTGCATTTTAAATTAAAATATCACATATGTAAATTAGTTAGCCACTCCTGCCAACCCACTTGATTTTACAACCATAGTTGAATATTTACATATTTTATGAACTATAAAGGCCATTATAAAATGTTGCTATACATTATCATTCTATGGCATCACATATATAAGAAGGTTAGCCTCTCACACCAACCTACTTAGTTTTTATAGAATACCTACCAAGGAGTGTGCAAATAAAATTTATGTATCCATATAATATATCAGTTTCATTAGTTTCCTTTTCTTGCAATCTAAAATACAAGATATCAAAACCAGTTTATCCTGCTATTAGTGACGATTTCTGAGTCCAAGGTGGCTCGGCAGACGTCAAATGCGAGGTGCTGTGGCCGGGGCTCACAGGATGAAGATAGCTGGAGGCTCCAGGGAGGAGCACAGGTGCAGGGAGAGCCGGGTGCAAGGAATCAGAGAACCACCAATGAAGGGAAGGCTGAACTAGGACCTGGAAAGGAAACGGTTGGCAAAACCAGGAGGCGGGAAACAGATAAGCCAGGAACAGGGGAGGGATTGGAGCCAAGAGAGAAAAAGGTCCAGGGTGTTGGTATAAAAGGGTCAGAATAACCGTAGGATCTGGGCACCAAGCGAGTCCACAGAGAAGCAGCACATATTCAGGGCATGGCTTGGAGACAGAAAGGACTACAGGAACCATGATGCATGAGAAATCTGGTTCAGAAGCCTGGACTGGAATATGAAGTGGAACAGAGACCTGGACTAGAAGGTGAAGTGAAACTAAATATAGTAAGTGTTGATGCGCTATTGGCCAAACCTGATATAAAGGCAGGATCGCAAATGGCCCTCGTGAGCGACACCTAGTGGCAGGACGGTGGAATCCTGACACTTACAGGAGTAAGCCTTGACTACTGGCCTTAAATGCCCTAGAGTAAAGTATGCAGTAGTACATGTACTTGGTCATTCCCTTGGGGAGCAAGTAATCTGTAGGCCTCGGACACCAGTAGTAAATGACAGGCAGACCCCCATAACTGCCAAAGGGCTCGGAAACACAGCCTCATAGTCCCACTCGCAAGAATCTTACACGCGCTGGCTTGGTGGTAATTGCTGCCATGGCAGACGTGCTGAAACTAACACCAACTTGAAGATTATCACCAGTTAGTGAATAAGCATGACACAAAACCAAACAAATGTATACATTTTAATGACAAACATTTTGGTAATTTATCCATGTTTAGAAATACTCTTGTTTGGGCCTTGGACACTTTATTGACTAGCATTGCAAGTGTGCCCTAAGGTATAGCCTGCATTGCCCTTAGGTAAGCTGGGCTTAGTACAAGTAGGCCTTTGTCTTAACCCCTCCCCTGCTGGTGACGGAACCACTCCGTCATCAGCCCTGGTCGCTCTGTGCTGATGACAGAGCAGTTCCGTCACGGCCTGCTTGGAACGCCTGCACGGATTCCGCGCCTGCGCTGAGCGTTCCATTGAGCGGGCGGGGCCATAACAGAACCGCTCCGTAATGAGCACAGCGCAACCGCGGCTGGTGACGGAGCGGTTCCGTCACCAGCATGGGCGCACCGCGCGGCCCCCCCGCCCACTTAGCACTGCGGCGGAATAGCCGCAGCAGTGAAGGGGATAAAGTAGCTGCCTTAGAGTGCTGTGAGGGCTCAAGTAATGCACATGAAACCTGTAGTATCTCCCCCTCTGCCCCTACCTGTCAGCTACTCACATTTGCCAACTCTGTGGCTTTTGAGGCAAGGTGTTACAGGTACTTCGGGAGCAGTGAGAGGTATGTGCACGCCTGGTACCCGATTTGTGTTGTGTTCACCCAATGACATTACACATTGAAGGAACTCAGGGCCATGATTTTATTGGGTCTTTTTTCTTGGTGACGTGCAGCTGTCCAGATGTGATGACGTTTTTGCATCTAGCACTCCTATGAGTAAAGGCAGCAGTATTGGCTTATTTGTCCCTCTAAAAAAAAGGAGTGGAATGAATGTATTATTTAATATTTACTTTGAATGTAAAATGTTACTCTCTTTTTAATTTTCTTTCTGTCTCTCCTCCAAAGAGACTTCTTTAATTCCAATGATTTCACACACACAATGTTAAAAAGATACAAGAATATATATGTTTTTGTATTGAGGGCTTTTACCCTCTGAATAAAATACAAAGAACCACAGGCTCTGCAATCTCTCCATAAATTAACATTCCAGGTCCTTGGACAATCCATTACTTACATTTACGTCAGTCTCTTTGTCCTGTATGGGGATCAGCGACTGGCCAGTGGCCAATTCTCCTGTTGGGTTTCCAAATTGTTAATAATTCTCTTTTAAAATTAATGATGTTATTCTGCATGTCATGAGCAATGAATATAGCTGGTGGCACTTGGGTATTCTAGTAAATTGTGGAGATTTAAAGATCGCCCTGCCCAAATATTTTGACTAAAATATAAACTACAAAATTGAGAAAATAGGTATCTAGTAGCAAGAATTTTAAGTAGTAATGGTTAAAGGGAGAGTGTCTGTGTAAATGTAAATGTAAATTGACACTTGTATAGCGCACTACTCACCCGCAAGGGTCTCAAGGCGCTTGTACGAATACCGCTGTGGAAACCATCCTGGCTTTACCTGTGAGGCGTCCACTCCTGGGCCCCCCAAGGTGAAGCCAGGCATCCTTAGCGTTGTGGGGGCCGTTGTGGAGATTAATCAAGCTATTGCCCAGGGTCACAGAGTGGGACTCCATGATTGGAATAGGCACCGAGGCGAGAATTATCAGGTCTGTGGAATTTTGAGCCCAAGACCCGCCGAGGCGGGGAATTGAACCCTGGTCCCGGGCTAGACCTCTGCATCAGGGTCTGCTGCTCGATTCACACAGTGACTTTTGATGTTCATTTTGAATGCTTGTAATTAAAAATCTGTATTCAAAACCCAGGATAAACACAGGATATGCATGTGATGAAATAGCTTTCTGTCAATGTTAGGAGACACTGTGCCCTATGATGAGTTTGCCGGTCCATAGGACCGCTATACTCGCGGTGGGGGTGCGTGGGTGGTCGGGGACCACGGAACCAGCGATCCGACCACCGATTTACGAGTACGGCAGTCGTAGCAATATGAGACCGGCACAACCACCAGGGATCCAAGATCCCTGGCGGTGGTGTGGCGGTCAGGGGAAGCCACATGCGTAGTGGTGATGCTGCGGCACTGCCATGCATATTACGAGCTTCCCCACCACCAGCGTTTTCAAGAAGGTGAGCCCGCCCGGAAGAGGCTGGCAGTGGAGAAACAAAAGGGCCCTACAGGTCCCCCTGTTGCCTCTGTGCATGGGGGTGCAGGCAAGGGGTCATATGTGCCCCCCCTGTGTGCATGCACCACTGGTCCATAACGGCGCCTCAGTCCATGCCGTGCAGGAACGTGCATTGGCGGTCCGGCTGGGATGCATTTCTAAGGCTCACTTATGAGCCTTTAACATGCACCGCCGTGGGACTGCCACACCGCCCGCCAGACCACGTAAATACTCGTAATCTGGCGTGCAGGGGGCGACCGACTTTCGTGGTCCTGGGGCGGCGGGGTGCTGGCGTGGCAGCCCGCTCCACGACTGCCACAGCCGTAATCAGGCCCTTTGTACTCAGTTGCACTTGAACATGGCAGATGGTTTACCTTGGCACTTTAGAGGGAAGACTATAAAGTGGTCTCAGTCAGAAAGCTGGACGGGCCTTGACAACCCTGGGCTCATGTTTTTTTAAGCTGCCCTTGTTTCTGTGAGTGACAGCGTCGGAGGAAAAGTTTCACAAATTGTCGATGGTGTTAAGAGATGGGCACTCATTGTCACTCATATTGCAATAAATTATTGTTGGGTAATGATATTTAAGAGACAGCACCAATTTCGAAACAGCACCAACCCGTCGAAGGCTATCTTCAAGGCCGTGAAAGATCTCATGGCGAAGCGGACGACCCCTGTGGCCGTGAGCTCCATCTCCCATTGCGAATCCCTTGCTTCTTACTTTTTGGGAAAAGTCCAAACCATTTATCGGACATTCCCTAGCATAGGGATCGACCTGGGAAGTTCCAATGGGATACCTCACCAGTTTACCCTGCTCTTTTTTCCCCCCTCTTACCTCGAATGAGTTTGACAAGCTTGCGTTGCAAGTTAAATCTGGTTCTCCATCGGATCCAGTAAGACCTGCTCTCTTCAGAGATCAGGCCTTCATGGGACGCCCTGCTGTGTGTTCCCTTGTCAACCTCTCCCTGGAATCGGGTGTAGTTCCAACTAAGTGGAAGCAGGCGGTGGTATCCCCGATCATCAAAAAACCCTCCCTGGACCCGTCTAAGCCTGAAAGTTACCGTCCCATCTCGTTGCTACCCTGGCCGGCAAAGATAACAGAGGCTCATGTCAATCTGGCCCTGTCAGAACATCTAGCCCGGACCAACGCCCTCGACCCCACACAAAATGGCTTCCGTGCTGGGCACAGCACGGAGACCGCTCTTCTTGTGATGGTGGAACATCTCCGTGCGAGGTTGGATGCTGGTCAATTGGCGGTGCTGATATTATTAGATCTCAGCGCCGCCTTCGACACGGTATCTCACAGCTTCCTCCGGCATCGGCTCGAGGAGATTGGTGTCGGTGGTCAGGCGCTGCAATGGTTCCGCTCCTTCCTCAGCAATCGTTCTTTCTGTGTTGCCATCTCTCCCTTCAAGTCCAACTTCCAGCCTCTGGCCATGGGGGTTCCGCAGGGGTCCTCGCTGAGCCCCACGTTGTTTAATCTTTACGTGAGACCGCTGGCTGATGTCGCTAGGCAGTGGATGACAGGGGGAACCCATTAACCCAAAAGGTACCTGGGTAAAGAAGACTCAATTTATAAGGAACTGGTACCCTGGTTCTGTGGTTTATATTCTTAGTTGTAGCAATAGGAAATAAGGACAAAGTATCCCCTATTTAGTATTCATATTACTATGACCACAATTTATATATTTTTCATACAATCTCATGTCTCGTCATGAACCGCACCACGCTTTTAGAATTTCACTAAATGATTTTTTATTTTATCAAATGAAAAGATTTTTTACTTTATATATTTCATTTTCAATTTCAAACATTTGTATATACATATATTCTTTATATATACACAAGAAAAGCCCTTCGTTTCAAAATTAGGATGTCTCACTAAAAAAATTAAACAAGACATTCCTATAGAGATCTAACAGACTTATGTGAGGGAACAACAGGTATATATTATTCAAACCCAGTATCTTTTTAAATCCCCCAACAAATTATTTAAATTAATCAAGTTTTTTTTCAATCTGGTGTCTCTTTAAAGTCGACGCGTTTCAGCCAATCGATTCTGGCCTCTTCAGGACTAGGGCTATTCGTAATCCATCTCGGGTTCAAGATCATCTGGGGCCGGGAGTCATCTTCGTGTTAATTCAGGTTTCCTCTCTTTCACTAATCTTTGTTTTTATCAAGTTCGTGAATTTTGCTAATGCGCTGCCGGTGCTTGGATTCACGAACTTGATAAAAACAAAGATGGATTACGAATAGCCCTAGTCCTGAAGAGGCCAGAATCGATTGGCTGAAAAGCGTCGATTGGCTGAAACGCGTAGAATGATGCTGTGCCCGCCCTTGCGAAGAACTGCCCATCACCAAGGCTATCCTACCGCCCGCTGGGGTGGTTTTAACAATAATACCCGGCCGTCCGGTGAATGATGTCGCAATGGATCTCAATACCTGGTGTGACATCATCTAACATTTTAGAATGCCTGGATAAAATGCCTGGAACATTCTAGAATGCCTGGATGAAATGCCTGAAACATTCCAGAATGCCTAGATGAAATGCCTGGAACATTCTAGAATGCCGGGATAAAATGCCTGGAACATTCTAGAATGCCGGGATAAAATGCCTGGAACATTCTAGAATGCCTGGAACATTCTAGAATGCCTAGATAAAATTACACTCACTGTACAGGTGTAGATTCCGTGCTTAATTTGAGCCAGTGGTTGCCGGTGGGGGCCACACGCACTCATTTTTGGGAACCGGCACTTATTTTTCCTCATCAAACATATCCCGAGAGCAATAGAAGGAAAACACGCATGGGTAAAAAGAGTAGGAAGAAAAAGACAGAAAACTGTCCCAGAGAAAGCTGGAACCTGCAAGGGTGAGATAAGAGGGCAGGGAGTGTCTGGTGGTGGATTAGAGAGGCATGAGGTGCATGAAAGACTGCCCAGGACTGGTAATTGGCACGCCGTCGCCGACATTTAATAGCACCGGCCACTGGGCTTCTGAGGGGAGCTTTGGGCACCGCCACTCATTCTTTCACAAATTAAGCACTCAGTAGATTTACAAGTTTTCTTATGAATAGATGCCACAGTGGTTGGGATAATGGCTCTCCCAGAAGCCATCTTTAAGTATTTATTAGACAGTCCGTACCCATTTAAAGCTTGAGGCAGTGTTTAGTCAGATAAGTACAATCCATATTCATTTATAAGCCATGCCAAACACACACTAATGGAAATGTTTGCAGCATTAAACAACAATTTAGAGATTAAAATGTAGGCAAGTGATAATTAGAAGAAACACGCAACCATTCGAAGATCACATGTCTGGATTCCATTAATACACAGCAGCGAGACATCTCAATTATTAGCCGAGTCAGGACACATGAGATTAAATCACATCAATTACCAATAGTCTTTCTCCAGGAGAATTCTTAAAGCTATTTATTTCATATAATTTCGATTTACACATACAAAAAGCCCGATTTGTGAGTGCGAGGCGTATTTTACATTTAGAAAAAGTGGGTTTTCACTTGTAAATGGATTTACTTTCAGAAAGATTTGATCTATGAACAGGGGTGCTGGGTGGGCGGGGCTTGGATATCTAAAGGCACATATAGTAAAGAAAACAAGCATTGGCATAGCCAATAGGTCTCGCCTTTGGGACCTTATGTGTTTAGCCAGAACTTTGGGCTATGTTGTAGAGCATTGTAGCTGCTGTGCATTATGCTGAAAACTTATAATAAAAAGTGTTAAGCATTTTTGTTACCTTTATACAAACAAAGGCAGCATTAACTGCAACTGAAAAACCTGATCAAAAAAAGATTTAACATAAAAATTGTCTTCTACTTTTTAAACATCCAGAAACGTGCACATTTGTGGGTATTCATAAACATTTTTCTGAACCTTTGCCATTGTGCTGAAAGTTTGCTATTTAGGGGCCCTTTGGGTTTGGCTCAGAAGGGTCTTTGCCAGGCCTTAATTTGTCAAAAAACAACTGCCAGGACAGGATACTTCTCAGTAGACCACTGCAGCTGGCACCTCCCCATGTCTGTGCCAGTGCTGCCAAATGCCACCGGCACTGGTACCTCCTGCCCATCACACTAATCCGAATTTGAGAGTTTTGACTATTCCACGTCACCTATAGGTTCAAGAATGGCCTGCACTGACATTTTTTTTTTATGTATTTCACATTTTTAAAACTACTGCAGAGGCGCTTTGTTTACAAATAGATTGACATCACCACTATGTGGCAGGCTGTCATAAATACGTGCCAGTCTTAAGAAATAAAAGGCTGCGGATGAGCACTGGCAAACACCGGCACAAATTAAAGTACTGTCTCATCAAAGCCCTGACTCCTCTAACCCATTTAGACTTGAGAGCGTGGCTACGTTTCAGTTGGCACAGCCTCGCCCACTCATTGGTGGGAACCATTGACCTGCCAGCTTGTCCAGCATTGTGGCACAAGGGCAAAGTGAGGATTTAGGGCAGGGCAATTGTCACAACATTTCCATCCCCAGGCCGGCTATATTAGGCAGGGGGGCCTGGACCTGGGAGTATGGAACTGAAGAACAGTGTCAGAACAATGTCTGACACACACAGTATGCCTTAAACTTTATTTACTTAAAATTTGGTCTATTAGAGTTAATGAAAAGAAAACCTTCAACCAATGGACAATATTTTTGTAAAATATATATGGAACACAATAGACAACGTTCCTGCAAATGATATTCTGACATGCGACCGGGCAGTCACAACAAGTAATGCCCCAATATAGACAACTCTGCACCTCTTGGTCATTGTGTTTTTTTTTTAAATTAAACTCTCACTTTGGAGTTGTTTTTTGAAAAACAAAAATCTTTGTCAATGAGGTGGGGGAGGGGCTTGGGGCCCCAACAATAGAGCGACAATTTGGCAAAGTGCTCAGCTCAGCGGCATTGTTCTGAAGGCAGAGATCCCCCCCCCCCCCCCCCCCCCAGCCAGTTTGGGATTTCTTAATATGATGGGTTAAAGACCCTCTCACGCCTGTCAGGGAGAGGAGGAATTCATCCCTTTCTACAGGAGGAAGATGGTACCCGTAAAATTGGTTGGATTTTACCTGTGGGAAAATGTTTTTATCTGGTGCATTTGCACTGGTGAGTTTCTCGTGCACAAAAGTGTGTATTTTCAAATGAAAACATTGTAATTCACTATTTTTTTCGCAGGAGTACATCTGGAAACCTGCAACTGTCTAAGGTTACAAGGCATTATTAGGAAAACTTGTTTGAATTCAAGAAAAGTTAGGAATCTTCACCCGTGTAGGGACAGAAACCTTGCACTAGTGACGTGCAATAGAGTCTGTGGCCGAGGGTAGCTGGATCTCTGTGCGCATGTGCGGCGGTAGCTTCCAGCACACCTGGAGACGGATTTGCAAGCTTGCTGGGACCGTGGACGTGTGTTGTGCATCCAGGCCAGGAAGGAGGGCGGGGCTTCCTGGATGAAGCTAGGGCAGTGAAAGCCTTTGCACTGACCCGTGTCTCCGTAAACCCTGCGGAAGGCACGGGAGTGGCGCTTTTACCATTCACCAGTGATTACTGAATAGAGGGCTGGGCGAGAGAGTGAGAGCAGGGAGCCATCTGTACTTCAAATCACTCACCTGCAGCCTGCAACACTCTCTACAGGCGTGGAACCAAATCAGACTCCACCTCCCCTTGGAAATACCACTTCTGATCTAAGATGCTGTATTCGGGGTGTCTTACAAGGGTCTACCGCCAGAGGCCGCTCTCCCCCCCCCCCTGTTCTAACGACTTGTCACCTTCCACCTCTGTAATGTGGCCTCACTGCAATGACTCACTTGAAGGGACCATTCTCTTCCTCTCAAGTTCCTTCAGAGCGGATGGAGTCCTCCGTGGCCGTGACTTCCGGGAAGATCGACCCAGGAGCAGGGCTGGGAGCGTCTCAGGATGAACCCTCAGGCGTCGAGGTAACAGCGCACCAGAAAATCACCACTTCCGAGTAAAGTGATCTTCCGTCAATTGTCCATTTTCCATGTTCATTATTCTAAGTTTGGTGTTTAGAACTCCGACAGGCAGCAGTTGTGTGACACGTGACGGGACGTTTTTAGTGATACATTGGCCAGAGGAATGCTGGGACTTGTAGTCTTTTGTATCATCGATTGTAGTTTCACAGGGGGCTTAGTATATCAATTTACTGTATCAGGGTGGTTTTCTGGCTCAGCGGCTCTGCTCAGTCATCCTTTGGCAATGATGATCGTGCTCAAAGAGGGACGTCCAAAGCCGCCATATTGTTCTACCACAGCTCCCAAGTTTTCCAGATCCATGCATGACTAATTAGTGCAGTCAAATTTTTCCATCAATCTCTGGCAATTCAATCAATCAATCAATCACTGCATTTCTAAAGCGCACTACATACCTGTGAGGGCCTCAAGGCGCTGTGGGGGGGGCTACTGATCGAAGAGCCAGGTCTTGAGGAGTCTTCTGAAGGCCAGCAGGTCCCACGTCTGTCGTAGGCTGGTGGGGAGAGCGTTCCAGGTCTTGGCGAGGTAGGAGTACGATCTGCCGCCAGCGGTGGTCTTCCGGATATGAGGGCGGTCTCGGTGCTGTGGTTGCTGCGAAAACCGGATTGGGAGGGGTCCAGGATGTTGTTGTCTTCGAGGTAGCGGGTTAGCTGTTTGTTGACAATCTTCTCTGTCACTTTTGCCGGGAGCAGGGAGATGGGCCGTAAGTTCTTGAGGTCCTTGGGGTCCGCCTTGGGCTTCTTCAGAAAGGCGTTGATCTCGGCGTGCTTCCAGCTTTCCGGGAAAGTTGCTGTCTTGAAGGAACTGTTGATTGTTTTTTAGAGGTGGGGCGCGATGGTTGTGCTGGCTTTGTTGAAGACGTGGTGAGGGCAGGGGTCAGATGGGGATCCGGAGTGATGAAGTTCATGATTTTGATGGTGTCTTCGTCGCTGACGTTGGACCAGGCGGTCAGGTGGCTGGTGCGGGTGGTGGTCGCAGGGGTGGTGGACTCGGTGGTGGGTGCGGGGGTGTGGGAGTTGAAGCTCTCGTGGATGTCGGTGATCTTGCGGTGAAAGAAGGCGGCCAGGGTGTCGTACAGGTCTTGTGATGGTGGGATGTCGTTGGTGTTGGAGCTGGGGTTGGAAAGTTCTTTCACGATGCTGAAGAGCTCTTTGGTGTTGTGTGCGTTGTTGTCTAAGCGGTCCATGAAGGCGGTCCTCTTGGCGGTCCTGATGAGTTGGTGGTGTCTGCGGGTGGCGTTCTTGTGGGCTGTGTGGCTGTCTGGTGTTTGGTCGTGGAGCCATTTCTTCTCCAGCTTCCGACAGGTGCGCTTGGAGATCCGGAGGTCTTCGGTGAACCAGGCGGCTTTCTTGTTGCTGTGGTTGGATGTGGCGGTCTTAAAAGGGGCGAGGGTGTCTGTGCAATTGCAGTTTTATTAAACCTAATATAAAAACAAGACTACAAGTCCCAGAATTCTATGACAAATGCGGGGCTGGACTAACTAGTTCACCCATGACCTTTGAAACTTCTCATCTAAGATCTAGATTTCTTAATTTGTAGCCGCAGCACTCTGTAGGCTCTGACCCCTAAACCCAGACATACACTCGCCCTACAAGCCAGCCTGTAACTTGCTGTGCTATTTGACTATGGTCCTAGCAAGATCTCAGGCAGAGGCTGGGGTCAAGGTGGGGATTGAGGAAAAATGTGCAATCAACATTTCTGAATGAATATACAAATATCAGCAGGTGCAAATTTTTACTGACTTATCTTACAAATCTGAAAGAAAATGTTCTTTGGTATAAATCTGAACTTGGATTAAGGATTACAAAGTGATGGTGCAAATCCAAACATGCATGTATGATTAATGAGTGGATGTGCAACTCTGCTAATGCAGCAAGGATTACTGCGCGATGGTGCAAATCTGAACACATACTAAGGATCAACGAGTAATTGGGAACATTTGAGTGTGCACCAAGGATATGTGCACAGTGGGAGCAAATCTGAACACGCACTGATTACAGAGTAATAGTGGTGAATGCTTGAATGCACCTAGGATTTACTGTACAGTGGGGCAAATTTAATATGGCCCGAGGATTATTGAGTAATGTTGGAATGTGGGCAAGCAGTCCAGATTGGTGCAAATCGTGCCACGTGTTCAAGATTTCTGGGATTTGTAGAAATTGTCAGCAGACCATAAATATTATTGAAATATGGTTCAACTGTGTGCATGCAAGATTTATTAGTGAATAGTAGTGCAAATCTGTCTATGCACTAATGAGTACTGAGAGTTGGAACACACCTACGCACACACCTGGATTAGTGAACAATGGTGCAACTCTGGACACACATTTAGGATTAGTGAACGATGGTACAAATCTGGACACACATTTATAATTAGTGAATGCTGGTGCAAATCTGGACACACATTTAGGATTAGTGAACGATGGTACAAATCTGGACACACATTTAGGATTAGTGAATGATGGTACAAATCTGGACACACATTTAGGATTAGTGAATGATGGTACAAATCTGGACTCACATTTAGGATTAGTGAATGATGGTACAAATCTGGACACACATTTAGGATTAGTGAACGATGGTACAAATCTGGACACACATTTAGGATTAGTGAATGATGGTACAAATCTGAACACACATTTAGGATTAGTGAATGATGGTACAAATCTGGACACACATTTATAATTAGTGAATGCTCGTGCAAATCTGGACACACATTTAGGATTAGTGAACGATGGTACAAATCTGGACACACATTTATAATTAGTGAATGCTGGTGCAAATCTAGACACACATTTATAATTAGTGAATGCTCGTGCAAATCTAGACACACATTTTTAATTAGTGAATGCTGGTGCAAATCTAGACACACATTTATAATTAGTGAATGCTGATGCAAATCTAGACACACATTTATAATTAGTGAATGCTGGTGCAAATCTGGACACACATTTATAATTATATTGCAGGATTGCTCTCCTCGGTGTGAGGAGTCCCAAATGATGATAAGGGCGGAACCGATCGATAACTGATGGGTACATTTACAAATGTGGAAGTATCCTGTGGCACTTGATTCACTCTGGTCCTTTATGTTCTTTTGGAGCTCCAGGCATTGTTCAACAGTCATCACTCATAGACCCTCAGTCACTCTTTTGTGTTTATACTGTTAGAGTGGGGAATGTGATTGTGTGTGGTCTTTAAACTTTCCCTTGGACCCCTGTTTCTAACTGTGGTGTTCGGTAATTTAACATCGCCATTAGCGTGCATTGAAGGGGAGAACATTTAAGATGGGGGAAAAACTAAAAAGAAACAGTCTTTTCTTTGAAAACCACATCTACCTCCTGAATATAAAGTGCTGACATGTAGGTGATGTGGGTTAAATGCTTTGAGACCATTTTGTGTGTGGACTTTTTTGGGTTCTTGTGCTGGATTCTGCTCTTAACCTGGAAAAGCAAAACATACTTGGTTGGAGGGGACAAGGGGGTGGTGTTTTTGTTTTGAAGTTGAGAAAAGCAGTTGGATGGCAAATGTGTGGCTTTTGACCATTTGGTGAGGCTTTTGATAACTAGTTAGTTTGGCTTAGGCAGACGTGTCAACACTATGGATTTAGGTTCCAGACCTCTGAATTTTTCCTCATAAATATACAGCTTTTTTACCTTTCTCCAACTTGAAACTTTTTAGACTCAATGCAATTAATTTCTCTGAACTTATTTTTCCAAATATTTCTTTTTTGTCTTCCTAAAAGTTGGCAAACCTTGAAAGGAGGAGGTGTCAAAGTAAGGTCTATCCATCCTCAATAAAACAGCTTTATACAACTTTAAAGGGTGACTGCTTTGGCTTTGCCACCTCCCAGCTATGACGTGTGTCCACCTCTCCTGTCAGCTACAAAACCTTTCTTTATGCATTTTAGGCCCCCCTGGGGTCTGGAGCATGAATTAATGGCACGCACACAGAATGCACCATTGTGGTCTCCTCAGTGGTCCCGCCCTCCGCCGCTACCAGCCGCCATTTTTCGAGCAGATTAACCCCGCGCCTGTGAGGTGGCGGCACACCAACAGCAGGTGACAAATGGGATTTTCCACTCCTGTGATCAACACTGCATGCTTTTGCTCATTGAAAATGCAAAACAGGCCGGATTGTTTAAGCATCGAGAGGCTGCGGGGCTCACCAGAGCAGCACAGGCTTGGATTAAATATTGTGTACATGTAGATGGAACTTCTGTTCACCTACACATGGAGAAAGAGAAGTGAATCTTCACAAATAGCAGACTACTGCCTTAAGCAATAAAGTGGCCCAAGCCTACTGTGTCTTGAATAGCTCTCATGGATCTAATAAGGTCACTCTCTTGGTTGCAAGCCTGATGCAGAATTCTGTCCAGTCTGCAGATCAAGGTTGAATCTTTCCATGACCCACTGACCTATATGATATACTTATTTTCAAATTTCAAGGGTCATCGCTCAAAACAAGAACAAGCAATCCACTGGCGTTGGCGTCAGGTTGATGCACCAATTACTCTGTGAACATGTTTTTCTCGTGTGCTCTGGTTGTTCACAATTCACAAACTTTAGTTTGGTAACATCAGTGTATTATGACTTTACCTTTTATCCGGACTCTGGCAACATTTTAATCACGCTGGCAAATTTCATGAAATTCCTGGATTTCACGTTATCTGAAATTTTTCATTTGACGTTATGTTTAATTTCTGGCCACAGAAGACTCCTTCACACAGAAAATGTCTGTTTATGTTTATGTTTATGTTTTCGAGATTTTTATTGAGCGCAAACACCCGAGGGTGTCTCGGCGCAGATCGGACTCCTGAGATGAAGCTACCTTAAAATTATTGGTCAAATAACCAAGTTTTCAGGAGTTTTCGAAAAATAGTGAGGGTTGGACTGGTTTTAATGGGCAGAGGAAGGGAGTTCCATAGCTTGGGGGTGGCTACTAGAAAACGCCTATCTCCCCAGCTGGCAGTTCTGGTACGCGGGACAGCAAGCAAATAGGTACTAGCAGAGCGAAGGTGTCTTTGTGGGGCATAATTTCGAAAGGCATCTTTGAGGAACCTTGGTCCGGAGTCATGAATAGCTTTGTAAGCAATGCAAAGAGCTTTAAAATTTATGCAATTCTTGACTCTTAGCCAATGCAAATGACGTATGGCCATGGTGGTTGAGCGGCGACTGGGGATATTAAGCAGAATTCTGGCCGCTGCATTTTGCACGGACTGCCTTTTAGCTAGAATTTGTTCCTGTGTGCCAAGAAAAAGGGCATTGCCATAGTCCAATTTTGAGAAGACAAGGGGGGTAATCAAAGTTTTCCCAGCTCCTGCCGGGAGGTATGGCAACAGTTTTCAAATTTTTCTTAGCATGAAGAATGATGAAGAGACCACCTTGTTCACATGGTGTTTGAACAGCAGCTTATCGTCGAACACAACACCGAGGTTCCTGACCTTGGCAACCGGGGTCGGGGTGGGCCCATTTCACTGGGCCACCAGCTGGAGGACCATTCTGGTGCAAGGTTGCCAAAGGCCATAACCTCGGTCTTGTCCGGGTTTAGCTTCAAGCAATTACTAGACATCCATGAACTGATGGTCCTCATTCCTTCCTGAAATCTTGCAGCCACAGCTGGCCCATCTTTGTGTATTGCCAACACCAATTGGGTATCATCCACATAGGTGGTTAAGCGGAGACCCTGATCTTTAATGACTCTCGCCAAATCTGCCACATATATATTAAATAAAGTGGGACTTAGTGCAGAGCCCAGCGGCACCCCACACGGTAGGGTAAATGTTGGAGAGTAGAAGGAGCCTAGCTTTACTGCCTGGGTACGATTAGTCAAAAAGGAGGCAATGAGGTCCCTGGCATGATGGGTCACTCCCAGGGAGGTGACACGGTCGATCAGGATGGAATGATCAACCGTGTCAAAGGCGGCAGAGAAATCTAAAAGAACCAGGATCGCTGCCCCGCCTCACCAAGAGGCATATTTTGCTCGAAGTAGTCTTTGTCTGGTGTGCTGCTTACATGTTTACAAAAAGTATGCACTCACATGAAAAAAGTCATGAGATTCAGCGAAACAATATTTCACCCTAAAATATAATTTTGCAAAATTTGAATGACCTTTGATGGCATTTTGTTCAAAAATTGCACGATTAAGTACACTCCTGCTTTTAGCTCTCCCTCAGTTAGAGTGTGTCACCAGCCTAAATATCAGTAGTTGGGTATTCTATCTGAAGAAAGATGGTGTCTGATGACGAATACACTTGCCCCACCTTCAGAGAATCTACCTTGCTGAAACAGAATGCCTTCGAGCACTGTCAGACAGCCAGTTCTTTAATGGCCGGTAGAGCCCACCCACTACTGCGGGTTCTAATGCTATAATACATCCTATGTTCCAACATCCAGATGGGGGCCTATTTTAATATACTTAAAATCACATTTGTGCCCTGAAATCTATTCTCAGGGCATAGGTTTGACCCTTAAAGCCATGGTTTTACTATTTAACGAATAGGAGACTTTACCCCGCACACTTTTACTCTGCATACCTTTACTCCGCAGTTTTTACACTGCAAAATCTTTTACGACGCAGGGCTTGACAACGCAATCCATTACAACGCATTCCCCATTACAACGCAATTTACTATTCTAACTCCACTGGGACATTACTTTGGGGAAAGCCTTGTAATAGTTTGCGGTGAAATAGCCCTTCGTTGTAAAAGATTTTGCGGTGTAAAAACTGCAGGGTAATGGCATGCGTTGTACCGCATGCGGGGTAAAGGGTGTTTCCCCTTTTTAATATCATTCAACCACAATGTATCTGACCTTGATGTTCTGTGAGATTTTTCTTAACTCAAACACACATTCAAACACCAAATAAATATTCAATGATTCTCCTACAGCCAAACTCGACTTTGAAAAGTACATTACAGTCCAAAATACCAGAGCTTTCCAGCATATGCCCACAGGCACCTACTCTGGAAGAGCCCTGCCACTCAATCTATACTGATACACTTCAATAATTATCTCAAGGGTCCGCTACCACTGTTACACGGGGCCCGGAAGCTATAACTCACTAAGGCCCATATGTAGGAAACTTCCATTTTGCATTTCCGAAAATAGCGAATCCCTAGAAAACGCCATTTAGGAAATGAAAAATGGAATGTACAAAAATAGAGATTTCCAAATAGCGATTCCTACAGAGTCACAAACGCTGTTAGAAAGCCTCTTTTTAAGAAATGTAAACCCACTCCTTCCTCTGAGTCTAAAGGCCATAGGTAGGAATGGTTTTGCCAACCCTAATTAGCGATATCCTAATAGGAAATCGCAAATTCGGAAATGTAAAACCATTGGTCCCTTAGTCCCCTCCTAAATAAAAAAAAAAAAAAGTAAGTGCTGCTTGTGTAAGGTGCTCCCGTGCCCTCGGGGCTTGTGCATGCTACGTGGCACTGCAAAAAAAGCATTTTTTGTGCATTTTTTAAAACGGCACATAGTTGCCATTGGATTGTATCCGATGGTAATAGCATTTCCTAAATTCCCATTTTGCATTTAGGAAATGCTTTGTACATGTGCTTAGGAAGTCGCAAATAGGAAATCTCTATTTGACATATCTTGTTTTGGGAATCACAAAATACAATTTCTACATGGTAGATATCGCATTTTGTACCGCATTTGCTCTTTTGTAAATATGGAAGCCTATTTAGCAATTCTTTACGGCATGAAATTGAGATTCGGTCCTTTAAGAAATGCTAAATGGCTCCGTGCTATGAACCTAAGTGCTTGTTTTCCTCTGCAGGGCAGCACTTTTATAACACTTTACCTACCACCAAACAGATCCATCTCCTGGTTATAGTATTATGACTTGTGATAACCATTGCTTTATTCAAAATAAAATTTGTAAAAAAAAAATGGGGTATTTTCTTTTGTTTTATGTTGGTACTCTATGCTATATAAGAGTTAAATTCAGGGCCACGGAAATTTTGAGAACGTTTGGTGCAGTGATTCGCAAAATCACAGGGGTTGCTCCTGCAAAATGGATTTCTTTATTGACAAATGGCATTTAACGAGGTGGAAATCTATTTCTGGCTATTAAAACAGTTGTTTTGAACCTGTTCAAACAGCAAATAGGAAGTGGTCTGAAAGGGCCCTCCCCTTCCTGTTTACGAGTAGGAGAGGAATAATGCATCGATTGTTTGGACAGCAATTGTGGTCGCAAACCATAGAACAGACTCCGACTCCTTAAAGAGGGTAGTATCCAGTGGTGTAGCTTGGGAGGAGGCGGAGTAGGGGCGATCGGACGTCCACCCCTGGTACCTTTTTTGCGGGGCGGAGGCAAGTGTTGTTTTTATTTTTTTATTTTCCCTGATGCCTGTCGACTCCCCCTGCTCTTACCTGCACTGGCGGCACACTCGGGGACCACCCTGAGCATCAAAAGCTCTAGTCTTACTTCTGTATTATACAGTTAATTAAAACCATAATATACAAACATAACAATACAGAATGAATTATAAAATTTTAAATACAGAAGTCCTAATCGGTTTCTTAATGCTAAACATTATGCAGTGCAGTTAAAATAATGTTAA
The DNA here is from genome assembly GCF_964263255.1 of Lissotriton vulgaris. Classification (NCBI taxonomy): domain Eukaryota; kingdom Metazoa; phylum Chordata; class Amphibia; order Caudata; family Salamandridae; genus Lissotriton; species Lissotriton vulgaris. The sequence continues at coordinate 1,078,433,418 of NC_141699.1, read as the reverse complement.
CAAACTTCCCAGCTCTTGCTAGGGCCTGGGCTGAGTTGTTGCTAAAACACAAATCCGATGCTTCCCTGCAGTGTCTCAATGACTTTTCCCGGAAAACTGGAGCCAGTAGGCGGCGACGATCTATGGTAAGTGTGGACAGCAACATAGCAGGTGAAGCCAGGACTCATATATATAATTGCAGAGCCTGCATGTAGACTGCTCATTCCACCGGGACCACAACGGATTAAAATCAAAAATTGGTAGAGCTAACGGCCTCATGTACAGTATTTTATTTCGAGTCTGAGAGTAAAGAGAGTAGTTGAAATACGGTTGAGGTTTCCCCTTGATATACGAATCATTCAGAGCTGTGAAGAGTGCGTTTTTGGAAAGCCCGGCAACGTCTGTCTGGAATGATACTAGAGTGATTTGGCTTTTTTATTGTTTTTTTCCACAGTGACAGGGGGATGGTTGGATTGGTGAGGGAGGTTATTTCGATCTTTAATGTGGAAAGAGCGAGATGCAAATGTTTGTGCCAAGGAGAACTAGCTACACCACTGGTAGTATATGATTCACTATGGGGAAGGGGTCCCCTTTTACCCCTTCTCCTTTGTGAATCTTGTGAAAAGTTTCAGGGAGAGTTGGCGGACTGCTGCACTTTTTTTTTTTAAACAATCATTTCCCCTTGCAGGCCACCGTCCATGTGGTGGTGGCCAATTACAGAGCGTCGCAGATTTTTCGGACCTGTCTAATAATTATTCAGTAGACAGGTCATTCTGCAAGCCCCACCTCTTTGGTATTTTGTGAACCAATCCTCTTTGTACAAAGGGCAGTTCGCAAAATCAGAATTGATTCACAAAAAGTCAATTCTTAATATGCAATCACTTTTTACAAATCTGTTCTTAATAAATGAGGCCCGGCATCCCTGGAACGTTTATCGCAGGCTCACCAGTCTTCTGGTTTTTAATCAGTTCTAGTAAATATCGGGCCAGAGGTTCAACCCTTTTTGGCAGCCACAAACGGGAGATTCTCCCGTTTGCAACGCAAAAAAGGGTAATGACATTTACAAATGCTATTAGGAAGAGGCGTACCCTCCTAATACCAAGTCACCATGCCTTGTACAATTGTTTTGCAACCACATTTGGGGCTGCAAAACACTTGCAGTTTACCAGTTACTTGAAGTATGTGGTAAACCACCCGCAAACAGGAAGGGGTCCCCTCTGTGAGTATGGGAGAAAATATTTTTAAGGGCAGGCAGCGATCCCAGGGACCACTGCCTGCCCTTTTATAAAGCCCTGAAAAGTTTTATTTTTATTTTTTAAATGCATCCTGTTTTCCTTTAAGGAAAATGGGCTACATTGAGAGTAAGAATCATTTGTGGCAGGCCCTGCGGAGGGAGTCAGGATGATCACTGTTGCATTGCCGGAGCAGTCTCACCACCACAAAAGGTTTTGTTCTCAAGAAGGACCTCAACTTCTTCCCTCACCACAATACCATTGCTTTCACTCATGGTAGTGTCACTAGTTAAGTATTCAGTCAGCGATGGGGTGGGAACCTGTGGTATTCCATGCTTATGTCATTCCTGTGGTTCTTAGAACCTGTGAGGTCATGGTAGAATGCTGGGTAGAAGATAGCGGTTTCTGAAGGGAGTGGTTTGTTATCTATGCTGTTCCCTGCTGTGGATGTCAAGCTGTTCTTCATCCTGAATAAATCCTACTTGGAACTTATCTGCTCGTGGACCTACTTACTACACATTTCTTGGCGACGATTGGGGGCTCCTTATTTCAAGGATTTCAAGGATTTGAAGAACAACGTTCACTTTTATTTTATTTCCTTTGAACTTTTATCTCAATCGGAGTTGAATTCAAGCTCCGTGACTGCTCCTACCCAGTTTACTTCACCTCCGCACCTCACCGGATCGGTAACATTTCTTTATAATATTTCTACGTCTATTTTGAATTACCTTCATTGCCGTTGGTGAGCGCGCTGTTCAACGATTCCCCTGTGTTCTCTCCTCGTGCGTCTCTCACTGTCGTGTCTCCAAGCTTCACGGGACATCGCAAGGCATTGTGGGAGATCGTCACCCACTCCAGGGCTCATCAGTTTATATGCCGCACAGATATCTCACCATTCGTACCTCTCTGAAATCTTATATGTGGGGTGAGGGCATATGGGTTGAGGTCATTACACCTCTCAGGTTTATGGATTTTGCTTGCTCATGCCGGGTCAGGTGGCTCTGTGGACTAATGCATCCACTGCAGGGGCCTGTGTTCCACCTCATGGTCACAGGTTCAAAACCCGGCGGGTCCACTCAGTCTTTCATCCATTTGAGGTAAATAAAATGAGTACCATTGAGTTGAGTAACATTGTACATCTGTTATTTCAGTTCCAAGATGCCCCGTTGCTGGGGTGAACGTGTGCTTTACAAATACACGTGTTATGTTATGTTATGTCACACCGCTTTCTGACAACATCACTTAAGTTTTGCTACACAATGGGATGAAATAGTTTAGATATTTTCTGGACACTAGGCTGCCACTGGTGGAGCACACGCTTAGACATATTCAACTCATCATGTCGGGCCATGTCTCCACACACAACCATTTTGGGAGATTATTGTTCTTGTAAGGAAATACATCTTGGACCTGTCCATACAGTGAAGTTCACTAGTTATTGTTCTTACTTTTTGAGTTGTTTGCAGGGTTATTTTAGGAGCATTCTGTTAGCTTGTTTTCAGATGATTATCTTCTGTTTAGATGAGGGATGCTGTCATGTCCTTCAGAGAAACACTTGTGTGGCAACAATCTCATAACAGTCCGTTCCTCCCTGCTTGCCGCAAACAGACAGATTTTCCCAGATCTTGTCATGACCATGTCAGGCCTTGCCACTTTTTGACTGAGGGTCCATATGTCTTCTCCATAGAGCATGACTGTCATTACTTTGGCCTGAAGGATGCCATTCGTCATCTGCCCCCCCCCCCCCCCGGCACACTAAGCTTTAAATAGGACTTCAGGCTTGTTGCTACCTTTACATACAGGAGTGTATGGGGTGTCCTTCCATTGTTACATTTTGCTACATGTACAACTGGAGTCACTACTTCACAGATAATTAGTAGTATATATTTTGATAAAAGATTGTTGTTAACCTTTTCCTGTGTGTGTGTTTTTGTGTTTATATATCTTGAACCTCCTCTGTAATAAATCAATAAAGAGGCCAGCACTTATGAAGTTGTCTAGTTAGTTCCTTTAGTCTGGCCAATGTGCTAACAGCTACACTTTTTGGCTGACTACAGCCTAGGTCCCGATGAATGACCCCATACTCCCTGGTATATTTGCAACATTGCGTGCTACATATGTCATAGATATAAACAACATACTTCCTGCTCAGGACCTTATATGAGTAAATTAACATCCAAGTAGTTACACTCCTATATCAACACTCCTATAATTAATTATTCCATTCTTTTAAGACATAGACCGCATTTTCAGGGTGCAAATAACAATCAGTCTATTGAAAGATTGTCATATTGGCCGGACTCAGATTTCATTACAAGATCGGAGGCTACCATTATGCATATAACTTTTAATGCAGTCCAAGCAGCAGCATACATCGTATAGTAAAAGGGTTCCAGAATAGAACACTCAGAACAAATAAAAGGCATGAGCCCATAACATTCTGCCTCTTTTAAATACAGCTCCAAGCAGATGAGTTCATTTCATTTCTTATTACTGTTGGCTTGATTGTTATACCTGCTTATTTGATATTCTTTTGCTAAATATTTTATCTTACAAACGTTTTACTTGTTAATGCTAAAGCTTCACTTTGGCATTGCGTTTTCTGTCAATGTTTTAGATACTTTTGCTCCAAAGTGCCTTAATTTGCCTTAACCTTACAGCTTTTTCACTACCCTCGTTGCGATTGATATCACTCTACCCATTCTCTACCACCCTGGTCTCGCCACTCTCCAATTTACGAAGACCGGCGCTTGACCCCCCACCCCCCCGCCTGCTCCGTTAGCCCTTCTGCTGCCGTTTTGAATTGCAACCGGGGGAGAGGACCACAATCCTTAGACTCCTCCCCCCAGGCTCACAGCTTTAACGCATTTTCACCTGCTTTTTAAACAGAAGAGGTTCCCTCACCGCCTCGACACCTTCTACTCAGTCTTCGGAGATTTCTCGATCACGTTTAGAGGAATATACCCTGGCAACGCCCGCGTCGCCAGGGGTCTTTCCTCGAACTTGTACAGTCTGTCCTGGCAAACAGCTGATCAGACACTCGAGCTGAGTCTGTCCTGGCACACAGCTGATCAGACACTCGAGCCGAGTTTCAGTTACTCGCGTCTCGCCATCAGCTGGTCATTTTTGACGACGCTCCTACTAAAAGGACCTTTTTGAACAAAACTACTTCTCTGAGACTCTGAAGAAATCACCCTTGTTTACCTTCTCATACCCTTCTCTCCAACTATGCATAACTTTATTCGTTCTTCCTCTATCAATCCCCAAAAAATAATAATAATAATTAAGAGTACCATACATTTCATATAAAAAAATAATAATATATTTTAAAAAAAAGAAGGCCGGCCATCCTCTTTTATATCTCCATATCTACCCAAAAAATTATATATAATGTCTGACGCAGACTCCGATGAAGCCACCACACCAACCCCTAGTATAGATAACCAAGCTTTTAAGAGCATCATCCACGATGAGAAGAGATCTTGCATGTTGGAGACTCTATCAAAAGTTATGGCACACAAAAGGTCACTCCCTAGCGTGGAGGATGAGACCAGCGACATGCAAAATAACCTATCTGACGATCTCATTGAAATAAGGGGGAAGAAAATTTGAAAAAAAAATATTGAATATACAACCCCAGGAGCACTGCAGGAGGTCAGGGCACCTCTACTACCATGGAAGGTCACTGCACCTCAAATACAATGGGTGTCCTCAGAGGCACAACTTATAATGGTGTCCCCAGCGGCACAAAGTTTATGGGTGTCCCTAGCGGCACAAACTATCCAAGTGTTCAACGTAATTGTTGATGACTCACAAGATGATGATGGCTCTGATCTTTTTGATGAATGTGTCTTAGACGATGACGACCAAGAGTTTTATAACAAATCCTTGGAAGACAAACCTCCTTCTACTTCCAAAGATGCCATCCTAGACCCTTCAGGGGAAGAGGTGTTTTCTCCCCTTGATATAAAGCACCCTCGTAGCTCTGAATGGTACCCGCAGGAGCATGTCAGAAAATTCATCAAGAAGTGGCTTAGAAACCCACTGGAAAGGGATACTCGCAACTTACTGAGAGCCGAATGCTCCAGACCCTGCACCAACGACAAAGCCTGCCAAACACCTAATCTCGACCCCGAACTTATCAAATACCTTTTCAAACTCAGTAGGGACCCTGAGAAAGGGAAGGAAAGGTCCCTCAGAGGTTGCCAGGATCATGTCCTCGACATCTTGGGTCCTCTGGCAAGGATCATCGACACAGCCGAATTCAGCCACATCACCGGAACACTCCTGGATAACGAAGCAATTAGGGGTTGGTCCCAGAGAGCATTAATTCTCCTAGGAAACGCAAACACCAGCCTCAACTCAGAGAGGAGAAGGGTGGTTCTCACCAAAATCAGCCCTAAGTTGGATGACCTGGCTGATAAAGAACCCTCCTTGAACCCCAAGGGTTTACTCTTCGGGGAGGATCTTCTGAAGACCCTTGGAAAATATGTTTATACATTTACGGCCTTGGATAAGGCCCATCAAAACATGAAAAGGGTCTTCAACAATAACCTTTTTGTCAGGGCCGGGAGAAGGGGCCTTTCTTCCGGCCACTTCAACCGCAGGCCCTTCGGAAGATCAAGAAGATTCAGAAAGGGGTTACCAACCATCCAATAACCCCGATTCTACCCTCACAGAGGAAAAGGTTTCAGCTCCAGGGGCTTCAGGTCTAGAGGCTCTTCCAACGACAACAATTCCCAGAGTGAGTACGAGTTTTCTTTCTCCCGCCCCACCTCTTTTTCCCCAAAGGTGGGAGGCAGACTCCAATTTTTCTATCACAACTGGGAATTGATTACTCAAGATCCTTGGGTTCTGAATACTGTGAAAGGGTTTATGATAGATTTCACAGAAATTCCAACTCAATTTTCTTTTCCTAGGGACATTCCTCTCACCCTAGATCAGGAGAAGATAATAGAGGAAGAGATACACTCTATGCTTCGGAAGGGCGCAATAATAGAAGTCCCTCTGGAAATGCTTACATTTTTAAGTACTCTCTTCCTCGTCAAGGAAAAGGACAAAGGTTGGAGAACTGTAATAAATCTAAGGGAACTCCACAAATACCTCGTCTACAGACACTTCAAGATGAAAGGCATCCACCTTTTAAAAGACCTATTATTGGAAGGGGACTGGCTAGTCAAATTAGAGCTTAGACGCCTACTTCACCATCCAACCCTTCCTCCGATTCATGTGGAAGAATAATATCTTTCAGTTCCAAGCACTTCCCTTTGGCCTCTCTTCCGCCCTTTGGTGTTTCACCAAAGTGATGAGATCAATTGCCTCCTAATTAAGACAAAAGGGTATCCGTCTAATCATATATTTCGACGACATCCTCATCCTTTCCCAGGATCATTCCCAAATCATTCAGGACATGAAGACCGTTATAGATCTTCTAGAGAGCCTAGGCTTCATCATAAACAGAGAAAAATCGATCTTATCTCCCTCCAGATCTCTAGAATTTATAGGCTTCACCAAAGATACCACGAAGTGCCTTCTTCTCCTACTCCCACCGAAGAAAATATCCAAAATCAGGAAAGAGATAAGACACGTCTTGAAGCCACAGACTTTATCCTTAAGGGAACTCGCCAGGCTTCTGGGTCTCCTTTTCTCTTCTATTCAAGCTGTCTTTCCGGGCCCCCTAAACTACTGAGCTCTTCAAAGAGTAAAAGAGAGAGCTCTGAGATCAGTCCTCTGGTACGGAGATCTCATCTTGTTGAACCAGGAAGCCAGATTGGAACTCACATGGTGGCTGGAGAACTTGGATGCCTGGAATGGCAAGGCAATCTTTGGCTCTGCACCAGACTTTATTCTAGAATCGGATGCGAGCCTTCATGGCTGGGGTGCCTGTCTGCTAGACCAGAACACAAGTGGTGTTTGGTCTCAAGCAGAATCCTTTCACTACATAAATAACCTGGAACTCACTGCCGGTCTCTATGCATTGATGAGTTTCAAAAATTCCCTTCAGGGCCGATCGGTTATTCTGAAGATGGACAACATGTCCGCGGTTGCTTATATAAGCCGTCTGGGAGGAACTAAATCTGCAAACCTCTCGAATTTAGCCAAGAAACTTTGGATGTTCTGCCTAGAACACAAGATAGCTCTAAAGGCTGAATATCTGCCAGGAAAATCCAATATATCTGCGGATTGGAACTCGAGGTTCCTCTTGGATCACAGCGATTGGAAGCTCAATGTCTCTGTCTTCAGATCCCTCGACAAAATTTGGGGTCCTTTGGAAATAGATCTCTTTGCGAGCAGACTAACTTTCCAACTGGTGAATTGTTACAGCTGGATGCCCGACCCGGGTGCTCTAGCAGTGAACGCCTTTCTCCAGTGCTGGAAGGGGAGCTAAGCATACGCCTTTCCCCCCTTCTCCATGATCCAGAGAGTCCTCCAGAAGGTGAGACATCACCGATTGCCCCATTGTCCTAGTGACTCCTTTCTGGCCATCCCAGGCCTGGTTTCCTACAACCTTAGAACTGGCTTGCGACATTCCCTTCCTAATTCCTTCCCTACAGGACCTTCTTACAGATGTAGATGGTCAAATTCACCCACTGGTTCAGACCGGGAATTTGAACCTTCTTGCCGGGAGAGTGTCAGGAGATCCAACAATCTCCCTGGACTTTCGTCAACAGCTGCTTCTTTCCTCGGAGAGTCTTGGGCCGCAGGTACGCACTACTGTTACAACTACATTTGAAAATCCCGGTCACGTTGGTGCGTGGAAAGGAATTTAGATTCCATGGAAGCACCTATCGTTGACATAGTTAACTTTCTTGTTGAACAATTGGAATGGGATCTCCGCTATAGATCCATTAATTGTTATAGGTCCGCTATCTCCGGAGGACACGCTCTTGTTAACGGTAAAACGGTAGGTAAGAACGCAATTATCTCTAGAGGTCTCAAAAGCATTAGACTCAGAAGACCTCCTAAACCCAGATATAAGTCCCTCTGGGACGTTAATCTTATTCTTGACCTTTTTTTCTAGCTGGCCCGATAATATTCATTTAAGTAGAAAAAACCTCTCCCTCAAACTTGCTACTCTTCTTTGTCTTATTTATTGTCGTAGAGTTTCAGATGTTAACACTCTCAAAATTTCCAATAGATCCTATAACATGTTTGGAGTCAAATTAGATCTGTTCAGAAGAACCAAGATTATGTCTGACTCTATTTTCTATCCACGTTTTGACTTATGCACAAAACTTTGCCTGGTTGACTGTATGAAAGAGTATGACTGCAGAATGAACGCTCTTCGCCCCTCTGGCGTGAATCAACTCCTTATCTCCTTCGTTAAACCACACAAAGCTATAACCTCTACTTCTATCGCCAGATGGGTCAAAATAGCTATGAATTTAGCAGGCATTGACTTAAATTTGTTCAAAGCTCACTCGATCAGAGGTGCTATGGCCAGTAAATCCTTCTGGTCTGGTGGTAAGGTGGATGATATTCTAAAAGCTGCTGACTGGTCTCATGCTAGTACGTTCGCCCAGCATTATTGTACACCAATTGCTCATATGTCTGATGTTGTCTCACATAGCTACCAACATGCATAATGGTAGCCTCCGATCTTGTAATGAAATTGCGATTCTCCTATTACCATGACTAGAGAATCTGGATTTCATTAAAGACTCAGAGGCTAACATTATCCCACCCTCCCTTTCCCTTGAACTTATTAAAGTTTACTGTTAATTGTCAAATTTTATTATCGGCCTGTCATAAATTTACAGTATAATTGAAGTGTTTTACAGTGCCTTTACAATGTTCCTAACTTACCTTTTGGGTTTTCTCTTCCAGACATGTCTTCTTTCAATGACTCTGCCTATCTCAAGAATTGCTTACTTCTTGTTTTATTTATTATCTTAATCATTTAAAATGTACTTATTTTCTTTCCTTTTTTTCAGATAATATTTCATGATCTGATTCCGACCCCGCCTGCATTCTTCACTCGGCATGTTCTTCGTTTTGTTATGGTTTAATTAACTGTTTGGAGTTTTTCAATTTTACGAGACTTATCCTATTTTACACCACATTCAAAAGAGGCAGAATGTTATGGGCTCATGCCTTTTATTTGTTCTGAGTGTTCTATTCTGGAACCCTTTTACTTTATAATGTATGCGGCTGCTTGGACTGCATTAAAAGTTATATGCATAATGTTAGCCTCCGAGTCTAATGAAATCCATATTCTCTAGTCATGGTAATAGGAGAATCGCAATTTAATAGTCCTCGTGTCTACCTTGTCCTGAAGCCGAAAATGTTAGGCCATTTAGTCCAAATGTTTCACAATTCAAAACATTATACTTATTTTTAACTCTTTCAAATAATCCTGCAAATGTTACATGGCATTTTACCCACAGATGTTTAACAATTCAAAACTAATGTGTTATGCTTTCAATTAATTAAGTAAAGGTTCAGAAACTTGGACTGGTCATAAACCACACCCCTCCCATTTTCCTAATCATGCAGTGAGGCATTCAAGTCAAATAAGAAGTAGATACACAGATGCTCACAGACTCACTTACAGGTCCACACAGCCCCACTTACAGACCCACACAGACACTCACAGATCTACAAAGGCACTCACACAGCCACTCACAGACTCACACTGGCCTTTACAAACCCACTCACAACCCCACTCAGGGACTCACACAGCCACTCATAGACCCACATAGGCACTCACACACCTACTCACAGACCCACATAGACAATGAAACACTCACTCACAGTCCCAAGAAGGCACTCACAGACCCACCCACATAGGTACTTAGACACCCTCTCACAGACTTACACAGGTGCTCACACACTCACTCACAGTTCTATGCTGGCACTTTCATACACACTCAGTCCCACACAAGCAGTCACACACCCATTCATAGACCCATGCAGCCACTCATAGACCCACTCAAAGACCCACGCAGACACTCAAACACCTATTCACAGACCTAGTCAGGCACTCGTGCACCTACTGACAGACCCACATAACCACTCACACAGCCACCCACATACCCACACAATCTCTCCTACACCCACCTACTGACAGACCCATGCTGGTACTCACACACGCACTGACAGACCCACACAGCCACTCAAACCCCTACTCACTGACCCATGCAGACACTGACTGGCCCATTCACTGACCAACACAGGTACTGACAGACCCATGCAGGTACTCCCATACCCATTTATCGACCCATACAGGCACTCAGAGACCCACCCAAAAACCATTCACACACCCCCTCACCAACCCATACAGCCACTCGCACACCAATTTACAGGCCCATAAAGCCACTCATGCACCCACATACAGACCCATACAGCCACTCACACACCCAGTCTCATGCAGACCCATACAGCCACTCACACACCCAGTCTCATACCCACACAACCACACACAAACCCACTCTCACAACCACACATCCACTCACTCACCCACACAGCTATGCACACATCCTCCCACAGTCCCATACAGCCACTCACACACATACTCACTGACCCACATAACCACTCACACACCCAGTCACTGACCCATACAGCTACTCACACATCCACTCAAAAAACCATATGGCCGCTCACCCCCTCACACAGACAAATACAGCCACTCATACACCCAGTCACCCACCCATACAGCCACTCACACACCCAGTCATCCATCCATACAGCCACTCACACACACAGTCACTGACCCATACAGCTACTTACAGACCTACTCACACACCCATACAACCACTCCTATACTGCCTCACAGACCAACTAAAACACTCACACATCCACTCACAGACCGATAGAGCCACTCACACTCACAGACCCATGCATAGAGCAACTCACACACCCACTCACCGACCTATATAGCAACTTACACACCCACTATCAAAGGGTAAAGGTTACAGTTTGGAAATAACATTAAAAAGCCATAGAAATTCAAAACTATAGATTACCAAGACGTTATAGTTAGGTTCAGATTTCACACACACAGACCGATACAAATTCAGCAGTTCTGGTCACCTGAGCTAACTATAACTCTCGCCCCGTAATGCACTGCTTATTACCGTTCATATTACATCACTCATGACATTATCAGTGACATCACTGATGACATCCCAAATGACCTCAATAATGACATCATCCAGTGATTGTGAATGTTTTCTAAATGTTTTTGAGTATTAAGCATATATACTAAGGTACTAGAAAGGTTGAGCGATGGAGGGAGTACTTGAACCCCTTGCAGTTGTGGGGTGGGGCCCAGAGGGACCACCCCAGGTGCCCACATTTTAAAAGAAAATATGTGTTATTCACACTGTGGGTACCTTAGTACTCTGGTGGGACCCAGTGCAACCCTCCTGTGAGTTAGCACAGTACTCCAGTGAAACCAGTGCTCAAGATTCAACCCTATGGCACTGCAGTACTGAGCAAGCTTCTCCCAGTGGTACCATGGGGGTGAAGCTTGAGGATTAGAGCACTGGTCTGCAGCTTCAGCTTTAGCTACCAGATTGCTTCTGATGGGGGAGGCGGGGTGAACTGGGGTGGAGCGAGCCAAGGATCCAATCAAGATCCTTGAAGCAGGCCAGGATAGTGTATGACCCATATATGTGTCTGAAATGTTGCCTTGAATGAAGTTGCGATATGTTTCAAGAGATGATGAAAGGGCTTTTAAATGAAGAAGAATATAGCCCCTTTTTAAGGAGACGTTCCACCCCACCTCATTTGCTGTAAATTTGGGGGAAAAGTTTAAAAAGAGGGGATATGCAATGTGAAGAGGTTGGTCTGGGCTACAGCTAAACCTGAGTGATAGGTACAGGAGCTGCAGGCAAAGCTGCAGATGAAATCTTAGTACAGATTTTATGGGTGTTCAAGTGATCAGGTGGCATGGGGCTGCTAGTCTGTGCATATTTCAGGTTGGTGGTTGTCTATTTGATAGAGTGCGATGGATAACATTATTGTATGATTTTTGCTCTTGTGAAAGGTGGTGGTTGCATACAGCAGTGGTTTATGTGAAAGCACGAGGTAGAGAGGTATGAAGGCTTGCAAGAATTTCCACGCAAATCTTTTATCAATGTGCAGAGTCATGCGTAAGAGGAGGAATACCAGGGCAGTGAAGGGAAAAGGAGCGTTGTATCTCTAGAAGGTGGCTCGAAAGCAGTGCTTAATTTGAGCCGGGTGTTCCCGGTGGTCAGCACCGGCAGTTAATCATCAACACCAGCACTTTCCATGAGCACCAGATAAGGACACATTAATTTATGGTAGGCATTGGGAGATTAAGTGATTTGTCCAGAACCAAAGGATGTTGAGCCAACGTAGAGACTTGAACCTGGTTCCCCAGCTCTGAACTCAGCAGCTCTGACCATTACGCCACATCCTCTCCCCACTTTCATGGTTAGTAGTTGAATCTGTTTTAGGTGGCACTAACAGGAGAAATGGGCTGGTGCAAGCTTCCTCCTGACGAAGCAGCGTATTTTTTTTAACGAATTAACCACTGCCAGAAAGCCAAAAGACCTCTTAGGAGACCCTCAATGAATTTGTAGGGGGAACATGGGCACAGCTACAAGTATCAACAGGTATGCTTTACCTGGTGAAGTTACTCACATTAGTAGATGATGCATCATAGGAGCTGCGGACATGGCTTTCAAATGCGGTCCAATGGCCCAACGATGTCTGGACCGCTACACAACGCGCACGATCTTTGTTGGAGGGCTCTGAGGTATTATTGGGACATCAGTCCCAAGAAGAAAATGGCCGCCTGAAATTTTGGGCCTCCAGCGGCGAAGGAGTAATGGCGACTGGAGTGACGTGATCACTGCTAGATAGTGGAAGAAAAATTGTCAGGTGAAATGCACTATTTGAGCAGTCTCCTAAAGCTGCTAACACAAGAGCAACTAAATGCTGAAATGTATCTAAGTTCCATGATGTCCCATTTCAGTAGCATCCTTGTAGTTTCTGGTCCTTAATATGTGAAGATGCCACCTTTCTTTCGAATCCCTAAATATCGTTTTTCACATTTTTTGAACTCGGAACTGAGCAGAATAATAACTTTACAATTTTTAGGATGGAAAGGTTGTCAGTGGAGAATACCGCACTGCTGTCTCATCTGAATACTTGTCAAGGTGTCACTATTACAATACAAGGCTGCAGGGTGTCACTTTCACTTCCCTTAGACATCATCTTCTGAAACTGACCCTGATCCACCTGCAATTGCTTTATATTTTCTGATCATAATGTACCGGAAGTGGTACAGCTTCACAATAGCATCTCTGGGCCTCGGCTGCCCCTCCCTGCCCTTGTCCCAGCCTTGTAAACACAACATGGCTCATTCTTTCATTACGAATTAGCGTCTCCGTGCATCGTCTGGTGCTGTAAATAAAGAAGGCAGAGCGGAGGCCCGCCCTCCTGCAAGCCATTCTCCGGGAAGGTATTAAAACCCATAAGGCGGGCCCACATAGACTGCAGCATCTTGATAGACACAGATTAATAGGCTGGGATCGATGGCTCTCACATAAATTGGTTTCCATCAAAATAACCTAATTACATCTACCGAGGAAAGATGGAGAAAAACAGACAAACAGCAGGCCGGGCGGCAGACGGCTAAAAAAAAATCATATATAAAATTATATTTTATTGAAACTGCCCCATTGCCAGAAATGGCAGAGCAGAATATAGAACAGTTTTTTTTAATCAATTCATAAACCACTGGAGCTTTCGAGTGGGGGTCAAACCTTTATCAAATGGGAGAGCATGCTTTCCATTATGCTACATCAATTAGCCTGTTTATCCAACAAGCAGGTGCACGATGAAAGCAGGAGCCATTATGCTCGGCCCGGCGTCTCGTGCCGAAGCGCCCCCGTGCGTGCGCCAGGCGCGCGCGCCGTCTCTGCCGGTCGCGTGGGGGGCCCCGCGTGCGGCGCGCGCCTATAGACGCGCCGCGCGAGGACAGTGCTAGTTCCTTAGGCCGCCGACCCTGTTCCAATAGCGGGGACATTTGTCAGGATCCAGCGACAGAGTCAGACGCCCAAAAAGTTGATTAAATTAACTAGTTATAAGCTGGCAGGGGAGGGCCTATCTGGTTGGTTACATCATCCTGTATAGACAGTAGCATGAGTCACACACTGCTTGTCGAGCCCGCCTTCCCAATGCAATCCATTTTAAACGTGGCAACATGAAGAATGTCTTGGTTTTTTGACCTGCATCTGGGTAAGATCGCGCAGAAGATATTTGTATTCCTGACACAGTCCCTATTGTTTAAAGTGGACTAATGTCTCTGCTAGAGGCGCGGAAGGCAACACACCAATAGGGATATGGGCGGTGCTTAATTTGTAAGAAGAAAAGTGGCAGGGTCCTTATCAGGAGCCCACTACAACAGGCACTACTCATTGCCTCTGCCCGCGCGTCCAGTGACAGTACCAGGTAATGAGTGAGGGGTACATGCGGGTGGATGGCGTCCACCCACTTTTCTCACAGGGGGAATGCTGTCCACCATGCCAAGAATTTGGGCCCCACTGAATAATGTCTCACAAAGAATGAGATGGGCCCCGTCAAACCCACAGGATATACATTTGTAAATGAATGTACAGGATGTGTTACATAAAACTGGGTTATTGCAAGGTGTAGATTAGAAGTTATTATTATTATTATTATTAAATTTTATAAAGCGCGTAGTCACCCGTGAGTATCCCAGCGCTAAGATCCATACAACTGCGGGTCAGTGGGGGCAAGGGGGAGAGGTCAGAATTTAAGGAAAGAGATGAGTTTTCAGCCGCTTCCTGAATCGGAGATAGCCTGGTTCTGTTCTCAGGTCGCGGGGTAACGCGTTCCAAAGGCGTGCAGTGTGGACCGAGAAGCGCCTTCCACCCGTGCGTGCCTTCTTGACTCTAGGGATGATGATGAGATATTCCTGATCGGATTGGAGGGACCTTAGGGCTTTGTATGGTCTGATAAATTTTCTTAAAATAGGAGGGCCTTTGTTTTGTAGCAGTCTGTGAGCCAGACATAGGGCCTTGAACTTCACTCTCTCTCTCACTGGGAGCCAGTGGAGAAGCTTCAAGGCTGGTTTGGCCGAAGCTCTGGCAGGGGTATTGGTGAGGATCCGGGCAGCGGAATTCTGGATCCTTTGTAGCTTGTTCAAGGTTGCCTCAGGGGCGCCTAAATAGATGGTGTTACTGTAATCCAGCCTTGCTAGTATAAGGCCTTGGATTAACAGTTTTTGGGAGGTGGGAGGAAGTAGAGGCAGGATCTTCCTGATCGACTTGAGGAGCCCAAAGCACGTGCCGGCTACTTTTTTGGCTTGTGTCTTGAAAGACAGATCTTTTTCGAGTCAAATACCCAGGCTTTTAATCTCGGATTTCGGGTCTGGAGGCGCACCCAGACAGGGGGGCCAGATGTTCTGTGAGAGGGACAGCCCCTTCTGACCAAGGAGGAGAATGTCAGTCTTTGAACCGTTAAGTTTCAAAGATGTGCTGTTCATCCAACCTTGTATCTGCGTCAGACAGTTGTATAAGTCCACTGGTTCTTGACTTGGGTGAGATAGGCACACCACTAATTGTGTGTCATCAGCATAGCTGACGATACTCACTCCAAACGGGTTGACAACCTCCTCCAATGGGGACATGTAGACATTGAATAATGTCAGGCTCAGGGAAGAACCCTGAGGCACGCCGCATTGGAGGGGTGTTTCGGAGGAACGGGTGTCATTCTCCCAGATCTGAAAAGAGCGTTGGCCCAGAAAAGACGTGAGCCAGGTCAGTGCGGTTCCTTCCACACCGACATTCCTGAGTCGGTGAATCAGGAGCTGATGATTAACGGTGTCGAAGGCCGCACTGAGGTCCAGGAGGATCACTGCCACTGATCCTTCCGCGTCCAGAAGTGCTCTGGCCTCCTCCACCGCTGCGAGAAGGGCGATGTCGGTACCCTGCCCTGGGCGGAATCCAGTCTGCGAGCTTTTAAGCCGATTATTGATTTCCAAAAATTGTGAGTTTTTTATTCACAAGCTTTTCGGCAATCTTACTGGTTCCAGGAAGAAGGGAGATTGGCCTGTAGTTGGCCAAGTCCGCAGGGTCCAGGGAGGGTTTTTTCAATAGAGCCTTGACGACTGCAGCCTTCCAGCTAGAGGGGACGGCTCCCTGTTGCAATGAGGCATTAATAAGATGGGTAAGGGGGGGAACGATGGTGGGTGCTACTTTCTTAAGGATACGTAGCAGAGCGGGGTCCCTGGGAGATCTGCTTTTGATGGTATCTAGCGTGCTTTCGACCTCTTCGACAGTCACTGGTCCCCAAGAGGTTAGACGGGGAGAAGTGGGAGTAGTATTTGTCTCTTTTTCCTCGCTCGAGTTTGTGGTTGGAATAGAGTCAAGGATTTTCTGGATCTTCTCCTTGAAGAAGTTAGCTAGTTTATGGCATTTTTCCTCATCTGCCTTGGGGTCTGGTGGGGTTCTAGGTCCGGGGTCTGGGACCTTAAGGAGTTCTTTTAAAATAATAAAAGATTCCTTGCTGGAGCAGGAGGAGTTTTCTATTCTTTCTTGAAAGAATATACTTTTTGTCTTGCGAAGAGCGGTCTTGTAAATTTGTAATAAGGTGTGGTAGGCGTCCTTCTTTACAGTAGACTTATCCTTCCTCCAGGAGCGTTCCGTTCTTTTACATTCCTTTCGTAAAAGATTGAGCTCCGAAGTGTACCAAGGGGCAGGGCTCACTCGTTTGGTATGCTTGAGGTGGTAGTTTTGGGGAGGAGTTTGTCCAATGAGGATGTGACCCAAGAATTGAACTGTTCATCGGCGATGACTGGATCGGTGGAGAAGGCAGGGATAGAATTCATGAGAATGGTGGTCCATTCGACTGGTACAAGTTTGTGCCAGCGTCAGTCAGTAACCCGGGTTTTGGGGGGTTGGGAGGGTGATACGAAGAAATGCCAGGAGATGGGGATTAAAAGTGATCTGTCCAGGGGAGAGGAAGGGGGGGGGCCAGTGGTGATGTCCGTGATGTTAGTAAGGACAGGATCCAAAAGGTGTCCCTTGTCATGGGTAGGTCCGTTATTGACTAGCCGAATGTTAAATGACATAAGGTACAGAAGGAGATCAGACGCTGTTAGATCTGTGGGGTCTGTTAGGTGGAGATTGAGGTCGCCCACGAGGAGAAAATTAGGGGAGGAGGTAGCTAACTGTGACACCGTGTCAGTGAGAGCATCAAGGAATTTCCCTGATGTTCCCGGAGGACGGTAAATCCGCAGTCCTGAGAGGGAGTGTGCCAGGGAGGTTTCAAGAGCGAAGTGGCAGCTTTTGCAGTCTTCAATGTTGGCATTGCTGGTTCTACAGACAAGGTGTTCTCTGTGGATTATTGCAAGTCCCCCTCCTCTGGCCTCGAGGTCTATGAAGAGTTTGAATAAGGTAGCCTGGGGGTAGGGCGTTGACAATATCAGAATCTGAGCAGACAGAGAGCCAGGTTTCTGTGAGAAACAGCACGTCCAAACCTTGGTCCTGTATCAGCAAGTTGGTTTCGTGAGCATGCTTAGGGAGGGACCTACAGTTAAGAAGGCCCATCTGTAGTCCAGGGTTGCCCGAGATCTGAGCGACTGGGTTACAGCGTTCACAGTTGATATAGGGTTTACCTTCTACGTGGATGTAGCGACACTCCTGATTTTTTTCCGGGTGGAGAGCCCGGAGCATGTCACTTGTGTATACCAAACGGTCGTGGGATGAAACGGGCAGAGTCCCTGGGCCTGGGTCCGGCTGGGACTTGCCTTAGGCGCGCTTTCGGCGCGCTGACGGCGCGCCCGCTGCGCCCACGTGGAGTGCACATGTTTTTGTAGGCGGAGGGGGCGTGGCCTCGAGCGAGTGGGCGTGGCCACAGGACCGGCTCACTCGCTGATGGCGGCGAAGAACAGGGCGACCCCGCTGCAGCGTTTAGCTCTGCTGCGTGGCGGTGAAAAGGTAGGAGTTAAGCCCCAGTTGTGGTGCAGTCGAGGTAGGAAGGTGGAATTTTAAGTAGCAATTAAAAAACAACACAACACAACGGTAGGGGAGGACCTAGGGGAAGATTAAAGACCAAGCTCTGGGTACTATCCCAAGAAGAACTAATAAACAACAAAGGTACCAGAGGGTCTTGAAATGAAAATGCTCATAAGTAAAGAAAGACTAACCAAGGAACCACAATTTCACACAGATAGTGTCACAGAGAGCTCTCTAAGGATGAGGAAAAATACCCATCAGTCACCACTCGGATCCGCCCTTCATCATTTGGGATTTTATCCGTACCACCCGTCAGAGGTTGTTAATGCTCTACTGGGAGGTCAACCCGGTGGTAGGGGGTGCCCTCCAACAGTGTTAGAGACGACAGTGTGGAATACCACTAGATGTTAGTAAGTGGCCAAAAAAGTGGGACTGGGGTGTGCAGTGCCAAAAAAAAAGTGGGAAAAAAAGGAAACCAAGAAAAAGTGTGTTTAAAATTGGTTTAGAAAAAGCACTTAACAAAAGTTTATTCCAAGTGTGCTTGCCATACCAATGTTAAAAACGGTGTAACCTTAAGCTGACTATTTATGAAGACAGCCTATGGTAAGTGTGATCATGTGGTCGACTAGTTTCAGCAATAAAGGGACTATTACGTCCTTGCTTTCATCAGGACCAATTTACAATAAAACTACTGCACCAACATAAAAATGTGAGACAAAACATCTAACACCCATGAAAACATAAACAAGTGTACACAGTCACCTGAATGCTTTGGGTGCCCTTACAGTCTGTGCACGTCACTATAGAGAGAGAAAAAAGTGGGGAGGTGTAGTTATCAATAACAAATGGGCCAAACAGTAAGACCATTAATTATGGTTCAAAATAAATGTAGTTTTTTCAAAAAGGCACTTTCTAGGCAAAAATCAATGGGAACACATATGGAAAGAAATTTCTCATACCAGATGTCATAATGCTCTTACCTAAATCTGTAAGGCAGGCTGGCCTCACCCCACCTGGCAGAGGCTCAGGGAGAAATGAAGCACCGCTCTAAAAGACATGTAAAACACATGTCAAAACATAGAATGCACAAGACAGAGACAGACTTCTCCCTCAAATCACAACCGAGAGACCACTGTCTCATTTAGCCATCAAAGGTGGTATTCTTTACTGAATGAAGGCTCCGTCTGTCTAAGCCCCCAGCAGAAGAAAACAAAAACGAAGAGATGTGGCAAAGTGCAAGGGCTCCTCTCACCTAACCGTCGGTACTCCTGGCCGGCGACCTGGCCGTCTGGGGAGGTACCGACGGTTGGCATTGGACCGTGTTATAAACCCTGCTCTAATTGGTTAAGCCTCCACGTGAGGCGAGCACTTACGCCTCTGAATAGTAATCAATGCAGCCGGGGCAACACACCCACTCGTTAAAATGCCAAACAGCGCTCGCGCGTACTCAATGTCAACACCGAAAGGCAGGCGGAGGGCTGTTTACAAGCCGCGCTGCTATTGGGTGCGCGATCGCGTTGTGCGTTTAAACGCGTCTCCTGATTGGACGCGTAGTCACGTGGGGCCCCGAGCCGTGTCCCATGATAGGACAAAAAGGCTGCAATAGGAATGCTGGGTCTGGTGTAAGTTGTCAGGGAGATGGGGGTAAACAAAAAGCGATAACAGGTCCTGCAAGTACACGGACCAATGAAAATGGTGATAGAAAAACTGCGTTTTGGAGTACTTAGCGCTGGCAAGCTACAGGAAAGTACAAAAAGACTCTCACCTCACAAGGAATAAAGTTTGCACTCATAGATTCAGGGCAGGGAAGTGTAATATACCATGAGGGGAGTAAAACTCCCTGAGTGTCAGTCTGTAGGTATAGCAGATAGAAAGCAGGGGTTCCCTAATTCAGATACAGTACGTTAGTGACCAAATCTCGGGAAAACCTGGATGACTGTCTCCCTCTTACTAGAGAAAAACTAACTGCCCACTGCTGAAGAGGGATGAATCAGGAAACTGAAATAAGGCGATAGTATTACCGATGGGACCAATCACAATGAGGACCACGGAATTTCATCGTTCAGGCCCTCTTTGTGGGTTTTCAATTTGAGTACCCATCTTTGTTCCTTTCTCAATAAGAAGCTGGCCACATCTGTAGTATGGGTTGGTATAAAAGGTTTCTCAAGGACAGTCCACTGAAATTCTCCCTGAGCCTCTGCCAGGTGGGGTGAGGCCAGCCTGCCTTACAGATTCAGGTAAGAGCATTATGACATCTGGTATGAGAAATGTCTTTCCATATGTGTTCCCATTGATTTTTGCCTAGAAAGTGCCTTTTTGAAAAAACTACATTTAGTTTGAACCATAATTAATGGTCTTACTGTTTGGCCCATTTGTTATTGATAACTACACCTCCCCACTTTTTTCTCTCTCTATAGTGACGTGCACAGACTGTAAGGGCACCCAAAGCATTCAGGTGACTGTATACACTTGTTTATGTTTTCATGGGTGTTAGATGTTTTGTCTCACATTTTTATGTTGGTGCAGTAGTTTTATTGTAAATTGGTCCTGATGAAAGCAAGGACGTAATAGTCCCTTTATTGCTGAAACTAGTCGACCACATGATCACACTTACCATAGGCTGTCTTCATAAATAGTCAGCTTAAGGTTACACCGTTTTTAACATTGGTATGGCAAGCACACTTGGAATAAACTTTTGTTAAGTGCTTTTTCTAAACCAATTTTAAACACACTTTTTCTTGGTTTCCTTTTTTTCCCACTTTTTTTTGGCACTGCACACCCCAGTCCCACTTTTTTGGCCACTTACTAACATCTAGTGGTATTCCACACTGTCGTCTCTAACACTGTTGGAGGGCACCCCCTACCACCGGGTTGACCTCCCAGTAGAGCATTAACAACCTCTGACGGGTGGTACGGATAAAATCCCAAATGATGAAGGGCGGATCCGAGTGGTGACTGATGGGTATTTTTCCTCATCCTTAGAGAGCTCTCTGTGACACTATCTGTGTGAAATTGTGGTTCCTTGGTTAGTCTTTCTTTACTTATGGGCATTTTCATTTCAAGACCCTCTGGTACCTTTGTTGATTATTAGCAATTAAAAAACACACAATTGTAAAATCAAGCGCAATTTTTTGTTAAAATGCTCCCGGCTGTGCCTCAGGAGTAGAATCTGACCAGAGCTCGCATTCAGCTCGGTTTATGTAGGTGGAGGGGGCGTGGCCTCAAGCGAGTGGGCGTGGCCACAGGACCGGCTCACTCGCTGATGGCGGCGAAGAACCGGGCGATCCCGCTGCAGCGTTTAGCTCTGCTGCATGGCGGTGAAAAGGTAGGAGTTAAGCCCCAGTTGTGGTGCAGTCGAGGGAGGAAGGTGGAATTTTAAGTAGCAATTAAAAAACACACAATTGTAAAATCAAGCGCAATTTTTTGGTAAAATGCTCCCGGCTGTGCCTCAGGAGTAGAATCTGACCAGAGCTCGCATTCTGCTCGTTTTATGTAGGCGGAGGGGGCGTGGCCTCGAGCGAGTGGGCGTGGCCACAGGACCGGCTCACTCGCTGATGGCGGCGAAGAACAGGGCGATCCCGCTGCAGCGTTTAGCTCTGCTGCGTGGCGGTGAAAAGGTAGGAGTTAAGCCCCAGTTGTGGTGCAGTCGAGGGAGGAAGGTGGAATTTTAAGTAGCAATTCAAAAACACACAATTGTAAAATCAAGCGCAATTTTTTGTTAAAATGCTCCCGGCTGTGCCTCAGGAGTAGAATCTGACCAGAGCTCGCATTCAGCTCGGTTTATGTAGGCGGAGGGGGCGTGGCCTCAAGAGAGTGGGCGTGGCCACATGACCGGCTCACACGCTGATGGCGGTGAAGAACAGGGCGATCCCGCTGCAGCGTCTAGCTCTGCTGCGTGGCGGTGAAAAGGTAGGAGTTAAGCCCCAGTCCAATATCATCTTCCATAGTTCACTGTGCTATTGTCCTCGCAAGGCGCTCAAATGTAAACATGATAAACCTGTTAAACATCTATGTGGGAGCTTTAGATCTGATGTCATGTCTTGTGATGCCACTGCCTGTAAAGTCGTGGCTTGTGATGCCATTTTCTGTTCTGTCAATTCCTTTTATGTCGCTTGCCGAACGCCGTGATGTTACGTGCCGTGATATCACACGCTGTGATGTCCTTTGCATAATGTCAAACTAGGTCAGTCCCCCCACTTATTTTTATAGACTTGTACCCTGGACAGTACCAACATAACTACAAAGCATCTCACTCCTCCAAGTGTGACAATTCAGACTACTCCAGGCCCCCAAAGGAATGGCTTGGGTGGCAGATATTAGCCATTTGCAATCTATATTGAATTAATAGACAACTGTTGTTGTGCACATCTGTAAATCGGACAGCGCCACCTTGTGGCAGAATGTCAAAAGTGCTGGTGTTAACAAGTAAATGCCAGCGCCGCATACTGGAATCCACCGGCTAAAATTAAGCACTGAATATGGGGCTTGTGTGGACATAGGAACTAAGCAGGAAACAAGCCTTCAAAATATTACACATGCTGATTACGCAAGCATTTGGTGATTAGCAAACGTGTGTTTGCTGAAGCGCGGAAGTAATTCACAATAGTGCATTCGATTATTTCACTAAATTGAGGGATTGTTGTTCAGGGCTGTGCTTTCAGTAGTGCAGTAGGTGCAGTTGCACTGGCGGGCAATGGTTAGAGGGTTCATCTGGACCTCATTTTTGACTGACCTTTAATACTATACTGGGTGGGGGGTGGTTTTGTTGGCATCAAGGCCCATGACAGCCTTGGCACTCCACTCCAATAAGTAATAGTGAAAGTTTCTAAACATGGACTTTCAAATATTCGTGAGCCTGATCGTGCCACTGATGCCATGGCCTGAGGCATATTGCAAAATGATGCCCCTCCCCCCACAAAAATGTGGCGAGGGTCACCCGAGACTTCCACCTATCATAGATATCCAGAGACTATAGACTGAATGGGGGTCTCCTGAAAAGTGCTTACCCCTTGCTCCTCAGGGGATGCAGGAGTCTGTATTACGCCCCTGTCCATGAGTAAACCAAGAGACAGGTCATTAGCAATAGGTCTCCATCCTAATGGTAAAGTTGTTGCTATAAACGGAGAAACATAGAAATCTGAAATATATTACTTTGTGGTACTCTTTGATGAAAGCAAGTGAGAAACTGAAGTTATTTGACTAAGATCATTCAACTTGGTAAAGCTGGGATTTGTACCCAGGTTCCTTTTATTAAGCAGTGTGTGCTATTTAGCCACTTGAATGATAACTTCTTTTCTATCCCATTTAATACTAAACCATGTTGATTTTTATTAACTTTCATCAGTAACTAAAAAGAACACTGTGTTAAGTAAATACACAGATCACATGTTAATTCACTCTGATTCAAGTTGTTCTTCTAAAAAAGTGCTAAGTGAAGTTATAAGAAGGCATGGTACTCTTTGTATGTTTGTAATACTGGCTTGCACTAATATAACAAAGAAAACAATTTAAGGATCGAATCAACGCCTTAATCAAGGTGATAAAACATGTGATCAAAACAAATAGGTGTCAGACATTGGATCAAGTTTGCTTTGGAGTTAGCAGAGTTTCATGTGCATGAATTTATATTACCCAAATCAAGTCCAAGACAGCACTCTTTTTGATTTTATGTTTGCACATAACTGTTCTGTACTTAGTAATTTAATTTTTTAAATAAAAATTGCACAGAAAAGGACCATGTCTGAGATACCAGCTTTGGCTGTTTTTTGTTGAGAAAATCGCTGTGGCCAAAACAGACCCAGAAATTCAGCCGAAGCCATATTTGAGTCTTGCTTGCTTTTCCCACTTAAAGCCTCTGCTCTCAAGTATGAGATGAGTTATGTATCAATGGGGTAACCCGATGGACCACTGGACCCGGGTAAGTTATGGTACATAAGAAAAAGTCATACTGGAAAATATTCACAGTACATCAAAGAACAACACATGATCTAAGATAGATAAAGTTAGACAACACCAAATAGCTATTTGGTGTTGTCTAACTTTATCTATCTTAGATCATGTGTTGTTCTTTGATTCACTGTGAATATTTTCCACTCAAGTATGAGATGAGCACTCTGGTGGTATGTATGTCCCCCAGCTGGGCTTTGTGCTGTGGAATGATGGCCATTTTCCAATGGCGTACAATTTGCATTTTAGCACAGTCAATTGTTCACATCTCCAGCATTTCGAGTCTGGACACATTTTTGCCTGGGTTAAATTTACTGGAGGCTAGGGCCAACAGTGGAGAACTTAAAAGTAACTAAACTTTAGTCTTGCTTTCCCGACTCCTACGGCTGTCTGCCTTCAGTGTATTATCCCTGAAATTGTATCATCAGTCTGGGTTCCCACCAATCCTGTAAATGATTAAATATTTTCAAAGAAATTTGTCCAATTAGAACCTAGCATACTCCCAATACTGTCCCACAGTGCTCTTTCCAGGTTAGAAGTGTTATAATATGGGTGATTTCAGCAATCCATTAGGGCTGTCTGGAGAATTTGTGTCAGACAATAGGAAAATGTAATGTATCTCCAGTTCTGTGTTTAAAGTAAATTGAAGTCCTGTTTTAATGTATGGCATGGCTTAATTGAGCCATCTTGTATGAGGTCCGCCAAGAACTTAATACCCAGTGTCTTTCACAGGGACCAGGCAGTCTCCTCCCCTTCTATTTTTATTGTCTCATTTCTCCACACAGGTGTTTTAAGATATATATATGCTGAGACTTCAAGTTCCCTGATGTGCGATTGTATCATAGGATTAATTTCCTCTCTGGTTTGTGGGTTTTTAGTATTAAAAAAACGTAATTTCACCTGTGGCATTTGGTAGATGGCTTCATAGATATGTTCCCCTGTGTGTCTTTAACATGTAGTTTTCCAATGCAAGTTGATGGACGTGCAGTAATATTCCATATTTGGTAATCATAATCCTTGTGTCCATGTGTAATTTATGACTGTACAATCTAGGCCATGCTCCACCCCAAAGGTCCTAATCATTCTTACTATAGTTGGCATTGCATTACGTGTTTTTAGTGTAAGCATTCCATACATGCAGTTGCACATGGGAGAAATGTACATTTTTCCTATTTGAACCCTGCTTAATTGTAGTTTGAACCATAGTTTCAATTCAGCTGACCATATGGTCCAGTCCTATCTTAAGATATGTGTCTCAATACTTAAGTTTCAACTGATTCCCTAGTGAGGCCCTGGTCTTGCTTGTGGTCATTGGCATTGCTTCTCATTTAGAATAATTAATGTTATATCCGAAGAAAAGGAATTAATTACAAATATCACTCCTGAGACAGGATTTGATGGATTAGAGACAGTCACTACAATATCATCAGCGTAATATGATCTTTTATTGTCGTCCGCTAGTTTGCAAATTCCCTCCATTTTATTATCTGTGCTAATTAGGGGTATAGTGGGCCCCTTTGACTGGCTGCCTGTGGATTGAGAAAGTATGGGGATAGGAGACCGCTGTAGTTTAGTATACCATTAGATTATTTTAAAGTAATCTAACTTTAAGGATAAATGAGCTGCCTAATCCTATCTTGGTGAATGTATGGAAAAGGTAAAACCATTCAGTGTAATATCACAATTTTGACATCCATGTCATTCCAAGTTTTCTATAAAAGAAGGGGCAAAAGTGCCTGGTTGATTACTAAAGAACGCACTGGCCTAAATCTCTCTTATATCAGCTGAATTAACCTTGGGATGGTCTTTTAAAAACTATTGGCTTGAGTTTTTGCAAAAACCTTCATGTCTATGTATATAAGAGAAATAGGCATGTAATTAGCACATTTTAACAGGTCTCCAACTATCTCCACCAGGCTCAGGTATTTATGATGTTTCGGCCCTGTTGCATTCATCAAGGAGTTTTCCCCCGATTCCGATGCTGACCCTGACATTTTACGTAGCAACTGTACCATTATGGATTTATTTACTTTATAATATTTTAGCCATCTTTTTCAGTTCTTTTCATTAGGCCATTTAATTTATTTCCAGCCCTATTTCCTCTCCTGATGTTTCTATCCCTAGTTCCTCTGATCATCTTTGAGAAAGCTAAGAAGGTAGAATTTCTTGTTCCTGAATGCTTAACATGTGCTGACACATTTTATTACTGAATTGTAATGTTGATTTTAGTAAGTTATTTTACGTTTCGTGTATTTTCAATACACTGAAGACTTCATTCTTGTTTAGCGTTATACAACTGCAAATTTTCTGCCCCTTGTAGTAAGCTTAGTCTCATTTTGAGGACTGGCACCACAAGGCAGTTAGGAAGGGAGCGCTTGCTTGTTTAAAGTTAGGAAGTGAACGCTTGCTTGTTTAAAGTTAGGAAGGGAGCATTTGCTTGTTTAAAGTTAGGAAGGGAGCGCTTGCTTGTATGTTCGCTATCCAGTCTTCTAGGACTTACCATATTCTTTCTCAGGAGGAGATCCTACCACTTGCTTTTTATTTCGTTTAATCTAGTAAACAGTATCAGTCGTGAACTTGTTTCTGTTCACCTATATTTAGGATAAACAGTATAAAATGTGCTGTGAATGCATGGATTTTAGCATCATAGTCTCCAACTGATTGAGGGTGGACGCTCTGGTCTTCTGAAACAGCAATTGCTACACGTCGTTTTCCTTGTCCACTGGCTATTTTTGCATTAAATGCATGTTGGACTTTTAGGCTTACCCGAAGTGTTGTGTTTTCATTTACAAAGAGTAACTCAAGGTGTAGTATAAAAAGTCTCTCGCTTATACGGTTCTATAGAGCCCCCAAGGTATATATTTTTTTATAATATGTAGCAAATTCTTCTATTATTTCAATTGAGTTAAATATTAATCTATTACTTTTGTTCCTTATAGTGGGATTAGTTCTAGACAAGTCTAATTGTCTACGTTGTGCAGCTAGCAGCCTCCCTGCCTTTTCTCCTTTATTGTACAATATTTGTTTAATTCTAAAAAGAGCCTTTTCAGCATAAAAGATATATATCCCCTTCAAATCATATTTATCTTTGATGAGTGGCACTAACATTTCTTGTGTGGGATGAGCATTTAAGGCCCCCTGAACTTTCCTCTTTTTGCTCTTCCGTTCGCGTAAAGCAGCTTCTTTCATCAAGTCCCCTCTGATAAAAAGCCTTCGCGGTTGCCCATGAAATGTGTGCCAATGATATTGACTATTCATTATTTCCCATAAAGTTTTCAAGAAGGAAGATCATTTTTCTTTTTCTATGGCATCTCTGTCCTTTGGTGCATTCATGCCCCATCGACCAGGTGGTGGAGGCTTCAGATTAATTTTGAGTTCAGTGCTTAATAAATCCTGGTCTGATATGGTGCGATGTGATATTAAAGATGATAAGTCTCCTAGTCCGTCCAGCGGACATGAGAAAGAAGTCTATCCACATTCTTGTGTCGTGTAGGCACGATTTAAAGATTAAGGGGCCCATTATGATGACGGGCGGACTTAGTCCGCCAGCCATCATATCGGGACCTGGGACCGCCCGCCATAAGGGCGGGGGTCCCGATCAGGGCATTAGGATGCGCCCACCACACAGGCGGGCGCATCCTGCATGGTTGTAATTGCGGCGGGCGGAGCAGAAATCTCCGCCCGCCGCTATGTGAAAAGTGCACGTTTTGCTTTTCAAGGTGCAACATGGCAGGCACCGCACGGTGCCTGCCATGTTGCACTTTGAAATGCGGGGGGTACCATAGGTACCCCCCATGTGCAACCCCCCAAGCCAGGGACTCCCAGGGGGCCCGCAACGGGCCCCCGCAGGGAGGCACCGCATGCCTTTCCATGGCGGCATTGCCGCCACGGAAATGCATTGGTGATAGCTTATTGTAATATGGCGGGCGGTGTCTAACAGACACCGCCACCATGTTACTCGTTTTCCGCCCGGCCGCAAGGCGACTGGGGCGGAAAACATGCGGGCGGTGTTTCTCACCGCTGCGGTCCACCCCGCCATACTAATATGGCGGGGGGAATTGGGCTGTGGATGTCGGGCAGATTTCCTCCTCCAGGCTGGCGGTGGAAATCTGCCCGACATCCTAATGGACCCCATAGTCTCTCTCTCGTGCGAGTAGTAACATCCAGGATTCCGTTAGTGCATGGTCGTACGTTATGTCAATGAGTATGGATTTGTTTTTGTTGTGACTGTTATGAGCTCTGCCAGAAGTATCCGAAATTCGGTCAGTAACGGTGTTCCAGCCGCCACCCATCAATATGTTAGTTTTTTCCAAAAGTATACAGTAATCTGGATAGGAAGTTAAAGAAATTTGCTTTGTCATCTGTTGTGGAATAAATTGACCCAACTCCCACTGTCTGGTTTTGCATTTTTATCCTAGCAATTACAAATCTTCCGTTGCTATCTTTTCATATGCAAAGTACTCTCGCAGACAGTGCTTTATGTGTCAGTATTGCCACCCCCTTATTTCTCAGTTCCAGTGGCATATGTGGGGTTTCTTCCACTTCCTATAATGTACATTTGTAAATAACTTTATCCCAACCCATTGCCCTTTCAATTTATCGGTAAGGCGTGTTTCTAGACAGCGTGCTAACCACGTCATTGATATCTCAGGTAACTAGTTAAAGCTTGTTTTCTTTTTATATAATGAGTTAGGCCATTCACACTGATTGAACAAGACTACATTTAGGGGTTTTAATGGGGTATTTTTCATGAATCAGTCAACTGCAAAAGATAGGTGTACGGGTTGTTATGCAAAGCGCCTGTCCTTTACGAGCCTATGCCCTTAAATGTCTCTACTGGCTAAGTGGCCTCTGAATCACTGGATTTTGGGTGAGATTAACTCTTATTATTTTGTTTCTTTTTTTGGTTAACTCTCTTTTGCCTTTGCACTCGTCATATGACTTTGAGAAAACAGTATCAAAATTCACACCTAAGGATCCGCTACTATTGGTTGACATCAGAAGGGGAGGGGCAATGCTCACTCGAGTGCAGGAGATAATAAATACTAACCTTTCGACTGTGATGCTACAGAGCTGTGGTCTGGTGGTTGCTTAGCATACAGATCAGACTAGAAAACTCCCTCTTGACCTATAAATACTTTTCACATAGGGAATATCTCACCAACCCAGGGCATATACACATATATCACACTTGTATTAGAATTTTTAGTTATTTTATTTCATATTTTATATCCAACTTTTTTATCTCATTTTTTTATATATAAATACATTGATTATAAAAAGTCTCCAAGAAACATACTTTCAATACATTGGAGCCGTAACTGGTTTTCAAAATAAATTAGACCAGACCAGGTAGAGAATCATGCATACACTCACATACATACTAACTAAACATCCATTACATTACAATCAAACATAGACATCCTATAACATTGCATCTGTTGTCCAGTATAAGACCAGATTCATTAGATCTACAAAATGAAAAACATAGGTCTAGGAGTTGGTCGACGCGTTTCGGTGGAGAAAACCGCAGTAGGGACCACCTTCATCAGGACCATCCAGAGACAATTTACTACAGGATCTCTACACCTGGAATTCTATTTTGAGAACTTCTACTCATCATGACCAATATATATGCCTATTCCATACTCTCCTCAAAGCGCACGGTGGGGGTTTCCTGTAACATATACACCAGCGTAGAACGAGGCTGAGGTCGGCTTATCAAAAACTCTAGTTTTAATTCGTCATTTTTATTGTCATGTGGAGGGGACACCACATTTTTGATTTATATTTTCTTTATATACTTTATATGCTCGTTGCAACAACTTTTTAAGTTCACATCGGGTATGATAACTTTCTTCTATAAGAACAACTTCTTTGTCCCCTTCTCGAGCCGCCTCCGCCTCCGACCGCAGTTTCTTCCACAGTGTCCAAGCACACAGATACCACAGACCCTCCTTCCCTATCGATCTTCTCCCAAACCAATGAATCCGGCTAAGAAGGAGCCACATGGTGATTTTGACCATCCCTCTTTGGGGAAAACTCTCTTCCATGATAGGTCTTGTTATAAAATACTTTCAGGATGGGGAACAAACCAGCCCATGTTCATATTAAATGCTTTTTTTTTTCTTTTTATAAAAATATTTCAGACCCATCCCTCAAGTACACTTGAGTTGTACCAAGTAATCAATGCTGCCACCATGCTTTATAGATTATCATTTCACAGTTAGTAGTCAAGAAACATTGTGCTTCATAGCATAGTGGTTATATCTTACCTTCGCAATCTTTCTATACCTTTTCTCGTTTTAAGATATTTGTGAAGAGAAAATTAAGCTGTATTAAAAAAAGAGTTTTTCTGTTCTAGTCTTTTAGTTGATATCACAATGTATCCCTGTGTGCAAATTGTTTCCTGTCCCTAGGTTGTACATCTTTATCTCACATAGTAAAGACAAATATTGGAAGCCAAGTGACCTGTTACTGCACCACCTGAAGTTTTCACAGTCTTACAAACAAAATTGCCCACCTCAACTGGCCAGCTACCAATTGGTCATACATTAGACAGATTTCAACACAAAATCGGGGGCAACAGTAGCTAAAGTATGAGAACAAAGAGTTATGCAGAGAACAAAGAAACCAAGACGAGTTAGTCATTGCTTGTATTTTTCTTTTTTATTCTGTCCCTCTTCAGAAATTATAGACAAGCGCAGCCAACACGTTTCAACTAATCATAGGCTTCCTCAGGGCTGCAAGCATGCAAGGAACACATGTAAGTCCACATTCCTGTACACACATGATACATAAAGAAAGTGTTTCATGGCGTTAATGTAGAGAATCCAGTACTATATATATATATATATATTCCCACAGACGTCTTCCCCACAAGAAGAAGACTTGAGGCAGCACTCGAGGTCCGTTCAATCCTTTATTTTCAATTGACACCATGGGCATTAACGCGTTTCGGGGGTTTACTTTCCTTTGTCAAAATGCCCCCCCTGGTGAGTAAGTCGCCACTGCTGCTAACAATCCCTTCATCAAAGAAGTGTGTCCTTCCCACCACTTGAAGTAGCGTGGGTTGCCTCCAAAACACGGTGTGGA
Organism: Lissotriton vulgaris; assembly: GCF_964263255.1. Taxonomy (NCBI): domain Eukaryota; kingdom Metazoa; phylum Chordata; class Amphibia; order Caudata; family Salamandridae; genus Lissotriton; species Lissotriton vulgaris. The sequence goes on along the minus strand of NC_141699.1, from coordinate 1,078,402,211 downwards.
GTCGCCTCTGTGTTCGCAGGTGAACCACATTTCCCAGCATGCACCATCATTCCCAGGCTGGCGGCGATCCCATCCATCGGTGCGTTTGTTTGGTAAGTGACCGATGGGTTGTGTGAGCAGGCAGGGAGTGTAGCTAGTTTTCGGGGCATTTAAAAGTCAATCACGGTCCTCTCCCCCTCCCATGCACTTCCATCCGTCGTGGCGCCGAGAACACCGTTGAAGTAAGGGTGTAGTCCCATAAAGTATGGACTGCGCATCCGCAGCTGTGTCCACTCCAGATTTCGTGCGGGGCAGTCAGGGGATCTTCCATGTAGCGACCCCCTTAACACTTGCGGGGGGTGCCAGCCTTAGCGCGCAGCAACACTCAAAGTCGCGTCGCTAACCACGCCATATGTTCCCACAGACGTCTTCCCCACAAGAAGAAGACTTGAGGCAGCACTCGAGGTCCGTTCAATCCTTTATTTTCAATTGACACCATGGGCATTAACGCGTTTCGGGGGTTTACTTTCCTTTGTCAAAATGCCCCCCTGGTGAGTAAGTCGCCACTGCTGCTAACAATCCCTTCATCAAAGAAGTGTGTCCTTCCCACCACTTGAAGTAGCGTGGGTTGCCTCCAAAACACGGTGTGGAGTCGCCTCTGTGTTCGCAGGTGAACCACATTTCCCAGCATGCACCATCATTCCCAGGCTGGCGGCGATCCCATCCATCGGTGCGTTTGTTTGGTAAGTGACCGATGGGTTGTGTGAGCAGGCAGGGAGTGTAGCTAGTTTTCGGGGCATTTAAAAGTCAATCACGGTCCTCTCCCCCTCCCATGCACTTCCATCCGTCGTGGCGCCGAGAACACCGTTGAAGTAAGGGTGTAGTCCCATAAAGTATGGACTGCGCATCCGCAGCTGTGTCCACTCCAGATTTCGTGCGGGGCAGTCAGGGGATCTTCCATGTAGCGACCCCCTTAACACTTGCGGGGGGTGCCAGCCTTAGCGCGCAGCAACACTCAAAGTCGCGTCGCTAACCACGCCATATGTTCCCACAGACGTCTTCCCCACAAGAAGAAGACTTGAGGCAGCACTCGAGGTCCGTTCAATCCTTTATTTTCAATTGACACCATGGGCATTAACGCGTTTCGGGGGTTTACTTTCCTTTGTCAAAATGCCCCCCTGGTGAGTAAGTCGCCACTGCTGCTAACAATCCCTTCATCAAAGAAGTGTGTCCTTCCCACCACTTGAAGTAGCGTGGGTTGCCTCCAAAACACGGTGAAAAACCATAGGTTATAGACCATATACAGTTAGGGATTAGCATTTACAAAACCTTATTTTACTCGCATAAAACCATTGAAATTCCATATATAGTTAGTTGCACTAACTATATATCGCGGACCCGCAATCCACTGCTAATGATGTCACATATTACATCATTCATGACATGGTCAGTGACATCACTGATGACATCACTGATTACATCTCAAATGACATCACTGATGACATCACTGATGACAACACCCAGTGACTGTATGTTTCTGTAAAGTTAAAATATGTCTTACATATTGAAGAATGAGTGGATGTATAAGTGTCTGGATGAAGGATTTAGTAGGTGCATGACTGACTGTATGAGAGAATGATTGAATGTGTCTCACTGAGTGCATGGGTTAGTGACTAAAGTGTCTTAATTTGGCAATCATTATATATGTTGTTCTGTAAACTGCTGCATGTTTAAATCAGTAGCTATATCAGTAACTATATGGGTTATTGAATGGTTGCCCAAGTATTTGTATGGGAGACTGAGTATGTGTGTGGGTGGCTGGGAGGTGTATGACTCTGTGCATAGATGTGTGTGCAGTTGATTCCCTAGGTGTATGGGTTCAAAAGTGCATGTAGAAACAGCAGTATGGACAGTTGACTGTGTGCATGAGTGTATTGGTGAGTGAATGGATATCTCAGTGCTACATGTCAAAGTAAGTACATATGTAAAACACAGTCCATGTGAGAGTTGACATATATAAATAACTGAACATAAGAGCCAGTGAATGTGAGAGTGGCTGTATGGATCATTGTGAACTTGTATCAGGGATTGTATAAGAGAGTAAATATGTGTTAGTATATGTTTGAATAAGTAAGGTGTGTATAACTGTATAGTTGAGGAAATGGAGGTGTGATTTATTCTTTGCATGACTGACTAGGTGTGTGAGTAACTCCATGGATGTGTGACAGTCTGTGAGTGTCTGTTTACACTGAGTGTATCTAAGGTTATATTACAGTCTGAAGATGTTCATTGTATTATCACATAAATGATATCATCAGTGATGTGATCAATAATGTCAAATGAGATGTCAGTGATGTCATCAGTGATGTCATTTGAGATGTCATCAGTGATGTCATCAGTGATGTCATTTGAGATGTCATCAGTGATGTCATCAGTGATGTCACTGACCATGTCATGAATGATGTAATATGTGACATCATTAGCAGTGGATTGCGGGTCCGCGATATATAGTTAGTGCAACTAACTATATATGGAATTTCAATGGTTTTATGCGAGTAAAATAAGGTTTTGTAAATGCTAATCCCTAACTATATATGGTCTATAACCTATGGTTTTTTCAGTGAATTTTCAAGGTTTTGTAAATGCAAATTCCTAACTATATATGGTCTATAACCTATGGTTTTTTCAGTGAATTTCATTGGTTTTTTAAAAGCTAATATCTATAGCTGTAAAATATATTCTTTATTACGTGACGTATCACGTAGCCCGTGAGACGCCTCATGATGCATCGCATAACCGTGACAAATCGTCTCTGCAGCGCAAACAAAACCGCAATCGCAATTTTTTTTTTCTTTTGCCCCGCGGGGAACTTTAATAGCCCCCTCATCAATCCTAGGGGTTCAGGAGGAGTCTACCTTACCCCTTTCCTTCATTTACACCTTTTTTTTTTTCCACCTCTTGTCTCTCGATCCCACAGAGAGACAAGATGGCGGCCGCTCCAGACTGTTTACAATGTTAACAGCCAATCAGCTTCACCTCAGACTCCGGTTACACTGCCGGTTAGCTACCCGGTTAGCTGCCCGGTTAGCTGCCCGGTTTGCGTACCAAGATGCGTCTCTACGGCGAAAAAATCTGAATTATTATTTTTTTTTTGGGCCCCGCGTGGCTCTATAATATCCCCCTTATCAATCCTAGGGGGTCAGAAGGGGTCTACCTTGCCCCCTTTCCTTCATTTCCCCCTTTGTTTTGGCCTCCTCTTGTCTCTCGATCCTACCGAGAGACAAGATGGCGGCCGCTCCGGACTGTTTAGAATGTTGACAGACACCGGAGAGCCAATCAGCTTCGCATCGCAAAGTTCCGTTACGCGAAAAGTACGCGAACCGGAGCGCTACCCGGAGCGCTGTTACAGATATATATCTTTTTTTGAACGTTAATTTCTCAAAATCCACTGAAGCACATATATTGAGACCTAGCAAAGGCACATCGGGCTAACAGTCCCTACAATTTTGCCAAGTTTCGTACAAATCCATTCAGCCGTTCGAGCTAAAAGTGAGGCCAACCGCCCTATGGAAAAATGAATGGGAAAAACGCGTTTTGGGACCCCCCTTTTTTCTCGGCCCCCCTCAACGAAACCCCCCCAAATTTTCAGGGGCTGCTCAGAAACAAAATGTGCCATTTTCCTGAAAATTTCAGCCAATTCCGTCCACAAACGCCAAAGTTATTAGACATAGAATTTTCAAAAGTTCCATAGAGAAAAAATCCTAACTATATATACCTACTGGCTATCGCCAGTAGGTAATGTATATGTGTATATGTATATATATATATATATATATATATATATATATATATATATATATATATATATATATATATACACACACACAATTTCGTTCTTAAGAACCAAGAAACATCTCATGCAGCCTTGAGGCTTAGAGACAACATATAAAAGTGCAATTTAAAAACACATTTGAAAAGCACAGATAAAAGAACACATGAAAGAAACATAATTCATACCTATTAAACATAAAAATCACACCACCAAAAAAAGGCCATAAAAAGGGGAGAAGGAAGCATAGAAACATTTCACATCTGGTAGTTTAATAGACGTTACCCGTCCATCAAATATGGATATGTGAAAAAGGACTTAAAGCAAAAAAGAGCACAGGACAGACAACTAAAACACACAATGCATGGTCAGGGATGTTTTTGGTGTGCCCGACAGGTACACGAGGACCATTGACTTAAGGATGTTCATGTTCATAATATCATCCAAAAAATGGAGGGAGAGAGAGGAATAGTGTGAGGCAAAGCTGCCACTAAACAGTGTCGAAATAGTACTATCTATACTATTTCTTTATCTCCCCCCCTCTTAGTTTGTGTTGACCTCTTTCTTCCACTTCTCTGTCCCTTTCTCCAGTCTCCGATGTTCTTCCTGGTCATCTGTTGGGTGTTTGTCAAGTCCTTCACCAGACGTCAATTGTTTGGGCTGAGATCCTTCCACTGAGGGTTTCATTGTTTCCGGCTGTATTGCATCCAAGAAACTCTCTAAATGTTCAGGATCCTCATATTCCTTAGTTATTCTATCTATAGTAATTAACATGACCGCTGGGTCCATAATCCCATAGAGGAACTCACGCTTCCACAGTCATGGTTGTAATGCCAGGAACCAAAGGGCTTCATTTATGAGAAGTGTTGCATCGCTGTGTGAAAGCAGCGATGCAACACTTCTCAGTACGCCCTCCAAGCCACACAAATGATGCGTCCTATTTACTGTATGACGCCTCATGTTGCAAGGAATGACAGATACGTCAGTATTACTGACGTGTCTGTCGGCGCAAAGTGGCGCATTGCTGGAGTTTAGTTTGCAGTATGGGATGCGCCTTATTCACAAGAATACGATGCACCCCTCTGTTTCCCATAGTGCTGGCACAAAATAAGCTGCCTAGAGCCAGCGCAGGCACCAGACCACCATGTAGCAGGGTGCCTGTGCTGTAGAGGCGATTTTTTTTTTATCTGCAGGAAGGGACACCTTCATGCACATAATCAATAATGGTGATTTGCTCTTAATAATGATTTCTCCTTGTATGGCCATTCTAACGGCTGGTAATCCATGGCGCTAGAATGGCATTGCTTTTGGTGCTGCCTCAGCCTTGTAAATCTAGGGGAGCGTCAAAAAGCAATGGGTGTTGCGGTGGAACGACCACAGCAACACCCATTGCACCCCTCTTTGCCGGAGAGGACTCCGGAGGAAAGGGGTATATTTACAGGGTGGCATTAAGCCACGTTATGCTTAGCATCACATTGTAAATGGTGCAACGCCACTGGAGCATCAAAAAAAGAGACTCTCCGGTGACCATTGGGGCTTGTAAATATGCCCTAAGTGTTATTCATACAAGGTAGTGGTTTATGCACAGGTTTTAGATGAAAAAATCAAGCTCTCTGAACATCCGTGATCTGAGGCCTGGAAGATAGGTTGGTGACCACATTAACACCAGCGCTCTTCACTACTGCATCAGATGTAGGATAGTTTCCATTTCCCCCGGGGCAGATAAGTGGGCTCCATGGGTCCGCTCTCTCACCGGAGACCATAACATCTGTCCCACAGGTGTAGAATTTAGGCCACTGATTGCCCATCCAGTCCCAAAAGTTCTCTCAAGCTCACCTGAAACCTCTCCCCTGCCCTCCGGTGGGAGGCAGCCAGCAGGCATGACATCATAGCATGCATTTACAAACCTCACACTCGCCCCTTAACCCGTTTGCCGTGTCGCGAATTCCGCCGTGGTGCAGGGGGGCTAGGGTGTGGGCGTGGCTCTGCCGTGCTCATGACGGCTCCCGGCCATCATAAATCACGGGGGCGTGTGCTCATGATGGCTGGGAACCATCAGAACTACGCCCACTGATTAATTCTCTTGCACAGGCGGGGAATTAACACCGCTTTGGCGCAGTGGCAACGTTCTGACGGCTCCCGGCCGGCATGAGCACACACCTACCATGACTCATGACGGCCGGGCGCCGTCATGAGCACTGGAGAGGTTAAAGTATTCTTCTGCTAATAAATGTTTATTGCTACCCAACTCAGTGACGCTCATTTATCAGCCTTATAGATGAAAGTCTGAGTGGATAGGCTAGGATGAATTACTTCTCTGAGGAACTATGCTGAAGAACCGGGTTTTAGAACCCAGCGGCGCCAGGAATAACGCCCGATGTCTTCGGATTCCCCTGCCTTGACAAACAGAGACACGGGACACTACTTGATGACGGCAAAGACCAAATTTATTGGCTGCAACCAGGAACAGAGGTCTAGGAAGCACAACACGGGTGGTTCGCTAGAGACTGCACAAATTCATAGAGCGGAGCATAGTCTTTTATGCTATAAATCTAATTCCTGGCTAGCATCGATTACATACAAACTGACCAATCGTAGGGTGCCATTTCAAACATATCGCATGACGACAATCCCACTTTCCGTTGTCCTACCCACCAGAAATGACCAAGCAAAATCCAACATTCCTGTTCGAACGGGCCGGACAAACCCATCGTAAAGACCTCAACCCAAATCAATAATTAAGACATAAAGGAAGGAACAGAAGCAGATGAGAAGCAAGATAGAAGGGTGTGTGCGTGTACCATAAACTCAGCAATGTCCTGCTCTTTGATCTCTATCTGACCAGCTGCTTAACAAGGAACTGGCTCAACGAGGTCAGCCTCGGGCAAGGGAGTCAGCTCGTTCAGGTCACGAAGAAGTCAGCTAAGGTGTACGTGTCCCAAAGACTCGTTCGACCATAGTCATCGGCCTATGTGAGGGCAACCACACAAAATGGCTGCCGTACACAAAATGGAACCCGAGGGTTCGAACGAAATCCATGAATACGTAGTATTCTCATTGATCGGTTATGACGAAAACACTTGTACATACCGCACTTGTCATTTGCGGTCCGCTGACACCAAAATCGTCTATATCCGACGATCTTCATTGAACGGGTTCAGAATGACGAAACCACAGGACCGCAGAACCACAGAACCACAGAACCACAATGCCCGGCTACATAGATGGGCTAGCTAAAAGTAGACAATTGGTTGAGTCCTCTTCTAGCCCACGGAAGCAAGTAAGGACAGCAGTAACCGCCTACATTAAGGTTATAGATGAAGTTCACAATTCCTTTTGAACCATGGGAGTTCTTAATTATCCCACTCCACGCATGAGCAGCTCATCTGGTATACAAGGTTTCCCTGAGCATGCTGGTATTTGTAGTCCTGAGGTTTCCAGTAAAACATATCCACTTAAAACAACATAACCAACCTAAACAAGAAAGACAGAAATGATGAAACTAGTAGGACAAAATGCAGAATTAGCATTGACTTATCTGCAGTGACCTTTCTCATGTGATGTAAGTCAAACAGAAAGGACGCCCATTTAAGTTTGTGCTAGGGAGATGAAACGAAAAGAGACAACAAGAAACCAGCCGGCCTCGACATGATGATTAATACAACAATAAGAGCAGACTGTGGAGTCATTTATCCTGAAAAACAAGTACACGGTGTCCAGACAAAAGCACTGCCAATAATGTAAAAAAAATAATGATAGCACAGAAAAAAATGAAAGCGGGCTTTATAAATGACTATGAAGTGAAAGGTATTACTTTAAATTGAAATATGTTGTTGCTTTTTAAATGGTGCTAAATTCCCACAATTTTCCACACTTCATTAACAACTGGAAGCATGAAAATGTGCGGTGTGGAAATGCACAAAGTTGTCATTTGCTAATTCTGTGCAAGTTTTGTTAAAATCTCTCCTTCTGGAAGATGGTGGGGTTTAAAACAAAGTTAGTGAGGCAAAGCACTGCAGACCAGTACATTTTGTCGTGAAAACCCCAGCTAAACCTACTGTTCTTTTTTTCGCACAAAACTCTGATACAAATATTTCATTTGTGGGTTTTTTCTGGAAGCATTAGGAAGTTACAATGTTTCTACGGTTGTCACTTTTGAAATGAAGCTAAAAGTATACATTTGCAACCCCCTAGGTGAGAAGCAGAGAGCGTGATGAGTTTGAGTATTGTTAAATATTCTCTTTGAGCTTCACATTTTCAAGTCCTTAATAAAATGAAGGAAAAATAGATGAAGGTTTCTGAGTTGCAAAAGATTGGTCGAGTCAGAAAGGACACCATCTCTCACGAGGATAAGTGCATGGAAGGCAAACCGTGGGAGATTCCACTCATCAACATGGGCGCTTACCATGAGCACCAGTTAAGGACACATTCATTTATGGTAGGCAGGGGGAGATTAAGTGGTTTACGAAGAATCACAGGATGTTGAACCGATGCCGAGACTCGGGCCTGGTTCCCCAGCGCCGAAGTGGGCAGATCTGGCCCTTATGCCACATCCTCTCACCACTTTCATGGTCTGTATTTATGTCCAGTTTTAGGTTGGTGCAAGCTGCTTCCTGACGGGAGCCCTGGCACATATTTTTTTTTTTACAAATTAACCACTGCTGTTGCCTTTTTTTCTCCACCGTAGACATTTTCTTTTAAAAGTGGAGCCAGAGGCTATAAATGTAGGTGATTGGTAAACATACCCACTGAGAGTTTAGATTTGTTATTTGAAGGTATTTACTTGCTGCATGTGGATGTGGGGTGGAGTGAGGGTCGGAAGGTTCAGGGCACGTGCTGTGGGCTCCATCTATCTGCATTCTAATCTCAGCCAATTGACAGCAGCAGCACCAGCTGGGACAATCTCTTGATCTGTGCAGGTGCGGCCGACAAAGATAAAGAGTGGTGAGGCAGGTAGGGTGGGGAAACTTGTGGCACGTGGGGGTTAATAATTGAAAAAAAAGACTTTCCTGGTGCTGCCGGGAGCCTCACTCTACTCTGCATCCAGTTCCTAATCCCAGCAGTCCCTGGGATAACATCACAGACTGCCCATCCAATCCCTGCACTGCTCTGAAGCATGAGGGCAATGTGGGGATTGGCCTGAGTGGGCTGGATCGACGCTCGCTCAGGCACAGGGAAGCTGTGCTATTTCTCCAACCCAGCTGTGCACTACAGCTGGGTTGGAGAAACGTTAGTGCAACGGCCGGCCAAACTGACGTCTGCACTAAAAGTGCACCTACCACTCCTCCTCCCCCCTTCCATGGCCCAGCTCCACCCTTCCCTGCACACGCTGGCTCAGCCAGCAACTGAAAAATATAATGACAATAAAATATTGTTTTGTTTTTCAGCTGCTAGCCCGGAGCCAGTGGGGCAACGACATTGCAGAGGAGCGGCCGCTAGATCTGTGTAACATAAGACTTAGGGGTCGATTACAATGGCGTTCGGAAAGCATTCCAAATGTATCAATCCTGAAATGGTTTATGACCGATTTGGATCCAGGGAGTCCGACAGACCGATTATGAAGCTTCTGAATGCCATTCGGTCGGACTCCCATTGACTTGAATGGGAGCCTGTGTCCTGACCAAATACACAGGTTCTCATTGAAGAAAGGGGTGGCTGGAGAAAATCGTGCACCCTGTGGCGGGCACCCCTTTGTGCCTGCCATACTGAGCATGGTTGGAAAGAGGGGATCTGATTCGGAAGGCCCCGTGTAAAGGGGGGCCTGCTACGGGCCCCCAAAGTCAGATTCTGACCGCTGATTCGAGTCAGAACAACCAATTCGGAAAGGCTGTACGAATCTGACATCGTAACACCTCGTTCTGAAGGCTTCCGAGTTGCTCTGAAACGGGCTTAAAGACATACGATTCGTCTCCGAACAACTTGGACTTTTTGAATGCCGTCTGGTTTATATTAGGAACGGAGTTGGAAAGTTCATACTCTTTTCGAATATCGTAATCGGTCGTTCGGAAACCTTTCCGAACAACATTTTAATCGACCCCTTAGTATTAGAAGGTAGAAAGCACTGTCCTCGTGAGAGAACTGAAAAGTGAACGAGGTGGTAGATAACCTTGCTCCTCTGTTCAAATCCAGTCATAAAAAGAAGCATAACTGATTAAAAAAGATTACTACAGTGCTTGGGAATGAGGACAATGGTTAATCACGTTTAACCAACAGATGTTATGAAAATAGCTATGATACCTAGCAGTTCTTTGAAGAAACTAGGAGGGCGAAAGGCATTAGGGTAAATTTGAAGAACAAAGGGGAAAAGCTGATCTGTTGAGCCCCTTGTGTCTCTGCTGCATCTCTCACCCCTTTGGTTCACATTAGTTGATTCCCCCTACAGCATAAATCCAAGCAGGACCATTGCAATCTAGTGTGGTAAATTAATGCATCTTTGTTAGAGTGATCAGCCATCCCTAAACTATCCTCAGATTTCTTGTCCCCAGAAGCCCCCTGCGTTAGACCCCTGCTCTCCCAAGCTTTTTTGTTTGGCTTCTATAGAGGTTACAACAAGAAAAAGTTTATACGGGGGAGAACCGTACAATAGCACGCTAATGGATCATGGGCTATACAAGTCGACAAACAAAACAGTTCCACTGATCTAGGGGTGGATGGAATTTGCGTAGTCACACTACGCAAAGCTCTGCGAAATGGTAAAAATCTCTGCGAGCACCTAAAGTTCCGCAAACACACAGAATTCCTTGTTCGGCCCGTTTGCAATGCTTTTTTCCTGTTCGTGAACGCTGTTTGCATGCTCAGGGAGAAATATCTTGCGACTACACATTTTGAAAGCGCAAACAGGCAAAAAATTCCGCGAAGCAGCGGAATTTTGGGCAATTCCGCGAAGCAGCGGAATTTTGGGCAATTCCGCGTTCTCCGGGTAACGCAAAATTACCCAAATTCTGCAAATTCCGTGAGGGGAACGGAATTTACCGCCCAGGTCTACCCTGATCCTTCAAACCCTAAACTATTTCAACATTAGTATCACTACTCATTATGGGGCATATTCTAACTTAAGTGATGGAATGCTACCCAATTGGCCTATTCCTTGTAAATTACATTCCACACATATAGAAAGAAATGCATTTCATTATCAACATTTATTGTGTAGTTACAACAAAAACCTTAATTACAAAAATGCTGTATTTCCTCCTCCTGGTGAGTCCATGGACATTTTATACACCCAAAGGTAGTCACAATCTTCACTAGGTATAACCAAAGACTGCTTGCTAGCGTTGCAGTCAAACTTTTTGTCTAGGTGACAAAGTCAGCCAAAGCCAACTTAAATATGTGCTTCTCATGATGCCATATTATAATCTAATAGCACATTTAAGGCACACTTAAGTTCACAGCAAATACTTTGTATGTTATCCGTCTCTCCCACCCCCGCCTCTAGCTTCTCATCGGTAACTGTAAATCACCCTGTAATAACAATTCCATCACATTATAAAAGCTGAAGCTAAAGTGATGCAATAAGTAGTTCTGCATGAAAAAAGTTAATGCACTCAAAAGCCCTAAAAGGTAACCAAAATGGTGTAATTTTCAAGCAGAATTTCAAACACCCTTTCTACAGCATGAAGTGCAACTGAAGAAACCATAATAAAGAAATAGCTTTGGAAATGAAAGAAAAGCCATGATAGAAATGATGAATAACAAAAGAAATAAATAATATTAAGGGGATGTAGATTTTTGAAACTTTGAAAGAGCTATGTAACATTAACTACAAAGGGATGCTGCTAAACATATGGGTATGGTAAAAACTAAATTTATGTTATGATTGGGGTTCCAAGTGGCTTGAGGTAAAGAGTATAGGTTAATGTTCTAAATAAGGTGCTGGTTAACATTGGGCATTAGGATAGAAGAAGAGTCAAATTAAGAATTAAGGCCCGCTTTAAGAATAGTGGTTTGGTTATGGTTAGGGGGCGGGTGTAATTTGCATAATTCCATTTAGCAAAGTTTTGCAAAATTACCTAAAGCGTCTGCAAGATTCCGCAGAATTACACAAGAAAGTAATACTTCATTTAGCACTATTCTCTAAGTGCAAACAATGCCGTATCCCATCCAAAATGACTGTGAGAATTCAATTTGCGCCAAGAAATATCGCTAAATGCAATAACACATAAACAGAAATGCCAGCAGCCTCACAAAATGTGTTCCCGCCGTAGGATTATTCCCCCAAAATTACTCTGAATTACATAGCCGTGTGTAATCACGTTATTAACAAAACAGCAACTCTCCCAGGACTACCGATTAAATTAACAATAATCAAACACATTACAACATTCACTAATTATTAATTTATCATCAAATAATCAAAGTATCCAGAAAAACACAGAACAATGATATTTCAACCAAAAAGTCACAAAGAAGAGCACATAATTCAAGTGATGATCTGAACAAAAACAAAAAGCCCCCAACTACACCATTCTAGTCTCTCAGGGGCATATTAGCACGGGCGATAGCTTTAACTGCACTTTTTCCCACGAAAGCGGCAATATTTTTATCGCCCTATTAGCAAGCTGCCGCTAACAGCAGTTAGTGACAACTAGTAGGCGATAGCTACAGGTTTGGGGCCCGCTTTGCATGTCAGCGATATTTATCTCTAATGACATGCAAAATGGGCGTACCCAACCTGTTAGCAACTGAAAGCAATCGCTAACACAGCTATCGCCTATTAACAAGGCTGGCGAAGCGATAAAAAAACTTGCGCTAAGCACGATTATCGCCAAAACCTAACGCCTGCTCAGACCATTTCTTAACCTGTATATCCAAAGTGAGGTGGATATTCAGGTTAAGTCCCCATTAGCGATGATGCCTGAATATCGCTGGATTTCCAGCGATATTCACGCATTGAGCCGCTATCGCCGGATATTTTATCGCTTTGGAGATAAATGTTGCTAATAGCACGTTATCTCTGCAATAATATCCGGCGATAGCTGGCAATAAAAAAAAATGCGCGAAGCACATCTAGCGATAATTATCGCTATTTGTTGCTAATATGCCCCTCAGTTAGAAACAAGGTCCCTGTTGAGTACCCACAATCCAAATGATAAGGGAGGAGAACATAAGCTTTACTCCTTGTGTGGCGAGCAATAGTAGGTAGTTAAAAGCGTCAATGTACTTTTCGGTGGACCATACTGTGGGCAACAATAGTAGGCAGTTAAACGTGTAGACGTACGTACAGCAGGATCTTACGTTGTACAGAAGATTTGTTAATTAAGTCTTCAATCACTAAACCTAATCAGAGGGGTCTAATGAGAGAAGAAATATATATTTATCTAAGCATATGCTAAAAACAAAAATCACCACATGAATATCATTCTCTTCATTGTTGTTATTGAATCCGTTGGCATACATTAAGTCACAATGTGATTGGAAAAGTGATCAATTATTTGGACCAATAACGATTTATCATTCTACAACCCAATCAATGAATAGTATTTAAATTTCAATCAACAAAATAGGTTGGCCATTGTATACCCAACCCACTTCTTGATATAAAAAATGTGTAAATCAACAAAAATCAACTAAGAGTTGAGAAATCAGCAATTCACCCCTGACCAACTTGGTGTTTTGCTATGTTTAAATACACATAATAAATCTTATAATGCATATTCAACCTTCTATCAAAAGAACAACATTTTTTCAAGACATTCCTATCATTCCTCAGGCAGAAACATCACTAAATAAACAGATTCACACTTTCCTAGTATTTAAATACATATAGAATATTTAAAAGCAGATTAATTACCTGTTCTGACCCACTACAAAATCAAAACTGCACATTACAGCGAAGCTGACAACATAAGGAAACATCCTTTGTGCAAAAGGTTGGATTTTAACATAACATATGTATTTGTAAAGCACACTTTCACCCGTAACGGGATATCTTGGCACTGAATAACAGATGTTTATTGTTTCCCAACTCAATGGCACTTTGTATCGTATTGACCTCAGATGGATGAAAGGCTGAGTGGACCCGCTGGGATTTTAACCTGTGACCATAAGATCGAACACATGTCCCTGCAGTGGATGCATTAGTCCACTGAGCCACCGGACCCAGCAGCTAAATATGAGGTGAAAATCCCAATTAAAGACCGCTAGGTAGCTTACCCTTGATCCAGCTAGAAAGAATGGTGAGCTGGATGATGTACATCAACGCTTTTGTCTGCCTACTGTTGTTGGCCACAAAAGGAGTAAATAGTATGGACTCCCTCCTTGACGTTTTTATTGAGGATACTCAACAGGGGCATTGTTTTTAACCTTTCAACTAGATGTTTTTTTTTAACTAGGATGGATGTAGTTGGGTCTTTTTGTTTTGATCATCACTTGAACCATGTTTCTTTCGAAAGACATTTTGGTTCTTCTGCGTATTTCTTGATTATTTTGATTGATTATTTGACGACAAATTAAAGTAGTAAATGTTGTAATTTGGCAGGTTATTGTTAATTTATTCAGTGGACTTGGAAGAGTTATGGTTTTGATATACACTGTGAGTAGGTACTCAGGCTCTAAACCTTCCCACACACTTGTGTGCCTTTTGTGCCTTTAGTGCTTTGTAATTGTGTTATTATCCATAATTCCACGTCAAAGAGTAGGACAGAATCACCAAAACTACTCCGATTACTCTGGCGTAATAAAAATTACTCCCAGGCACAATGGTCGTAAAGGAAGGGGAGAGTGGTGAGGGCTAAATTTAGGGCTCAGATTAAGGAAAGGTATAGTCTTTAGGTTAGGGTTGGCGTCAGCGTTATGGTCAAAGAGTGAGTTAATGCCAGTGTTTGGGTTAGGTTTGGTTCCAAATCTTTGATATTATAGCACTCTTGATTATTGTTTCTTATTTGTGGTTAACCTGAAGTTAAATTACAAAAAAATATAGCTATGGATTCTTGATTATGGGTTTAAAGTTTGGTCTTTATTATGGCCTTCATCATATTGACACATCCCTTTGGACGAGAAGTGAGTCTTAATGGGTCGGCGATTGACAATCGATACTATTGAGTAAAATGAAATCAGTATGATAGAGAAATGCTATAATCACAAATAGAAAATAAAGCACTGCCGTAGTAATTAAAGATGACAATGAAAAATAATGAAAAGTATTAAGGCAATGTACATTTTCGAAATCTTGAAAAAGGAATGTAGCATTAATAAACGAGCACAAGCAAAGCCAATAGGTTTTGCTATTAGAACATATGAGATTTGCCAATGGTTTTTGGTGATGCTGTACAGTACAGTATTGGTGAGAATCAAAATTAATTTTTGACAACGCTGTGCAGCATCAGCAAAAAAAAAAAAAAAAAAGTAGCGCATAAGTGTAATAACTTGTCATGATGCTACTGGTGCCTGGCTCATTTAGTAGGGGCATGCATGTGTGAATATGTATGTGTGCAGGAGTCATTTAATTTTTTTAATTTATTATTGATCTAAGAAGAGTGGACGCCACCAGCTGCAGTAGTTTAAAACAATGCAATTAAAATGCCCTCACACACTTTTCAGATAGCAGAAGAACTCTCCAAGAAATGTTAAAGAAAATGTAAAGATATACATTCAAATGGCAGCAAGAGATAGGCAAGCAGCAGGGGAGTGAGTGGATGAAGCAACGGAACGTGGGAGGGACTAAATAAAAATAAAGCTGGATTTTGGGAGTGTAGTTTCTTGTGAGTTGGAGATGATGGGTCCTTTTTTTCCCAATTTCAAATGTCTTTATTTCGAGTCAATTCATCATAAAAGACAGTTTGTACTGTAAGTACAACCACAGGGAAAACAAACAGTAGTTCATAAATATAGTTAAAAGGACAATTTCCATAAGCTGAAAAAAGACACTTGGTAATTAGAATAAACAATAATAAGACAACATTTAAAATACAATACACACTAGGTGCTAGATAAAAACTTTAAACAACTTTAAGAAGGATGCTACACTGATTCCGGCCTGGCCCTAATAATCCATACCCATCCTAGGAATTTTGCTACGGCGATAACAATAGGTTCGCTAGTGTCATACCTTAGGACCCTTAAGGCTTCGGATCCCACCCTTGTGCCCAGGTTCCGACAAATCGGTTTTAACCATTTACCCCATGGGGCCACCTAGGCCGGACACTCAAAAAATATGTGGCCTATAGATTCCCTGCGATCCATACACCATCTACAAGAATCACCAACCTGTCCCTGACAGTTTTTGGTGAATAAACGGATGGGTAGACAGCCAACCCCAAGCTGATGGTATAATTTCCTATCACTGGACCTAGTAATAGTATCCCAATATTCTTCTAATAGAGGGTCCTTTTTCAGTATCTAATAGAGGGTCATTTTTTTGTTCTAATAGAGGGTCATTTTTGGTCCCTGGTGGACTTCGTAGAACTTTGCCGTAAGTGATTGTGTGTGGGGATAGAATTCCCGCTGTAGAACATTCAGATTAAGGTTACACACTAAGAAATAAAGAGGTGTAATGTCAAGGTGCATGTGTGGTGTGAATATTTAGATATGCCTGGGCTGGGGAGGATGCTACAGGGATAAGGGATGAAGGAAAGAAAAAATAGCACACAAGGGAGAGAGCAACACAGAGCACAGTGGGAAAAGCGCATGAGAGAGAGGTGAACATGGAGTGAAGGGGCGGGTATTTGCCAAGGAAAAGTACACTAGGGAATGAACTGGAAAATGCATGCACTTCCATAAAATGCCTAAGGGAAAAAGAAAAAGGTAGTGCCCTAGAAGTCTGCAGTGGAAGGATACAAGTCAGTCACTCAATAGCATGGTAAAGAGGCTATACCCAAGAAGAGGAAGGCCTGCCATTGAGTAAAACGTAAGGAACTGAGGGTGAAAATAAAATCTAAGACTACTGTAGATTTTGGTATGGCCCACAATCGACTTTTGCTTAGAGACTATGTAGAGGGGCCTGGTGAGTGGTACCTAACACGGGTTCAAGTTAGGGATAGGATAAAAAGAGAAAATGCAAGTTATGTTAATGTTTGACCTGGGCTTATGGGATGAGTAAGAGTTACTTTTTGGGGTATGGTAGGGGTTTACAGGTGAGCGAGTGTAAGGAATAGGGTTCCCCTAATGGCTAATGTACAGGTTCTGGTAAGTGAAAATTGTAAGGATGAGTTTTAGAGTTAACGTTTAGGGTAAGGTACATTGTTAGGGTACAGGTAAAGCTTACGGTTATGGTAATGGTTACAGTAAAGTTTAGGCAAAGGGTTCATGTTCTATTTTGAGTGGGGTTGGGTTAAGGTACTGGTTGGGATTAGGGCTTGGGTTAGGAATAATTTAATGCATACATTTTTCACTGGGCAAATTCTTGAGCAAGTCACACAGATTCTGTGGCATTCTACAGGTGCACAATTTTGTTTATTTTTTGCCCGCCTGAGATGGGTCTCAGCAGAAAATGTTTTGCTGAAACAGTCAAACTGTGACCTTGAATCAGTCACTTGTTGGCATTTTGCGTGACTTCAACATGCCTAGCATGCCCTTGTAGTCGATGTTCATGCGAAAATCGGAGAACAGTTTACGCAATACGCACACTACCAGTCATTTCATCAACATTTTGGCAGATTTCACCATAAAAAATTATTTCAATTTCAACCAAACTTCTGGAGTAGTAAGATTTGTGCTAAGGTTTGTGCCATATTTTTAACATGATGAGGACAAATAGGTAAGTAGGAGTAGCTCAGAAATTTGTGTAGGAGGATGTGGTTGTTTTATAGTATGATTAGTTTATGTCACAGCTCAACTGGAGGAGTGCATCATAAGCATTGGTAGTTGGGTGTGATCTTCTAGTTGGTTGTATGAAGTTGTTTTGTGGTACGGTCCCAGTTTGTTGCTGGTGTTTCAGAACTAGCTTGTGACTTATCCCACTTCATTATGTGCATTACTCCCTTGATGCAGTATCTCTTGCATCATTACCTATTTGCTGCACTCAAGGTAGCGCCATTTTTTTTAGATTGATCATTGATCTGAAAAACAAAATTATTTGGTGGTAGCAAATGCACACAGAGTGGTGGCGGGAACTGAAGGCTCTGTGTTTGTATGCGTAACCACCAACATCTTGAGTGGGCTCAGGGCCATCACAAGTGTAATGTGGCCCAAGAATGCACCACCCTATTGGGCACCCTTGAGATCACCCTAATGGCACTCTCACTCGCGTTTGAATGCATACATCTGTTAATACGCAACAGTGTGGCTGTTGCTTCAAGGACTACATCCCCAGCCTCCCAGCGCTAACCTGTCCCCATAAGGGGGTTAAGACCCTAGGTACACCTGGGGTGGTCCCAGAGCCCTTCTATGTCACCCCAAGTTTTCTGTGCAGGCACGCAACCTTATTTTAGCATTTACCTGCCTAAAGAGTGCATACACATTCAATAGCACCGAATGTCAGATACCGTCTGTGATGAAGCTGTGCGCCCCCTGCAGGCCAATATAGGCAGGCCATTTCCACATATGTGAAAATATGGTGCATCATTGTTACAGTGGTTGGAGGGGGTCACCAGGCATGTGAATGGGGCTGTAGTGGTATGTAGGGACACCCATTTGATGGATATGAATGGTAAATTATTTTGTGCATTTTGTATGCAGCCGCGTCCCATGCAGGTGAGGGCGGTGGGGCCGGGTAAGGGGGAATTCGACAGACGACGACGAGGGAAAAATAATTATTTATTTAATTTTCCCTCGTCGGCATCTGTTAAAATCGCCCCACCACTCTTACCTGCACGGGCCGCGCTGTTTGTATGTGATCAGTCTGTCTCATTCTGTAGTAAATAAAATTAGGGAGGTTTCTAAATGCGCCATATTATTTGTTTACAACCTGCGTACGAACGCCAAAGCAGTAAAACTAGTGGATAAAAAACATAAAGGGAATGCTGTTAAGCAAAGTATGTCCTCTCACATGGATATGCTTATGATTTCATTTGTTATATTGTAGTTGTAAAATATTTGAGCTGAGCTTGCTTTCAGAGCTCGCCCTGTTTATTCCTCTCTGCTGTGGAAACATCTGGAGTCATAAAGACAGTAATGTGATCGATTAACAAGAAGATTTCCTTAATCGTCCACATATGTTGCATGCCCGTTAACCAGGGCTGGCAGGCAGTGATGGAGGACAAGACATTTCAGTCGGTGTCAGATTGGGCAAAGAGCTCCCCCGCCCCTCCAGTGGGTGATATCTTGTCTGTGCTTCAGAGAGGGGAACAAAGCTGCAAGCTGATTGGTGATTTCATAGCGTCTGACCTGTAATGGAGCGTCTGCCCCACTCCAAGGCCAATTCTTTGTAAGTCAAAAACAAGGTTGGTGGAGGGTCTAAGGGGAAAATTATTTAAAGACCAAAGGACAGACAAACCCCTTATTCACAGTATAACAATACAAAAAGGACTGACAATGGACTGTACAACTAATGGGGGCAAAGAAAAGAAAAATGTGACAGACTCTGTGTCTACCTGTAAGGTGTGTACAACAAAAAGGAAATGAATCCCAACAGCCCATCCATATGGCAGAGCTTCATCATCTGGGATAGAACCAAAGACGGTCAGGTTAAGGAGCCACACACCTGTTGGAATGATGTGCTTCTCCAAACCCAAGGAACCCCCAGTGATGAATCGTACCAAAAATCAAAACAGTTTGAAATGGTGTGGGATATTAAATTGCAGTGAGAAAAGAATCAAAAAGTGAGATGTAAAATTGGCTACCATGATTTAAGGAAAAGTTTATTAGGGAAAATCATGGTGTCAAGATTAAAATGAGTGTGAGACAGTTTGAAATAATAACTGCCTGTTAAGGATGGTATTCGGTCAACATGTTTCAGCCGTTGTAGGAAAGTTTAAGCCTACCCGGCTTTCGTCAGGACCTCTTGAACACTACTGCAATAAAGCTTGACCTAAGCTTAGTGAAAAAAGCAAAAATTAACGCAAATTAATGATACAAAACATCCTACCGTACAATGGATTTTCCAGACGGGGGATGTCTGTTTCATAAAGTATTTAGGATTCTTTCCCAAAAATGCTTGGGAGAAAGCCTCACCTCTTCCTGGCCACTGCTCAGGGTTGGAGGCCCCGCTCTGTCCGTCGGTACCCCTGGACTGATCCTGAGCCGAGGGGGAATTCTTTGTAAGCCCTGGGCAAAATTGAAATTACGCTGGCGTAATTTGCATAGTTTTGTTTACCTTAGCCGCCTTTCGTGAAATTCCAGAAATTAATCAATTACACCACTTTTGTAATTCTATGACATTTGCAGAAAAAGGTCACCACAAATGCATAGAACAACAGAGCATGAGAGGCTGT
Source organism: Lissotriton vulgaris (assembly GCF_964263255.1). NCBI lineage: Eukaryota > Metazoa > Chordata > Amphibia > Caudata > Salamandridae > Lissotriton > Lissotriton vulgaris. Next base: position 1,078,382,096 of record NC_141699.1, on the reverse strand, counting down.
TGTTCGTGATGCTGTTTAAATGCATCCTTGCTCCAAAAATTGATGCGAGAACGCATTTCGCTGTAAAATATTGCTTGAAATGAACCGTTTGCATTTTATGTAACTATGCATAATTATGTTACATTTTGCTGTAATTTTCCATAATTCTGCAAAAGCAAATTAATCAAATTTCACCCCCACCCCCCCCTATTCTTTATCCATTATCGGTGGGTGGATGTCCTCCAACCCCATGAAATTGAATCTGGAAAAAAAGAGGGCTGCTGTTGCATTCCTCGGTCCCCACCCATGACTTTGGAACCTTGGCCGCAAACGATAAGCATCTTCCTTAAAACCTCAAATCTGGTCATAGGTCAGGTAATTTGTTAGTTGATAAGCTAACGTTTTAAAACCCACGGACATCCTGTTTCGAAAATTTGCTTCTGGCAGTTGAAAATGTTATGATGCTTGTTTTCTAATATCATACCAGCCTATCATGTCAGCCTAGACCACATTTATCTGGCCAATCCTGAAGCTGTGGTTAGCCAGTTACAGCTGGTGTAAAATGCATGCCTTGGGTTAATTTCACAGTATTGAGAAGGACGCATCTCACACCCCATACTTACTCAGCTGCATTGCTAATCATAAAATGCTCCAATCAATTTTTCTTACTTGCTTGGAGGCTCTACTGATCATTCGGATCTTCTTGGGGGCGTTTCTGGTCTGCATTGTTGTATCTGCTGGGATGGCAGAGGCTGGGGATGTGCAGTTGGTGGTACACAGTCCTTCAGAGGTCTGTGATGGATCTGCTAGTGTAGTTGTGATGGCTCAGACTTGTGCTATGTGTGTGTCTTTGGATGATCATGGATACGGAGGATAGCAGGCAAATTCCCCATTCGCCTTAGCAACAATCATGGGCTTGTGCGGGAGACATCCTCTGCACACCGTGCAGCCATGTCAGGGATGCTGGGTCTCGGGTACAGCTGAAGGTCCGGTCACAGTGGCTCATAGTACTGTTGAGATATCACAAAGATTAAAGTTCACGGGATCACATTGAGATCTCATGATTTTGGGAAGAAAGAGCTCAGAACTCTGATGACTCATCCGAGGTGATTTTAAAAGGATCACACCAGACGTGGTCCGTGCAGGTAACATCGGTAGGTCGGTGGGGCCGGGTAAGGGGGGATTTCGAGGGACGATGCAGAGGGAAAATGAAAAAATCAATTTTCCCTCTGCATCGTCTCTCGAAATCCCCTCTTAAACAGCCCCACCGACCCACCACGGTTGCTTGCACAGACCGCAGTTGGATCACACATTGCCCTTGCAACTGGGTTTTGGGGCTCACATGAGCAACAGGCCACCTCTTGGTGTGTCTGTTGCTGGATCACATGCAAGCTGTAATTCATCACACAAGATGCTCCGGTTTTCAGCTTTGGGCTGGGTTCAGCTATACAGCGCTCCAGTCTTCGTTAGATTAAGCAGCGCTAAGCACTTCATGACAGAACAGGCACACATGAAACCAGGGTCTGACTGTGCAATGCAGGCTCTCAGTACAGAAGGCATTCTACCACCTTCTCCGTAGGGCTCATCAGCACAGACTCCCTCCGCTGTCCCAGTGATTGCGTCCTAATCCCTTTATGGAACAAAGCTATGGATTCTGCCTCTGGTCTAGTCCTTTGTCTTTGTGGTCATGCAGAGAATTAGTGAATCAAAAAGTTAGCACCAAATATGGGGTTCATTCATATCCAGTTCTGGGGGCAGATGGAATTATCAAGTGTTTAATTGAGTTAACATTTTTGCGGAGGGATGCAATTTTGCAGGGTACATTTCTCTTTACGTTTAGCCACATCACCACTTGGTGGTGAAACGTTTACGTTTGGGCTTTTGCACTCCAGGTAGGGTATGTAGTAGATTATCTTTGGCACAAACCACACATTGTCAGGTGGAGCATGAGCCCAATCCTTTTATTTGAGGTCTCCCTTTTGCCCAATCCACCATTCCAAAGTCTGTGTCCAAGTCTTGTCTGTCTCAGGTCACACCTTGGAATTCTGCAACTTGCCTAAGTTTAGCCGGATCACAAAAGATTCTTCATGGTAGTGGGTGTAGAAAGTTCAGCACACACTGCTACATAATGATTTCCAGTGGAAGAGGGGATTCTAACAGAGGGCACTGGAGGAGACATATCACTGACTAAAACTAACCCTATGGAGCAACCTAGAATTTAGGGGCTTCCTATATAGAGGGAGCACCCCAACCTGGCTATCCCATCTCACATTTATTCAGGCACTCTCATGTACACATAACACATACGAAGCAGGAATGAGGGGGATCCTGTTAGAACTTACAACTCAGATATATCGCAGACTGCACGTAGGCAATGCCCGCAGTGGGATTCGGTTTTAACCCTTTCACTGCAGCGGCTATTCCGCCGCAATGCTAAGGGGGCGGGGCGGCTGCGCGGCGGGTCCATGCTGGTGACGGAACCGCTCCGTCACCAGCCCCGGTTGCGCTGTGCTCATGACGGAGCGGTTCCGTCACGGCTCCGCCCGCTCAATGGAACGCTCAGCGCAGGCGTGGAATCCGTGCCGCGCAGGCGTGCCAAGCGGGCCGTGGCGGAACCGCTCCGTCATCAGCACAGCACGACCGCGGCTGATGACGGAGTGGTTCCGTCACCAGCAGGGGAGGGGTTAAAGAGCCTGTACTCCACTTTTGGTTCAGCTGCCACCGATCTTTAGTAGTGTCGTAGCCTGTGTATTAATCAGACCGTGAGCTACACAACTTGGTCAGGGAAATCTTCTCTGGATCTCCTGCTCCTGAAAATATACAGGGACCGCAGAACACAAACCTGAGTAGGATGTCATGGGAACTGGGTCAGGGACCTTTGAGCCGATAAGGTCAGACACTGAGGCTCAGATTTATCCTAGGATTGTGTTGCCCTTGCATCATGCAAGGCGACGCAAGGGCAGCGCAGTCCTTAAGTCAGATTCACCAAGTGTGGATCCGGCGTGGCTTGAAAAATCTGGAGAAATGCAGGGCAGCTCAAGTCGCTGCCTTGAGTTACTGTGTGCCGGGAAGGCGTTACCTGGGTAGAGCGGGGGGGTCCCATACATCCAGCCATGTATTTTGGCATACTCCCAGGTTTAACAAGACTGATGAACCTGGGAACGGGCAAGAATTGTACGCCTTCCTGATAGAAGTGCAATGAGGAGAAATATCTTTATTTCTCCTCGTTTTTGACACTTTCTGAATAACAATGGTCTCTACTGAAGATTTTTCACTTTCCTGTTCTCTTTCTCAACTCTTTTCACACACTGCCGCTTTTTCACGCTGTTCTTTCATTGGTGGGAAGTACAATCTCTGCACCCTTGTCCTGGGTCTTCTTCGCTAAATGTCTTTGAAATCACTTTTAACCAGTTCCAGATGCCAAGGAAGGTCGGTCCTCATGATCTTCCCTTCCATCTACACCTCTTTTCTTGCTCTGTAGAAATCCAACTTCTTCATTCCTTGGTAAGATGCATGAACAGTCCTCCCAGCACATAGCCTTCTGCTACAGGTGTCCTTCAAATACCCCTTAATCATTTTTTCAGGGACAAACCAGCACCCTACTGTTAATCATACTCTCCAGGACATATAACCAAGAGCACACTTGGTCCCTACTTTCCCTCCAGCACAATCAACAGAGGCAACGGCTGTATCCAGTGAACCTCACTCTATGCGCCTTTAAGGTCATTGAAGCTGCATCACCGCTGTCTTCCAATTCTCCTCTCTACGTGCACCCCAGTCCACTTTGCTTTGAAGTGGCCTCATATATCCTGATGTCATTTCTTCCTGCCGCTCCAGGGTAGGTCCTGAATTTGGAAAAAACGTAAGAATTCTTAGATGTCTACCTCTTTGTACACTAATGCACACCACCACATTGTTGCATGTCCTCTGCGAAAAGGGAGCATCGACGGAGGCAAGAGGCGACAGCCAAGATTCCATCCCTCTGTGATGCATAGCCAACCTGTTCGATTTACTATGAGTGTTACTGAACCTTAACATTTCAGTAGTCTGGATTATTCTGGTAGTCTACTTTCTCACTACAAATTATGATGCCCTTAAAGTCCTAAAGAATAACAGCATGAAAACTTCTCAAACACATCCTCTTCACAGCTAGAAGAGCATGCATATCTTAATGTTTCATATTGTTGCAAACTCACATTGTCTGTCATTGGTTTGCATATGACCTTCAAACCCCTTGTTCATCTGGCTCAACCTTACAATATTTGTCTCCACATTTCTCTCATGATGCTTGGGAGCTGAACCCCAATAATCTCCTGATCCAGAATATTGTATGAACCCCAAAGGCTTCTTTAGGCGGTTCATCTTCATGAGCCTTCTCACTGACCTAGCCGTTAGAGACCACCCTTCACACCAATAACTCAAACCTAGCAGAGTAAAGACATAACTAGAAACTGGGACCACTCATGAACTGAGTTTTAAATTAAAGTTAAGTTTTAAAGGCTTAATACAGGATCATTAATAAAAGAATACAGAGTGCATGATGCTTTTCATGAAGGCTCAGAATGCAGAATTGTAAATCATAACAGTACCCTAGTTAGTTAATGCAAAATCCCTCTATATTCTCAGTGCCAAGCTCATATATAGTACTGATTTCATCTTAAATGAGGAAAGGAAATCTTCGAATAATCAGACAAAGTCTTGGGGGGAAAATGGAAAGTTTCCCCAGTCCCTCAAAATCAAATATTTTTATGCACAATCTTTCATACTAATCAGGAAAACTGCAAATTCAGCATGTTATCATCATAGCTAGGTTGCACTGGCATATCAGAAACAATTTTGTGATCCTAAAGGGTCTTAACACTAACCAATTTCTTAAGTTAAGGGAAACTGTCCACTTGCTTCCTCAGCACCTGCACTCCGGAGATGTACAACCCAATATCAAACATTTCTTAAAAATAGCCCTTCCAGTCTTCTGCACACCTGCATCAGAACTTCTAGCGGAAACCTTCACAATGATAAATTGGGTACACAATGGAAAGTTTAATTCGAAATACACGCTTTCTGATACTACTATGTAGTTGTAAACTAACCCTCCGTGTTCCGCGGAAATGGTGGGGTGAGAAGACTCGCGGCGGGTAGCGAGTTGAGCAGAACACCAGAAAGGCATCCATTTTGACTAAATACTGCCTCGCTTGAATGTGTGACATTACTACGCTTAGGGCCACATGTATGAGCACATTTTCCAATAGACACAGAATGGGTAAAACCCTTTGATACATCGGACCCTAAATCATTTATCACATTTTTAAATGAGATAATCATCTCATTATAAGCACAAATTCATTAGTTCATCAGTTACGGTCATATGCATCATTAAAATTAGTAATTTGCTCAGATAATTTGCCACCCAGAATTTGCACATCAGGAAAATCTTTAACAACCTCATTAACATTTACCTTTCGAAGACCATTCAAACCAGTTTGCATGAAGCAATGTGAGACTGTTTTCCTGCCACCATTGAGAATGTAGGGGTCCATTCTTACATAGGCTGAGGGCCACTTTGATCCGGCCACTGATGTGCTTCCTAGAGAGGAGCTGCGAGTGCCTACTGTGCACACTCACATGGGCACACCACGAGCAAGTGTTATCCATAGCCTAGAAAGAACCAGATGAGATAGCAGTCAGTTTTCCCAAAACAGCACAGTGGCCTTGTACGACTGCACAGGCAGGACCTGCTTGCCTGCATCCATAACAAGAGTGTATTTTTACTTGACGTAAGATGGGTCACGCATGGAGCCAGGAGTACACCAGGAGTGGGAATGTTCTGATATATAAGTCAATGCAGGGAAGTCTTTGGGAGAAGAGTCTTCACAGACTGGTGCTTTTCATCTACCACTTGCATCTTCACCTATGAGCCTGTACTCAGGAGGCGTCCCCCTTCGGACAAGGATTGAACTTTGGGACCATGAAAGAATTGGACAGGTAGGCAGAGCACTAGGCGTGTCGATAGTCACTGATGGATATTCCCCTCCACTTTTGTGGCCCCTGGTGGGCTGTAGTGGCCTGCATCCCTGTGGGAACCTAGAGCATTGGATAGCAGAAGAACGGTCAAACATCTGGGGATAAGTACATGGCTGGTATTAACCTTTTTGGGTTGCTCAAAGTAACTGGGCATTCAGGCTCCTTTGTTAGTGGTGGATGCTGGCAGTAGGCAGAGTTTGCATGTAGATGGTCCGATGCTGGGTTGCCTGGTTAATGCTCTGCATCACCATAGCAAGGAGCGAGAAAGAGTCATCACTGTGGTTGTCCAATCCTGAGCCCCCTGTAGCGTTACTCTGCAACTCTGATCCTGATTCTTCTATAGTAAATCAGCAACCCCGCTAGACATGCCTCTGGGTCTGGGGCTTGGGACAGTAAGGCATCCTGAGTGACAACAAGGAGGGCCTGAGAGGCAAAGACCTACTTCCAGCTGACAAGCAGTGTCAGGTGAGAGGCCGTAGAGCCATCAAATGTCTGACTTCCTGTTTGATTGAGATATTGGTGTGCATTACAGACTTACTCCAGAGGGTCATATTCTCCATCAAGGAATCATTTAGTTGTTCTCCCTTTGGGAGTAAATACCACAACCATATCTGTACCCCAATCAGAAAGTCTTGGCACTCAGCGATTAAAGAGCCTTTGCTTATCTGGGATCTGGTACCGTACAGAACCCTTAATGGTACGGGGACCCTTCGTCCATGTCATGCACACACCGTTATCTGCTCCGTCAAGTGAAGAGGAGCCTCTCCTGTTGGGTTGTACAGGCTGCATCACCTGGGGTACCTGGGTAAGGTTATAGGGAATAATGCCTTACCCTAGGAACATCATTGCCTTCAGGAGGGACTGGATACTAATGGAACCTACACTGCCAAATACATGACTATGACACACTTCTGTATGTGTGTAGTAGTAATTGTGCACCGCAAACATAGCTAGGAAGTAGTAGAGCGTGGAACAAGGGACAGAAGCCATGATGTGGTACAGTTGTCTCCAGTGTACAAGTTCTCGTGTGTTAAGGTGAGATGTATCTTAGTTTGTTTTCCTGACTTGCAGGAGGGTCCCAGCATTTCTGATGTCAATGCGGATAATATTCTGCGTCAAGGGTGCATAAATGAAGAAGGCCCGTCTTTCTTTTATTTTCATTCTTGCTTCTTGTGGTCTCCAGTCTTGTGATGTCCTGTCTCCCTGGTCAGTGGTGTTGACACAGAATGATGGGACCCTCAGCAGATTGTGATGAGTGACCGTTGAGTCTGCCATATCTTATGCATACCCGTAGGCCTTCTGCTGAATGGGGGGCCATTGAACGGTTGTGGGGCCTCCTGCCCTGCAGGGGCTGCAGTTTCTTCTTGCGTCATTACTCCTCCTGTGGTACTGTCCTCAGGAGGGTGGTGTTTTCTTGGCCAGGTGTGTCCGGGTATAGTTCAATTCCAACTTCTTTGGCAATGATGCAGCTGGCCTGGAGGATGATCTAAATCTGGAGGGTGAATCAAGTTAATTCCTTTTGTGCTGGGTTGACCTGATCAAACACCTTGAGACCCTTGATGAGACTTGCCCTCCTGTGTAGGAAGCCGTTGAGAGGTGCCCAAGTGGTGTCAGCGAGTCCGTTGAACAGAGATTTCTGTCCATCTAGTTGAGACAAGGCCCAGAATTGCATCATTGTCACGAAATCGGCTTCTGGGAGAAAGGGTTTCACTTTCTGCAGGAGGTGGAGCAGGTACCAGGTACCGTACTTCTTTGGAAGCGAGGTCTGTGTCAAGGCTGAGTCCCAGGGATATTGCATTGTTTTTCAGCTGTGAGTTTGTTGGAATAAAAATGATTTTAGCCGAGTTTGCTATGCATTGTACGACTTAAGTTAGCATTTGCTGCACCAATTTGTACTCAGCCGCCATTTTGAGCCCTGTTCGAAACTAACTTCTATCTCCCTCTGTCTGCCTCAGCAGAAAGCAGCTGCGATTTTCTTTTTGTATTTCTCCAAGGTTGAGCTTCGCTGTACTAATGAATAGACAATTTATTTTGCCATCGTATACCTTTCTCACCGGATAGGCCTATTCCCACCCTTGGAGCGGCGGGTGCAGGCAGAGTAACATAGACGCTGAGATGGCATGTACCCGGTCCTGGGATGGCAACTCATCTTTCTGTATCTCCTTTGTTCACCAGCTACCAAGTGGAAGTTTCCAGTCTGGGCGTGTCTTTAGTGAATCTGAAAGCGTACATTATGTGTTACCATGTTGGCAGAAGTCAGTCCCTCTTCAGCAATCCAAGGAGGCTGGTCAGACCTGACTCTGCTCGAGTGTACTCATAGTAAATACCTTTGGTTTGTATTCTCTACTGTCTGACTGACTCTTCATTCCTATGGAAGGCTGAGAGGTGGTTGCGAGTGACCCAGGTGACCCTAAACGGGTCACTTCCTTTAAGGTGAAGATATCAGGATTCTTGAACTGTGGATGCTTAGAGGTGTGGCAAAAATATAAATTAAATTGTCATTGAGTAGAGTTGTAGTAAGGTACTTTACTTCCAATTCATCTCATCCTGGATTTGTTCAAACTAGGAGGATTTGAGTCGCTGGAAATCACTAGGGATTGTGACATGCTAAGTATCTAAGTAATAGTGTCAATCGCGACGTGGTTGTTAGTGAGAATAGATCGAAGGAGTTTCTTTTATCTTCGCACCATCCTCTATCCTCTACAGTACATAATGTGAGCATGTGGCTTAAACCCCATTCTTCTCTCTTGCCTCCCAGGCATATTCAAAGGTCACTAGACTAATGCCCTGGTGTCTTGTTGCTTCCCCCATCTCTGCTAACCCCAAAAGACCCCCCAAACCCAAACAGACCACATAAACCTCTACGTATTCCTCCAATTATCTCCCAAGAAGGCGAGCAGGTGATTATAGGGGTAGAAATTGATGTGTTTAAATAGCTCTCGTAATTCATTGATCTTTCTTACTAGAACAGTGAACTGTGTGGTTCTGAAAACTCTGCAGTAGGTGCATTCATCGACCAAGCTTTCTCAATACAATTGGAACCTGGAAAATGTCAGGTTACACTAGGAGCTCTGCAAAAAGCACTTTAACCCACAGAGGTATTCGTTTTGCAATTTTACTGGTAACATGCAAAGTCTGTCTAGATTAGCGACTAAAATTTCAAAACATGCTTTTAAAAACGAGCGTTTCCCCTGTTTGACCTGCCCTCACCTTCAGACCTGCATTTCATCACGCAAAAGGTGTTGGAGAGGCCATTTCGAACCACCGATCGCGCCTTTTCCAACATAGTCTGAAAAAAGTGCAAATTCTAGTTTCCTTCCTTCTGACCAAAAACAGCCTATCTTCTCTACAGATGAGACTATAGAAGGGGCACTCAGCCGGCCTGTGATCAATAATTAATGCCTTTAAAAGCCAAAGATACTTGGGAATGACCTGCCTTTCAACTTAGGGGTCAAAGGTGAAATACATCATGTATGTGTCACTAGAGCTGAGTCACACAGCCCTCACTCTAGGCATCTGTGTCGAATCAGAGTTCTGCTCCGCCTTTCATCCCACGTAAGGATGCTATTAGTCGATCGATATTTAAAAATACATTTGTGGTAATGAGCAAAGACATATCTTCTACCTTCTCATTGGTTGTTGATGATGTCATGCAGAATGGCACTCGCGAGACACTAGCCCCATGTCATTCTGCACCGGAAGTGGGCGGAAGTGGACCTGCCGAACGCCCCGAAAGGCTAATTTAAAGGTACATTGGATGTTTCTAAACAGCAGCAGCTAGCCCGGAGGTCCTACTGCTCCTATTTATAAATGTAAAGCAGGCTCACGGAGATTTAAGGCGCACCACAGCCTTCCACTGACTGCTGACGGCAAGTAAAGTCTCTATCAGAGGAATGCACACTCTAAGCGAGACACCACTGTGAAAAATTCTATATTTGTTGTGTATTTCATGTTTGTACATCGATTATAACCTCTGGAGCTAACTTAGTGAGTTAAAGAGTCACTTCAGAGTTCTTGATGTCACTCACTCAGAGAGCAAGAATATACCTCAATCTCTCAACCGGATTCAATTCTAAATAGATACACTTGTATGTACAAGACATTACAGGAAGAAAACAAAAGAAGAGAGACTTCGAACCATTCCTTAAATGTGCTAAAGACATCCTATATTTAGAAGATTGGGTAATACACAACAGTTGTAACAGCACTGTTAAGCAAAAATGCATAGGCAACCCTAGAGGACTAAGCGCACATTGTGCTCGTGAAAGGATGTGACGGCGCAAGTGACACAGTGAAAAAACACTTAGGGCCCGATGTAGGTAATCCCAGATTAACGATTCTTAAATACCGAATTATACCGATTCGGTATTTAAGAACTGGCAATCGGGATGTAGGTATATTTACCGATTTATTTACAGAATCGGAATGATTCAGTAAATACCGAATCGGTAAATACCGATTCAGTAATTGCCATTCATTCCTATGGGCCTGGAGGCCCATAGGAATGAATGCCAATTACTGAATCGGTATTTACCGATTCGGTAATTTAAGGAAACATGGAAGGGTGGCAGGGTGTCAATTTGACACCCTGTTGCACCCCTCAATTATGTATAGGTGCAGTATGTCTGCAACATGGCACTGTTTAAAAAGCAAAAAAAATGCTTTTTAGAGGTTTTTCATTATTTACCACCAACTTCTAGTTGGTGGTAAATCATGAATTCTTACATCCCTGTAGCACTGATTTCAGTGCTACCTACATCCCAAAATACAGATTCGGTATTTTTACCGATTCGGTATTTTACAGAATCGGTAAAATTACCGATTCTGTATTTTGACATGCCCCTACATATCAATATCCAAATACCGGTCGGAAACGGCTGAAAATCGTTTTTTTCGGCCGTTTCCGACTGGTATTTCGATACCTACATCGGGCCCCTAGTCCTCTAGGGTTGCCTATGCATTTTTGCTTAACAGTGATGTTACAACTGTTGTGTATTACTCAGTCTTCTAAATATATGATGTCTTTAGCACATTTAATGAATGATTCGTAGTCTCTCTCCTTTTGTTTTCTTCCGGTAATGTCTTGTCCATACAAGTGTATCTATTTAGAATTGAATCCGGTTGAGATATTGTTGTATATTCTTGCTATAACTACCCTGATCTCAACTCGGTTTATGGGTGATTCTCCTGTGGCTTTTTCCCACTCACTCAGAGAAGTCACTCCTTCAAGTCCTGACAAGCCTAGGTCAGTCCTTCATCCTCTCGATGTCACAATCTGAGCTCAAATTATTTAAACCAGCGGTCATGTACAGTGCTTACTATTCCACGTGAGACGCTGAAGCGCTTTGCAGGAAGGTAGCACGCTGCTCCCTGTGAGCCCACGACATGAGTGGCTTTATTATGCATAAGGCTGTAATAGAATTATACTTGCGATGCTATTTCATTATGTTTGCATGCAGTTTGTGGCAGTCTATTTGATTATGTTCTATTTTCGCTACAGCCATTATTATTACTTTGTCATCCATTATAGCCTTAGCGACCGATGTAGCGGGCTCTGCCGGCCATTAAAGGCCGCTCCAGTGTTAAAGGGCCAAGCCGAAAGTGAGGGCTTATAACAAGGGAGCGGGTCTTTAATGGACAATAAAGCCCACTGCAGAGGGCTCTAAGGCTATTAGAACATTCCACCCCTAGAGGGCACAATGTTCTAATTTGTAAAACAAAGGTCTCATGGAGTCCAAGCGGGTTGAAATCCCCTCGGACTCCATGAGGCCTTTCTTAAACATTGGGATGTAGATGCTCCGGGCTTCTACCAGCCATTAAAAGCCCAGATCACTCCATGGTCTTCAATGGAGCGCCCAACATTCCAATGTTCTAATAAGCGACATAGGGGCAGCTTGACATCATTAGGGACTTTGTCATGCATATGGAAGCCAGGGTTGTCATTCTATTTGCACACCAGTATATCAAAAGGTATGCAGCTTGTTGTAAGTGAGGTTTGCCGATTGCCTTAAAGTGAGATGTTCGAGTTTGTTACAGGCCGTAATCGTGATTTCATGGTCCTCGATAAGCCGAGATGATTGATGTGTTGAGGCGTACAACCCTTGGAGACGTTGTTCCATTTGTAGTTCACGCTCAGGGTAGTGGTCATGCCGGACATCTTGCAGGCCATACTTGCAATATCCATGCCAGTGTGGAATGGTCAACACAATTCACATTACTCGGTGTGTTAGAGGAGGTTCATTGCCTTCGAATCATAGGAGGCTTGTAATGAGTGCCCAGTTGCATCATATATTTGATTCCTTTATCACCAACCAGGCCATTCCAGCTCTTAAAGTGTCACTTGCGTTTGACAAATGGGATTCATTGTAGCCTCTTCCGTCATGTGTGCTGGGGCAGTTTAAGAGAGGAAGAGAATGTGTGGCATGTGCTTAAAGGGAGCACTGTGATGCCTAATCGTCTAACGTGCTAGTGGTGTTACTATGAATCTAGTGGCTTGAAGTAGTGAAAAGCCAGGTCTTAAGCATCCTCTGGAATTCACGGTGGGTCAATAGCTCTAATCCTTGCTGGAAGCGACTTCCACAGCTTTGTAGCTCACACACAGAGTATGGAACACCCTTATGCTCTTCGTAAGGTTGTATGACTAGTTGTGGGGCCATCCCAGGCGATCGAGTGCTTTTCTGAGAATATCTCATGAGCTTTTTTCGCAAAAAAGTTGGTCCATTGCTATTTATGGCCTTCTGTACAATGCAGCAGTTGTTGAAAGTGTATCTTATGTTGACAGAAGCCGGGGACCGGCCTCTAAGGCGAGGAGGTTATGGTCTCATAGATTTAGGAGTAAGACTTGTCTGTGTATGTGATGTCACTTCCAGTGAATGTGTCACTAGTAATATCTCCATGGTCTCCTGTTTGAGGTCATGAGTAGTGCATTGAGAGAGTTAAAGCTAGGCAGCTCCCTCGAAGGGACTAGTAGAGTCCAGTCGTGCAAGGTGATGATTAGAAAAAAAAGGGATTTTGGATGGAACATAGAATGAAATAAGTTTGTGATTGCAGTTTGTTGGTAAAGACCACACCAAGCCTCCTTCTTAGGCCTCTCCTATAGGCTGTTGCCGTCAGTCGCTCCTGGCTAGGGCTCCAATGAGGATCAACAAAGGAAACTAGAAGCTCCCAGAACAATTTGGGGCTCACCTGTGAACCCCAAATGTTGTAGCATTACCACTCCTAGGGCTCTCAAGGCTCTGTGGGTCACTTGTGACTCGGATACTGGGTTTCTTAGCAACTGTGACTTCAGAGGGGAATAGCTGCAACAAATTGCCTTTGAGATCCCAGGAAATTGTTTCTGGATAGCTCAGAAGTCTGGGTCATGGCTGCTGAACTAGAGCTTTGCAAATACTTCAGATCAATACGACTGCACTGCCCAGAAGCATGAGGTGACCTGCTTCCTTATGGTTGACAAGACCCACAGGAAAAACAGAGACAATGAATCACAAGGTTAGGATAAAATTAGTCTATTTCGATTTTCAGAAACTTCCTGACCCCTTTCTCAAAACAGAACCTTCGCTTTGACCACCCCCAGAGCATCTCTTACCTGAGAGTCCTCAGTAAGTGGTGCAAGGACAAAGAGGCCTCTTGTTTACGGGATATTGAATTAAGAGAAGTCTTGGGCTAGTCTTCCCCCTTCGAAGTAACGCACAATAAACATGTGCCTCACAAACCATGCACCTCACTTTGGGCCGGATGCAGGAGGCCTATTACCGGTCGGTAACGGCCGAAATGACAACATTTCGGCCGTTAACGACCGGTATTAGGCATTTGAGATGTAGGGGCCTAATTCAAGGATTCTGGGCCAGATGTAGGTAATTCATATTTACCGACTCTTAAATACCGAATTTTACCGATTCGGTATTTAAGAGTCGGTAAATATGAAGGGGGGAGATGTAGGTAATTCGAATTTCAGAATTACCGAATCGGTAGGATTAGGTATTTACCGATTCGGTAAATACCGAATCGGTATTGCCCATTGATTCCTATGGGCCATGAAGCCCATAGGAATCAATGGGCAATACTGATTCGGTATTTACCGAATCAGTAAATACCGAATACCGAATCCTGATACCCTCTAGCACCCCAATTCCGGACTTGTGTGCCATGTGGCACACAGACATGCCCTAAGGGCATGTCTGTGTGTCACATTGCACAGGTGTGCATGCACACCTGAATTCGGTATTTTACCACCCAATTGGATTGGGTGGTAAAATACCGATTCTCAAGGGCCTGTGACACTCTTAGGAGTGTCACCTACATGTGGATTTACCGAATCGGTAAAATTACCGATTCGGTATTTTACAGAATCTGTAAATTTACTGAATCAGTAAATTTACGGATTCTGTAAAATGATGGCCCCTGCATGCCAAATCCTAAATACCGGTCGGTAACGGCCGAAATCGGCCGTTACCGACCGGTATATTCTCTCCTACATCTGGCCCTCTGTAATTTACCAAATCGGTAATTTAAGGAATCGGTAAATTCCCAAATTCTTAAATACCGATTCGTTAAATTACCGAATCCTTAATGTAGGAAGCACTCAAGTGAGTGCTTTTCACTTGTAAGGATTCGTTATTTACCACCAACTACAAGTTGGAGGTAAATAACGAAAACCGTTAAAAAAGCAATTTTGTGCTTTTTTAACAGTGCCATGTGGCAGACATACATGCCCTTAAGGCATGTATGTCTGCCACATGTGCACCCATGCACTATTCAGGGGTGAAACAGGGTGTCAATGTGACACCCTGCCACCCTTGTAGGTCTTCCCCCTCTTACCAATTCAGTATTTACAGATTCGGTATTCCCCATTCATTCCTATGGGCCCAAAGGAATGAATTGGGAATACCGAATCGGTATTTACCGAATTTTACCGATTTGGTAAAAATTACCAAATGAATATCTACATACCATTTACCCATTCTAAAATATCGAATCGTCTTATCCGCATACAGTTCGTCAGAGTACAGATCCAACCAACACAACATACCTCCTTATGCGCTTCAGCGAAGGTTTGGCAGTCGCCATGCCTCTGACATCTCAGGTGTCACCACAACGCACAGCCTAGATACACAGGTTGCTCTTCTTCATCACAAAAACACAGCTTGTACTCACACACACACTTAAGCTTTGGATGTATTCATTCCCACAGGCTCCAGCTTCCAATGTGCTGCTCACCCACAGAATGCAGGCACTGGACTTGCTGTCATGCATAGGCCTACCTGGCCCTGTGCCCTCAGTGAACTCTGCACAGTTAATCTCAGGAAGGAAGGCATAAGGTGCACTTGGAGTAGGCACTTTAAAATTGATATTTAGAATCTGTCTGGGTGCTCAGGGCTTTGCTATACGCTTATTGGCTATCTGCAGGGTCAAATACCTGCTTTTCAAAGATTATTTATTTTAAATTTAATTTTAGTAATTCTCATCATAGTAAAATCTGGGGCTGCCTACTAACATGGAGGAAAGTTGGTGTTGTAGGTCAGATATTTAAAATGAAGGCTGTGAATACTGTCCCCTTAGGTGTAGGATCATCTGCCCAAAATGTGCAAATGTCCCAGAAAATGCTGCCACAGACTGTGAGCAAATCCCACTTCGACTGAGAGAGCTGGGGGTGGAGCAGGGGAAGGATGAAAGAAAGAAAGAGAGAGAGAGAGAGAGAGAGGGAGAATGGAAGAGAGGCGGGTAAAGAGATGTACAGAGAGGGTCAGAGCCACTCCAAGTGAGAGAGGGATACAGGCGCAGAGACCGTGACAAGGAGAGGAGAGGGGCACAAAGAACACAGAAGGACCATGAGGGAGAGAGCAGGAGGGAAATGGAGAGAGTGACTGAGAAAGGAGTACTGTGGGACAGAAGGATATGGAGTGATGGAGAAAGTGGCAGAATGATGATGCAATATGGATTAATAGGATATATTAGTATATAGTTGTAGCTATAGAGATGTAAGCAGGTGAATCGCCTGGCATGTGTAGAGTGCTGTACATTCATGCCCCAAGCCAATGGCGGGTCATGGCCTCACATTCAAAGTGTGATTAGCAGCACACACATGTAGCACAACCAATCCCAGTGCAGCCGCATTGTGATTGGCCGTATTTCAGACCCTGTGCTATCAACCCCGCTAATGATGTGTGTGCAAGGCCTGCCGTGTGCTAAGCAACAGGAATTCGGGAGACACTTCCTCCTGATAGTATTGGCGACAGTTTCCGAGCAAATTCAGGGTTAGTAGAAAAATGTCTACTTTGCTCTGCATTACGCTTGTATGACTGTGTGTCTCTGTGCTGTGTGTATGCTCGTTTTCCCATGGTTGGACCACTCCCATGGATTACACGTGATGCTGCCACAAACGCAGATCCAAAATTTCAAGGAATGGCAGCCAGACTCATCCTGCACCTCAAATGCTGTGATCCTATACCACCAGCCCTCAAACACCTCCTCTGGTGCCGGTGCACCTGAGTTCAGAGCAGTTCACAGTGAAGGAAGTGACATGATTAGGGTCACCCGGGTCACTCGCAACCACCTCTCAGCCTTCCTCACATATGAAGAGTCGGTCAGACAGTAGAGAATACAAACAAGCATATTCGATTCAGGTACACTAGAGCGGAGTCCGGTCTGACCAGCCTCCCTGGATTGCTGCAGAGAAACTGGCTTAAGCCAACATAAAGATACATTAAAAACATTTCAAAACAATGAAGGCACCACCCGGAATGGAAAATTCCAGGCTCATGCAGTTAAAACAAAGGGGTACAGTAGGATAAGTTTCAACTCTAAAGCTGGGTACACACTATCTGTAATTGAAGGTCGTCCTGCCCGTTCCCGCACCTGGGCTGGTGGGAGAAGGCCTCTATCTAGTGGGAAAGGTATGTGCTAACGAGGACAATGTACTCCGTGAAAGACAGCGTTAAACCTTGAGAAAAAGGAAAAAAAGCCAAAAGGAGACATTTCCCACCAAGCTAGGGTTAGTTTCAATCGCGGTTCAAAATGGCAGCTCAACTTAAAATGGTGCAGCGAATGCTAACTTTGCATAAAATAATATGCAAGCAAAACGAATGTGTAACGTTTACATTTCAACAACAGCCTCCTGGGAACATGACCCGGCATGTGCCCTTTTTGGTGAAACGTGATCAAAATCAAGATTGCACCATGTTCATCCATGTTTGGCTGAGTACAGACAGTTTGCGACTATGGTGTATCTCAGAACATGCAGACAACAGGGTCACAATCTTTCTGCATTCATGCATATACTATCCTCTGCCTCCAAGTCAAACAAACCAGTCCAGTCCTGGACCCTGGACATTCCGTGCTCATGGGAGCATCCTGTAGCACCGCTGTCTCCCACTCCCTGAGAGTTCACAAACGTCCAGGTTCCCTTTCACAAAAAAAACTAAAGGCTAACCTCTTCACAGAAGTGCTCCTCAGAACTCTACATAGATTAATACTTACAGCACAACAGACTGCGCTCTCAGCCATTGTCATTTGGCAGCCAATAAGGAAACACATGGACAGTTGCATACCCCAATTAGTTATTTGATCTAAAAGCTTTTAGTGCTTTAAAAAGCTACAGACATCACCGACTATTATTATCCCTCAATTTCCTTTTTAACCATTTCTACAGTGGCAGCTTCTGGTATTCGTTAGTGGTGCGGCGGGGGAGGAAATGCAAACAAAATGGAACCTAATAAAATAAATAAAATTGCACTTACCTGCTGCTCCGACGAACACAGACTCGCTCCTCTCTGACATTCGTCGACTCCAGCTGCATAGTGCGCAGGCACCCAGATGCCAATCCCAGCGCTTCTTTCATGTTGGAAATACTATTCCCAGCATGTGAGAAGTGATGGGATTAGTTTGGGCGGCCTGGTTTGCTGCTCAGACAGTAGTGGGAGTCTGTGGCATTTCTCCAACCTGGCTGTGGAACAACAACCGGCCAAACCATCCTGCACACTTAAAAGTGCCCACCACCACTCCCACTGCCATGCCAATCCCATGAGATTGCCTGGCCCCGCCACACTGAAGACTCGCGTCGGCAGAAATCAGGCAAGCAAAAAGAAGATTATAATAAAATGCTTTTATTATCATTTTATTTTTCATTTTTGGCTGGTGGGGTGGCGCTCCTCCGCCGTTACAGAGGTGCCGTCCCTGCATTTCTAGGCAAGATGTGTGCATTTTGAAGACCCTTGAGCCCTCACTTCTGAATCCCTGCCTTTCACCACTTCCCTTGGTGCAATAATTTACAACATGAGCATAAACATAACATAAATGATGGTGTTTAATGTAGGGAGAGAATGTGTGGGGAGGTATTTGGACTTCCTATACTCCCTACTCTCATTTCTATCACTGACTGACCTTTCACACATTAGGAAATACAGTATGGGTTTCACCTGGCATTTACAGACTGGTTTATTGTTACACATTTCATGCTAATCCTGCTTATCCTCGAGGCCTTATGCAATTGCCTGCAGCAGATTCAAACCCACCGAGCTCTCTTACCTGCTCTGACAAG
This sequence comes from Lissotriton vulgaris, assembly GCF_964263255.1. Taxonomy (NCBI): domain Eukaryota; kingdom Metazoa; phylum Chordata; class Amphibia; order Caudata; family Salamandridae; genus Lissotriton; species Lissotriton vulgaris. The sequence goes on along the minus strand of NC_141699.1, from coordinate 1,078,363,561 downwards.
AGGATTGGCTGTGCATCCCCTGGTGACCATAGGGCCGGTTTGGCACAGTCTGTATGTGTCATGGTTCACCCAAACGATTAACCACAAAAAAAAACAACCACAACACTTTCTCCTCCTAGAGGTTCCCTTCCAATTGGATTATGAAATCATGCTTGGAGGAGAAAATAATGGGGCCTATTCACAAACTGCATTTTGTAGTAAAGTTAGTTGTACTACAATTACTAAAGTACTACAAAATCTTATCCATAATCCTAACACATGGAATCTTACTACTTAGGGACCGATTTCGATCCGGGTCGGAAGGGCACCGAATGCGATCTGGACGGAAAAACTACGAGCCGTATGCGTGTTTTCCACCCGACTCGTACAGCTGTACGACCGAGCCAGTATGATGCGATCTAAGTGAAAATCACCGACCGAGTCGTTTGCGGGTCCCAACCGCTCCATACATCTCAGCCGTAAGTTAAATGTGGCGTGCAATGGATGCGATTTACGACCGAGCCAGTACGAAGCACGAGTCGCACGGCCTGTGTGAGCAGCAGTGTCCGGCTCAAAACGTCCGTGAAGTTGCCTTTGGGAGTCCGCGTCGGACCCCCTGTCACCCGCAGCCTTATGACTTGGACACAGGGGAAGACCCAAGGGTCTCCCCAAAACAGGCCTGTACGGTGCGGATGGCACCGACGTGTACCCACTGTAGGGGGCGCCCTTGTGCGCGACGTACTAATGCAGTCAATGGGAGCCCATGTACGCGTCGTACTACCAACTTCCATTGACTTCTATGGGAGTCTGACCAAACCGAGTCCGGCAGCATACGGCTGCATCCTAATTGCTCAATCGGACTGCAGGACTCCAGCTCGGGCAGAGCTTTCCGACCCAGATCAGAATCGGCCCCTTAGTAGTAAATGTGGGAGAAACCTTAGGGAGTTGCTGGAAAAAGGGGCATACTTACTACTAAATGGAAGGAGTTTAGGAAGCATTCATATTTTAATTATTTAACAATATTTACCAATATGAATAATTGTTTAACAGTAATCTGAATCTAAAAAATATGTATTTTATTCAGAAAATATTTCATCACATCTTTTCAAATTTATAATGTAATGTACCATTCAGGTTTGTTAGAATACAATGACATTAATTGTAATTTTATTGATTAATTTTAATATTCATTATTGCATATTCACAAAAAATTATTTAGGTGAGAATTGACTTTTATAATGCGAAATATAATTTTACTTTAATGTATTTGATTCAAAACTAAGTTAATAGTGCTGTACCATGTTGTATTACATTTAAAATAAACATTTACAATTAATTTACATTATTATTTAGCATAATATGTTTTTCTTCACTTTAAATAAACTTTCTATTAATTTTCCCTATGCCTTACCAAAGGGAGAGTCCATAGTTGAGACAGAGTTCTCCCAACGGTAAAGTATATGGAAAATCTTCAAAGTTTACTAAATTTTATAACAAATTAGTAAAAGTATTCTAAGTTTAATATTATCATAATATAATGTTATATATTTATTTTTAATGTAGAACAAAAGACAAAACATGCTATACCCCATGTCACTTAGTATTGAATTAACTCTTTAATTTAAATATTACATTAAAATGAATTTTCTGAGTTTTAAATAAATAAATGAAAAATCACGTAAAGAAAAAAGATTATTATTTAAAGGAGGGGTTTGCAGTGTCAGTGGCTAGCCATGTGTGGTGCTGGACTTACTGCTGATTTCTTTTGGCAGTAGCTACTTACATTCATAGATTTGTCCCCACCTCCTTTTTCAGGGGTTGGAAACGCTTAAGTCTACACTTTTGAATGTATAATTTAGTTTTTTGTCAATAGCCAAAAGTAGTAAAGTTACTTAAATGTGTAAGAGCAAATTACATGTGTAAGTTACCTTTATGAATAGCCTAAAAAAGTCAAAAGCCTGTTTGTAAATGTAACACCCCTGTACATCTGCTGCATCTCATACTGCATGGAGTGTACACCTATGAAGGGATGTTCTCCTGGTCCAGAGCACCTAGAATAAATGGGAGCCACAACCTGGCTGTGCCAAGAGGGCAGCTGTACCCTCCGATATTTCATGTACATCCAGGTAACATTATGAGACGTTCCTAATGCATGACAAATACTAGCTCCAAATGTGCTGATAAAAACAAACATATAAGTGGCCGAGTTCCAAATGGCAACTTGGGCTCACGCGTGCACAGCCTTATGGGTTAATACAACATGTATGATCTGTTTTCACCCCAATTGATTGTGTTCAAAACTGTATTTACTTTCATACAACTTTCTTTCTGTTTACTTCACATGAAATTCAATTCCATATTAGTTTTACATTGCAACATTAAAAGTTTTCAAAGTTTCATTCAATGATCAAATGATTGTGTACAAAGTATTACAACATAATTGAAATGAAAAAAAAAAAGATAAAAAGGAAGTGCCCCATGCATTTTGGGACTGCCTGTCCCTTCGTCAGGGGAAACCTAGTAGCGAAACTGTAACAAGCGTCCAATCGATGAGTTTCCTTGAATGCCGGCTGTACTGATGAACCTCAATTAATTAATTTGGTGTTTTTGCGAGGAGAAGGTTTTGCGTCGAAAATAAAGATTACTGCGGGACAGCACAGCAAGTCAGTGCTACATTTTGAAAATTCATTGAGGTTCATCAGTACAGTCGGCATTCGAGAAAACTGTTTTGTTCATAAGTGGTATTGTTATGTATTGGTTGGACTAGGTACCCTGTGCATTGATCTTTCATTGGTTCTTCCTCATGAAGCAGGCCCTCACAGGAGTCTCTCTCAGTGGGTCTCAGGTCTGGTCCATACACTCAGGGGCATGCACATCCTGTTCCTTCTCAGAAGGTTGATCAACTTGGACAGCTCACTAGGATTGTACTACTGAATATCGACCACAGAATATCGTGGTACAAGAATATCGAGGACCGTATTTTAAGGGACGAAATATGAAAAGGTAAGTGCATCTAGGGAAGAATAGATTTACTATTCATACTCCATATCTACATACTTTGAAGATATATGCACCATGTACATACACATATGTGGAGCTAGGTATAGAAAATTAAGTCTTACTTACCTGTTGATATTTCTTTTAGATAGTGTGTCCATCTATATTCTGGGGTGCATATTCAGGGTACACACCCTTCTTAGTTATAGGCCTGGTCAGGTCTTATGTGTCAGAGCAACAGAGTCCTGTGTATGGTGCAGGGCATTAGTTCATTTTAAGAAAACTTCTAAAATAAAAGAGAATTTCAGGTACAGGCTCAAGTGTCCTAGTTTAATTGAAACTTGAGGGCTTTGAGCGAAAAAAAACTACAGCCCATTCGAGACAAGGAACAACTATTTAATTTAGGGAGTTGTACAATCGATACAAAGGGCTTTCCACTGTGGACTCGAGTATGGTGAAGCGGTCAAATGGAAAATGATCCAGGATGTGTATTGTGACTACATTTCCCAGACTGCCCTTTGTCCAAATCTCTACTGCTGGTCACCTCTATTTTGTTTTGTAGACATCCACAGGTCAAGTCAGCCGTAGCACGCAATTAGGTGGAAGGTTGGCAGTGTTCACAATTCCATGAGGGATGTTCCACCTATAGAGTGGCCTAGCAACGCAAAGTGGACCTGGTCTTTCTTGTTGCCGAACTAAAACGAAATTGAATGTTGTTGGTCTCCGTCTATAAGCAACGATGGAAATGAAAGCTCTGGAAAAAACGATCAGTGATTCAGACTGTATTAGGCAGTACACGGTTTGATGTGAGTGAGGTCGCCACTGACCGTGCCTCAGAAAGTGAGAGAAGTGAAAAGAGGCCTTCCAAATGTAGTGTCAGTGTTCTCAGTCAGGGTCATAGACCTTAGGCAGCATCACATCCCAGATGTTTATAGAATAAAAGGGACATCCAGTTAAAAGTAAAAAGCTTCTCATCTTACCAATCTCCCTACAACAACAATCACGTACAATCGGAATGCCCGTTTGTTCGATGAGGCCTGGTTGGATTGTACACCGGACTATGACATCATTCACTAGATGACCCTTGGACTCAACCCCACCCTTCAAGATATACTCAACTATTTTTGCTTCATCTGTCTAGATATTTTCATAATGCTCTGATGCAAATGAGCAATCAAGCTTTTCATTGGATGTCCCAAGTGGATTTTAAATAAGCCTTTGCAATACCACAAGATTCCTGGAATCCAATTACTTCCAAGCAATTCATTTTCTAGACACCGTACATAGGATGATCTGTCAATTTTACTCTAATTCCAAGACAATGATGTTCTGCAACACCTGACCTTCTGTTGGACGAACACTGACTGTATGTGATAACCACAATCTGGTCAGGTCATAATAGAGTTATTAGACATTCTCTGTTTAACCCCTGAAAGATATGGTACAGGCAGCCGGCAATCCCCATACACGAGCAGGGTAACTTCAACTCATGGCAACACTGTTAAAGTACAGAACTCACATACAAGTTGGCAAACACATTCAGAAAATAGAGAACATGTTAATGAGCAAAACACATCAAGATCATCAAAATAAAAATGTCTGAAGTTTAAAGGCAGAAGTCAGTTAGAAGATTTTGCAGGAATGCCCCCTAGCTTTCAAGGAGGGCATTAATGATAAATAGGAGAAGCCCTCACTGGCATTTCCAAGTCAAAAGATATAGTGCTAAGATAGTCCCTTGTTATTGTCCATTCCTAGATAGCTGACATATTCTAAGTGGTCAGCAGTTAACACCACCCTGTCTTTCCTGGGGGATCAGATTGTCTGAGACTGACCCTTGCAGGTGCCTTTTTTTAAAGTTACCTCTAAGCTTCAAATCTAAATGTTTTTATTATGCATGATCAGACCTTAATTTGTAAAAGATTAAGTGCTGCGGCCCAAAGTTGTTCTAAGAAGACCACGACCAGTGCTACTAAATGCTGACATGCTGATCACAGTGCTTAATTTGAGAGGTGGTTGCTGATGGGGCATACCGACAGTCATTTTGAGATCTAATGATCCCACCTCATGCATCATTAATCCACCACCAAACACTCCCTGTCACTTTATCTCAATCTTGTAGGTTTTTGCTTCCTCCATTTGTCACGTTCTTCCCATCTTTCTCTTTCTCCATCATTCCCACGTGTGTGTATTTCACTTTCTTGCTCTGGGTCAAAGTTTGATGAGGAAAAGTAAGTGCCCGTCCTTAAAAATGAGTGCTGGTGGGTCCCACCTGATGCGACCAATGGTGCAAATCAAGGTCTGTGCATGAGGACGGGTAATCAAGACTCGGAGGAGAAAGCGTTGCACCGGAACAAGGCCAGATACTTTTTGGGACAACTCTTATGTTATTGTGAATGATTATGTGGTTGGCAGTCCTGTTTGTTACATCTTTTCATCAGAAGCTTTGTGGTCTTTTTCAGTTTAAAGTGGTCCTCTGCCCTGGCATGCTAATGGCACAAATGTAATTGTTGAACACACTAGGTCAGAAGACTGCTCAATGATAATGGTGAAACCTTCATCCGAACAACAAAAACATATCTTTTTCTGTTACTTGAAATATGTACATTACCTGAATTAGGCCATTTATCGTTTATTCCGGTATTTGCTATCTACACTGCTTTCCTTTTGATATAATCGTATGGAGTGGGTGTCTGTATTTCTCATGATTTTCAAAGGCTTCATGTAGAAATGTACAGATCGAATACTCTCTCCTTTGTCTATCACCCACAAGCTAATGGCTGTACAGATAGAGTGAACCAGGTGGTTAGCAGTATTTAATTTATTCTGTCAGTAGTGTGCTCAACTACAGTATGCCCAACCCCTTTATATTAGGGGATACTTTTTTCTGTCACCAACAACTGCATCCTCATCTTTTCTTTGCACATCACAACTTCACATTAATCTTTGTTTTTTTTCAGTGAATATATATATATATATATATATATATATATATATATATATATATATATATATATATATATATATATATATGTCTGCAAAACAAAATTACTATTTTAAAATAAGGGAGCTCTGAAGGAAATGGGCAGGCTGAGTGAACAGATTTGGAAAGGGGATGCTGTATTTATGTAGAAGTCTCTCTTTAATTATTTACTATCCAGATTACCTAACTTTTAACTCCTTCATGTCTAACCTTATCCCTTTTTTAAATGCTAATTTACCAAAAATGGCTGAATAGATTTACATCATATCAAATAAAAATCATGACTTCTGAGTAAAGTTCTAATTTTTTACCAAACCAGGTGTAATTCTGTTCAATAATATTTTTGTGCTTTAGAAGAAATTTTCTGGTGGGAATTGAAATGGGAAATTGTGCATTTGGGACCCCCTCTTTTTCTTCGCCCCCGCTTCCATTTGCCTTTTATGCTCGTATTGTTTTTGTACAGTTTTCATGGGTTTTTCGACCTGCTAAAGTTCAACCAGCAGACATTGTTGTACATTGCCGTGGTACCGACCGGGTCAGTAACTTAAGGCTCGATCATGAATTCAATTGTGTGTCAATAGCTTGTAACATCACTTACATTTTGAAATGCTGCTCACATGTTATGTACTACCTGGTCTACGTTGCAAGCTACCTTGTGCGCGACACAATGATGTTGGTCTACCTTTGCCTGTCATCTGCTTTTACTGTTGTTACGTTGGTTTCGACTATATCTTCCCGCTCTAGCCTAACAAGCGGGCAACGATGTACAGTGCTCTGATAACCCGTCGGGTCATGTTCGTGCTTTATAAAACTTTTCAAATAAATACATTGATGGATCAGCACAAAGTTTTTATTAAGGAGCTGAGCTGGATGAACATTTTTATGAAAAATTTTGTGAAAATTTGTCAAACTGCACCAAAGTTATTAGTGAAACAACAAAAGCTCTTCCTATGGAAACTATAGCAACACAGTGGCGACCAGCACTGTGTAATACATATATTTATTGTCAAGATACGTATATGGAGTGAAGAATAGTAACTCTATTCTTACCAATACAGATCTACCTTCACAATACTTTTGTAGTTAGAAATCTGACTGCAGAACTCACCCCCTGATCATTAATAGTTCAACGATACTGAACGGTTGTAGTAGTGAGCTGGTGACCAATTGGAGTGCTTGGTGTTATAGCAAGGAGGGCAATGGGACGCCTGGGCACCCTGATGATGCGTTTCTACTATAAATATATATGTAGACTCCGCATCAGGAGGTTCCCCTAAGGAGCGATCGCAAGAATGAGCCTTGCATGGAGTCCCAGAGATCCAAAGAGCTAAGAAGATCTGCCAGATCTCAGATGAAGCAAGTGCGGACGTTCTATTGGCCTTCTTTATGCTGTGCCCGTCAACCGTGAAAGTCTTGCCCTTCAGGAACCTTCGGTGCATGTACAGCTCTAGTACCGCATGCCAAGCACAATAGAGCCTCATAATGAATTGTGTTTCAGCAAGCTTAAAATGGCAAACGCAAACATTATTGCTGCAGAAGGATTTCTTGAAGTACACCATGCAGAATCTGCCGTAATCGTACCACGTTAAGCACATATCCGGCATAGTGCATCAGTGGTGGGTCAATGGCCAGATCTCACCTTTACATGGTTAACCCCTTAAGCGCTGCCGTCGGCCAACGGTCGTCGCGAGCACTACCTTGCCAATGCTGCGCACGACCGTTGGCCGACGCGCCAGCGCTCGTTATTCGAACGTTCAGCACTGGGTGCTGAACGTTCGACGAAGCTATGAGGTTAATGGTCATGTTGGAGGTTCCATAGTTTGGGAAAACTGAATACAAAGGCACGTAGGGAAAACTCTGTCTAAGTGTGGCAGTAGTATTTAAGAGTACTTAGTGAAAATGACAAGCTGGTGTTTGGTATGTCTACGTAAAAAATGTGCTTTTACATGTACCACTCTTAAGCATGGGCAGAGCAATGTGAAATAAGGAAATGTGGGTCACACAACCTAAATAGTCATTGTGATGATAGTTTGCCTTCAAAGGTTCATTTGTGGGCATGTTTCCTGGGTAGGGACAGGTATTCCCACTGGATAGGTTGGGTGATAGTAGAGGATCTCAGGGTTTTGCCAGGTGCGGCTCCTCCGTAATGGCGGAGGAGCGCCACCTCCCTGCTAAAAGAGGGAAAACAAATTATAATAAAATGATATCATTTTTGCCTAGCAGCTGATGATGCGAGTCTTCAGTGGGGCGGGCCATGCAATCCTATTAGAGAGGCATGGCAGGTGGAGGAGTGGTGAGCACTTTTTAGTCGTTATGTGTGTTTGTCCGGCAGTCCTTGGCCGGCCAAACAGACATGCGCACTTAAGTTTCTCCAACACAGCTGTGTTGCACAGCCAGGTTGGAAAAACACCCCAGGCTCCAATGCACCATCTGAGCGGCAAACAAAGCCGCTCAGACCAATTCCAGCATGAGAGAAGCGCTGGGATTCGTATATAGGCGCCTGCGCAGTCGGAGTCTAGGATCGGAGAGGAGAAGGAAGGCTGTGGCCGTCGGAGCGGCAGATAAGTAGGATTTTAATCATTTTTTTGTCATGCATTTAGTATTTGGTTGCAATGTATCCCCTCCCCCGCCTCACCACTAAACAATAATAGCGGCCGCCACTGGGTTCTCCTAGTAAGGCACAAAACTGTTCGTGATTACGCCATGCTGATGGACTGCCGAGATATTCCGAACTATATTATGACACTTTCACTAGAGGGAGATAGACTTTTGCATTGACTGTCACAATTTTGATTTGTGATGCAAGAAACTCTGTAATAGTTTTAATGCCGCAATCCACGTGCCCAAGCGAAGATGTGCATCACTTCGCTCAAAACCTGGGACGGGAAACCTGGGAATTGAATTCCAGTTGGTTGAATTTCCGTGCCCGTAGCCATTAACACACCCTACATGACCCACATCAAGGAGGGAATCTGCCTAAAACTGAAGATGGACATGGAATTCCCTTGTTGTTGAACTCCTACCTGCTCATCGAAGACCTTTGGAGAGAATCACCCCTTCTCTCTGCCTAAACTTCAACTTGGATCATTTTTTCCAACACCGAAGGTGCCAGATAAATGCTGGTATTCTATCAAAAAAGGGGTCATCTTCCTGGCGGGGTAGGCCTTCTTGGCCCTGTGGAACGTCCTCAGGCTGGAGGGTGCATACGAACCTGAGAATGAGGGATCTGTGAATGCTTGGAAAAATGTCAGTTCACTAGTTGTCACTGGTAATTCCTTTCGGATCTGGAAGTTGAGCTGTGGGGACCCCGGTGTAACCGAGAGATGTCCACAGGAATCTGACAAGCCAGTAATGAGGACTATTCTTCAATGTAAAACTGCTACCAAATTATGTGGTAAAACGCTAGACTTGGTGAAACATTTCACTGGATTGCCAGGTGCAAAAACTTTTTTAGGAAAACAACGTGACTTCGCAAGATTGAGCTTTGCTTTTTTCCCTGTGTAGGGCTTTTTCATGTGAGAGTTCTGGGCTGCAAGGGGATTGCAAACATCAACATATTGTGGACTTGGAGTTTGATTTGTGTTTTTCTCTGTCTGCCTCAGTACCCCTCATTTCACCATTTTTAATAAGGCAGTGAGCCATATTATTAAAGTTGTCTTAATGGACTTCACTGACCTCTTTTAACTTCACTCACGCTCACTACTGCACCTTTGTTTTTGGCCCCTCACACACATGCACCCATTGGCTAAGGAATAAAAGAACTCCGCTAAAGTGTAGCACTTCGTGCTACACGACAGGCATTGCATCGCCAGCCTGCCGCAGGAGCAGGAGGCCAATGATGACACAATACGATCATCGGGTGGGATGGCAACAGTCGCCCAACCTTTGAATTGTGTGAGGCATCCTTAATTCCGTAAAGGGATTACCACATTCCCTGTCACGTACGCTCCTAGAGAGAGAGGTGTCCCTTCGCTTACTTTACCCCATGTGGGGAACTCTGTACATTCTTTGTTGACTTCCAAGTTGTAGGACACGTACATTGGACCCCGATAAATATTGTCCACTTTCTGTTCCCCCTCTTTGTTATAATTTCTCTGTTGAGTCCCAAGATAAAATCTTTCGGTGGGATCCCCGCTACTAGCGTGCATTTGATCAGGGTCACCAGAGGTTTCTTGGCTCAAACTAAGAACATGGAGGACACCTTGTCATGTTTAATTTTTTTCACATGTCCCATTGGATATCATTGAATGAAGTTTTATAATGCTGTCTTATGGTGCAATGTTTGTGTTCATTATAGAATTTTGAAGTATGACATCTGAGGCAGGCCTTCTTTGCTAGAACCAATCTACCACAGTGTAGCTACAGGTCCCTGCCAGTTACCTTTGCTGGTCAGATTGTGTTTGTCCTGTGGGAGCTCGGTTACTGCCCTGTCCCGTTTCTCAATTTGCTAAGACTCCAGGAATTAATTAGAATTTGGCAGAGGGTATATTAACTCAAAATGTGATTATATCACATCCACTGTATTACAAGCGCTGTAGGCTTTAATGCACTTGTAATATGGCAGATGGGACAACCGCCATGTTTGTGAGTTGAGTATAATGACCGCTGATCTTTAAATAAAGTTCTCTAATTCCCTGCAGTTAAAAAGTCTTGTCCTGGGAAGACACATCTATTTAGCTGCCCTACGTGAGCGCCTATAGCCCCAGAAGAACCTATAACAGACCCTGTCTGCCTTTATCAAACTTGTTTGGGAAATCAAAAGAGGGATGGTCCTAAATAAATATAAAAACATAGGGAGAACTAGCATTTTAATGACGCTACAGCATCCATACAAAGATAAATGCAAGATATCAAGTCGCTCTAATTTAGTGTTTACTTCATCTATAACCGGTAGGATATTTAGATCCGGAATAGTATCCACTGCGGAGGTTATACGCACCCCTAAATATGTGGCTTCGGGAACAACTGGGGCATCAGAAATTGTCATACAAGGTGTCTGGACCACCTGGGTCTTTGAGACATTGAGCTTGTAGCCTGATACTGCCCCGAACTGCCCTGCTAATTCCTTAAGTTCCCTAAAGGTAGATGAAACGTCTGATGTTATAACGACTATATCATCTGCATACGCTAACAGATTATACGACATATTACCATCTCTTATCGGTACTATACCCTGATTAGCCTCGATTTTAGAAAGGAAGGGGTCTATATACAGGGCTAACAACAGGGGTGAACAGGGACACCCCTGTCGCGTGCCCCTAGTGATGGGAAAAGAACTTGTCTGCTGGCCAGAAATACAAAGTTGCGCTCTTGGAGAGAGATGCATTGCACAGATCGCCTGTATAAATTCTTTTGGAAATCTTTCACTTCAGGACGGCCCACATGAACCCCCAGGAGACCCTGTTGAACGCCTTCTCGGCGTCCAACAGGATCAGCCCGAGGGGAGAGTTCGTAACATGGGCCCAGTCCAGTAATGCAATGGAACGTCTGACATGATCAGCTGTGTCCCGGCCCGGTATGAATCCATGCTGATGTACAGAGACCAGCGGGGTAATCACCTGCACGAGTCGGCCGGCCATTATTTTTGAGTAAATTTTCGAATCGCTGCTGATTAAAGAAATCGGCCTAAATGACGATGGTAGCAACTCAGGTTTACCCTTTTTTTTAAACAACACTATGGTTGCATTTTGCCATGATTCTGGCACTATACCCCTCTGGGCTGCTCTTAATTCCTCAAGAAAAATCTGCCCTATTTCAGCTAGGAATACCTTACAAATTTCTAATGGGACTGCATCAGGGCCACTAGCCTTACTGTTAGCCAAGGATTTTACAGCAAGCTCGACCTCCTCCCATTGAATGGGGGTGGCCAGAAATTCAGCCTGTTCAGGAGAGATAACGGCGGTCTCAAGATATGCTAAAAAATCTTCCGCGTCCCTCTCTATATTAAGCCTAGAGGTGTCTTCTCGATATAAAGAGGAGTAAAAATCTAGAAACACTTTGTTAACCTTTTCCTGGGTATCATGTATTGTTCCACGTTCGTCTTGGATTTTTACCACCTGACTCTGAATACTTCGCTGACGGAGTCTCTTGGCAAGGACCCTGCCCGAATTCTCCCCAAACTCAAACATCTCTGTGCAATATTGTAGGTACTTCGACGCAAGATCCTGACCAAATGACTCCAACAGCCAGGCTTTAAGAATCGCCACCTTTTGTTGGCAAGACACTATATCATTTCCATCCTTAATATTTGAAGTTAATTCAATTTCTGCCTCCATAAGCTCTTTAACCCCGATGCGCATCTGCTCTTGTTCTAAATTCCACCTATAAGAGGAGAAGCTTTTAGTCTCGCCCCGTAGTCCAGCTTTCATCGTGTCCCAAACCACTTGGTCTGTGGCGGACCCCCTATTAATATTCAAAAATTGAACAACCCATTTTTTTATATTTAAACAGTACCCCTCCTCGGATAATAGCTTCCTTTCAAACGTCCAGTCTCTAGGTGGTTTCCTAATTCGTGGCCAAGGACATTCAGCGATCAATGGGTTATGGTCATAAAGGAGCCGTGGTAAACAAAAAATAGCAGTGGCAGCTGCCGCCTGTTTTGACAGAAAAACATAATCTAACCTAACACTTTTCTTATGAGGTATAGAATAGAACGTAAATCCATCTTCTATTTTCTTATGGAGAAACCATAAATCTGCAAGACCGTGCTCCTGAAGAAGAGCCTGAAGAGCTCTGAACACCTTTGGCTTTCTCCCCACATAGTTATGAGCACTGGCAAGATCAAAATCACTTAAAATATTGATATTCATATCTCTACAGCAGAGAAGTGGACTAGGCCAAGCTGCCAATTCAACATCTAAATATTTGAACACATCAGGATCAACTAAATTCGATCCGTATATGTTGCAGATTGTTAACAATTTACCACCTACGCACAATTCCGCTATGGCCCACCTACCCATTCTATCCCCCAATGTCCTTTTACATAGACCAACACCAGACTTCATGTATATAACGACCCCTCTAATCATAGATGTCTGTTTAGAACAGACTAACACCTCGAACCCAGGCAGCCTTAAACACTCCTGCTTCCCCCATGGTATGTGTGTCTCCTGCATACAAAGTATATCTACCCGCATAGAATTGACAATTTTAGAAAAAAGAGCCCGGTTTTAGCATCGTTAAGGCCACAAATATTCCAAGTGCCTATGACAAGTTTATCCTGCCCCATCAAAGCATAAAAAAATCAAACATAGATAAGCTTTCCTCAGCCTATGTTGCGTACTGGCGTACCTGCCTACCAATATATGAACAATCTGTACTGCCAATTCTCCCAATTCTGAAAAATGAGTCTCAAATGTTTTTGATTTTAAAGCCACCCGCTCTCCCACCCCCACCCCTTACCACCCCCTACAACTCCCCCCCCTCCCCCGCACCCCCACCACCCCGTGATCGAGGGGGTTGGTCGGTTCCCAGTCTCGTCATGTACTATTGGGCTGCAATGTTACAAGCAATGGGCGTGTTGTTATGACGAGATAAAGCGAATGTACCAATATGCAATAGTCTTACTATTTTTGAGATCGGGCTGGGGTCTGCTGCAAAGAGTATTTTACTTGAAGTCCTCGAACCAAGCTACTACAAGAGAACTCGCTTTAAAGTTTTGATCGCTGCCAGCACTATTTGGCGGCTGATCAGGAGGAAATTAGCTATTCTAAATATGAGTCTATTTACGCCGTTTAAAGCACTCGAATGTTTCCTAGCATTTTTCAGGATTACGTTATACATAGTTGGCAAAGCAAAGGTGTTTATGGGCTGGGTGATATGGTGGAGGATGGAGTAGTTTTATCCTATAGCGACATTAGGAATAAATTTCAGTTATCTCCACGCAACTTTTCTAAGTATTTACAGATACAAAAGCTTTATCCAAAAATATTTGAAGAAAACACCTGGTATGCTGGAGAAAGTACCAATTATCGAGTTGATTAAGAAGAGAAGTAGAATAAGAATATTGTATCAATATGTAGTTTCAACTCTTCCGGATGATCTGACCGTTCAAAGCGCTAAGTGGGAATTGAAGTTAGGAAGGGCTGGTATTGATTTAACTTCGGTGTTAGAACTTGCTAGTCAGGCTATTGTGTCAGGCTCACTCAAGACTCAAAGCTATATGGCAATGTTAGATTTATATTACACACCCGCTAAGATTGCAAAGTGGGGGGCCATAAAGGGCAACGCCTGTGCACCATGTGGGCTGCTGGCTGCCGATGCAATACATATGTTTCATTCTTGTCCATCCCTTTGTGGGTTTCTCGATGATATCGAGCGCTTTATCAATGGTACACTTAAGATTAGATGTCTATTGACTCCGACACTTGTGATATTTGGGGTAGAGGTTGGCAATACATTAGTAGGCAGTAACTCCTTTTATGAATCAGCCCTTATATTTATTGGTATGTCGCAGGTCCATCTGTGCATAACATCTCAGTGGCTCTCTCCGGAAGATCCAACATTTGTGCAGTGGCGAGCAAGACTGTTGGCTATACATCGGCTAGAATTCTCAGTTTTTTCTTGTAGAGGGGGAGGAGGCGGCAATTTGCAACCCGGATGTGGGTGCCGGTGGCGGAATGGGTTGGATAAAGGAATAGCAATATTTAGGCCGCATTTTCGTTTGTTATTCCTCCATCTTTGTTTTGCTTTCTTTATTTTCAATTTCTAGGAATGTTTTTGCTGTACCGCTTGCCTAACTTGTTTAATTACTTTCCTTTTTGTTCTGTATTAGTAACCAATTCTGCTGTGTAAGTAGGAATTTGTATTGTTAAATGTTTGGTCTCAATAAATAAAATAAAAAAATAAAAAATAAAAAAGTCTTGTCCTAGGTATGGTCGCCACTTGTAGGAATGCTTGACTTGTGGCAGCCCCGGGGGCTGTTTTAAGGCGCCATCATGTGTATTTCCAGTGATACATTGAACCAGCCTCCATGAACTGGCTTGTTATACGCGTTAGACACATTTACAGAGGTCAACAGATAGTGAATCTTATATGGCACAGGAATGTGAATAGTTAAGGACTCTTATATTACTCAGTGGTGGCTGCTACCGGATGGGGTAGTGGGACGGTGGCTGGGGGGGAGGGGAGAATGAAGAAAACAACTTAGGCTGAGCGGCCGGCCGCCGCCTGTCCTCCGTCTCCATCCTCATCGCCTTCCTGTCTCCAGTCATGGCAGGCAGCTGGAAGCACCCGGTCACACAGGCTCCCCTGAGGAAATCACAATGTTGCAATGCAGCATTGTGATTGGTCTGACCACGGTGGTTCAGCGTTCAGGCGGGAACAGGGAGCCTGTGCATGTTCCTCACTAGGCTGTGTAATGAAGCCTGGTGGGGAAGATGCAATGTGCGCATGACTGTTTGGCCGGCCTAAAATAGCTCGTCAAACATTCATGAGCCCTTATGGAGTGCAAACCACTCCTCTCCCTGCTCTGGCCAGCCCCGCCTGGCTGCAATTGGAAAAATAAAATAATAATAATGTTACCTTATTATCAATTAATTTTCCTTTTGAGCAGTAGGACGACGCTCCTCCGCCTTAGAGGAGGAGTTGCCACTCATATTACTGCTGGTAGGGGTCAATTTATTAAAAGTCATCAGGTACAGTGCAGATCCTGCATTATCAAGGAGCTTAAAAAGTGGATAAGTGTAGAAAATTGATTTATTGTCCTAAGGACCCTTTCATGCAGAGACCCTTGACGACAAGTTTTATTTTTTTGATTTCAAAGTATTTTATTGAAGGTTATATAGTTTTATTGAATTCAAAGTTCAAGCATACCCATTCCTAGGCAATGCTCTTTGAAGTGTACAAACACCGGATACAGAAGCTACAAAATGTTGCATAATAAATATGTTTATCGATAATGAGTGTTTCTGCAGAGATATGGCATTAGTAGAGGTGCTTAAAATGTATGTGTACAGTATCACTGGAGATTATATTAGATTATGTGTAAAGAGCTATTTGTTGTATAAACAGCAAGAATGCACGTTATCGCAAGAGCTGTTATCTGAGGGTTTTAAGCACTATATCAGAGAAGTGTGGCTCAATGGTTAGAGCGGCAGACCCTGATGCAGCGGTCTAGCCCGGGACCAGGGTTCAATTCCCCGCCTCAGCAGGTCTTGGGCTCAAAATTCCACGGACCTGATACTTCTCGCCTCGGTGCCTATTCCAATCATGGAGTCCCACTCTGCAACTCTGGGCAATAGCTTGCTTAATCTCCACAATGGCCCCCACAACGCTAAGGATGCCTGGCCTCCACCTTGGGGGTGCCCAGGAGTGGACGCCTCACAGGGAAAGCCAGGATGGGTTCCACAGCGGTATTCGTACAAGCGCCTTAAGACCCTTGCGGGTGAGTAGTGCTCTATACAAGTATCAATTTACAATTTTATTTACAATTTATCTTTGGGGTTTTTGGTACAGTGGACCAAACATAGGAGCAATCAGTACTGTTAAAAGAGTATAGAATTACTGCCCTTCTTCACCTACAATCACTGAGCTCAAGGCTGATTTGCTCTAGTGTCAGTATATTTCTTAAAAACATTTTCTGTGTTTGGAGTTCTGTGATCATTCGATTGCATTATGTACCAAGGTCAGAATTTTAATTGATGGTTTTAAAATGTTATGTATTTGCTTTTCTGATCATATTTAATGCTCGAAGTAAGGGAATGGATTGATTGGTTGAGTATAGGATTTAGACAAAAAGATGTATCTTATGTTTAACTGAATCAGATTTTTTTAGAAGTGTCTCTTTGGTGAAGTCTAAAGTATTCCACAGTTCAAGAGGGGCTCCCAAATGAACACAGTGACTTCAGGGGTCTTCTTGAGTGAGTCTGAGTGCTGACTCCGAGTGGTGGTGCATTGGGGCCTTGTTTGCAGAACACCTGGGCTACCCTTTCAAAAGAGGGCAAAGAGTCCCACAACCTCTGGAAGTTGTGAGACTAAGATGCATTTTCAGGGCATCTTTGGTATCCTTCTTTTGAGGACCATGTTACCCCAAACCTTGCATGTTTACATAATGTGAGGCTATTCCTGATACATGTGCAAGCAAAACATAGTAATACAAATACATCCCTGTCTTGGGATAGAAGCAAATGGTGTTGGCGCTTCAAGTGGCTTTTGGATGTAGGTCCTACTTAGACTCAACCAGCTAACCGGGGTGCTCAATACATGTTTCTTTTTAGATGTGATGTTATTAAGAATATGAATGCTCTGCTCAGCTGACTTTCCATAACTGGGTGCAATGTTTCACATTTGCTTACAGAATTGGTAAAAGTTGGAAACTTTGCACTTAAGACAGTTTGAAAAATATGCTGGATTTCCAACATCACGTGATTTGTTGAGTGTGAGAATTCTTGTGTAAAGCTTGTTTTTTCTTCTGAAAATCTTCCTGAAAATGTTTTCTTAGTTTCCTTTATAACTTTATAAACTTAGCTAGACTTAAGAAGATAATACAGTCTTAAATAAAATCTCATAAAGTTACAACGGGAAAAAAACTCTGCACCATTGCACACCGCCACTCTCAGTACAGATCCTAAATAAATAGTCCTAGATATAATTTTTTTTAAATATGGAGGGTGGGAGATTTACATTGTGAACAAAGGTGCTTAAGGAGTCATACGACTTGCTAGACATGCATAAAATGGTTGATGTAATGTGATGCATCCCACGGTGTAACCTAAAATGTCTCAATGGACGTTTCTCCCTGTAATATGGAGTGACTTGAATTTGGTTTTCAATTGGAGAGTAGACTCTGATATATTACTGCTTTAGAACTAGGACTGCTAAAGTAGAGAACATTCACAAATCATTGAGTATTTTGGTTTTTCGAAAGAACAGCAGTGGTCTTCTGTTCACCGAAGAAGCCACTGAAATAATGGTTTTGTCTACTGGGCAATTGAATTCAAATGCTCACCTCAGTAGACCAATAGGATAAAAGGAACCACTAGATCACCAAGTGGTACAACTTGAAGGCCTCTTCGTATAGGGGTGAGGTAGTGAAACAAGCACGTCTGGATGTTCACTCTCTTGGTCAATAGTACTCTACTCACAGCTCCAGAGGAGCCATCAAAATTGCACAGTCGGTGAACTGTGAAAACTTCTTTAAAACTGCACACTGGGCCATCTCCCCAAAATGTCATCCATGGATTGTCAAGGGATTGATCACGTTGAAGAAAGAGTCGAGACGGTGGTTGTGGCAGTCCAGCCGCGGGCCACTGTGGATAGACATGTCTTAGATGGAGCTTCGATGAAAAGATGGTCACATTCAATTTTTGTGGAATATAGGCGTTCCCAATTGTTCAGGATGCTAAATGCTCATTCTTTTGCAAAATGCTTCACATAATTAAGTTATAGCTGTCCTCCAAATGTTACCTTCTCTTCCACGACTAAACTGTGCATAATGAAAGTGCAAAATGATAAGTCATGTTTTTTAAAAAAAATTTTATGGTTCTTAGCTCATGAATTACTGATTTTCAATGTTGTGTTACGCTGTTGTAAAGCACTTCCTTGGCTGTTCTGACAAGGTTCCCTCTGAATTAAATACTTTTTAATGAATGAAATAGAAATGAAAGCCCTTTGCAGGCTCCCTATCAGGAAACAGACCATTTTCAAACTGTGTTGCCTAACACAAAAGCTTGTTTCCTTCCCAGTATAAGAATTGGCTTGGTAGTTTGGTTTGCCCTGTTCCCATCATGCACTGGGACAGGAACAGACTAATTTACATGTAGCCAGGTTCTGAGCTGGGATGGTGCAGTGAGCTAAAAAACGGTGATGGATCAAGCCCTTATCTTTGGACTGGGTAAGAGTGGTCTGCTTAATTCAGACACTCTGTTCATCACCACCCCCTTTTCTGAATCGCCTAACACAAAAGGCATTAACGGCGCAGCTTCCCTCATACTTGCATAACAGACTCCAGCTAAACGAGCCAACGCATTTGCTTAGATCCTTGACACAAGATTTTCTAAAAATCCTTTGTTTTCGCACCTTGGTGGCAGACCTTTCTCTCATCTTGCCCCACTGGAACATGATTCCTTTGCAAATCTGAATGTGCTTGTATCTTTCTACATTCCAAAACATGGTTATTCTAAAAATTCTACCTGCACTCGCTGTTTTCTGCCGGACTGGCTTTAGCGGGCACCGGGCGTTTTCCCAGTGGGCTGGAGGTTTGGGGATCCTGATTTTATGGCCGTGAGGGCTGGTTTTATCATTGTGGGCCGGTTTTGCATCAGTGCTGCTACATCGGTCCCCTGTAACAAAAGCGGGAGCATTGGTTCTTACTAGCACCACCCCCTGCTCTCAGGGTCGGACGAGCAGCAATCTGCCAGGGCTGGTTGCTGTTCCCAGTCCAGCACTGGTTGCTAGCGCCGAGATGCACCTTCAGGTGTGAGTCGTTTAGTGCTATATCAAATGCCTTTAACATAACATAACAAAGAATGCGCGAGCCCCGTACTCGACCAGGACTGGCTCGGGGGACACGCGCGGTGCAATCTTCTCGCGGCTGTCACTCTTGCATTGTGCGGTCTCCCTCTGGACATCATTTCCCTTGGATAGCTGTAATTATGCAGAGGCAGTTCTGTGATAACATCAAGGGGAGCCCGGACTCTTTGTCCTGCGTGATATGCATTTTATTGTGAAGAATGTGCATTTACAAGAAGACAATTTTCAGGCCTTTTCAAAGCCGGGTGGCTTTCATTCCTTCGCCAAATGACAGCTTTTATTTCACAGCAATGAATGCTCTCAGCGTTTCTCTGAAATCTGAAATTGCAGAGTAGCTTTTGAACGCCTTAGTAGGGTGAAGCGAGGGCGGTGATCAACTGTCCCCCTCTTTTATACATGGGCCTGTTTAATCGAAACCCTTTTTCCTACAAATAAAAGGAGGTTAGCCAGTTCTGAGCATCCCTTTTGTTGTTTAAAGAGTCATATTTTTGCAGTATTTGAGATTAATGTTTAACATATTTTACATGCAATTAACTGCAATTCTGTTTCCAATCTGTTTTTCATTATTTACCCCGGGCAGCAGCAGCGCGTCACCAGCCTTGAAGTCGGCTATAACCGCGCAGACTCCACCTCCATTCATAGATGACGAGGAACCCAGGTGCCAGGGTTGGACAGGTGGCATAGTCAGTGGTGTAATGAAACTTGAAGGGCCCCCCTGCAAAGTACATAAAGTACCCCCCGGCCCACCACCTACCTCTTTAGTCCCAGACCCAGTCAGTGTACTGTGCTGAGGGGGCCTCCTGTAGCGGGAAACATCCTTTCCAACGCAACCATTACATCGCACTACACTTACAACGCAGTCATTACATTGCAACATCCTTTACAACGCATGTCACTACAATGCAGGCATTACAACGCATGACACTACATCGCATGTCACTACAACAAAGGCATTACAGCGCATACCATTACAACGCATAGTACCCCTACACTATCCAACACTTACTCTACTGCTGCACCCCCTGGAGTTAGAATAGTAATTTTTACCCCTATGCTATCCAATACTTAACTTAAATGCAATGCAATGGTATGCGTTGTAATGGTATGCGATGTAAAGGTATAATGCGATGTAATGGAATGCGTTTGAAAGGTAGTTTCTAAAAATGAAATGTATTGTCATGCGATGTAATGGAGTGCGTTGTAAAGGATGTTGCGATGTAAAGACTGTGTTGTAAAGGCATGCGTTGTAAATGTATGCGTTGTAACATCATACATTCACTGGAGCATGGGCCCCCACCCCGCTACGCAGGGACTAATGTTACTCCAGTGGGCGTTGTTCCACCCAGCTCTAAAGATTTTTCTCGGTAGCAGGCGTATCTTGTTTGATTTTTTTAAATTATTATTGCAGATTTAGTGCATTGTTACTTGTCATCGTCCTATGGTATTCGTAAGCAGAATGCGGAAGAGAGCAAGAAATTAGTCGGTGCTCACAATCAGGTTCTTTAAAGCTCAAGAAAGGCTTTTGAGATCCTATTCAAAGGTCCGGGACCGAGGAGCTTACCCACCATGTGCCAGGAGGGTAGCGGTAATACCCTCTGGTGCCCTGGTGGACAACCACCTGCCGTATTTAGAGATCTCTGCCTAAATGGGGAAGACGTCGAAGTATAACTCTGCAGAGCTGCCGCCATGTTTCATACGGCGTATCGACAAACCGTTTTGTTTTATGTAAGCAAACTCCCAAAGCTGCAGATTCTTATGGTGAAATAATAAACGAACGGCCAGGTAAAGTGGTAATTTTCAAATGTTTCTATTTAGGAACATCAGGCATTTCCTGATGGTCCTGGAACACATAAAAAGTATGACAGGCCATCGGCTCTAACTAGGGCGGATGCTCTGAGGTACTAAGACCGACAGCCAAAACTCCTTTTGACCGCTGGTCTAAGGTTTCTATTGGCGATTCACCTGACTCTTAATAGAACAAGTGGGCCATCAGTATGGTGGACACTGGGTCCTCTGCTATGTTTGTGCCGTCATACCCTGTCCACCAAAGTTTCAAAAGCCCTCAAGACAGGGATTTCCGAAGGGTTTGAGCCTGATAGGAGAAAAGCTGACCCTGAGTCTGGCACAATATTGCAGTGGTGCCCAGAAGTTGCAGGATGGTCAGATCATGCTAGATTATGAAGACATCCACAATTAAATGTTAAGATTTTCAAGCTATCCACCATTAAATAAATGTACATAAATGTATCAAATTGCTACTGATTTGCTTAGCAGTTATCGTGAAAATCTGGGATGGAAGCGTTCCATCATAGACATAAACAGAAGAACCCTGGCCTTCGGTGTCTGCGTAGTCGTACAGAGGACACATGTATACGGAACATAGTTGAGGACCAGGAATACAAGGGCGGTGTCTGCCTTGGGGCGCCCCGAATGGCAGTGTTAGCAGCACACAGTGCCTTAAAAGGGGTTGTGTTCCAACAAGGTGACCAGCGAAGGACCAGAAGGTGGCTAGGAATGTGTTGTGCAATTAGCAACCATACTGGTTACACAACACAACATGCAACACCATGGAAGAGTTTGAGGTAGACCCAGACACAAAGAGTTTCCATAATCCAAACAAGAGGAGGAAAGGACATTCAGTACTTTTATCTCTCTGTCTGAGCCAGAAAGAAATGAGAAGAAACAAAACGCCATTGCCAATCTGGCGACCCAATGTGACTTTATGGTCAGATGTAAAACCCGGATTATGTACAGAAGTAACACACATGGGAAGGGTAGCCTGAGGTAAATGGCTCACAATCCAAGTGTTTGGCTGGAGTTAGTCTTTGTCCAAACAGGCCCTCACCCAGCAGATGGCTGGTGTAAACCATTGGTAAAAGCTATCAGCAATAGGATGAAGATACCCATCTAACTTGGGTCGAATCTGAATGTTGTCAGCATAAGTATACAAGTCGAAGGCAAAAGGTGAGCACAGCCACTGGGTTGAGGTATTCAATAATTCCCTGGGCACTCGTCCCACAGAGCCGAGAGTCTCTGTGTTGAATTTTTTTTATTGAGTTTTACAATGAAAATACATTGGGAGAATAAGGATAAGGAGGCAGTAATACATTGTGAAAGAAGAAATGAGAAATGCTATAAGGATAAAAAGCAACAATAAATACATGACATTTGTTGATGAATAAAAGCGTATAAATATGGAATATATAATTAGATATATTGTGAATAAAAAATTACATAAATAGAGAAATCGTGAAAAAGCAGAGAAGAAGAAGAGAAAAGTAAGGGGAGGAGAGGAGAAATCAAGGAGGATAATAAATAATATGTAAATGGCATATATAAGAAAGCGAAATAGCATATATTATTTATTGATTAAATTAGAGCCGAGACTCTCAAATGATACAGTCCATGGTGTTAAGCATCTCTCGCTTATCTAACAATATCAATATCAAAGACTTGAGATTACGCACACCCTTGACTCGTCTCAGACCCCACAGGGCTGCCACCCTGAGGGATTATGTTGCTCCATCAGACTAAATCCTGCTTCCCTTGAGACCCATAGCGTGATAGTGTGCTAGAAACATGGATTCTGGAGTAGCATGGCATGTCCGCGGCATCTCTGCTGCTTGGGCACACAAGAACCGTTGAATATATATATTAATTTTATAATATTTTAGTAAATATCTTTTTAAGATGTCAATTTTTAATATCTGAGAGTGAATGACCTCTCACAGCTGTAGTTTTCAAAATCTTTGAGTGTTGTGACAAAAGCATCAATTGATTTTACCAGGTTTGTAACAGGAAATTCACCACCATGCTCTTCATTAGGATTTTGAACCTTTCATCCTCGTCAGATTGAAAAATCATGTCACTGGTGTCGGCACCAACAGAGTGCGTGCGAAGACCTACAAGATGCTTTGCTTGCTCAAAGTGCGCATTTACCCTCCACTATGTCGTGCTCCTCAAAGACCTACTCTGCCTTCCTTCGGACGACATGTCCTAAACCTCCAAGTGGTCGCTCTCCCGTCCTGGACCCTTGAAAGTGTTGCTAAAGGTGCCCAGATAGCACATACCTTAAAATGTGGGATTTAGAAAATTTCTGCCAAAAGGTGCTCTGACAACCAAGACCTACCGCCTTGCCGATCTGCACAAGGTGCATCACCGGTTGGCCTTACTTCGCCGGAGGTCCGTCTATGTTCTTCTGTGCAGCAGCAGATCCTGTTCAATGACTTCTGGCAGTAGAGGTAGCTGGCCCTTCTTCCCACTGGAGATTTTTGACTTTCATAAAAGAAACTAAGTCATAACATAGAAATCTTCACTGTGACTTCGTGCATTGGCTCCGCAACAATGCCGTCTCCCCTTTGGACATGGCTGGCTGCCTTACCCCAATAAACTTTACCTTCTCAGACATTTTTCTTCAAAATGTCCGACGGTAAGCGGAGAATGGGCCCAAACCACTTCTTGTACCAAGCTGCGCTCTAGTGTGGTCTGCTATAATTTTCGTCTTTGCCCCGGTCTAGATGGCTGTGGTTGGCGCTCTGATCTTTTAGGTTGTCGTTTTCACTGTAAACGTAAAACACTCATAGCTCTGGTTTTACTGATTGGATTTTTGGCATTTTGGTGTCCGATGATTGATTAAAACAGAGTCCATTTATTTAAATTGATGTGGGATTTTTCTCGTGTTGTGTTTTTACGTTATTACTGTTTAAGTGCTGCATAAATACTTTGCAGATTGCCTTGAAGTTAAGCCTGACTGATTTTTGTGCAAAGCTACCAGGGAGTTAAGCACAGGTAATTTAGTGACTTTTTGTGGTTCTCTCTGACAAGCATTGGGACTGATGCTTAAGAAGAGCTCACCCCCCTTAGCAAACCACCTGAATTCTCATACCAGTGTATACAATCACAGCTACACTCCACAAGTATCGTTTTGGCCCCTTATATCCCCAAAACCCGCCAATGGCTGCCAGGTGTAACAACACAGGGCCACAACAAGATGAGAATTGATTCTTCTTTTAAAGTTAATGTATAGAATGATACAGAGACCATTATACTGCCTAATCTGGCATCAAGAGCCATCTTCCCCACCTGCCAGCAACCATCCCTCCTCTTCCAGAAAGCTTGGAATGCCATTCTTCCCTCTGACACCTTATTGGCCCAACATCCTATCCATTGACATCATAATGGAATAGTCCCCTTGTCCTCTTCACTCTTGAAATGTTGCCCATCCTATTCTGTGTCCCCATGGGCTCAGCAAAGTATGCTACCCACTCACACATAAAGATACAAAAGGGCACTCACTCCTTCACTGTCTCACTCACTCTCCCTCACTTACAATCTACAGGCTGTCTCAGCCAAGCACAGATCAGTGGTAGGAGCTGGTCTCTCCATAATGTCATGGATCACTCTTGCAAGGTAGGGTTCCTTCTGAGGTCCTCTTAGCCCAGAGCCAAAAATGGCCTCAAATTGACTTTTTTGGGAAATCTCGCATGAGACTTCATCTTAGATCTCTGTGGGGACCAGTCTCAGCACTTGGGACATCCCCAAAGGACATTAGCAGCACTTGTACAGTGACAAGACATCGGATTGGCCTTCAGACGAAGCACAGGTTGAGACCCCCCTTTATCTGAGAGTGTGTCTGTCCTATGCAGCTACTCCAACCACAGATCCTGTCAGCTCATAGGCCACCAGGAAGACAGAATCACCTCTCCCTGCATTCTCTGCAACACTCTCTTCCCAGTGCTGTCTGATCTGGCTGTGTTTGGCATTTGCATCTGCTCATGTTGTCTCAGAGCGCCATGAAGCAACAAAAAGTGCCTAAAGACATCTACCTAATCAGAATGAAGAGGATGGCTTTCTAGCTTCGGAGTCAACGACCTCTGGTTGACCTCCCTTTGAAGGCTGCCAACTGGACTACCTAAAGGATATCAGTAGAAAGTAAATATGTGAGGGGAAAAAATGCTTCTGGAAAAAATATTTGTTCTTTCACCCGCCCATGCATTTCCTGGAGATTGTAGTTATTTTTTGACACATTGCAAATGTGGGGAACGTGGAACTGGAATAATGCTTGCCTTGAGCGGTATTATTCTCATCAAACATTTGAAATGTAAGGCACAAATAGATAATGGATTTTTCCAGGTTAAGCCAATTATGATCCCCTGTAAGGGACTTCAGCAAGAGAAATTGTCTGGTTCAGTGTTCGGTAGTATGGGAAACTGACATGTTTTTGTAAGTGTGCTCATTTCCAATGAGAATCCACCAGTGGAATTGTTTTTGCCATAGAGATATTGTGGAGGAGAAAATCCCACCAGTGGGTTCTCCTCTTGCTTTACCTCTTCCTCCAGAAATTGGGGAGATCAGACGATTCGCCATTACCTCTAAATCAGCCACTCTCTTGGTCCACCCTGCCACGACGTGTGTCTGTTTCTGTTCCCATGGCCGCTGGTTGCTACGGTTGCATGGTAGGAATGTTGCCGTGTTCCTCCCCCAGCTGGAGGATGCTACACTTATCATCCTCTGGATGGCAGGAATTAGTGCAAAGTGCATTAGAGAGACTGCAGCCTCCTCATCTGACTTGCAAAATCCGTCTGCTGGCTTCCAGAGATCTCTAACAGAGATTTACTGATTGGCGCGTGAGCTCGAAGCCGCTGCAGTTTGGGATGAATGTTTGCAATATGGAGCTGATTCCTGCAGCAGCATCTCCCGGTCCTTCCTGTAACATGAAGGCGCAGGTACGGCCAGGTGCATGGACCTGTGCTGGCAAGAGGTTTGGCAGGTCCATCTACCTGACCCTCTTCAACCAGTGGGTACCCAAAGCTGCCTAGCATCAGGCTCTGTCTCCCGCCGAGCCCTATGAGTAAGACGCACATCCATGGGCAGAGCTGAGTGTGACCCGCCGAGCCCTATGTGTAAGATGCACATCAATGGGCAGAGCTGAGTGTCTCCCTCCGAGCCCTATGTGTACGATGCACCTCCATAGGCAGAGCTGAGTGTGACCCGCCGAGCCCTATGTGTAAGATGCAGATCCATAGGCAGAGCTGAGTGTCTCCCGCCGAGCCCTATGTGTAAGATGCACATCCATAGGCAGAGCTGAGTGTCTCACACCGAGCCCTATGTGTACGATGCACCTCCATAGGCAGAGCTGAGTGTCTCCCGCCGAGCCCTATGTGTAAGATACACACCCATAGGCAGAGCTGAGTGTCTCCCTCCGAGCCCTATGTGTAAGATGCACATCTATAGGCAGAGCTGAGTGTCTCCCACCGAGCCCTTTGTGTAAGATACACACCCATAGGCAGAGCTGAGTGTCTCCCTCCGAGCCCTATGTGTAAGATGCACATCTATAGGCAGAGCTGAGTGTCTCCCTCCGAGCCCTACGTGTAAGATGCACATCCATAGGCAGAGCTGAGTGTGACCCGCCGAGCCCTATATGTAAGATGCAGCTCCATAGGCAGAGCTGAGTGTCTCCCGCCGAGTCCTATGTGTAAGATGCACATCTATAGGCAGAGCTGAGTGTCTCCCGCTGAGCCCTATGAGTAAGATGCACATCCATAGACAGAGCTGAGTGTGACCCGCCGAGCCCTATGTGTAAGATGCACATCCATGGGCAGAGCTGAGTGTGACCCGCCGAGCCCTATGAGTAAGATGCACATCTATAGGCAAAGCTGAGTGTCTCCCTCCGAGCCCTGTGTGTAAGATGCACATCTATAGGCAGAGCTGAGTGTCTCCCGCTGAGCCCTAGGTGTAAGATGCACATCTATAGGCAAAGCTGAGTGTCTCCCTCCGAGCCCTGTGTGTAAGATGCACATCTATAGGCAGAGCTGAGTGTCTCCCGCTGAGCCCTAGGTGTAAGATGCACATCTATAGGCAAAGCTGAGTGTCTCCCTCCGAGCCCTGTGTGTAAGATGCACATCTATAGGCAGAGCTAAGTGTCTCCCTCCGAGCCCTGTGTGTAAGATGCAAGCATAGCAGAGCTGAGTGTCTCCCGCTGAGCCCTATGTTTAAGATGCACCTCCATAGGCAGAATTGAGTGTCTCACGCCGAGCCCTATGTGTAAGATGCAGATCCATAGGCAGAGCTGAGTGTCTCACACCGAGCCCTATGTGTAAGATGCAGATCCATAGGCAGAGCTGAGTGTCTCACGCCGAGCCCTATGTGTAAGATGCAGATCCATAGGCAGAGCTGAGTGTCTCACACCGAGCCCTATGTGTAAGATGCACCTCCATAGGCAGAGCTGAGTGTCTCCTGCCGAGCCCTATGTGTAAGATGCACGTCCATAGGCAGAGCTGAGTGTCTCCCGCCGAGCCCTATGTGTAAGATGCACCTCCATAGGCAGAGCTGAGTGTCTCCTGCCGAGCCCTATGTGTAAGATGCACGTCCATAGGCAGAGCTGAGTGTCTCCCGCCGAGCCCTATGTGTAAGATGCACCTCCATAGGCAGAGCTGAGTGTCTCCTGCCGAGCCCTATGTGTAAGATGCACCTCCATAGGCAGAGCTGAGTGTCTCCCGCCGAGCCCTATGTGTAAGATGCACCTCCATAGGCAGAGCTGAGTGTCTCCTGCCGAGCCCTATGTGTAAGATGCACGTCCATAGGCAGAGCTGAGTGTCTCCTGCCGAGCCCTGTGTGTAAGATGCACGTCCATAGGCAGAGCTGAGTATCTCCCTCCGAGCGCTATATGTAAGATGCACCTCCATAGGCAGAATTGAGTGTGACCCGCCGAGCCCTATGTGTAAGATGCACATCCATAGGCAGAGCTGAGTGTCTCCTGTCGAGCCCTATGTGTAAGATGCACGTCCATAGGCAGAGCTGAGTGTCTCCTGCCGAGCCCTGTGTGTAAGATGCACGTCCATAGGCAGAGCTGAGTGTCTCCCGCCGAGCCCTATGTGTAAGATGCACCTCCATAGGCAGAGCTGAGTGTCTCCTGCCGAGCCCTATGTGTAAGATGCACCTCCATAGGCAGAGCTGAGTGTCTCCCGCCGAGCCCTATGTGTAAGATGCACCTCCATAGGCAGAGCTGAGTGTCTCCTGCCGAGCCCTATGTGTAAGATGCACGTCCATAGGCAGAGCTGAGTGTCTCCTGCCGAGCCCTGTGTGTAAGATGCACGTCCATAGGCAGAGCTGAGTATCTCCCTCCGAGCGCTATATGTAAGATGCACCTCCATAGGCAGAATTGAGTGTGACCCGCCGAGCCCTATGTGTAAGATGCACATCCATAGGCAGAGCTGAGTGTCTCCTGCCGAGCCCTATGTGTAAGATGCACGTCCATAGGCAGAGCTGAGTGTCTCCTGCCGAGCCCTGTGTGTAAGATGCACGTCCATAGGCAGAGCTGAGTGTCTCCCGCCGAGCCCTATGTGTAAGATGCACATCCATAGGCAGAATTGAGTGTGACCCGCCGAGCCCTATGTGTAAGATGCACCTCCATAGGCAGAGCTGAGTGTCTCCTGCCGAGCCCTATGTGTAAGATGCACCTCCATAGGCAGAGCTGAGTGTCTCCCGCTGAGCCGTATGTGTAAGATGCACGTCCATAGGCAGAGCTGAGTGTCTCCTGCCGAGCCCTGTGTGAAAGATGCACGTCCATAGGCAGAGCTGAGTGTCTCCCGCCGAGCCCTATGTGTAAGATGCACATCCATAGGCAGAATTGAGTGTGACCCGCCGAGCCCTATGTGTAAGATGCACATCCATAGGCAGAGCTGAGTGTCTCCTGCCGAGCCCTATGTGTAAGATGCACCTTCATAGGCAGAGCTGAGTGTCTCACACCGAGCCCTATGTGTAAGATGCACATCCATAGGCAGAATTGAGTGTCTCCCTCCGAGCCCTATGTGTAAGATACACCTCCATAGGCAGAGCTGAGTGTCTCCCGCCGAGCCCTATGTGTAAGATGCACGTCCATAGGCAGAGCTGAGTGTCTCCCGCTGAGCCCTATGTGTGAGATGCACATCCATAGGCAGAGCTGAGTGTCTCCCTCCGAGCCCTTTGTTTCTGACCTGTCCAACCAAAGGTGTATTTCTATTTTTCCCCAAGTTTACTGGATCGAGGGCAACCACACGCCATTTTCCCACCAATTTCAATACTTCAAAGACCTTCCCAAAAAAACAAAAAATGTGTATGAAGTTGAACAATTTCTCAAAAGTGGAAAAATAAACTTAAACAAGCGCCCCAATGTTTGGGACAATTCATCAGCTGTCATGGGACTCCTGGTGTCTTTTCCCTTCCCCTTTTTAGGTTGATTCTGGTCAGCGTATGCGCTGCTCTGCGAGCCATGCTGTATTGGAGTATGTACTCGAAGCCCCGCCCACTCTTCAACCATATTTTTCATTGGCTTGTGTCATTGTCTTTCTTAAATGCTGGCTTCTGATTCATTAATAGGCTTGTTAGTCCCTCCTTAGTACCACATTGTCTAAATTTGTAACCCCCCATGAGGACTGGCCCTTTTACTTCAATTGTTACACGGTACGTCTTTTTTAGTCTGTAAGCACAATTGTTTTAATGAGCTTCTCTTACCTCAGGAGGGCAGGAGCGTCTCGCGTGTGCAGTTGTGACCATCGGCTTGTAGCATATGGGAAGCTCTTCAGGGAACATGAGAGACCGAAGGGGGCAACTCGGCAATGCCTTCAAGCATTTGCAATGCAATAGGTCTCGCATTTACGAGAGTTTTAGCTATTGACATTGCAAGTGACAATGCCTTTTATTTGTTTTAAAAACCAG
Organism: Lissotriton vulgaris; assembly: GCF_964263255.1. Taxonomy (NCBI): domain Eukaryota; kingdom Metazoa; phylum Chordata; class Amphibia; order Caudata; family Salamandridae; genus Lissotriton; species Lissotriton vulgaris. Next base: position 1,078,333,437 of record NC_141699.1, on the reverse strand, counting down.
AACATAAATAGAAGGCATTAGCATTTACAACGTCAATTGCTCAAAGTCACGTACATGCGAGACCTATTGCATTGCAGATGCTTGTTATGACAGACGAGCATCAGCAATTCCTACCTATCTCACCTACTGAGGACTTTTTTTTTCCACAAATCCAATTTGTAAAAATGCCACCACTTTAGTTTGGGCGAAGAGTATGAGGGAGCCAAACTCTGCCAACCAAACGGATGAGAAACCTCCGAATATCACCTCTGTGACCCCATAACACTTCCTTGTCATTGGTCTGTGTCTTACTCCACTTTTAATGATCTAAAGTCATGTCTTCCTATACGCGGAGGGCGGACTTCGCCCACCAGCTGAGTACTTGCCAACCCCACCGCGTTAGGTAACGGGCTATATTTTTTTCAGTTGCAAAACCTCCTAAAGATTTGTTTGCCTGCACAGGTTGAGATTTTCATGAGGCAACCCAAGGCAATTTCTACCCTATGGCAAAAAAAAAGCACTGGCAAAGCCAAATGGTTTCCCCTTTGAGGTCTATTGGGTTTGCCAATGGTTTTTAACCATGCTGCCCCTGAAAAAGCCTTTGATGAGAACGTCTGCATCATTTTGTAAGTGTGTGTGCACCACGCATGCAGCAAGGTGGAGCGGAAGCAACACTGTGGTCTTTGGGGGTGGAACGGCGACGAGCAAGAGAGTGACATGGAGAATTCGGGGAGAAAGGTTTACAGACGAGCAGGCAATGGGGAGGAAGAACGAGGGGGTAAGCAATGGGTGAGAGAGGAATGCGCAGTTGGGGAATCAACACAGATAGTGGAGTGGGGAGGGGAAGCATTCGGAAGACAGCGATCTTGAGGGGATAGGGAGACGTACACAGGAGAGAAAGCAATGGGGGAAGTACACAAGGGCGAGTACAACATGATTTGGTGGAGAGAAGCAAACGGACTTCAGAGAGCAACACTGAGTGCAGGGGAAGAGTAGTACACGAGGGAGTCTTCAGGAAAAAAAACATGCCTCTCGTGGACTGCTTAACCAAAGAAGTTGGGCTTCATAAGCAAGCAGTAGAATCACAGAAGACAGCAATGGGAGGGTCAAACACCAGATTGACAAGCTGGGCCACGAATAAGAAGGCAGAACATAAAAGTGACAGGAAAACCAACCAATTGTAAGCAATTGACGGGCTCCCAGTGCCATACGTTTTTGGTTATCGCACAATATGTCTTGCAGCTGACAGCGAATGAGCTGTAGAGTTGGTGAACTCTAACAACAAGACAAGGCCGAGTGCCTTAAGAGACTAAAAAACTGCAGACTCACCTCACTTACCACCATCAATCACCAACTGAACAACCATGCATCCCCCTCCCTCCTCCTACCCACCTCCTCTAGTCCCTTCTCATCCTGTTTTAGGAAGGCCTCCTAGTTGGTTGTATGTGAAATATATCTTGCAAAAACATAAACTCCATAGTATATATAGTTTGCTAAAATCTGGACCTTGCTCAGATATATCCCTACAAATATTATGACCTACATTTTATTTCCACACCCACTCAGCTTCACTTAACCTACTTCATATCTGGGTTAAATGTATTTCTATAGTTGATGTAAGTAACCTCAGTCCTAGTATTCGTGGGAGCAAATGCCTAGTAGTGGGTTGTGTGCTGGTTGAAATTGTTATAAGATGAAACACAAGGAAAAGATTGTTATAGTTTAAGTTTTGGACTCTCTGTGTTGGCAAAGTATGTTTTTGCAGTCCCTGGAGATCATGCAAGGTTTGGTGGGTGGTCCTTCAATCCGCTAGGGTGTAGGTGGCACCGCCTCAGTCCCCCAGTACGTGTGCCGGATCTCGAGACTGGTACTGGTGCTTTGGGCCTGTTCGCCAAGGGTCTCTCCGCCCTCAGACTGGAAGCATTTTAGGGAAAATGGACAATGCCAACTCGCCAGAGGCAAGATCTGCCTTTGTGGAGATGATAGTTTGTAATGTGAGGTGGGATAAGTTCTATTTTGTTCCAGCCTAACTAACTTCCCAGGTAAAGAAAGGAGAGAAAACAGTGTTGGAAGCCATAAGAGGGCATATCTCCCAATTCCATGGAGAGATTGAAGGCCTGTAGCTGATCTGTTGCAAAATGGCTACCAACAGCACAGGCGGATGAGACCCAGCCACCGGAATTGAAGTAGTTTCTCAGCCTAAATGAGATGTTGGAACAGAAGGGGGGGGAGGAGATGGGCATCTGGTGTATTTTGGGATGACCCAATACTGCGCTCCGTAAAAATAACCCCCCATCTCCTCATTCGCTTCCTTCTTTGTCAGGCTTGGGTTCTCTTTGTCTCTCTCTCTTTCTCTCCCATCGATCGGAAGGCCTTCCCTCTTTGCTTACCCACCACCAGTGCTTAATTTATAGCGGTGGTTTCTGGTGCTCTGCACAGCACTTAAATATCCACACCGGTTCTAGTGACAGTCCACCACATGGTGGCGCTGGCTTTATTTAAATTTTGAGATGAGCACAACAACCGTGTTTATGAAGTCAATATACACTGAAAATGAACAATACCAGCCTCTCACGCCATTATTATAGCTTTGTGTGGCCTGAAATAGTCTGAATTGTCACAGTTGTAGGAGTGTGATGGTTGGGTGTACTGTCATTGGCAGCGCTGGCAGGGGCAATGTGTGGTGCAGGCTGCAGTGACCTTCCGAGAATGGCCCTGGCACTTCATGTTTTACAAATTAAGCACTGCCCACCACTCTAGTTCACAGTTTCCCTGCCCCGGTGGGTTCTGGGATTTTTCTTCATCTTGGTTGTCCTCTCTGTTCCAGGCCCAGAAGTTTCAATTTTCTTGGCTCAAAGCAAAGGAAATGAAGAGAGCCAAGGAGTGGAAGCTGCCACCACAGAAATATTAACAGCCCCGCCGCTCCGCGGGGTTGGATGTTTGCAGCTCTCTACAAGGTGACCCCGAAAAATTATGATCAAGGAAATTACATGGAGCACCGGCTCCTGTGAGCCAAGTGTTTAAGTGCTACAGATGCTTGATGGAGAGAGGCGGTTTAATAGGATCAGGGGAGCTCTGTGCCAAGATCCGCTTTCAATGGATATCAAGGGAGTGGTGATGTGGTGGAGCCTGGGGAGGGGGGGGGGAGGGAGGCTTGCCTCCACTCTCATTTACACTTGTCTATATAAGGGTGTATGTGGTGTGTGCATACTGCTGTGTCTGTTCACTTGGGTTCATACCTGTGTGTGTAACAGAGTGCATGTGTGAGGGTATGCATACTTCAGTGTGTATTTTCATTTGTGTTTATATGTGTGTGGGTGTCAATCAATCAATTAATCAGGGTTAATGAAGCACAGCTAACCACCCAATAGGGTATCCAGGCGCTTGCAGGCCCCAGAGGCTTATTCGAACAGCCCGGTCCGTGTGTGTGTGTGTGTGTGTAAGTGAGTGTGTATCCACTCTACATATACTTCTGAGTGTGTGTATTCACTTGTATTTATACTTGTCCGTGTGTCTGTGTGAGAGAGATCCTATAGTTTTCTGAATGAGAGGGTGTATTTGGTGGCAGTGAGTACTTCTAAGTGTGTGTGTTCGCTTGCATTTAAACCTATGTGTATGAGACTGTGTGTGACCCTATGCTCTTGAGTGTGTGTGTGTTTGTACGTGCTCTTATGCTGGTCTATATGAGGATGTGTGAGCCTATGTATGCTCCTGCGTGTGTGCATGAATAATGACCTGTCTATATGAGGGTGTGTTTGTGTCTGAACCTATGTATGCTCCTGTGTGTCTGTCTGTGCTAGCAATTATACATGTGTGAGGCTGTGTGTGTGACCCTATGCTCTAGAGTGTGTGTGTGTGTCTTTCTGTGCATGCACTTATTTGTATGAGGCTATGTGAGCCTATTTATGCTCCTGCATGAATTTATACCTATATGTGGGAGTCTGCGTGTGTTTGGCCCTATGCTCTTGAGTGTGTGTGTGTCCTTTATGCCTGCATTTGCACTTATACCTGTCATGTGGATGTGTGTGCATGCATGAGCCTATGTATGCTCCTGCGTGTGTCTGCGTATCACCATGCTCTTGAGTGTGTGTTTGCACGTTCACTTGCACATATACCTGTCTGTAGGAGGGTGTGTGTGCAGCGTGAGCCTATGTATGGCCCTGCGTGTGTCTGCGTAACACTATGCTCTTGAGTGTGTGTGTGTTTGTGTGTGCGTTCACTTGCACATATACCTGTCTGTAGGAGGGTGTGTGTGCAGCATGAGCCTACGTATGCTCCTGCGTGTGTGCATGAATTATTACCTGTATGTATGAGACGGTGTGTGCATGCTTCTGTGTGAGTGTGTAATCTTGCATTTACTCCTGTCTGACTGAGCCGAAGGCCACCACTGTGAGGGCTGCTGCACCATGAGAACCAGACTCCATTGTATGTTTAAGGACTTTACATTTTCAAAACACAGGAATATTTACTGTGATCCAGGACATTCATTGACCCAGTCAGATCCAGGCTGCAATGTTAGCACTTTCTGACAGATTGAAACTCATTCATATTCTTTTCATTATCCCTAAATTAAATAAGCTTTGCAAAGTCATGTGACTTGCAAATTTGCAGTGTCTCTAAAACGTTGCCACCTAGACCACACCACCAGTGCTGTCCACTTCTTGTCACGCCCTGCCCCACGTCTCCCACCACCATCAAGATAGCTGTCCCATTTCCATCATGCCTCCATCACTGGAGCTGGTCCTTGCTTGGTACACCATTCTTCACCACAACAGCTTGCTACTCCACCTGGCATGCCAAACCTCAACCAGCCCTGCCTTGTGGTGTTATTTCCACTGTCCCCTTCTTGCAGTGTTTTTCTCCAGGTCACAAAGGTTTCTCATCACCTGCGGAGCCCCCCAGGGTTCCATAGTGTCTCCCGTCATCTTCAACCTCTGCATGGAGCCCTTTGCTGCTCTACTCACAGATAAGAGCGGCAAGATTCACCAATATGCTGATGATACACAACCCTACTCGAAAATCAGATCTGCTGCAGACAATAAGTGCCTAAAACACTGCCTGCACGTCATCCAGACCAGGATGCCCAGAGTCCACCAGAAGCCAACCCAACCAAGACAGAATTTGTCTAACTTTCCAAGAATATCAAACTAGAAACTGTAGAAAACTGGCTCAGTTACATGAACCATGTCGGTTTCGAACATCAACTTTCAGCGAATGACAAGTCACTTGGATTCACCCTCGCCCAATAGGAACACACTGTTCATCTATGTATTAAGGATCCGGAACAACATTCCTGGAATGGTCAATACTGCCCCAACGCTGCTCCACTTTAGGAAGGAGTTGAAGACTCACCTCTTCAAAGAGCACTACATCACATTCCGTTACCCGTCCAGAACCAAGTTACCTTTCCCATCACTCGTTGACTTTGTCTATGCCTTTGACACTGTGCAAAACTCTGCTGCCATGTTGCTAAATTGTAAATTCACTGTGTGTGTGTGTGTGTATATATATATATATATATATACATATATATATGCACAAACAAAGTCCTCCGAACTACGGAGCCCCGACCCTTCAGAACGGCCTCAAGACAATGGGCACGGGGCAGCCCATCAAATCACTTCTGTGAACGTAGATACATTGAGGCCCAATACTGGAGACAGGACTTTATTCAGCGTCCAGCGGCACAGCATGCTTCCATTTCCCAAAGTTTCGGCGCTTATTGGCCTTGCTCACAGGTGGAAGTAAAACACTCAAATTGCAAAGTGCGTTCGTGCGTGCTTTAAAAACATTCAATCACGTGATTTTGATGTTAAAAATACAACTCCCATAGTGCAATATTCTGTCTTTACAAGTAGGTGAACTGGAAGTCCTCGTTGTTTTTTCATACTTGTGATAAGTGCTTACTTGATAACTGCACTGATGTTGGTGTGGAATATTTCAAAGTGAATCAGGTGAATTCATATTTCTGCGTAGTGCTGTCATTCTACGAATGGCCTGAATAAAGTTTGTTCACCAGCACGATCGAAGCAGGACGTACTCCTGCTCGAATCCCTTCCTCACGCACACATATTTTTGTTCCATTGGCATCTCCTTTGTAGGTTGTGCGTGCGAGTGGGTCATGCTCATGAATCCAATGCATAAACAAAGTCCTCCGAACTATGGAGCCTCCGACCGTTCAAGGCGGCCTCAAGACAATGGGCACGGAGCAGCCCATCAAATCACTTCTGTGAATGAAGAAAAAAAATATACATATATATATTCGTTTGGAGGGTGTCTGGATATATATATATATATATATATATCATGTGATCAAGGTCCAGGTGGGACTGAAACGCGTCATGGCGGCTTTGATGCAGGGTGTTTTGGAATAAACGGCACAAAGAACTTTGGGTCCGCGTGTTCATCCTATTTTCTATTTGTACGAGTAAGGTTTGGGTGAAGTACGAGAATATATATATATATATATATATACATACATATACATACATACAGGCTGAGAGTGACCAAGAACAGGATTTGCGGCAAGTGAAACCCCGAGGAAGAAAAATCTGCAGAGTATTTGCAAACGCTCTCGGTAGCTTTTTTTATTTTTGCTCACCGGAAAAATATATCCCCATTGAGAAATCCCTTTCCCTTCACCCCCTACCATTTTTTGGGGGAAATTCGAATCCACTTCGCACCCTAGATAGAGATTTTACTCCTTCACTTCACAGTACGAAATTTCCAATCTTTCTCAGTTTGAATGTGTTCGGAGAAGAGCTTCTGAATATCCACAAACCTGTAATTTTTGGGGTGAACAAACTCACAGGGGATTTCATCCATGGAAGGATGACCTCCTCCTCATCCCCACGAGCATAATTGCTCAGATCAAATTCTTGGTTAGATGAAATAGTTTTAAGAGTGCTTAACTAGCTTTTATTGAATTCAAAATGTTGATTTACCCTGGTGAAAAAGGAAATTACATGACATCTAGAAGGAGTAGAATTTAATTGGGAATCATTTGCAATTAGTTATTACTTCCCTGGCTATTCTATGCTGATATGTTCCTTCGTTACTCTCACTACAATCTTTTGAAATAGAACCTAATTATGCTCATATATAAAGAAATTCATTGTCCAGTAAACATACGTAAGAGTGTGTGTAATATGTGAAATTTGCTTTTGTGCAATTATGTAAAATTTCTGCAAAATTACGCGTAAATACGAAATGCAAGTACAGCATTTAAGCGCTATATTTTAGCGTGCATTGCGTCCTTGTGTCAAGTTTTGGTTAATAGACTCATTTAAAGAAAGCATCACTAACAACAGCTGCTCACGTCGCTAAGGGTGCATTTCGTAAATAAACTTTTGCCGCGAATGGTGCAGTGCGATTATACGTAAGTGGCATGATAGCGTGCTTTCAGGAATTTCTTTTAACAAGCATAACTCGAAATTCCTAAATTTAAGCGAATTACGATGGCATAATTTACATTTCACCCAGGCCTAGAAATAAACACATGCACTTGCAGGTGGTCAACCCCAAATAATATGCACATCTCATTAATCAAATATCTAAAAAACAATTCCCAAGGCAGTCGATAAAAAATAATAATTTTCATTTTTAGAAAACAGTCATTGACTGGCGTTATGCATTAACTCCTTTGTTGACAATCACCAGAGCAGAAAATAAAGCCTCTCTTGACAATCATAGACATCCTAGTGAATTCTAAAAATGGGAAACCCTGGAACTCCAAAATACACTCATCTTTTCTCACTCCAGCAAAGTATTAAGGCGTTGTACTTCCACCAGTGTAATGCAAGATGACCAAAAAGTAAGCGCCTAATTTTGAGTTTTTGCAGATGGGACACTCGTCACAAATAAGAGCATTCACTTATAATTAAGGCTCCCTGTATTTCTTTTTTACTGATTTTTACAGATAAATACAAACAGAAAACCATTAACTTTCTTGTCTATATTTATTTTTAGATGTGGATAACAACGGACATTGGGCGCTTTTTCAGTGATTCTGTACACTTTGCCATGACTGCCAGGCGAATAACTGTATGGATTGATAGGTAATGGGGTTAAAAAAAAAGGAATTTTAGTAAAGAGGCTTAAACAGCAGTAGAGATGCCCAAGGCTGATACTAAAATGTGCATATTTTCATATAAGTGCATTGATTTATCTTCTGCAAGTGTTCATATCACTGAAACCTGGCAGGCATTCAAGCATGACTGCATATTTATTGGTTAAATAAATGTGGAAATATATCAGATTCAGCTTTATTTTTTTCACAAAACCCTTACTAAATATGGATAAATACAGATAAAGCTGACATAAAATAAATATGGATAAATACAGACGGAAATGTCAACAACAAAAAAATACCATAAAACTGGGAGCGCTACTTACAATAGAGAGGACGGGATATTCGACACAACGTGACAGAGTATACTGTCCGCCAAAATAAGATCCTTATAATATATTAAAAGACTTTGAAACGACAGATCCTATCATGGCTACCATGACATCTACACATCTTTGGATGTTTTGTCCGAATTGCACTGCGTTGAAGGTAAACTTGGACAGGAAGCATTGAAAGATACATTCTTCAACATGGAACCATAATGTGAGTCTCCGGCTCCCGGATAATAAATTGAGCATGGAAAGTAATAGTTTAAGGTTAGGAAAGTAGCAGCACTAGTTAAAATCTGCAAAGGAAGAACATAACACAAGCAAAAAAAAATAACATAACACAATAAAACAGCAGACTAGAGCACAATACAACCACAGTACAAACTAATGACACAATAACACATATTATTTATTTTATTTTAATTTTATTTTTTTATTTATTTTAGCGCGGGGACACACTGCTCCCAGTATAACTATGCGCTTTATAACATTTATTATTAATATTATTATTAACACTGACACAACACAGTAACACATCACAAAACAATAACACAACACAGCAACATTCATGAAAACCACATTACAAAAAAAACCTGTACAATACAAATACCCAACTCAAAATTGCAGTGAAACATGACATGCTGTCTCACTCTCACAACACAAAAACAGATCATAAAATATAGTACAAAATGCCAGAATGCATTACAAAACACCACAATGTGACAATAAGGCAAAAAGACCAAACAGTGTGGCACAATACATTAAAAAAGCACTATAGCAGAATACTGATGACTCCAACACATTTACAACACAGACAACACTCCATCAAAAACACATTCAACAACACAATCAATCACCGCAATGTGCTGCAACACCACACTACAATAACACAAACAAAGCAGCACATCACAGTATCAAGTATGAACAGATCATAACATCACTACTAAAACACATCCATTGCACAATAATAACACAAAACGGTCCTTATTACGAGTCTGGAGGTCCATGGCCTGCCAGACTCGTGGGGGCACAGCGGTCCGATTGCTATATTATCAGTTTGGCGATCCGACCGCCATTTGACTACCGCAACCGTCTGGGTACCGTGTTTCCTGGTGGTGGCGCTGCGTCAGGGGCTCAGAATATACTGGTGTGCTAGATGTGGCACAGCCAAGCATATTTTGAGTTTCCAAATTAATTAGATCAAGCGACATAAATCGAGTGGAAGATCCAAGCGATGAGTCTTGGTGTTCAAGTTAGTAGCAGCAGCGTGGGATTCAGTGCTGCGTATCGGAGAAAGGCATGTGTCCCAGGACACATGCCACAGAGGATTCAGTGCTGCGTAGCGGAGACAGGCATGTGTCCCAGCACTGAATCCTCCTTTGCTGCTACTAACTTTACCACTGAGACTTATCGCTCAGATCGTCCACTCGATTTACCTCGCTTGATCTAATTAATCTGGATCTCACTACCAGGATCTTCAAAGATGTTTGAATAACCAGGAGTTACTCTGGTTTTCTTTGGGCTGTCACCCCTAACCCTTGTTCTTTGTCCTGATGAAGGCCCCCCTTGACTACCTAATGAGCTGAGTTCGGGTTGAAACGTCAACGACCTCGCATGGTCCAGATTGACCAAGGTTCTGTGTGATTAAGAATATTCATTACACAGCAGAGTTATTGTTGTTCCCTAAAATTCTGGTCTATTCTTTCCCACGCACATATTTTAAGCGCTCTGTACATATTGCGCATTGAACACCAGCACTGAGCACTAATGTCACTTGATCACTTATCATTCATGTGCCTCACCTTGTGTTGACAGCCTTGTTTACAAATGTGTAAAAATATATATAAAATATTCAATTTATATAAAACAAGTGAGTAGACAGCAATATGTGTCACGCTTTTGATTATTTGCTATGTTTTCTATCCTGTCTGGACAACTGAGATACCCATGTCAATACCTACAGAATAATATATTAACACTAAGCGTTCTTACAAAAAATAATTGAAAGAACCATTGTTTTTGCTTTCTTGTCCCCTTAAGTATGCACACATGTTCTTGTAACGTGTAACCACTACACAGTTCTGCTTTCATAATACAGCAGGGGAAGCTGTTTTCACCGAGTACTGAGCTAGTTACTCCGAGGACGTGTACTAGCACCGACCGGAAGTATATTCTATACAATCCTAGCTTTCTCCCTAGTCCCTGGAAAAATGCATATTAAGACAAAGTACAAAGGTAACATGATGCGAAGTCATCATTGTAAACGACCTACCTAACCGGAAAGTCCCTTCAGCCCCCCCCCCCCCCCACCCCCTTCCCTGGGTGGGTTTAGGGTGGTCTAGGGGAGTGTGTGAAAACGTCGGGTGTGTTTTAAAAGCTGCTGATTTCCATCTTTCAAACAGCTGAATTTTTACCTCTCTGCATACATTTGGAGGGGTCAGAGCAGGGCACCCAGACTGTATCTTGCATGCAGCGTTGTAAGATTACCATGCGCTGTAGCGCTTCTGCCGACCTGCTGCGCGCCAGAGTTAAAGCGCCTTTGGCAGGGCAACAGAGGTGAGGTCCATAAAATAAACATATTTAAATAATCCATTTTTATTTCAATAATTAAGCTGGTTCATGCGGCGTTCACCGAGCCCAGAAAGGGCTGGACAGTGCTGTACATAGCAACATCTTGCACGTGCCACACGCATAGGATTACAGAATCATACATATTCATACATTTTAGCACATACATGTAAACTACATTAAAGGAGAGAAGGGGGGTTGAGAGATGTGTGCAGGAAAGAGAGGAGTCGTGAGGCAATTTCCAAGTACAAAAATGTACCTATTTCATCTCAAATACATACACAATATTTGGTCTGGTTGAGCGCTGCCGTTATTTTCTTCCTAGTGGAGGATCTCCACATCTCTGCTTTCTCTGCCTCGCTTAGCTCCCTTCCTGCTATCTCCCCCTAGGAATTTGTGATCTTATCGTTTAGTTTGGAGTTCTTGAGGCAGAGGGCTTTGTATAGGTGTGCTACTTGGTGTCCTAGTGTGTTGAGACTGGCTGCGAGTTGTAACATCACACAAACCCCCATAGGCGCAGAATCTAGACACTAGAGAAGGGACATACGTTCCTGCGTACCATGCACTCTCTCTATCGACCTCGACCTCTATTCCCCCCCCCCCCCCCCCTCCTCACTATTGTCCGGGGTTGGGGGAAGAAATACCAACGAACAACGAAGCGTCGCAAAGGAGGAGGCATAAAACAACGACCAACAGAACATGGACAATCGAAGTATTACCCCCCCCCCCTACCCCCCCCTCCCCCCGGAGCTCCTTTCTTTCCCTCCTTTCCTCCTTCTTCTTTCTCTGTTTTTCCACTCATGTATATCCCATGCTCCATGTAAATATATATTTTTTTTACTCAATAAAAAATTACAGAAATAAAAACAATAAAAAAAGCAGTGAAAATAAATTTGGCCCAATATTACTTGTTATTTACAGCCCTGTGTTCGTTTCAAGTCTTTATTCGGTCTTGCGAGGAAAAGGCCATAAAACTACATATAAAGTGTTGCACATAATTGTGAACACACATTATGTATTTAAGGTAGATGTATGTGAGTTAGATGTATGTGAGTTAGATGTATGTACGGTATATGTATGCAAGGTATATGTATGTAAGGTATATGTAAGTAAGGTAGATTTATGTAAGATAGTGGCTAGTTTAATGTAATCGTTTTTATATCCTTGTTCGCGCAGTCAATAAACTGACCCTGTATCCGTGAGATCCTCCCTGAAGCAATGTGCAAAGGGCGCAAGTCTGATGTCCGGATTTATATAAGGACAAATAATTCACTCGTCTCCTATGAGATGGTGGTCGTTGTTCTGCCCCCTTTAATCATAATATTACCAGGAATCAATGATTACATGAGAGAAGCTGTGATAACAGTTGAAGCTGAAGGTGGGTTCTCCTTGTGTCATGGACAAGCCGAAGTTTCTCATTCTTTTATCAATGGCAAACTGAAGGTTAGTTCTCTTCACGTCAATGGATGACTGAAGGTTAATTCTCTTTACATCAATGGATGACTGAAGGTTAATTTTCTGTACGTCAATGGATGACTGAAGGTTAGTTCTCTTTACGTCAATGGATAGCTGAAGGTTAGTTCTCTTTACGTCAATGGATAACTGAAGGTTAGTTCTCTTTACGTCAATGGATGACTGAAGGTTCATTCTCTTTATGTCAAAGGATAGCTGAAGGTTAATTTTCTTTACGTCAATGGATGACTGAAGGTTAATTCTCTTTACGCCAATGGATAACTGAAGGTTAGTTCTCTTTACGTCAATGGATAACTGAAGGTTAGTTCTCTTTACGTCAATGAATGACTGAAGGTTAATTCTCTTTGTCAAAGGATAGCTGAAGGTCAATTTTCTGTACGTCAATGGATGACTGAAGGTTAGTTCTCTTTACGTCAATGGATAGCTGAAGGTTAGTTCTCTTTACGTCAATGGATAACTGAAGGTTAGTTCTCTTTACATCAATGGATGACTGAAGGTTAATTTTCTGTACGTCAATGGATGACTGAAGGTTAGTTCTCTTTACGTCAATGGATAGCTGAAGGTTAGTTCTCTTTACGTCAATGGATATCAATGGATAACTGAAGGTTAGTTCTCTTTACGTCAATGGATGACTGAAGGTTAGTTCTCTTTACGTCAATGGATAGCTGAAGGTTAGTTCTCTTTACGTCAATGGATAACTGAAGGTTAGTTCTCTTTACGTCAATGGATGACTGAAGGTTCATTCTCTTTACGTCAATGGATAACTGAAGGTTAGTTCTCTTTACGTCAATGAATGACTGAAGGTTAATTCTCTTTGTCAAAGGATAGCTGAAGGTCAATTTTCTTTACGTCAATGGATGACTGAAGGTTAATTCTCTTTACGTCAATGGATAGCTGAAGGTTCATTTTCTTTACGTGAATGGATGACTGAAGGTTAATTTTCTTTGTCAATGGATGGCTGTAGGTTAGTTCTCTTTACGTCAATGGATAGCTGAAGGTTAGTTTTATTTACGTCAATGGATGACTGAAGGTTATTTCTCTTTATGTCAAAGGATTTATTTTATTTATTTATTTACGTAATTTTTATAGCGTAACAAATACCCTGGGGTGTCTCGGCGCTGTAGAACTACTGGAGTCAGCCATCCTTTTACTGGTTAAACAACCATGTTTTTAAGAGCCTGCGGAAGCTCATCAGGTTCGGGGCAATTTTGATGGCCAGTGGCAAAAGATTCCAAAGTTTTGGAGTGGCCACAAGGAAGCGCCTGTCTCCCCAGGTGGCCGTTCTTGTGCGTGGCACAGGGAGGAGACTGGTGTTGGCCGATCTTAATTGCCTTCTGGGAGTATACAGCTGAAAGGCTTCGGTCAGGAACCTGGGTCCTATGCCATGTACTGCCTTATATGCAATGCAGAGGGCCTTAAATTTAATGCGGCTCTCAACTCTCAGCCAGTGGAGCTGACGAATGCCAAGAGTGGTGGATTTGCGGCGAGGAATGTTTAGAAGGATCCTAGCAGCCGCATTCTGGATGGATTGCAGCTTAGTTATGACACGCTTCTGGGTATGAAGAGAGAGAGCGTTCCCATAATCTATTTTAGAGAAGACTAAGGTAGAAACTAGAGTCTTCCCAGCTGAGGCAGGGAGATAAGGTAGTAATTTCTTAATTTTTTTCAAAATAAAGAATGCTGACGAGACAACCTTGTTAGTGTGGAGGTCAAAAGCCAGCTTGCTGTCAAAAATCACTCCCAGATTTCTGGCTTTTTCCACTGGGACAGGTGGATGGCCGAGCTTTTCCGGCCACCAGCTAGGGGACCATTCAGGGGAGAGTTTTCCGAAGGTCATAATCTCAGTCTTGTCCGAGTTGAGCCTAAGACAATTCGAGGCCATCCAGGTAATGACCTCAAGCATAGCTCTCTGGAAGTTGGCTGCCACAGTGAGGCCGTCCCTGTGGATACCCAGAACCAGCTGGGTATCATCTGCGTAGGATGTAAGCCGTACCCCATGGGCCTTTATTACCCTCGCTAAGTCCGCTACATAGATGTTAAATAGCATAGGACTTAGCGAGGAGCCCTGTGGGACTCCACAAGGGAGTGCAGAGATAGGAGAGTAAAAGTCTCCCAGCCTCACTGTCTGGGTACGGTTTGCCAGGAAAGATGAGATGAGATCCCTGGCCAGACCGTTTATCCCCAGGGCAGTGACACGGTCGACTAGAGTGACATGGTCGACCGTGTCAAAGGCCGCTGACAAATCCAAAAGGATGAGGACAGCCGCCCCTCCCTGATCCATGATCGCCCTGATCTCATCAGAGGCCTTTATCAAGGCAGTCTCTGTTCCATGCCCTTTCCTAAAACCAAACTGCGTTTCGTCGAGAAGTTGGTGGGTCTCGACGAACTCTGAGAGCTGTCTATTCATCAGGAATTCGCATACTTTGGCAGGAAAGGGCAGACACGCAATGGGTCTATAACTGGCGACAGCTGTAGGGTCTAGGGAAGGTTTTTTTAAACCGGGTTTTATAACAGCCTTCTTCCATATACTGGGAAAGTGGCCTGTCTGAAATGCAGTATTGCAGATCTCCATGAGGGGGTGTGAGATCACTTCTGTGAGTTTTAGCATCACAGAAGGAGGGCAAGGGTCCAGAGGGGAGCCCCATTTGATGGTAGAAATGAGTTTGATAACATCATCATGTGAGGCAGGTGAAAAACATGGAAAGGAATAATGATTGTGATGGGAAAGTACTTCTTTCACTGTACCGCCTCTGTGTTCAGTTTTGGTATCCCCTTCAAATGATGCATATATATCTGGCACTTTTGTGGTAAAAAAAAGTAGATAGTTCATAACAGAAGGTCTGTGAGGGCTCGACTCCAGGGCCAGTGGAGGGGGTGGACAGAGTCGTGACAACAGAGAACAGCTCTCTAGCAGAGTTAGCAGCGGTCTCAATTTGCGCCGAGAAGAAAACCGTTTTTCGGGCAATAATCGCCTTTTTATAGATCATAAGGGCATGTTTATAAGTTTGTCTGGCTATGGGGCAGTAAGCTTTCCTCCAGCGCTTTTCTAGATTCCTACAGTGTTGGCGGTGAAGTCTAAGATCTTCATTGTACCAGGCGGCCGAAGGAGATGCTCTGTTAGGTCTCGTGAGTTTCTCTGGGGCCCCTAGGTCGGCGGCACTTCGGATCCAATCCTGGAAATCTGAGGCTGATAATGCAGGAGTATTTCCTCCCTGAGGACAGGAGGGGGCCAGGGAATCTAGCATCTGAGGGATCTCTGCGTTTTTCCAAGCACGAGTCCCCACCCTAGTTCGGGGCCTGGGAAGTGAAGGGTACGCGGTCCATATATCTAGCTGAAATATAATAGCCCTGTGGTCTGACCACGTGATGGGAATAATGTCCAGCACAGAAATGTCAGGATCATTAGTGAACAGACCATCAAGGGTGTGTCCAGCTTGATGTGTGATGCCCTTAACTAATTGGTGCAGTCCTAGGTTAGAAAGGTCAGTAATGAGTTGAATAGTATCAGAATTGTCCTGCTCTTCCAAATGGAAGTTAAAATCTCCCAGTATCGTATATTTTTCTGAACCTATAACGTTGTCATTCAAGTCAGAGAAAGTAGAGAGATAGCTGAAGGTTAATTTTCTTTACGTCAATGGATGACTGAAGGTTAATTCTCTTTACGTCAATGGATAGCTGAAGGTTAATTTTCTTTAAGTCAATGGATGACTGAAGGTTAATTCTCTTTACATCAATGGAAAGCTGAAGGTTAATTCTCTTTACATTTATGGATAACTGAAGGTTAGTTCTCTTTACGTCAATGGATGACTGAAGGTTAGTTCTCTTTACGTCAATGGATGACTGAAGGTTAGTTCTCTTTACGTCAATGGATAACTGAAGGTTAGTTCTCTTTACATCAATCGATGACTGAAGGTTAGTTCTCTTTACGTCAATGGATAACTGAAGGTTAGTTCTCTTTACGTCAATGGATGACTGAAGGTTAATTCTCTTTACATCTATGGAAAGCTGAAGGTTAATTCTCTTTACATCTATGGAAAGCTGAAGGTTAATTCTCTTTACATCAATGGAAAGCTGAAGGTTAATTCTCTTTACATCTATGGATAACTAAAGGTTAGTTCTCTTTACGTCAATGGATGACTGAAGGTTAGTTCTCTTTACGCCAATGGATAACGGAAGGTTAGTTCTCTTTACATCAATGGATAACTGAAGGTTAATTCTCTTTACATCAATGGAAAGCTGAAGGTTAATTCTCTTTACATCTATGGATAACTAAAGGTTAGTTCTCTTTACGTCAATGGATGACTGAAGGTTAGTTCTCTTTACGCCAATGGATAACGGAAGGTTAGTTCCCTTTACGTCAATGGATAACTGAAGGTTAGTTCTCTTTACATCAATCGATGACTGAAGGTTAGTTCTCTTTACGCCAATGGATGACTGAAGGTTAGTTCTCTTTACGTCAATGGGTGACTGAAGTTTAGTTCTTTTTACGTCAATGACAAACTGAAGGTTAGTTCTCTTTACGTCTATGGATGACTGAAGGTTAGTTCTCTTTACATCAATGGATAACTGAAGGTTAGTTCTCTTTACGTCAATGGATAACTGAAGGTTAGTTCTCTTTACGTCTATGGATGACTGAAGGTTAGTTCTTTTTACGTCAATGGCAAACTGAAGGTTAGTTCTCCTTTAAGAATGGCCAGTTGAAGCTTAGTTCTTTTTATGTCAATGGTAAGCTGAAGACTAGTTGTCCTTTTATGTATGCAAACTGAAGATTAGTTCTCTTCACGTCAATGGAAAGCTGAAGATTAGCTCTCTTTTCGTCAATGGAAAGCTGAAGGTTAGTTCTGTTTACATCAATGGCAAGCTCTTACCGGCACAGGGCGGCAAACTAAGCGATGGCCCCGGGTGTCCAATGCTTTAGCTACAGTACTGTGTCGGAGCGTTGACCCTGGCTGTAGGAGTGGCGGGTGATAATTCAAGCATTCAACCAGACCTCAGTGAAGTTTCCTGGATGTAGCTGGACATCCTATGAACACCCTAAGGAGCTCGTGGTCCCTCTTCATCACGGATCAGACCTTGTCTCCTCTCTCATGACTCGGCATCTGGAAATCTCAAAAGAGCTCATTTATGGTGTGAGAGAAGCAGTCACTCTAAAATATGAGCAACAAAAGAAACCGCTTGCAAGAACTCCAGCAATAAAAAAATAAAAAAACGTTTTAAACTTTTTTTGTCTGTCAGTACACTGAGTTTCTGTTTATCATTCTATATGTATCAAACCTGATTTTAGACAGGTGTTCAGTTGCCTAGGAATTATTTTAGCCTTATAGCCCGCCATAGAGGGCTATACCGGCTATTAAAGGCCCTCTCCAGCATTAAAGGCCCCGAGCCAAAGGCGTGGGCCTTTAACAAGGGAGAGGGACTTTAATAGCGGTATAGCCCATCTACGAAGGGCTATAAGGCTATTAGAACGTTCTGTCACTAGAGGACAGAATGTTCTAACAAAAAAAACAAAGCCTTTTGGGAGCGTGAGGGGATTGGAATCCCTTCAGGCTCCCTGAACCCTTTGTTCACAGCCAGAGCTGTGAACAAAGAAATATTGGAATGTTGAGCTCCAGGCTTCTACCAGCCATTATAAGACCAGAGCACTCCATTGTTTTCAATGGAGCTCCCAACATTCCAATGTTCTAATATTACTTAAAGGACTCCATCTTCGACCAGTTATAAAGCTGGAGACCGCCCTTAATTTGTGTGTCATGAGTGGAGAGGACTCTGCAGACTGGACGAGCAAGGAGTATGTTCCTGCGTAACAAAGATGGAACCATCAGCTCAGCATGAGACCTCTCAGTCCACACAGGGGCAGATTATAGGAATAGGAGGTATTTCTTCTATGTTTACATGTGAATTTGCACTGAGGTGCAAATGACAACCATATTACCTATTATTTAACAACAAAAGACAATTTATTTTCAGTTGTGCAACATAAGAATTGTCACTACATTGCTTGCATGTGTGTGCCTGAGTGTCCACGTGTGATGATGCGCATGCAGGCAGGAGGCAGGTTGCTTGGCTGCCCTAACTGCAAGGCTGGCATGTCTATGTCAATCATTTATGCGGATGGCACTGTGTGGCACAGATTGGCATCAGCGTGAGGTCTGGTAGCCCGGCCATCACTTCCTACCATGAGCAGATGCTCTGCAGCGGAACAGAAAAAAGAAACGGCAAACTCCACTAGCAACGTCTTTCAGACGAGTTCTGCCGCATTAACGACCACTGACAGAATATCGGAAACAGAAATATTGTGTGGACAGAATACTGTGTCAAAAATATGGAGTACCAAATTATCGAAAATGGAAGTGCAAACAGGTAGGTATAGATTTACTATTCTTGACTCCACGTCTACCTATTTTGAAGATATATATATATATATATATATATATATGTGTCAGAAAGGGTTCCACACTCAGTAAGTCACAGGAAACACAAAAGAGACTCGCACTCCAGGGTCCGTGTTCGTAAATCGTTTATTGGCGACGCGTTTCGACCAGG
Source organism: Lissotriton vulgaris (assembly GCF_964263255.1). NCBI lineage: Eukaryota > Metazoa > Chordata > Amphibia > Caudata > Salamandridae > Lissotriton > Lissotriton vulgaris. The sequence continues at coordinate 1,078,314,477 of NC_141699.1, read as the reverse complement.
CGGTCTTCTTCGTTAGCGTTATATATATATATCATCAGCGTACATATATGTGGAGTTATATATAGTAAAACCTTGCTTAGCTATAGAAATGTATCTTCTCAATATTTGCGTCCTTGATAATCTTGACAGAATGTTTTGGTCCAAAATATATTTCTGTTTCCAGTATTCTGTCTAAATACCTAAATACCTCTTTATCAGTATCCGAGCCAGCAATGGTGGTCTGCTAGAATTATTTCTGTGAGGTTTCCTCTTCCTTGAAGGATGACTTTCCTCGTAAGCGCGGCAGAAGTAAAAAAAAACTTCTTTTTTTATCAATGGATGCATTATTGGAAACATTGTTTAGAGGAAGTGATGCAAGGAGATGTAGATGGATGGATCAATACATGGCTGAGAAAAACCTATTTGGTGTACAAGGGATTGACAATTTGACTTGCTTCAGGCAACTATACATGGGTTTTCTGTGCTGACAGTTTGCTGAGTTTTGTGTTGGAAGAGGCATTGTCAAATCCAGGCACCGGCACAAAAATTTACATTTAAATAACTGAAAAAAGTTTCAAAAAATTCTCCAGCTTGAAACTATTGTGTAAAGAAAACATACACCAAATAGGGTTAATAAGAAAATGATAATTTAATGTAAAAAAAAAAAAAAGAAGTCCTTGACAGGAAACATGGGACTGTTTGGGATAAGAAATATACATCCTTTTCGTGCCAGGCATGCTGTGAATTTCTCTTAGGGCTTAATTTGTGCAAGTGGTTGCAGATGGTGGACATCAAAACTCATTTTTAGGTCTAGGTTATAGACCGCTTTTAGTTGTCTAATGATGAAAGAATTTGAAGCAAAATATTATAGTGGGCTTAGAGCCAGCCCATTGTTTACCATTAATTGGCTTTCTTGTCTCTCTCAAAAGCTTGCTCGATAGTAAATGTCTTTTATTCCTCTTGTTGTGGTTGACCCTCCTCCGGAGAAGAGCTTCTTTACCATCCTTTTGATTGGACGACTTGTATCCTTCCACTGCTCACAGGGAATTACTTTAAGCTTTCCATGAGAGTGAATTTATTTTGTTACTCTCTCCCTAGTATGATACTTCTCGGCTCAAATACCCACCCCAAACCCTCTCCGTTCCTTCCCCTCCCCGTCCCCCCCCCCCCTCCCCACACCCCCTAGTTCATTCATCGTTTTGTGTACCTGGACGTTTGTTTCTTTGCTTTTTTTCACTCCCATCTCCCCATCACGTCAAGCTCCTCTGTTTCTCCCCTTCTCACTTTCCTTTCCTTCCACCCCTCCCTGAGGTGTTCTCCCACACCTGTTCTCCCCACATGCACCACCATCGCTCCCCCACCTTCCTATCCTGATACAATAATTTTTTTGTTAAATATTTCAATGACCACTAAGCTGCCGCTTGCTGATTGGTCGCTCTGTTTTCCAAAAGTGCCTTCACACAAGTGAAAATGTATTTTTTATTTGTCGTTCCTCGTGGCATCTGCCATCCTGGAACTGTTAGTAAAAGAATGTAAGAAAGGGTGTTTCTGTCATTCTGTATGCATGCATGGTGGCAGATGCATGTGTCAACATAAGTACAGAATAACATACCTGCCAGCAGTGTCATACGTGTGCTTGCAGGTTTTTGCATCATCACACATTTTCCCTTATTTTTTGCCTTTTTGCTGATACTGCGAAACATTGGTAAAAGCATTGGCAAAGCCAATTGGTCACAAAGGTAAGACTAATCGGGTTTGCTATAATGCCTTTGGGGGCTGGACCTTGTTTTCATCATCAGACTTGGGACAAGAACAAGAAAAACAGAGTAGGACAAAGAGAAATATAGGGTAAATGAAGAAAGTAGGAATGGAAAAAAACTTGCAAAAGAGAGATAAAGAGACCGGAAGTGCAGGGTAATGGAAGAAAGTCAATGAAGTGTAATCAAAACTGGGCAGTGTTGGAATTCGCCAACCTCGGTGTACAACACTATGGATGGTGTATTCCTTAGGAAAACCTTGCCCTGCTTCATGTATTTATTTATTTTTACAAATTGAGCAATACCCCAAAGCAAGTACATGAAATGCCTGGCCCTGTCATGGAAACTGTCAAGACGTGTATAAGATGTCTGCCATTTGTATGGTGTGCAGCTGTCCCTGGTGTTGCATCGTAGATCTCTAATTCTCTGCAGCTACAACAATCAATCAGGGATTTAGAAAGCACGGCAATTCACCTGTGAGGGTCTCAAGGCGCTGGAGTTGCTAACTGCTTCATGGTGATCTGTTCAATCAAACAGCCTGGTTTTGAGTCCTTTCCCGAATTGCCGGAGGGATGAGGTGGTCCTGAGGTGAAGGGGAATATCGTTCCAAGATTTGGCCGCCAGGTGTGAGAAGGAGCGTCCTCTGCTGTAGCCTCGGCAAAGCCGGGGGTGTCTGCGAGGAAGAGGGAGGTGGATTGCAGGTGTCTGGTCGGTTGGTGGAAGTTCATCCTTTTGTTGATGTATGCTGGTCCCTCGTTGTGTAGGGCTTTGTATGCGTGGGTCAGCATCTTGTACTGGCATCTTCTCTAGATCGGGAGCCAGAGTAGCTTCTTGAGGTGGGGTGTGATGTGGGTCCATGTGGGGCGGTCGAGGATCTGTCTTGCTGCTGAGTTTTGTATTGTCTGTGGTCTCTTCTGGAGGCATGCAGTGATTCGTACGTAGAATGTGGTCCCGTATTCCAACCTGCTGGTGATGAGGGCCTGTGCAAACATCCTTCTGGAGTTTACTGAAAGGTAAACCTTCTATTTGATCATTGCAATGCAGATGGAAAATCCCATATTAATGGCATTGCAGCTAAACGTTCGATGCCATACATTCTTTCCTCATCCGGCACCAATCACAAAGGCATAAAAAAGATGGACCCTGCAGCCTCTGCTGTCAGCTGACACCATCCATCCTGCTTTCATGCCAGAGATGGTCTCTTGTCCACTAAAAAACGAATTGTAGGCACTCCTATGTGCCTCAAAGGCCAATAGTTATGGGTCAGAATCAGGAGCACTTTGATGTGCATCAGATTCCCTTTCAGGTCTAATAACACCTCACAGGCAAGGGCCAGTTTATAAACCGACCAGAATGTCTTACATCCCAACTTTTCCTTGCAGGAAAAACCTAGTTGCTGGAATCAAAATGCTTTAGAAAAGACAGCCAGTGGTGCAGTAAAGGGGAAGTGGTCTCTAGGGCATGTAAAGACATGGGAACCCTGTGTTTTCTTTTTTAGTAAAAGATATACTTAATTGAGGTTCAATGATACCCGGTGCCACTGTACCTGCTGCACTAATGATAGCTACACCTCTGGACTCAATGACGTACGTAAGTGGCGAGGCCCACCCTCCTCGAGCCTGTACAGCCGGGTCTCCGTTTACCATTTCCCCTTTGCCATTTGAAACCATTGTCATTACCCCCGGCGGTGCTCAGCCGCACATTAGAAATACTTTTGAGAAAAACACAAATCAATAAACTATTAAAACCAGCAGCCAGCAGGTGACCTTTGTGATGTGAAGTGGCGATCCCAAGCCACTTGACATTTCACAGATGTCTAAACCACTAACCACCATGACTATCGATTCGCCAAAATAACAGCGATAAGGGAAATGACGCTACATACCCTTTGACCCTGATGACATCACAGAAGTGAGCCTTTGTCATTGGTGGAGTGTTTTTGGAGGTCCTACTGGCCCAATCATGTGTTCACATCCTCTCTAGGACATAGAGGCACACCTTGTGGCTTCTGTCTGTGGTGTGGGATGGACAAGGGGTGGAGTGGGTGTTCTAGGCTGAGAATAAAAGCCTTTTGTCTGAGTTGGTCATGGCCGGAAGTAGGTGCACGGACAAAGACGATAGTATCTGTGCACTGTCACCACTTTTCCTCTCAACCACAGGTGCACCAGAGAAACTAGTTAATAGACACTCAACAGTAAACTATACAGTGAACCTATGAGAATGACAATTCCCACCCAGGCCCGCATTATAAGTAGGCCTCCTGGTTTTAGGTATTTTTTTTTTTACATTTCCGTTTGAATTTAGCCATATTTATTTTTTGCTAATTGTTTTCTGTATTTATCCATTTTTATTTTGTGTTTTCTGTATGAATGGTGCTGCAGTGGGTATTTTTCCTCATTTATTTGACTGATAAATGTATACTCGCATTTAAACGTCCAAACGGTTTCAGCATTATACAGTGCAATAGCCTTATCTGAAAACACTTGCATTGTAAAATAGCATATTTAACTATAGCCCTTTGTAGGACAAGGCCCTTTTTGTAGGGTCATCCCAAACCTTTTCGCTTTCCTTCTGTGTTTTTTCGAACCTGTTGTTGGTGGTTTTATGACTTTAGGCACTTTATCACTGCTGTTCAGTGCTAAAGAGCTTGTGCTCTCTCTGGTAAACTTGGTAAGATTGGTCTACACCTGTTTGGCATATTTAATTTACCTATCAGTCCCATGTACAGTGGTATCCCATATACCGAGGGCCAGTAAATTAAATGCTACTGGTGGGCTTGCAGCGCTACCCACCAAATTAGCCTTTTAAACCTGTCTCCGGCCTCTGCCGCATCAGGGCCTGTGCCCGCAGTTTACTGCCGCTGTGTTGTGGCACATAAAGTGGATGCAACGTCTGCAACCCCCCTTTTACTATAAATCAGTCACCCCTAAGGTAGGACCTAGCTAGCCCTATAGGCAGGGTGCGGTGTAGGTAAAAGGCAGGAAATGTGCCTTAACAGGGTGGTATGTCCTTGTAGTGACAAACAGCCTATTTGCTTTCTCACTGCTGTGAGGCTGCCCTCTTATAGGAATGCTCTCGGGATTCCCTGATATGTGCTTCAGTGGTAATTCCTGAAATTAAAGGGGTAGCATGATCAAGTTTGGTATGTTTGGAATACTGGGGATACATGCTGCTTATTGGTGTTAGCGGATTTATTATTACTATTTTAGAAATGCCACTTTTAGAAGTATAAACAACAAAGAAGAATGCCAATACTGATACCATATTTAAAGCAAAAATGGTGACCAATGTATAGACCACAGTTCAATACATCTGTGTGCTATTTAATAGCTGTTTATTCAAAAAAACATAGAAGTAGGCATTTCTGTGTGCTATGTGTCTTTGTGCTTGCCTGGTGTGTTTTGACCATCTGGGTCTGACTGACAGGGGGAGAGGGGATGTGCATTCCCTCGAGCAGTCCCTGGGGGAGTTGAGGTGTGTCCTTCCCTATCTGGGTGACTCAGCCCTGGGCTGAATAGGCCTGGTCTGCATTTGGAGTGGTGGGAGGAGTAGAACTTGCACCTGAATAGGGCTGTGTCTGCCTTCCACAACGATGGCTCCGCCCCCTGTGGTGTGCCTGGAGCCAGGGCTTACAATTTAAATGGGGTGTGTTGTGTACTGTTAATTATATTTTTAAAGTGCCCCCAGAACTACTTTAAACTGGGCTCAGGGCCCTGTGCCATAGCAGAACAAAGACTGGAATTTGTTGTTGGTGCTCGAGATGTGGGCTCACTCCCTGAGTGTGGTGGGTGCTAAGGAGCAAAATTTACACCCTGAAGAAACACCACAGGGGGACTTCTCAGAAACCAAGCAGAGGCCAGGCCTGGTTGTGGGCAGCGCTCCAAAAACTAGCCGGAGACACCGGGTCTAATGCCCCTTTGTGTCCCCACAGCGGAGTGGCTGTACCGCATGGTCGCCGATCTGAGAGTCAGTACGGACGGCCCTGACCTGCTGGAGACTTTCTGCCAAAAGGGTATTGTGGCCGTGCTTAGCCTGGAGAAGTTAGTCCTCAGGCGTACATGTATGTGGGGTTGCATTACCAAGGAAGGCACACAGATGTGCAGTATTGATGATCTGCATAAGTCTAAGGTGGGCATGAGGTGCTCTTGATATGTGTACTGTGGCAAGTGTTTACTAGGGTGCACTGCTAATTACATTTATGCATAATGTGTGATGCTTGTGCAGTCCCTACCAGTTGTTACTGGTCCCCCTAGCTGTAATATTTATGACATGACAGTGGTTCGATTGGCCTAGTGATTTATGTAATCCCTGTGAAGTCTTTATTTCACCTCGTTCATCAGCCATTATTTTATCCCTGCCCCTACATGATGTAGTGATGTAATATAGAACATGGAATGGCTTGTGGTCATTGGCATGCATAGAATGGTAGGTTTTAAAACAGGTTGTTGTTAGATGAGCAGATCTGAGGAGCAGAAGCTGAAGACGTTGCTGCAGAAAATTAAATAAATACATGTGGCATCGCAACTCAGGCTCTGCCTTATTACAAATTGTCGACGAGGCTGGGATGGGAACTGGTATGGGTTCCTTTGTTCCCTGCTTTCTCTCTTTACCACTGTTTGCATGTGTTTCTCTTCCTATTTCTTTCCAGGTTTGCCTTCCCAGTCCCCAAAAATGTGTGTCGGAGGAACCCCCCCCCCCTGCATCCACTTGCTCAAATTAAGCACTGGGTATAGAAATCATGCCAATCAATTCATCTTTATTCGATCATGTTAAAAGGATTATAAAAGCACATATAAATAAATCACAATAAAATTGTTTCGAGATTCTATCTTTAAAATTACAAATATTTCATCAGAATTCTAGAATAAAGGCGAAGATACATAAAAAGTTTAAGAAAGAGAACCATTTCATATGCTAAATCTAAATACTTATATTATTGTTTTACAAACTCAGTATCCTACGCACTTTCCTCTTCCTCATGCAAGCCCATAGGAATGACGCAACTTAAAACAAACCAAAGAGTCAGGGAATTTTTTAAGAAAATATAATGCAACCCGGCACTGCTTAAAATTCATTTGCTATAAAATTTGTTTAAGATGGGCATTCCTTTCCTTCTCGTATAGGCTGCAAAATAAAATTATTTGCAATTCGGTTTGAGGTGATAGGTTATCACATGGGCTCGCACTTAAATCTGCGTGATTATATGTTTTTTCAGGGTAACCTAACATAAGGGGATTCATGTAATGTTTTCATGAGATTTTTTGGGAGTTTGTAAACGTACAGTTTTGGAGTGAAATGCGATGAAAATACTGGGAATTTGACTTGACACAACATTTTTATATTTTTACTTGATGCACATTTTTTTGTTACAGGCTTAATTCTTCGAGCATGTTATGAGTTCCTTTCAGCACAGTGTGTAAAATATATTGATTGATGAATGTTCACGTTCGTGAAATCCCTCCAAGACCTCTCCTCTTCAGGGCAGCCTGACATGGCTACCACGGTGCGGTGGGCGGTTGTTCCGCATCTGTACCCGCTGCTGCAGAGGATGTGCTCATTAACAGAACGCTCTGGGGTTAGATACGCTGTATCGGCATACTTTTCTAAACTAGTAAATCCCCTAACCTGAAAAAAACAATTCATCAAAATCTTTAAACTACCCAGCGGCCCAAAAAATTAGGGCAATGACCCAATGTTTTTCTTAAGGCTCCCCCCCCCCACTGCAGAGTTTCCCGAATAACAACGCTGTGTAGTCTTGATTCCACCTCATGCCTCTTTCTTTAACCACCCTACACTTCCTGTGAGCCAGTCTATCCATGACAAATGAGTCCAGGTCCCCAAAAACAGTGCCAGCGCCCACCACCTACAGAGGAACGAGGCAGAATGCTGAGTGCCTTTATAAGGTTACTAGCAGCCCGTCCCGACGTTGTCCGGGTATGAATTGCTGCCGGCCAGTAGTATATTGTTTTGTAGGATTTCGTTTTGATAGCATTTCTTATCTCTGACAGGCCTGTGAAACGCTCCGATTCACAGTGCACTGCTGATGCACTTAAGAGTGCGCGTTCAGTAGTGTGTGAACTCGAGTTTCCCTACTTTATTTTTCCTTGCAATATTATATAGCGCGAACTCGACAACATGGCATGAGCACAATTTACATTACAGAAGAACACATTCATTTGTGGTAGGCACGGGGAGACAAAGTGATTTGCCTGGAATCACAGGATGTTGAGCTGATGAAGAGATTCAAACGTAGCTCCCCAGCTCTAAAGTTCGCAATTCTAGAACTTGTGGTGGGAGGTGTGTCTAAAAGAGTATGTCGGTGCTGGCCATCAATGAGAGAGACCTGTGCATTTTTCAAATGGGTGGTGAAAAAATATGAGTATGTTGCTGGAGATGTGGGCCGCCGTGCCACCAATGTACTTACTGGGGGAGGGTAAACACCCATTATTCCGCAACTTTCTTTCCGCATACCAGTACTCCGCATACTTTCATTACGAAAGTACCATGACTCCGCAATGCCATTATAACACATAGCATTACATTTTATATGCTTTTACCACGCATACATTTACAACGAAATTCGTTGTAAATGCATGAATGGTAAAAGCATGTTTTTTTTAAATGTTTGGATAAGGTAAGTATGGGTATAGGGGTATATGTTTTGGGTAGTGAGGTATATGTTTTGGGGTTACAAAAAGGGGGCTGACGAGCCTGGGATCCCGCACCTACGCGCCGGAGTGGTACTATACCTGGCAGATATTGGCAGCCATCGGCGACCCCAGAACACTGCCTATCCCTGCTGACGAGGGTTGAAAACCCGAAACACGTGTCCAGGGATGGCGAAGACAGCGAAGATAGCAAGATCGAAAGATGATGCATCGCGAACACTCTACTACAATGACCAGAGTCCTTAGGGGCAACTTCCGCCGGTGTGTGAGTAGTGTGCGACCCCACCCCCTTTTTATATGTTTTGGGGTGTTTGGGTATTTTAAGGGTTCAGATATAGTTTTGGGTTATGGGGTACAGGGGTAGTTTTAGGGTTCAGGGCTAGGTTTGGGTTTTGGGGTACAGGGTTATTTTATGGTCAGGGCTAGGTTTGGGTTTTGGGGTACAGGGGTATTTTTAGGGTTCATGGGTAGGTTTGGGTTTTGGGGTACAGGGGTATTTTAAGGGTTCATGGCTAGGTTTGGGTTTTGGGGTACAGGGGTATTTTAGGGTTCAGGGGTAGGTTTGGGTTTTGGGGTGCATGGGTATTTTTAGGGTTCAGGGCTAGGCTAGGGTTTTGGGGTACAGGGGTATTTTTAGGGTTCAGGGGTAGGTTTGGGTTTTGAGGTACAGGGGTATTTATAGGGTTCAGGGCTAGGTTTGGGTTTTGGGGTACAGGGGTATTTTTAGGGTTTAGGGATAGGTTTGGGTTTTGGGGTACAGAGTATATTTATAGGGTTAAGACTGGTTAGTGTTTAAGGGTGGTGGGGTATTTTAAGGAGTAGGGATGGGTTATTAAGGGCGGAACGTACCACACGCCACCAGCGTTTGTCACGCCCCCAGCACACGCCCACAGCACAACGCAGACACGCCCACAAGGGAATACTTTGCTGGCACGGTTCTTTTACCTTTTAAATGTATATGTGGGCGTCTGCATAGCCTATGTCCTTCTGCTGCAACTGCCCTTTCCAACTCTGTATTGGGTGTTGTGATTGGTGCTGTGGTTCCTGAGATTACCCGCCTCAAAGGTTTGGGCTCTCTCTTTATTATATTAGTATAGATGGAACTCCTCAGGCGACATGCAATATCTTTATCATGCACAGCAGGTGTTATTTTATTCCTTATAATACATGGTTACACATCACCTTTCCCACAAACCACTTAAATCCTTTGTGCCTAGCGCTTTCATATGAAAGAAATACATTGTTTGCAAATGTGAGGAATAAAAATAGAATATCTAGTGCAAAATTAAGCACATAAAAAATGCTTTTAGATATTTATTGTAAAATAAAATCCGAATCAGTGTAATAAAAAAAAGATGCAGTTCCTCGGAATGTGAAGAAACATAGGCCCACATGCATCAATATCGGCTTTTGCGATTTCTAAATGGCGAAAAATAGCGATTCGCAATTTAGAAATCGCAAAAGCCTATGCATGATTATTTTTTCATTTTTTATGCAAATCGGTAAAAATCGCTATTTTTACCGAATCGCATAAAAAATGCGATTTTCAAATTGTGAACTCGCAATTCCCATTCATTCCTATGGGCCAAAAGGCCCATAGGGATCAATGGGAATTGCGAATTCGCACTTTGAAAATCGCAAATCCTGATTGCATTTCAAGGGTATGGTGAGGGGTGTTAGCACAGAATACAAAGTTCCCCAGGGAAAGTGTGACAGCGTGGAGAAAGGAGTTGGTATTGTCAGTACCGTGACTGGATGGGTTCCCTAGTCGGAACTTAGAGAGCCTCACACACCCAGAATATTAGGTGTGAAACACACCCTGACTGGAGGGTGTCCAGTGTCATCATCGACTCACTGCCCCTCGACAGACCGGCGCTGCAATGTCTGACGGAGTACCCACAGGCACTCTTTTGGCGGGGTTCTTTTGTTCCTTGCCGATGGTGGGTGTAAGTGAGGGTGAAGAAAAGTGTAGTCAGTGCAAACGTGAGTGAAGGTTAAAAAGGGTAGACAGTCCACACTGACTTTTATTAACGTGGCTGGTTCCCTGGTTAAAAGGGGTGTGAGGGGAGCTAGAGACCGTATAGGTGTACAGAACACTAGCTCAACCCCCTGGTGTGGTCAACCTGTTTCTCGCCATCCGGCGATTCGTCCGGACCTTAATAAAGTACTACACAACAACAAGTATGGACTCGATGCTCATTCACTATGAAGAAGGCAAATACAACCTATATGGGTCGGAGGAAAAGAGGGCCACGGGGTCCTGCTCTATTTAGGCGACCCTAAAGGGATTGAATAGGGCCTCGCAGCATACTCCCGTGAGGCCAGCGCTATTAGGTTAGATGAACTTTCAGTTAGGCGCTGGATCGGCGGGACACCTACCCCTCACGCTCGCGGCACCTGGTCATGAACCCCCCCTGCACCCATGAAATGTTGTTTTCGCATCATGTTGCACACACACATGTCCTAAGGACATGTGTGTCCGTAACATGAATGTTTAAAAAATGCTTTTGCTGCGTTTTTAACACTTTTTGCAAATTTACCGAGTGGTTCAACCACTCTGTAAATTTGACACCCTAATTGCGAATTCGCAATTTTAAAACTAATCATGCATTGCTTTTAAGAAATCACAAATTTGCGATTTCTTAAAAGCAATCGCAATTTTAGAAATCGCAAAAATGTTGCGATTTCAAAAATTGCTTGATGCATCTCAAAAAGCATTTTTGGAATCGCAAACGGACGATTTTAAGGAATCGCACCGTTTGCGACTCCAAAAATGCTTGATGCATGTGGGCCATACTGAAAGAGTCTTACCTTTCTATAGTAAGTAGTGCAAAAAAAAAAACTATTGCCATAAATATCTCCTTTGGGCTTGTCACTGTACAGCTAGAACATCATAGCAGAATAAAGAAAAGCAAAATGTTGTTTTCCTTCTTCAAACAGCTGCTTTAATTATGCTCCAAGACCTGACCTGTTTTTCCACCGGATGCTGCTGAGGCATTATGACATCAGAACTCAACAGTAATAAGTTATTACATTTGAGTGACTGTCATTACTTAATAATAGTAACCTATGTGTCACAAGTCACCTTTTATAAAGAAATTTGAGACAGGTGTGTATACAAAGATAGCATCTCATGTATTGTAAATGTTTTACAGAAAACAGTTTATGCTTAAACTATTCTTGTTCAGGTCACAGATTCAGTGAGTACTGTTGAAAATTCATTGTTTAGTAACACATGTGGAAGGCAATGGCGCATTGCCTTCATCAGTTACTCATTTTCACACGCCGATTCTTAAAATAAAATTGACACATATTGGTAGTTTCAGAAAAAGGAGTGGATAAGCATAGAAACTGAAATATATTTGTACTTCAACACTGGCAGCTGGTATTCTCAATATGGCACCCTTTACAAGAGTGAAATTCTCATCTTGGGTTTGTACAAGTGGTTAGAATGTATTTGTTTTTATAATGTGTAACCCTCTACACTTTGGGGGGTTTTGAAGCTCCAAGCTAGGGCTACTCTATACCTATGGTTAATTAACAGGGCTCTCCCAGGGATTTCCTCACTGTTTTTACTTTTGTGTCTCTTAAATAATCGGGGTTTGGGGGGAGCATTTGACTGAGGCCAGGCCTGACTCTGAAGCTTGATACTGTGATTACTGCTAGGCGTGGGTGAAATTAAGAATGTATTTCCACGTGTAGTGCTTGCAATTTTTTTTAACATTCTGCATTTTGTGTGAAATACATGTTCCTAGTTGTGTGCATGAAAACTATATGTGTGGGCATAGAGTGCATTCAGAAATCATGTGTGATACTGTCACGAGAGAGGGGTTTCAGCAGAAACAGTCTTGTGGCTGTTGCACGTATCAGTTTTAGGTCCTCTGATGATTTTTAGGTTGAGCATTCGAGGCCTCTTGTATATACTTTAATATATACTTATTATATACTTATATGTATATGTACTTTGTGGACTCTGGAGATCAGCCTTAGGACTTGTCTGCTTCCGCTTAGGGACTTTTTTTCTGTTCAACTGCCTCTATTTAACTGTCTTGATAGAAAACGAACAGAAGAGGTCAGTAAAATACCAGAATTGCTTTCTGCTGAGGGATTTTATTTTTTTTATTTTTCTGGCAACTGCCTTTATTTAACTTTCTTGATAGAAAACGAACAGAAGAGGTCAGTAAAATACCAGAATCACTTTAGCATTCTCTACATTCCAGAAATTGTCTTCCACGAGCACCCATAGACAATAATATATTTTTTAAATCTTGTATTTTCAGTGATCTGACCACCAAAGGACTTATTAAAAACAGAGCTTTGGACATACCATTTACCGCTGAAAGGCAATATTTCTCTCCATGTGTTCCCATACCTGGAGTGTCACGTAGTTTGGTGCTTACTTTCCCTCCGTGTTAAAGAACAGTAGATGTTTCAGTACGCAGGCTAATGTGCTGCGTAGCTAAATACATATAAGGTCCAATGGCGAGACTGATTGCATTGGAAATGCTTGTTGTTAGGTATGTGCAAAATTTGATAATTTGCTTTTGTGTAATTACGTGACATTTCAGCAAAATTGCGTAAAAATAAGTGTCATTGCACAAAATGCAGACTTGTCATTTAATGCAAAATATGCACGTCAGTTTTTTAGTACCAGAATACATTTTGGAAAGCACCACGAAGAGCAGCCTTCAGAATCTAATGAATTAACAAGTGGATTTCCTCAACTTACCGTATGAAAATACTTCTACGTACCATGAAATTGTAGTGCACCCCGTTTACACTCTTGTCCTGATGAAGACCCCGTTGTAAGGCCTCAAGTACGCCTACTGTTGTAGCGTGGGGTCGAAACATCGACGGCTACCTCCTCTCTTCCTCAGTTGACACCGCCCGCATTCCTTGGATATTTAATATACCAGTGTCAATATAGACATTTTTTGAGAAACAATGGGATATTTCATGAATCCTGTCTTTGGCTCAGGGACCTGAAGCCGATTTATTGTGCATAAATTTCAAGAATTTGACATATTTATTTGTCACGATTACTATTATTCTCTATCTATTTCCTTTCTCTTCTCACAGCATCACGCTACCTCACTTTCTTTCCTTTGGGGCACTGTTATTATAACTTATAAATTGTAGCATTTGCTCATTGTGATTAATTTGCAATGTGTCCATTGCTTTTGTTACTATTGCTTTAAATAAATGTGAATAATGTTTATACAATTCACAGGGACTCTCATTTTGTACACTATATAGCACCCAGGTCCCGTGTGGATTTTCTTGGGTAAAACCCCCCCCTTTATCAATACATTACTACAGTGAACCAGCTATATTGCCCAGTTCATGATTACACTGGCATACATCTTGTGCTGCTCAGGTCAAAAAGCTTATTATTCGAAATAGCATGCGTTTGTACCTTGCTGGTGTATCTCCAAATGGTTTGCCATGGAAGGATGCAGCAGGGGACATTTATTTAGCTACACATAACATGGAGCTGGTAATGTTTTGACAAAAATTATATAATTTTATTGAAAAAATGATATGCTTCCAATAAAAGGCTATCTTCCTAATAGCCCCCCACCTCCATTTGGGGTGGTGAGAATAAGGGTGAATTTGTTCCTGAATATTAGCAGAACATAGAAGGAACATATCGGCAGGACTCAGTATTGTAGAGTAAACTTGACTATTACACAAAAAATTAAGTTGTTCATTTATGACAAGTGTATCTGAGTGCATCCCGTTTACTATTTTCTTTCATTTTTGTGAAGTGAAATATTAAAGAGTGCAGAAAAACAATGGTGCTGACGTGTTTGGGATGCACGCCTCACACTCACATACTCGATCAGTAAATGTGCATTACTATAAAAGAACGCTGTTCACTATCTGCGTTGGTGGACCTGGCATAGGAAATGATCTCTCATCCAGTATTCTTTTAATGCTATGAGGGAAGAGCCAGTTCCATTCTTTACATGCTTTTCGGGATAGAACTCTCATCTTGAAGGAAGAGAATCCCAAGTCTCCTCTTCATCCTGATGTGCTTTACATCCTCATGTTTAGTTCACCACCAAATATGACCATCGGATCCTGTCCTGGTTCGTCCTTCTAGACCTGTATAAACAAGGACCGCAAGTCCTCGAGAGCCCAGAACTTCCCAAAACTGGAAATATTTGTTTTATATACATTTATGACCATGGATAACAATGCTGACACATTTGGAAAAACCATTCTGAAATAGGGTGTGTTTGTATTCCCAGAAGGTACAAAGGAGCCACCGTTACCTCTTTGCATATATGTGCTAGACAGACACGGCAGTGTGTCTGGCAAAAAGTAGAGGGTTTCTAACTTTACCACCAAGGGAGAAGGGAATCAGCGACCTGAATTATTTAGCACTGACAACTCATGGGTGGTAGTAAAACAGAACAACTGGACTTGAACATGCAGCATTGGTCTGCCTCTAATTTGGGACCATCCGGGTGACAAACATAATTTACTTTCCAATGGAAATTCTTTCTTCCACGTTACCTCAATTACTTTTGAGATTGGGAAAAGATATTCGACAAATTGCTATCCCTTTTGCACAGAAACCCTGTTCACTCGTTTGCAGGATGCACACTATTCCGGAGCATAGACCACTAAACTTGACATATTTCAAACGGTAGGGCACGGTTACTCCGCATCTTTTTTTTCCGCTGACTTTCAGTCCGCATACCATTACTCCGCAAGGTCATTTACCTCGCATACCATCACTCCGCATTTTTTCACAACGCATGTGCATTTACCACGCAGGCCTTTACAACGAATTACGTTCAAACACCCTGCAGCTACGACTCCATATCTGGCCACAAGTCTATTTATTAAATAATCTCATCAATAATCAATAATCTCATCAGCTCAGACCTCTGCTCTGAACGTCTTAAAAACTACCTTTACCTCCTGTTGCAGACAAAGCAGGAGAAGGTATTCTCAACGCCCTTACCGTATGGCAGAGATAAAAGTGTACCCCTTAAGTGTTTTGGGCAGCGTGCCACGAAGCACACACATCACAATGAAGCAGTAGAAATGGGAGATCATAATAAAGGGAAAAAAAACATTTTAGTGAAAAAGAAAACAAGTTAAAAGAAAAACTTAATTTCTGCAAGTACCATTTGTAAGTTTACTGTTGCAACGCTCACAATAAACAAATTGATTCAGGAAAACATGCAACAGGGGGAAAAATTGAGCACGTTTTTGAAATCAAAAATATCTAAACATTTGTAAATCTATACAGCACATATGCATTAACTTGTGTATGGTAATAATGTTTTTGTGAATCAGGCCCATGTGGAATTTCCTCTTGGATTTCACCTCAATAGTCGAACCTGAACATAAAAAGGAATCAGCAAGCAGCGTTTGACACACAAAAAAACAAATTCTTGCTCTAAACCGGACAGGAAAGAAAAACAAGCCATACAATTGGGTGAGGAGCTTTGTGATTGAAAATGTTGATGTTTATGTATAGCTCTCACTTAACCCCTTCGCTGCGGTGGCTATTCCTCCGCAGCGCTAAGGGGGTGGGGGGGCCGCGCGGCGCGCCCATGCTGGTGACGGAACCGCTCCGTCACCAGCTGCGGTTGCGCTGTGCTCATGATGGAGCGGTTCCGTCACGGCCCCACCCGCTTAATGGAACGCTCAGCGCAGGCGCGGAATCCGCACCGAGCAGGTGTGCTGAGAGGGCCGTGACGAAACCGCTCAGTCATCAGCACAGCGCGACCGTGGCTGATGACGGAGCGATTCCGTCACCAGCAGGGGAGAGGTTAATACTTCACATTTTGAGTTTCTGGTGGCTGTGATATGATTCAATGTTTCCAAGCTCGTCCAATGAGAGAAAACACTCCCCTTACGTATTTTGTCCTCAATCCAAAAAATGATTGGCAGGGAAACTACAGACCTGGATGAAAGATGATAGACGGTAACTTTACTTTTCAACTACATAATTATACAGGTTACCTGTCAGAAAGGGAAAACTGAAATACACAAATTAGATTTACATAAACGACATTTATCTGCTCTTCACATTAGTCATAATGTAATTTGGCCAACCTAAACTATTTTGATAGTCATACTATACGGTATGTATTCAACTGTAGGCCAAAAGGCACCCTCGAAAATACAGGTAAATATAGAATCATAGTGATTTATAAAGAACCTGGACCTTTACCTGTAACTAGTCATATCATTATTGACTTAGCATATGCAGATGTCCTCCCCTCATTACTTAACGAAGCATGTTCTGTGTTTTCTATCATTTGGACAAAGCGCAGGCAGCTGAGGTGAGAGACAATATCTTGCTAAACTTTCTCCCGCACTGTAAGGGAACGTTTGACATCGAGGCTCCGTGGGTAGTGATGGGACCACCAAGATAAAAACGTGCGATGTTCGCTTCACCACTTACCCCAGTGATGAAAGCGGTGTCCCCGGCGGCAAAAACACAGGTGGTGGCCAGGAGCACCTCAGCTTTACCATGGCGCCTCCTATCATGCTTTTTTAAAAGTGCAGGGTGAGAGCAGGCGTGACGACGTGGAAAGGTAGCTTGGAGCTGTGCAGAGGCATAC
The DNA here is from genome assembly GCF_964263255.1 of Lissotriton vulgaris. Classification (NCBI taxonomy): domain Eukaryota; kingdom Metazoa; phylum Chordata; class Amphibia; order Caudata; family Salamandridae; genus Lissotriton; species Lissotriton vulgaris. Next base: position 1,078,297,482 of record NC_141699.1, on the reverse strand, counting down.
GCGAGCCCTTTCGGGTGTGCGCAGGTATTCGAAATGTGCACCTCACTTTACACAACACCTTGCCACTGGAGGCTATTTCCTAAGAGTGTAGAGGATTGCAATGGCTGACTGATGATCCAGTGGAAGGCGGGCAGTTCGCACCGTAGGGCCTCGCACGTGGTTCACTGGCGCCGAACGTGACGTCACGGCGCTTTCGAGGTCTAATGTTTGTTTACTTTTTCCTGCATACACGTCTCTTTTGCCGCCCTTGCTCTTTTGCCGCCCTAGGCGGCCGCCTAGTCCTGCCTAATGGTAGAAATGGCCCTGAGAGCACCAGCCACGCCATATGTTATTAGATATGGTTCTGTCCTGCTCTCTCCTCCTGATGTAACACAGCTGAGCAACTTTAACAGGGGGAGTCTCTTCCGTTAAGGCGGAGGAGCGATGCCCTACTAAAACAATGCCCCCAAGGATAGAAAAATAAAATGGTAATAGATTACCATTTTAGTTTTCCAACCCCCGTCCCAAGCTGAGCGCCAGGACGGGGCGGGACTCTCTGGTTTCGGCTGCTGCCAATCAGGCAGCAGCAGAAAGCCGTGATAGGCAGGGAACTTAGGTTTAAAGTACGCATGTCTTTTTGGCTGACTGTCTTGTGACGGCCAGCCAGACATTCGCAGTTTAAACCTCTCTAAGTCAGCTATCTTAGACAGCTGGGTAAGAGACAGCATAGGGCTCCTGTACCCTCGGTGGCGATGAGAGGCCACTCCCTCCAATACTGGTGCTGCTTTCATTCTGCATGAAAGCAGCACCAGGATTGGTAACTGCAGCTTCCTGGTCCCGCGTGGAATCGTACCTGCCTAGAGAACAGAAGAGGCGCTCGAGGAGGACGTTGCGCCAGGATTTAAGGTAAGTGTAATTCTTTTTTTTTTTTTATTATTGTTCACTTTTATTTTTTTTGCCAAATGCCTCACCACCCTCTTTGCATGCCAGCCGCCACTGAACTTTGATTGCTGCTGTGCATTCCGCTATAGTTTTGAAAATCTTACCCAGATAAAAAAATGGTGCTTGAGGTCACCAGGGAATGTGTAGATCAACATTTAGGACTTTCATATCCAGGGCTGCAATAATAGAGTAAATGTGCAGTATTAGTATTGACCCACATTTTACCAACATAGCAAATTTAGAGTGATGTGGTAATACCGTATGGTAAATATAATTCTTCTGTGGTACAACAATAAAACATGTGCTATAATGTGGCCGGATCACACCTGGTGGTAACTTTGTGCACAGAAATGTGTATATGTAAGTGTAGAAGTGCCTGCATTAAAAGATTTTCCATTTAAACCCAAAAACTCTAAGTACTGTTGTAATTCTACATCTCTGGATGTGCCAATTGCTGCATAAGAGTATGAGTAATAACCCTAGGATTTGTAAGAGCTCTCTGCATAAGGGCTTAGTGATTGGCATTCCCAACCCCTGCCTCACATGCTTAAAAACATTTAATTATCGCTCATTAGGGCTGTAAATTCAAGGTAATCATGCTAACTGGATTATTTAATGTATCTGCCATTAAGACTTTGATTACCTATTAGTAATCTACTAGTAATCATCACTACATTTTGCCTACCTTTTCCCAGTCCTACATCATGAGGTCTGTCCGTACCGGAGTCATGCACCCCCACCCTCTGACCTAAAACAAAAAACTCCTGCACCACCAGGTGTGTTTGTATAGTACCACCTCTGCCCGTAACCCTCCCTAGTGGATTATCAAAGCAGCCGACAGACCGACATCAAAGCCAGCAGGGAGGGCAGAAGGGTAGGGAAGGCTGGTCTGCGGAAGTTACAAGCTGAGTAGATTAGCGCTAAGTAATCAAAGCATTACCTCTTCATCGGTTCCTCCTGCCAATTCCTGCATAGTTTGAATGTAATGACGGAGGTACTACTAGCAAGATACACAGCTATAAAGGGCACACTCAAGGCAGAAAGGAGGAAGGACCGAACCGAAAAAGCCAACATGGCATAAACCCCAGTGCAAAAACAAGCCGACAAGCTCTAGATGGCCAAGTGGCAGAAGACACAAGCAGTGTGCCATGAGCATAAATCCCCCCAAAGGAGGAGATGCCTGTAAACGCCAACCCTCATTGGGCAAAAGAATAACCAAAGAAGCCAGTTGCAGTCCCAGTCAAGGAATACATCAAGAAAACCATGGGGAAAGAAAGCCAAAGGCAGCAGCTAGTAGACACGGGACTGATCCCGGCAGAACTGGCATACCCTAACCTCCGCAAAGGCCACCGCTGATTCTTACTCCGGTGGAAGCAGAAAGGTTCAGGCACAGTAAAGTCCAACAAAAAAGATAGAAAGTAGGGACATGATACCAGGTTACCCAAAAAAGAAACTATACCCAACAAGTGTAGGAAGCAGATTGAGAGGGCTAAAACTGCTACTATGCAGCACTCAAAATGGAGAACCAAGAGCACGCTAGTCGATGATAGGTACCACAGGTAAACCAAAGGGGAGAGCCAACAGTGAAGACAGTCACCAACAAGGTAGAAGAACAGTGTCCAACCTTGAGAAGGACCAGTCCAGTTGATTAGGCATACCAATGGGAAATAAAACAACCACACACCACACCAAGGCCAGGATCTGGTATTCCATAAAGGAAGACACATCCAGATGGCATAAAATATTTGCTCTATACACAGAGGCATGCCACAGCCATGTCGAGACAAAGGCTGGGCTTCAAAAGAAAAAAATAAAACTGATCAGATCAACCACTAAGAACTTAAAGCAAAGAACCAAAAGTCTTACTGATGAGCAGCTCCTTCCCCTGGATTGTGCCAAGAAAGAGCACAGGGCAAAGCATGTGTCATGACCTTAACACAAACAAGAGCAGGCAAAGGGGAAGTACTAAACCCAAACAAGAAGAGAACCATCAGTTAAAAGAGCAAGCCCAGAGCAGACCAAAGCTTCAAGACCAACAACCCACCCAAGGCCAAGGTAGAGGACTGTAACGGGGTGAGACATCCAGGACCTGAGGCAGGCATGAGTTCAACTCTCTCCCCTCTCTCTATACAGCAACCGGAAACCTGGGATCACAGAAGACAACTGTGTTTGTGTCAGACGACAAAAGCGAACATTGTTTCTTTAACTGGGCAGAGTTTGGACGAAGCCTCGCCCCCTTTTGTGACGCGGAGCCCGGAGACGAAGAAAATCCCGGAAACACCGAGACGCGGGTGTGTTCTACACCTGGAGGAGAGGAAGCAGAAAGCGCGGAGGAGAGAGCGAAGAGTGACCGCGGAAGAAGCGTAGGAGAAGATAGAGCCGATGACGTCGAGGTACAGAGAAGCCAGGAGGCCAACGACACAGTGCATCGCCCAGACACGCTTCAAGGGAAGCGTGGCTTACACAGGTACGTTCACGTATCTCAGCGTGGGTGGGCAAGAAGGGCTTTAAACCTCCCTGAGTCGTCTCGCGTACGTTCCTGTCACTCCCTACCCTGAACACTGACGGCACCTCGCAACACTTCCTGTATTTACGCTAATGTGCACCCAGTGACTCCTCACTACCCGTTCCCTTGCACTTTGTAAATATTGAACACCCTACTGAAGTCAGTTCATTTCTCTTTCTGTTGGGTTCCCGAAATACTTGAACGTCGGCGGTTTATATCCCAAGCAACCTGGAGTGGAGAAAGCGAAGCCTGGAGGCCCGGAAAACTCATTGTACTCCTGAGAAGACAGAAACTGAGAACCCCCTTCCTTATTATTGAAGCTCATTACAAAGAAGGAGAGTGTTAAAATCAATAAACCCCTCTTTAAGCCCCGTACATGTCACTGTGAGTCTCTCTAGTCTGCCACAAGTGGTGGAGAATGCGGGCACATCGATAACCATCTGTAAACCAAAGATGGAAGACCTACTACAGCACATCGTAAAAGGACAAGAGAAATTAGGATGGGTAGTAGAACACCAGTTAAACTCGGCCCAAGCAGACAGAGAGACATTTAAAAATACCATATCGGCACATATAGGGGGCTTGCAGAAGCTGATGGCGGATACAGCAACCACCACCCCTGTTCGGGAAGCTCGACCTCAGCCAAACCCCATCAGGTATTTCCCTTCAAAAGTACACGGCAGGAGAAGATCCCGATGCCTTCCTGATCAATTTCGAGAGAGCCGCCCTGGCATGTGGATGGCCATTGGAGAAGTGGCCATTCTTTCTGGCTCCTCTTTTAACGGGGGAGGCCCAGGCAGCATACCTGGAGGCGAACGCCACAGGAAACACACCCTATGCCGCCATTAAAAACATTATCTTGGATCACTTGGGCCTCGACGCAGAGGCCTATCTGGTGCATTTCAGGAAAGAGAGGGGAGCAGCCGGGGAAAATCTTAAGACATTGTTTTTCAGATTAAAAGCGGCAGCCGATAAATGGCTTACTCCCGGTGTTAGTTCTAAGGAGGAAATAATGGATAAAATCTACTTAGAGCAATACTTAGAAGCCTTGCCCTACGGGACTCAGAAATGGTTGCGTCAACACTCCAACATCACGACCACCCAAGCCATGGAAACGGCCTCCACGTTTGCAAGGGCCCAACCACGATTATACCCCTGGGAGACAGAGAAGTCCACAAAACAACCCAACAAGGTGGAAAAGAAACCTCGACAAAATATGGAGACTTTGTTTCCTGGTCCCCCTAAACCGGATATCCTCAGTTTTAAGGGCCCTCAATGCTTCGAGTGTGGTGTCTGGGACATATCGCTCGGCTGTGTCCCCAAAGAAAAAGCCCCGAAGAACCCATGGAAGTAGGATATCCCCTCAAGGCTGTTCTCTATTCGGCTGAACTAGGCGGAGCATATCAGGTAAGTGTACAGGTGAATGGGAAAACTATTACGGCCCTATTGGATTCGGAGTGTAAGCAATCTGTAAATCAAGGGGTTTTTGTACAGTCTAAACAAGTGGTACCAAACACACTAGTATACATCAAGTGTGTTCATGGAGATATAAAAAGCTATCCTCTGGCCAATGTACCGTTAGAGTTAACAGAGGGAGAGTCCCACGTGGTCAGGGTAGGGGTTTTAGAGACACTCCCCGAAGAGATTATCATAGGGACAGACAACCCCTACTTTCTTGAATTGTTTACACAAACACTTAAAACCCCCCCCCCCCCACAAAAGACCATAAAAGCATCCCCGCTTTTGTCTCATCTGACCTTTGGGCCACTGATAGGGGTTTTAAGTTTGTACAAGCCAACGATGCCACCTTGTTCACCGCATGGGAACAGGCACATGTTACCCAGGATAACCCAGAACCCAGGTTTCCCCGGTTCATCATCAAGGAAGGACTCCTGCATCAGCAGGGAACCCAAGAGGACTCCCTACATTTGTTAGTCCCAACCTGTTTCATAGAACAGATAATGTTCTATTCACATACACATCTTCTTGCAGGACACGTAGGAAGTGAAAAAACCACACAGAATGTGTTGCGCTGTTTTTATTCGCCAGGGGTCTATCAGGACATCAAGAGACACTGTCAGGCTTGCGACATATGTCAAAAGAAAAGCACTTATCGCCCTGCAGCCTTACCCTTGCAACCGCTTCCTATAATAGGTACCCCATTCGAAAGAGTCGGGATGGATCTAATAGGACCCCTCCCTAAGTCTCGATGTGGAAACCTTTACGCATTAGTCATAGTGGATTATGCCACAAGATTCCCCGAGGCATTTCCCCTGAAAACCCCTACTTCCAAGGTGATCGCAGAAAAGTTTGTTGTCTTCTTTTCACGAGTAGGCTTCCCAAAAGAGATCCTAACGGACCAAGGCACACCATTCGTATCCAGGCTGATGCAGGAGGTATGCAAACTCCTAGATCTACACCAAATTAAGATGTCGGTCTATCACCCCCAAACCGACGGACTGGTGGAGCGATATAACGGAACTCTTAAATCTACCCTCAAGAAAATGCTCTCGGTGAATGGAAGAGACTGGGACCTCATACTCCCTTTGGCCTTATACGTAATAAGGGGACAGACACAAAGCAGCTTAGGATACTCTTCCTTTGAAATGTTGTACGGACGCCAGCCCAGGACATTGCTGGAAATGACTAAAGAAGCCTGGAAGGCGGAAAAACAAGGGGAAGAAAGAAGCATCCTAGAATACACCCAGTCCCTTAGGAAAAACTTGGGAAAAATCAGAGAATTAGCATACTCCAACCTGGAGAGGAGCCAGAGAAGACAAAGAACCTGTTATGATAAAGAAAAAAAATTGAGAAGACTAGAGATAGGCGACTGGGCTCTCGTGTTACTACCTTCATCTACAAAAAAATTCCAGGCTGAATGGATGGGACCCTATAAAGTAGTTGGAACTATTGAGAAAATGAGCTATAAAATACAGATGTCATCAAGGAAGACACAGATTTATCACATTAACATACTAAAAAAATTGATTGGACCTCCCCGAAGGCCATCAATCTCACCTTACCCACAGGGTCCACGTCGTCTTCAATGATAGAAGAACTGGTGGTTAATGAGGACCTAAGGCAACCCGAGCAGGAAAGCCTACAAAATGTTTTGAATCCATTTTCCCCGCTCTTCTCGGATCTCCCCGGGAAAACATCGATGATAGAACATCGGATTGAAACCCCAGTAGGATCCATTGTCAAGCAGTGTCCTTACAGGATTCCGGCAGCCAAAAGAACGGATGTGCAAAGAGAGATCAAGGAAATGTTAAGGCTAGGCGTTATCAGACCCTCCTGAAGCGAATGGTCTTCGCCTATTGTGATGGTGCCAAAACCCGACGACAGCACAAGATTTTGTTTGGACTTTCGGGCATTAAACTCGCTTTCCTCGTTCGACGCCTATCCGATTCCTCGGATAGACGAGTTGATAGAAAAGCTCGGAGAGGCGCAGTACATCAGTACCTTGGACTTGACCAAAGGCTATTGGCAAGTACCATTACGAGAAGAGGACAGGAAAAAGACCACCTTTCCAACCCCAGACGGTCTATACGAGTTTAATGTCCTTCCCTTCGGATTACATGGCGCTCCGGCGACTTTTCAACGCCTTATGAACGAAATATTGAGAGAACATCAGGCCTTCAGCTCCGCCTACCTCGATGATATTATAATATTCAGTCCTTCATGGGAACGACACCTAGACCATTTGCAAACCATTTTGGGTAGTCTACAAAGCTGGACTACAGGTGAACTTAAAAAAATCCCGTATAGGCTACCAGAAAGTAAAGTACCTAGGGTATCTATTGGGTCATGGAATGATCGAACCCTAGATAGAAAAGGTCAGGGCAATAGCGGACACCCCCTTTCCCACAAGTAAGAAGGAGATGAGGGCCTTTCTCGGGTTGATTGGGTACTACCGCTGCTTCATATCTTCCTTCTCTGAGATAGCAGCCCCTCTTACAGAAACACTGAAAAAAGACATCAAACCTCTATTATATCATAGGCCCACCTCAGACATTTGGAAAGCATTTAATTCACTAAAAAGAGTCATTACCACCAGCCCTGTGCTGTCTTCACCAGACTTCACCAAGCCTTTTATCCTACACACCGACGCCTCTGACTATGGGGTGGGAGCTGTTTTATCTCAACTGTCCCCTGAGGGGGTAGAGCACCCCCTCCTCTACATCAGCAGGAAACTATTCCCCAGGCAGCTCAAATATCCGACTATAGAAAAAAGTGCCTCGCAATAAAATGAACTCTCAACAAATTAAGGTATTACCTTGAGGGTCACCCATTCACCCTTTACACTGATCATGCTCCGCTTCAATGGATGAGCCGTAATGCCTCACACAATCTTCAAGTGCTAAGGTGATTTCTGTCGTTACAACCATTCTCCTTTACAGTCTGTCACCGCAAAGGTGTAGATAACGGTAGCGCAGTCTTTCTTTCCTGTTTTCCTCTCCTCAATCGGGAGAATCCAGGGGGGGTCGTGTGTAACGGGGTGAGACATCCAGGCCCCGAGGCAGGCATGAGTTCACATCTCTCCCCTCTCTCTATACTGCAACCGGAAACCTGGGATCAAGCGAAGAGAACTGTGTTTGGGCCAGACGACGAGAGCGAACATTGTTTCTTTAACTGGGCAGAGTTTGGACGAAGCCCCGCCCCCTTTTGTGACGCGGAGACCAGAGACAAAGAAAATCCCGGAAACACCAAGACGCGGGTGTGTTCTACACCTGGAGGAGAGGAAGCAGAAAGCGTGGAGGAGAGAGCGAAGAGTGACCGCGGAAGAAGCGTAGGAGAAGAGAGAGCCGACGCCGTCGAGGTACCAGAGAAGCCAGGAGGCCAACGAACGGCGCATCGCCCGGCCACGCTTCAAGGGAAGCGTGGCTTACACAGGTTATGTTCACGTATCTCGGCGTGGGCGGGCAAGAAGGGCTAACCTCCCTGAGTCACCTCGCGTACGTTCCTGTCACTCCCTACCCTGAACACTGACGGCACCTCGCAACACTTCCTGTATTTACGCTAATGTGCACCGAGTGACTCCTCACTACCCGTTGCCTTGCACTTTGTAAATATTGAACACCCTACTGAAGTCAGTTAATTTCTCTTACTTTTGGGTTCCCGAAATACTTGAACGTCGGCGGTTTATATCCCAAGCACCCTGGAGTGGAGAAAGTGAAGCCTGGAGGACTAGCACACTAAAGCCACAGCAGATGGTGCACACAGGTAACAAAGTCTCAGAGGATGGCCCTCATATGAGACCCACACACTTCCACTGATAGATATCAAATAAAGAAAAGAGAGGCAAGGAGGCTGCAGGTGCAAGAAGAAAAGGGAGGATGCACCATCACCCCACATCTCCCACCACATTCTAAGGGGGAAAGCAATGAGAGAAGGGGGCGTAAGTAGTACAGTGAGCCAGCTGGCCCAAAAGATGACGCCCAAAGGAGCACGCCCAAAGGAGCACGCCCAAAGGAGCACGCCCAAAGGAACACGCCCAAAGGAACACGCCCAAAGGAACACACCCAAAGGAACACGCCCAAAGGAGCACGCCCCAAAGGAACACGCCCAAAGGAGCACACCCAAAGGAGCCAAGGAGCATGCCCAAAGGAGCACGCCCAAAGGAACACACCCAAAGGAGCACGCCCAAAGGAGCACACCAAAGGAGCACGCCCAAAGGAACACGCCCAAAGGAGCACACCCAAATGAGCAAAGGAGCACGCCAAAGGAGCACGCCCAAAGGAACACACCCAAAGGAGCACGCCCAAAGGAGCACGCCCAAAGGAACACACCCAAAGTCTGGTGTGAAGCAAAGGAAAAATGTAAAACAGGTGCACGCATACAACTGTCATGTTCATGCGCAGAACCAAACTTTGCAATCATAGCCATTCCAGTATCCTCTGCACAGACCTGGAGTCGTTTTTCCCAGGTTATGAGCAGCGCGGAGTAAGGATGGCAAAATCAGAGTTACAGACAGGCTCATGGCAGCAGAATGTCAAACTTGCACTACTTCATGTGGTAGAGGGAACACCATGAGTTCCCAAATATAGATAGATAGTACACAGCCTTATAAAATCCCATTTACAAGATGGTGGTCAGTCCATTGGGAATGGTCTGAATATCCAAATGCCAGATGAGGCAGAGTCCCTTCTAATAAAGTCAGTTGTTGTTTCAAAAATATGAAAATAGAAATAATATTTTAACAAGGGAGACCCAAGGATCACTGGGGACCTGGAGTAATAACTATGGCAAAAAAAAACACAGGTCCCTAGTAAAAGTACTTTAGATGCAAATAAGCAAATGGTGAATAAAATGTATTCTAAGGAGTTTATGGTAAAAATATTTTAATCCATATATCACTTGCTGTAAGGGGCCGTGCTGTTCATGTGTTTGTTGTTCATGATTTATCAGGTGTATCACCTCTACAAGGCGCACCGAGCACATTTATATTGCGCCACTGTTCACTGCGCAGCTACGTGTCTGTAAACTGTTTTCATAAACTCTTTTGAATACATTTTATTCGCCATTTGGTTCTTTGCATCTAAAGTATTGTTACAAAGGGTCATAACTATCCTCCTCCCTGATTTTTTGTCATTCTCACCGCCCACTTGCTTTTCATTTTTGTCCCTTGTAATTTACTCGCTAGTTTGGATTTGTCCTTTGTGAATTACCCATCTTTTATCTGTCATTTTCTGATTGGTATTTTTTAAACTGTTATCATCTTTTTTTTCAACCTGTTGGAATTCATTGGGGCTGTAATTTCCCTGGTTCTGTCTTTCTGTGTTACTCTTTTCTCATTATTAGTGTTCAAGAGTCTGGTGCCTTGCTGTAGTCATCAATGCTACATACATCTGTAATATGGTGCTAATGTAAAGCGCTCTAATGCCCTTTGTCCAAGTTTGCGCTTTATATAATTACAAAAAAAATAAAATCAAGAATCACAAGATTGCCAAAGGAGATGTTTCCCCTCATTTTATTCTTCCTAGCTGTGACTCTATAAAGGAAACCGCCAATGCTTGATTAATAATAAAATAAGTGCCAAGTTTCTTGTCAGGAGGTCACTGCAGCTTGCACCACCCATTGCCCCTGCCAGCGCTGCCAATGGCAGTACCAACACAACTACCAACCAACAAACTCCTACAAGAGGGTCATTTCAGACTATTCCAAGCCACTAAAGTTATGAGTGGCTTTGGTGGCAAGTATTAATTATGTTTAATGTATATTGAATTAATAAACAATTGCAAATGTGCGTATCGCTAAATTTGTCAAACAGCGCCACCATGTGGCCAACTGTCATACATGCTGGTGTTGACATTTAAATGCTGGTGCCGAATACTGGAAGCCACCGGCTCAACTTAAGCACTGGACACACCTGCGACCGTTCTTGAACAATATTCTCTACAGGCCGTTACAGTGGGTCCTGGAAGTAGGATCCCTTTCTTGTTTCATTCTAGAAGGGTGTACGAGTTACGACAGACCAACACAATGCAAACAAGATTAGTAATAGCCAGCCGTAGACCTGCAAAGAGTAAGGAGGGAGACCTGGCATGCACTACAGAGCCTACCCCCTGACAGTAGCCAAAAAATGCAGAAATAGCCATGTAAGGAGCCTTCAAAAACCCCTGTGGGGACTGGTGGCCGGAAACATAACAAAGCAAAAATCTGCCAATGGTAAAACAGGGCCAGTCAGCCTATCTGTTAGTTGGGGAGTGCACCTAAGGGGACAAACCACTCCCACCAACAAAGAAAACCAAGTCCCAGCATGATGGAAAAGAGACAGCTCACCGGCAGCCTTAATACCAAAACGACTGACAGGGGATCAAGGCCTACTGAATTAAAGCCGGGACACAACCAGGAGAGTTGCATTACAAACCAGAGAGGTCATCCAAACTCCACCGCAACCCGAAACCAACACAAAACCTGGGCAGGGGGACAGGAAGAGGCAATAGGGAGCACAAAGAAGCAAACATAAGCCCTATAAAAGACAGCTGGAGAGTGGAGGCAATGCACAGGTACGAAGAAGGCAAACTGAAATCCAAACAAAACGTTACAGAAGTGTCACAGTGGAACAAAACACACCCCTAGATGCAGGAGGAGCAAAAAGAGGGGGCACAGGTTGGGCAAACCATCTTTAAAGCTGTATGTCCAAATTCCTGTTCCAATATGGCCGCCATGGATATGCTGCATCCACAGCAGCCATCTTTGAATGGGGTTTCTTAAAATATAAGAAACTGCAGTCAAAGATGGTCACCACGGTGTTGCATGCATGAACAGCAGCAAAATATGAATTAAATGTTATTATAGCTTAACCACTCTTGTTCAAAGATGACGGCTGTAGATATGCGCACATTCAAGCCGTCCATCTCGGTGGGGAAATTGGCAAAGCTAATTGGTTTTACAGTGAGACCTGTGAGATTTGCCAATGCTCCTCTTAATTACTTTCAAGTTTGACTTTTGGTTTCAGTTACTTTTTTTGTTACCAGCTTTACCTGCTGTCGGTCTAAAATGCAGACGAATGAACTACTGTACTTTGAGGAGCTTTGCGGTCTCCACAGGCTGGTACCTCCCAGGACAGGTCAGCTGCAGCTGTAGGTCATTTTAGAAGTCAGAAAAAGAGCTGACAGCTCACCTGGGTTTGTGAGACCACAGGGAGCAAATAAAAGAGGGATTTATGTCGAATGCCTTCCTTCTGCTAGATCCAGCCTAGGTGAACGACACACTGGGGTCCCATCCGCTTCCTGCCAAGGTTAAAGGCTCCGCGGTTCAGAACCGCTCATAATTCTGATTAAAATCCTGTTCTGTGTGCAGCCTTCTCCGTGACAGCGATGCGCGGCTAACGCGACAACTGGACTTTGGCCACCATGATGGAGACGTTGATTGTCCGAAGACAGGTGGCTTTTTTTGTAAGAAATCTAGGTTATTCCAAAATGTTTCTGAGGAAGGGTCTCCCACCTAGGTAGTCCCAATGAACATGGCAACTGATTCCTCCAAATGGCTTGGCTTAGTTTATAGATACTTGGATCCCCTAGTTATGTTTAATAAGGAAGCCACAGTGGTTTTACATGCATATAGCGCTGTAAATGAAATCAGCTTCTAGGCCCTGTTTTGCATTACATAAAACAAGAAATAACAATGTTTTTTGCAAATAGATGGAGTGGACTTGAAGTCCCTTAATTTTGATGAAAGAATCCATTGCATTCGATTGTGAAATAAGACATCCGAAAGCCTTGTCAATCGGTGCTCTTCTGACATCTGCTAGAAAGAATAAAACTCCAAACCTCAGAATTAAAGAGCAAGTCTACCCTCTTGAGTTCTTGGATGACTTTTAAAACCTTCTTACTTTACAAGTGGTTTCAGTGCAATAACTAGCCATTTGTTGTGGGCCTTGGCTTTTATTTATTCATTTAGAAGCCATGGAATAATCGATTTTATTTTTTGATTATATCTTTTCTGTTTTATTAATGTGATGTAACGATATGTTAATACTTATTTCTAATTCAATTGAATAGATTTTAGGTCTAGCCTGACGGTGTAACTGGTAGTAGACCTATTGTTATCCATATGTAAACATTGAGTGGCCTTTTGCTTCTCCCCATATTAGCATAACTCTCTCATTTCATGCTTTTGGGCACCATCTTTGGTGTGCTTGAATTACAATATATGACTAACTATTTTACATCTCAAAAGTACATAAAAACAAAATTGTAGATCTTGTACATGCTTTTTGTACAGAATGCAAGTTTTTTACTCTTGGGCTTTTGAAAAAAATGTTTTGTTGGGGCAGGCTTTTTAAAAGAATTATTTTGTTAGGTCTAATGTGAGAGCCTGGCCTTAAAATGGCTACCCTATTGTGTTGACAGCAATCAGCCTCCTTTGGGTCGATCTCCAAAGAGTTAACCCAATAAGGTAACCATTTTAAGGTCAGGCTTGAACAGGAATCTGAGGAAAGCAATAACAAAACCTCCCAATGCTTCCACCTGCTCACACTTAGTGAAACATCTGTGGCACCTTCCACCCATCTCCTGCTGTGCGACCTGTAAAAACACATGTGCGCATGCCCCGCTGTGACTGTCGAGTACCTCTCTGCCTCTCCCACCGGCCACTCCTGTAAAGATCAGAGAATTCAGTGCCTCTCCCTGCTTCTACAAAATCATTTGTCACTTGGGCCCATTCTTTAAAACGTCTTTTAGCAGAAAGGGAATAGTCCTAAGTCAAAAATGTGCGGCCTGAGGGTTGTGTATTTTAGTATAAATTTCCATTCTCTCTGTCCCTTTTAGTAGTTTGATGCCAGGTCTGGACTACGCGGGGTCTGGTTGCTCTGTGGACTAACACATCTACTCCAGAAACTTGTGTTTGACATCATGGCCGCAGGTTGGAATCCTGGAGGGCCACTCAGCCGTCCATGCTTCCGAGGGCAACAAAAGGAGTACCATTCAGTTGAGTAACAATAAAGACCTGTTATTCAGTGCCAAAATGAACGTCCACTTTACAAATGGAAGTGTTATGTTCAGGGCCGGACTGGACATAATGGGCACCAGGCATTTCCCCGGTAGGCCGCTAGGATGGGGGCCGGTTTTGGGCCCCAGGGGGGCCGTTTTTGTCACCGGGGGTCGTCAATATCGGCCCCCTGTAACAAAATCGGCTGAAACTGGCCCTCGCAAACTACTCAGCTGCACTCCCCCCTTACACCAGGGGGGGTACAGCTGAGCAGTTTGCCAGCAGGGCCGGACTGGGAACCAAAACCGGCCCTGGCAAACTGCTCGGCCGGCCCCCCCCCTCCCTCCTGGGGGGTTGTGGGTGCCGCCGAGCTCTTTGCCGGGGCCGCTTTTCGGCCGATTTTGTTACAGGGCCGATTTTGCAGCTATGCTGCAAAAACGGCCCTGTAACAAAAACGGCCCCCAGAGGCTCCAAACCGGCCCCCCATCCTTGTGGCGCACCGGGGGATTGCCCGGTGCCCGCTACCGCCAATCCGGCCCTGTTTGCCAGGGCCGGTTTCGGTTCCCAGTCCAGCCCTGGTTATGTTCTCTGGTTTCCCAGCAGATTTTCAAGTTACTCACCTGCAGCACTGAGTCGTCTCATTTTGCTTATATTATTGATCAGGGACATTTTGGCTTTCTTTGGTATTTGACAGATGGCAAGCTCTGTCACAAACATGGCGGATGTCCCGTCCACTGTATTACAAATGTATTATATATAGCCTGTGGCACTTGTTATATGACAATCAGGAACTCTGTCACATTTTGACAAAATAACCTGCCCACCAAACTCTAAATCGGACACTTTGTCACATTAAAGCCTAAATACGCCCGATAGCCGCGCTGAATTCGAGAAAGTTACCTATGCATCAGGTTTTCAATTTCTGACTCGTTACCATATTTTGTTCTGATGTCAAGTGAGCACCAATGCGTATTCCCTCTTTTGTTTGAATTTCAAGCTTTTGATGAGTAATATGCTAGAATATGTTCTACAGAAATATGTCCTTAAATGAAAATTGTGTCCTAACTATTGTTTACAAAAATATCATCTCATATGGGGTAATTATTGTACTTAACCCCTTCCATGCTGCTGTCAATGGCAGCACTACCTCCCCAGTGCTGCCGTCGGCCAATGGCCGATGCGGCCCCGCCCGTTTTGCGGAAGTGCCGCACTGCCGCGAAATCGCGGCAGCATGGAAGGGGTTAAAAGAGCAATATTATTCTAATTGATATTTACAATATGATAATTCTGTCAAAAGATAGTCTGACAACAATATGAGGATGAGCCTGACCTCCTACGCCGACGACACCCAATTGGTACTGGCCATCAAAGGGGATGGGGAAGAAGTGGCCAAGTTATTCACCAGAGGAATGGTGGCCATAGGTGACTGGATGGCCACGAATTGTCTCAAACTTAATTCAGATAAAACTGAAGTGGTCATTTTCGGTCACCTTTCTCTGGGCTGGTCACCAGTAGGGTCGCCAACATCGTTTGGAACTCCTCCCAGCCCAGCTCTTAAAGTTAGAAATCTGGGCATCACTTTTGATGCTGGTCTAAATTTTATGGCACACGCCAACAAGACTGCTGCAACTGCTCACATGAAACTCAGAATGATCAGGAAAATACTACCCTACCTACCGGACACTGCTGGGAGAACTCTGGTCAGCTCACTAGTGCTGTCCGCACTGGACTATTGTAATGCTCTATTCCTAAAGGCACAATCCCGGGTGACTAACAAGATGCAGTCAATTCAAAATGCTGCCGCCCGGATGCTGGCGGGACTTCCCAAGTTTGCATCGGTTTCAAACACCATCAGGGAACTTCATTGGCTTCCGATACGCAGTCGTATCAAATTTAAATCATTGTGTATTCTTTACAAGGCACTCAATAACCAAGGCCCCCATTTCCTTAAACATAATCTTCATCACTATATCCCAACCCGTTCCCTTCGCTCCTCTCATCACAATCACCTAGTAGTGCCTCGTACTAGAACAGTCACTTGGGGTGACAGGCGCTTTCTGGTTGCAGCCCCCAAACTCTGGAACAGCCTTCCTCTACACATTAGGACCAGCCCTTCCCTGTTCATATTTCGCAAACAACTTAAGACTTGGTTATTTGACCAATAGTTCTATTTTCTGTTAGGTCTTCTTAAACACTGATCCACCCCTTAAGCCAGCGCCGAGACGCCTACGGGTATTCGCCGCGCTTAACAAATGTCAATAAATAAATAAATAAATAAATAAATATTGCGGTACCATACCTTTTATGGATCATGTTTGCTTTTGCACTATTGGCACCTCTGCTCTCGGCATGTTAGTGGATGGCTCACTAGTGGCTGTGCATGAACGTGTACCTCGACGGCTCCTGTTCGACTGGCCGGTCACTGTGGGTGTCCCTCCAATACACTCAAACTGTCGGAAATATTGGGCTTTTCTTCCATTCTGAGCTGTACTACCCCATACACCAGAAATATACCTAATAACATTGTCCTCAACTGCATAGTAATTTTGGGACCTGTTGCTACCGCAGACTCATGTCCACGTCTCTGTTGTTTGTGTGTATGTGTAACAGTATGTTTGGAGGTTTACCCCCAAAATGATGTCACCTTCAAAGATCCCAATTCTTTGTTCCCACTCTCCTTTTCAGTTCGGAAGGATATAGTTTAGTCAAGGGGTCCCCAACCTTTTCTGTAATAAGAGCTACTTATGTTCAATGAAATTCATATAGAGCTAAAAAATGTATTATTTTTGTAAGAGGCCACATCAGATCAAATTACAATAGTTGGCATCAAATGGGAGGTTACGAGCCGTGATTATTTCAGTTCATCATCTTTATCAATATAGAATAGCTTTACTTGGGTAACACATAGCAGCGTTAGGTGCAATACCCCTGGCACCCAAGATAATATAAGTAAGAAGTCTCCCCAGTGCCACATGATTTATCACTCAAACATCGGCTTTATATATATATATTTGGAAATTCAACCATTTACTCCAAAGATCAGCTGATGAGTTCTGAAAATACACAATTTTTCATCTCAAATAAATTCTTTCAATTTTGGTATATATACATTAATTCAACTAAGTACAATCTTCAAATTATGCAGGCTGTGTTGCATGTAGGAGAGCTACCTATGGGTGGCTGGGAGCTACCAGCAGCTCATATCCATTGGAGAAGCCTGTGTTGGTCTGTTTTCTGGTCATTTCACACTAAAGTCCTCTGGAAAGCAGCCTCTGTTGTTCAGAATGAGACGGGTCCTTTAGGTGAGGCCACGATTCTGTCTCTTTCCGGATCACTGTTCATTGTGGCTGTTGATAGCCGGGTGCAGAAAGCTCACACCTCTTTGTGCCTCTGTTTTGGGTACTCCAGGCTGGAGACTACTCTGAAGTGCGAAGCATCGCTCTACTCAAAGGATGTACGTTGTTACAACGCATGCTTTTACCACGCATACCTTTACAACGCAGGTTTTTCAACGCAAGTCGTTACGACTTGCGTTGGGGGTTGCTGGATAGAGAATAGTTTAATTTACTATTCGAACTCCAGTCCCCGTGGATAGTAGGGAAGGTGTTGGATAGTAAATTAAACTATTACCTATCCTACAGCGCCCCCCAGCGCAATTCGTTGTAATGACTTGCATTGAAAAACCTGCGCTGTAAAGGCACTGTGTGGTAAAAGTTGCGTCGTAAAGGATGTTTCCCCCACTCAAAGGCTGCGTACGGAGGACAGCCTACAGAGGACAGGAGAAAAGTGCAGACAGAGAGTACTTTGTTAGTATCAGCACATGACATAAATGTAGCAAAATTAATACATACTCAAAAATGATAGTTGAGTTAATAGAAGATCACAGGGCTTAGGGAAAGCACAACATGCACCGTTTCCCCCAGCAGTTCATCAGAGAAAGGTTTTATACATGAGAGGTGTTCCTAGTGAAATAGGATAGGTGTTCAATGGTGACATCACTGCTATTTCTGTTGAGAACATGACCAGTTAGCACTTTGCTACCTACCAGAGCAGTGTTTCACACACAAAAGGCCCAGGGATGTGACCTGAAGGGATGCACTGAAATATATCCTTATTTGTTTGGCCATGGGCTACCATCCTTGGCATGGGTTTAGCATGTAGAGTGGAGGTGGCAACATGTCCTTCTCAGTTAACCAATGGACGGCTTCCCTCTTATCTATCTCAGATATTGGGGTTGTGGAAAATGGGGCCATGTTAGTGGCATATTTGAGAAACCCTGATGTAGGGGATGAAAGGGAAGAATGCACAGGGTGCTAAGCAGGTACCCTTACCTGCTCCTCAGCTAAATATTTGACTGTGAGCATTATCTATGAATATTTATATGACTGCGCCTTTGCAGGTAGTTCATAATGCACAAGCATATGCAAATAATGGGTGGTGCATTGTGGGTAGGGCATGTGGGGTAGAAGGGCACATTTTGGAGGAAAGGTTTAGTGATGGATGCTATGGACAGATGGAGAAGTAGCAGAGACTGCAGGAGCCTGATCACCTTTGAAAAGCGTTCAGACTTCTCAGCAGGTTCCCTTCATCAAATCCTCAATTAAAGCTGGCGGGCCCTGGAGCACCGGGGTTAAGTTCATTCATTTTTATAGTGTCTTGGACTGCGCGGGCCATCAAGCGCAAATGAGACTCTACGGTAGACAACGGGAAGTGCCGCAGCGCCATCGCTCATCGAAGAGAAAGTTCACTCTCTTACTTTGGGATAAAATGTAGCTGAGCAGAAAGGAGGCGGTAGGTAGCCCTTACTGCTCAAACGGAGAGGTGTGGCGCAGCGGCCAGAGCGGCTGACTCCGGAGCGCGGGGCTATCCGTTTGATCGCCGGCGGCAGCTCAGCTCAGCATCATGTGAATATGGGCAATAGCTCACTTAATCTCCCCGAAGGCCCCCCCCCCAACGCCTGATAAGTTCGCATTTTACAAATGTGGAATTTACTGCCCTTAAACACAACTTCTAGCCCTTCTCCCTGGCCAAGAACGATAACAATAATGTAGCGGGTTTAGGTGTAGTGTATTAATCATATATAACCTCTAGACCACATAGAAGTGGGGCAGTTTCCCAACAGAATTAGCGAGTGAATAAAAATATTGCTAATTTTCCTTATTAGTGCTGCACTAACACCAAGATGGCTGCTGAACGCCACTCCGCCATATTACTACGGTGTCCTGCAAATATCAGTTCTAACCATCCCCAGATATGTACCTGAAAGGATTCACTGGCTATTCTTAGATAGTTAGTAGGGGCATACATGTATATTTAAGGTTACGCCTGCACGGCGGAGGTAGCCATATAGAAAGAAGAGGGACAAATGCCACCTTATGCGGGCAGTCGATTGCCAAGGTGCTGCATTTTAGTAGGGCACCATGCTTCCAGTCTGGGATTTATCTTTCATAGGACACTGTTTTTTTTGCGCATCAGTCCTCCTATTGGGTCAACAGAGGCAACAAGGGATAGGATATACAGCTTTGTTCAAAGAACTGGAAGAGAAAATGGCGTCCTGGTGACAAGGAACGACTGGGCACCGTGACCTCAGCAGCCATAACTGACCTAAAAAAAAAAAACAGTCAAGAAGCCGGATTCCAGAACAAAACTTCCCTTAAAAAAAAGCGAAAATTATTGAAACACAGTACCGTAGGTCTCTAAACTAAGAAACTAAAATTTAGGCCTCAAGCAGTTTTATTTGTAAAGTAACTTGGGTGCTCTTTATAAAGATGAGTCTTCAGATGTGTTCTGAATTGCAAGAGAGATGAGGAAAGTGTGATGAAACTTGTGTTCAGGTGTGTGCTCTTTTTCAACTTCTCGTCTTCAGTCTGGTGGTGGCCTACCTTCTTGTGAAGTTTTGAGCCCTTGGATTTTCAGTCTTTCCCATTTTAAGATACAGTGGGTTATCAGTAGCATACTGTCGAATTTATTGCCCATAATTGGCGAGGACGACTCTGGAGTCTATCATGTGCTGGATGTAGTTGACAGGTGCCAGGATGGGTCATGCATAAACAATGCTGCATAGCTGCCAAGGTTTCAAATGACTGTGTGACATTTTTTACAATTCATTGTAATTATGAGTGACATTTCAACAACTATGAGTTACACTTAAAATCACTGCAAAGCAAGCACCAGAAATGGAAGGGCACTAACCTAGCTAAATAAATGTGTAACCAATACAGCCCCACAGCCAGCGGCTGTCGCAGAGCTACACACCACTAACCAGGCCTGCTGCTCTGCTAACTTAACTCCGCTGGCGCTGAAATCGATTGGACAGGCACCAGGGGGTGGTACGCTAGTGCTATTAATAATTGAAAGTACATTTTGAAGCAGTGAGAGAGAAATACCTTACCGAGGCACTACTTTATTTGCGTGGCGACTCTCAGAGCGTCAATTGGTACGAGACACTTCGCTGGAACGACTCCCTCGAGAAAACGCCGGCCCGAGCATGATTCTGATGCTCAGTAGCGGCGGCACAGGGACAAACTTTGGCCTCTCATAAACCTTATACCGACGGCCGGTATGTTTCTCAAGGTGGAAACCCTACACCCAACCAGGATGTCTGGCTCAGCTCTGTCAATTATATACTGACTTGCCATCTCCTTGAAAGCAAATATTCTAATGCACAAGAGGCCTAGTAGACGCTGTGTAACAGGCGAAGGAGTCACATGGTTGGCAGCAACACATTCAACGCTTCTGTCACACACTTGACTCCTCGGTGATATGCAGCTCCACCATTCCATCAAGTCATACTTGCCCAGCCGACATGTTTCTGTATCATTCCCCGAACTTCTCCCATCTGTCACTCAGAACTGATCACTAGGTTGCCGTTGACAGCGTGGGCCATCGCTGCTTCCGCACAGCTTGGTCAGGGCGCTGAGGTGCCTACTTCAGCCCTCAGCCACTATGGCTCCACCACCTTGTTGCTGCGCTAACAGGCTCAGCGTGAACGCACACCACCTAGCCCCGCCCACATCCGGTGAAAGTTATGATTCTGATGTGGCTATGTTTTGCTTGGAGGGAACGGTCAGTAGAAAACAAACGGAAATTAGTGCACAGGAGTTAAAGTCAGTCAGTTAAAATCAATGAGTCACTATTGGTGCCCGCCTGAGGACCCGCTATCATGTGTGACTTTGTATTTCAGTGCAGTAATGTGGACCACCACACTAAAATGCGTTAGTCTAACACCTGATGTGTGGTACTTGGCAGGGCTGCTGCTGATCATGGGCAACCAATCCGGGAGTGAATCTGTGAATGTGTTTACATGGATGCACCTCGATCCATCAGATAGGCACGGGGACAACCACTGGAGCACTGTGTCTCTGAACCCTGTGTCTGCAACAGGGATTTTGTTGAGGGTTGGTGGTCAGCAGCGTGAAGACTTCCGAGAGGTTTAGCAGGATTAGAAGGCAGTTATCTCCTGCATCTGTAATGAGGAGGACATTGAACCATTGCCCCATCTTTGTCTCAGACTCAGACCTTTAGAGAATCATCTATCAATATCTGGACTTCATATTAAGTAAAAGCTCCTCTTTGGGGTAATTTACTTGATCCCAGATCACAATCTGACTAATCCTAAAAAGCTGGATCCGAGAGCATCCACAAAGAAATTATTAACTCAACATCTACGTGTGAAAATAGTGCTGACAAAATTATATGTTTTGTTTAGGTCTCAAGTTTAACAAATTATTCACCTCTTGCAAGTCTCAGCAGCTCAGGGGTCTCTGAGTAACAGCAACAACTTTTATAATGGTGCAACACTAAGGGCAAAGTTACGACTTTGGCGTTGTGGGAGCGGGCTGCAACGCTAAAACCACACCACCGCTCCGCCCCCACACTACCAAAGTCGACCGCCCGCCTGATTAGGAGTTTTCTCCTGGCCTTGTGGGTAGTCCTTTTGCTGTCCCGTGATGCTGCCGCTCTAAGGGTCATAAGTGAGCCTTAGAAAGGCAGCGCCGAGGGACTACCAGAGCCCGTTCCTGCACAGCCTGGACTGTGAAACTCATGCCGTGCAGTAATAGGGAGTGAATGCACAAGGGGGCACACCATGTGCCCCCCTGCATACACCCCCAGGCCCCTTTGTTTCTTCCCTGCCACACTTTTCATGGGGGCTCACTGTCCTGAAAACTGTGGCGGTGAGAAAACTCATAATATGCTTGGCGGTGTTGCAGCGGCACCACCATCATATTGCGAGCGCCTGAGTGCTGGAAGACGACCAGCGATCGCAGATCCATAGCGGTAGCAGTGGTCCCACGGCCAAGTCTCCGCAACCATTGAACCATTGGCTCTCTTCACTTTGAGTGACAGTTTGCTTATGCACACGTCTATTTCTACTTCAAAAAAAGTCCACGTAAGTACTAAGCCTGGTGGCCTAATCTCTTCTTTCATTTCATGTTTGAAAAAATATATATTTGCAATGAATCGATTCATATTTTTTGCAAGCATTTGAACACCATTTTTAGATGGCTGCATTTTTATTTTAAAATACTTTTGAAATGTTCATGTGTATTGCATAGGTTTACAAAAAGAAATATGAAAAAATGCAGGCTAGCCAAAGCCAGACCTGTTGGCTTTGTCAGCGCTTGCCAAGGGCCACCCTTCCGGGTTTTTCCAGTTTTTGTTCCATATCAAGTACTGCCTGCGCTGGGTTATTTTATTCCCCACAGAGGGTGAAGGCTGTTAATCCCATCTTGATTTTGGTGGTCCAAGTATACAAGGGCCTGTTTGAAAAGTCCTTATTTGAACTTTCACAATTCAACACACGCAGCTGCTACAGTCTCTACTAAAAATATAATCATATCTCAAATTTCTTGTGTCCCTTCATTAGCTCCCTGTTAGAAAGTGTATTACTTTTAAATCTCCTTATATTTAGCATTTCAGCTTTTACAAGTAAAATTCCAGCCTCCCTTCGGATCATTAAGATTTGTCAGCAAACAGCAGTTAGAAGTTATGGGCTGATCAACAAACATTTTTGACTGGCGCCATTTCGTGTCCTTGATGGTAAATTAAGGCAGTGCTTGCTCTGAATGTATTTTACCACCATATTTTGAAAATAGGATTCTGGAGGTGGTAATATTTAACAAGGAGGTTTGCGAATGTTTGTTGTGTGGCATTTGATTGTGCTACTGATGTGTTCTTTTATTTTGTTCTACTATAATTTCTGCTGATTTATTGTACTGGGATTTTATTGTGCTGTGCTGTGTTGTACTGTTTGTGCTGCATTCATGTTTTACTGTTTTGGTTTGTGTTGTGCTGCTTTTTGTATGCGATTGTGTTATGTTTTGTTGTTTACTTTAATTGGGTATGTTCAAAATTTGCGTAATGTGCTTTTGCGTAATTATGCAAAATTTCGACAAGATTACTTGGAATTACGTAAAATGCAAATCTGCCCTTTTGCGTTATATTTCGGCTCAAAATTCATCATTGCATCAATTTATGGTGAAAGGGCATATAAAGAAAAACACAACGAACAGCAGCTGGTTGTATGCCTTTGTTCCTGTGTATTTGCCGCACATTTTACCACGAATGGCATGTAATTACTTGAAGTGGCATAATGTCGTAATTTTGTGGATTTAATGTGCCAATAATGCTGGCGTAATGTAATTTTCACCGATGCCTACTTTAGGTATGTCAACAATGGCTGCTAAAGTTCCAGGCAAAACCAGCACATGCCATTAAAGTTTCTGTGAGGAGCAGTAATTTGCCAATGTCAAGGGTTAATACAATAGCACTGCTCAAGTTCTTCAACTATTTAAGACACACGTCACACCAAAATTGTGGCAGAGACCGAGCTGGAACTTAGCGACTGCATTGCTCACAACATCTGATAAAGCCCCTAACATTCCGACTCAAAAAAAGGGGGTCAGGTGGTTCTTATAGACACAAGGTGCTCCGTGGACCTCCGTCCGCCCATCATTTGCTCAAAAGCTGGGCACTGCTTAGTTTGTAAAATAAGTAGTACCAGGCCTTCGCTAGGAGGACACTACAGCTTTCACCATCAGTTGTCCCTTTCAGCGCTGGGAATAACAGTGCCAACACAACTAACCATCACACTCCTACAAATGTGACAATTCAGACTATTCCATGCCCCTAAAGCTATAAGAAGGGCTTGGGTGGCAGGTATTAGTCATTACATGTAAATTTATTTAATAAAAAGCTACTGTTGTGCTCATGCCTAATTTAGGTAGACAGTGCCACCATGTGGCAGACTGTCATAAGCGCAGGTGCTGTCAATTACCTGCCCGTTCCAAGGATCAGAAGCCACTGGCTCAAATTAAGCATAAAGCTGGGGTCTCATTGAGAGGGTGGGGGAGCTGAAGCTGGCAGTGCCCTGCCTCTACCAAACATTGTCATTCTCTTGCTCTATTGAGAGTCCGGGAAAGCGAAAAGCCCATCTGCTAAAGAGCTGTCAGTCTGTACATGTCAGAATGTCTGCCCTATTTAGGCTGGTCATTTTGTTGTACATTTTTCCCTGCCAGGGAAAGCTCGGTAGTCCTGAAGAGGAAACAATAGAAATGGCTCTCACAAGCTGACAGAAAACACCAAGCACAGTAGGGCTATTGCTTTTTTGTTTTTCAGCTGTGATTAAAAAATAAAGAACCCTGGTTGTAGGGGAGCTTTAAACATGGCTCCCAATTGGCCAAGCATGAGTGCCTTTAGCAGAGCTGCCCTGTCAGTGGCCCCACAGAAGGCACAGAGATCCCTAGACTTCCCTTCTGGCTGTCAGATTCCTTCTAACAGTGGTGTGTCTTGGATACTGAAGCTGTAGCCTTATTACTTCACATTCATTTTGAATTTTCTAGTCGCTGTTTTGTTTTTCTTATTGATGTGTGACACTTTGTCACAGGTGATGTTGGTTCACTTGGTCAGCGCTGTGAAGGGCAGCGAACAGCGCAGCGGTCAAACGGGTTTGCAGAAATACCAGCAAGTTTCTTTTCCTTTTGATCTAATCCTTTGTTGAATTTCTCGTAGAGTTTGTGGAGATGGTCGTCCCAGTGAAATAACATAAGATGGAGGGGGGGCTGCAAAGTACATAGATGCCCCCCCCCCCCTCCAGAGTCAGTCCGGAGCTCTCAGGCCAGGGTACTATGCTGAGGAGCCCCCCTAGAGCTTGGGGCCCCCCGCACCGCGGGGGATCCGGGGGCCTATGCTATGCTACTGGGTCATCCAACATCTCAATGCCTAGATCTCTGTGGAGGTCTGCTGTTCTTTTTCTGTCTGGCCATTGTTCCTTTTTGTCTGTCTTATCTCGTGACCTTGGTGTATGTGCCACAATTTCAATTAATAAAGAAATATTAAATAGCATCGGATCTGACGCCCTCCAGCATGAGATGAAAGTGAATATCATCCCGGGTGTATTGATTTTTCAGTCTGAGTCACGTGCTGTTATTTTATGGTTATTATAAATATTCCTGGCGACCAAAGGCTCTTTATCAGTTTCCTCCACTCCCCTGGAATGTTCCATTAAGCCTGGCCTTTTCCTTTATAAACTCTGATCCTTTTTTTATGGAATATAATAATAACAGCTTAGAAATTATGTCACGCTGTGTGCTGTTTTTTATTTTTTATTTCCTTTTTCACACATTAAGCAACGTTTTGTTTTGATTGATTCCAATAGTGAGTATTCGATGATACCGCCTGACTGCCTTTTGATGCAAATATGGGACTGCCCCCGGAAGTAAATGTGCAGTCACAGTGCGCGCGGAAGTGTGTCCGGAAGTAGAGTCAGGGCTCGAGTTAGGGTACCACGTGGGTGGACGGTGTCCCCCCCACTTATTTTACCGGGAGCTCGATAACTGGAGCAAATGGAGCCACACATTCACTCTTTGGCCTCTCTGGAGCGAGATCGGAGCCCATTCAGAATGCTGCTCACGCGCACGTCAGCGTCCCCCCACTTGTTGTTTTAGGACTTGTGCCCTGAGTAGAGTCGAAGCAGTGCTTGCTTGTCATGGGGCAGCACAACTGACTTTCTGTAGGGTGGAAGTTTGAGAGTTACCACCCAATAGGGGCTTTGACCCCAATAAGGAGTTTTGCAGAATTCCATGCAGAGATTCTTGGAGGCTGCAATTACCATTAATGGCACAATTTCCACATGGAATTCCAGCAATTATGAGCTAGACCTCTTGGAATGGGGAATAACTGTGCAGACATGAAATTACCAGGTGGGATTCTAAAGGGAGATGGTAAATTTGCATGCTGGTGTGAGATAGGGGAGAGGGTTGGAACCGTATGAAAGGGAAGAAGACGACGTCTAATTGCATTGGAGAGATTTAGATGCCACCCCTTGGCTGCAGAAGAAGGTCACGTTGGGCGTGCCCAGAGGCCTTGGCTGCTGTTGCAGTTCAAGCCTAAAGTGATTTCAAAAGCTGGTAAAATCCAGTCTAGTGACCCACACCCAAGAAATCCACGGGTAGAAAAACGTGGTCAGTCGTGATCAAGGGAGCCGTATCCTGCTTGTGGACATCGCTCGGCCCAACTTTTAACTGGGCTCTTATGACCCGGGTCTGGTGGCTCAGTCGACTAATGCATCCACTGCAGGGGCCTGTGTTCGACCTCATGGTCACAGGTTCAAAACCCAGCAGGGCCAATCAGCCTTTCATCCATCTGAGGTCGATAACATGAGTACCATTGAGTTAGGTAACAATAAACATCTGTTAATCAGCGCCAAGATGCCCCGTCAGGGGTGAAAGTGCACTTTACAAATACACATGTTACGCTGGGAAGTCAGCGATGGGTTAAGACTGCTTAAGATATTAGGGCAGCCATTACTACAGACACTGGGACAGGATATTATTAATATATGAATGTATATTTCAAATATCCATGCGCAAGGTGGGGTATATTGTAAAAGTCCTTATTGTAATATCATTGTGCTTTGACATAACCAGACATGTTCCTCCAAGTAATAGAGTAAATTATTAACTAGGATGACTATTAATTTAACTTAATAGTTACTTGGCTAGATTCTCTGTTAAAATAAAACCAATCTACCATGTTGCGTTATTGTGGGAGGAAAGAGGTTTGTGACCCATATAAAGTCTCTTGGAGTGGGCCCCTAAAAAACTAATCAAAACCAACCTTTCTCTCTTTCAACTATTGATTGACATATGACTACAAATCATTAACCAGATAGTTTTTTGGTTTCATCTGGTATATATTTTTGCCTTCTAAAAAACATGTCATTATCTTTGTTACATACATCTGTTGCACTTGTTGATGTCATAAGTAACTCTAGCTTCCAAACATTATTGTAAACACAACAGTTCGATAAAGACCAAAAATAGTTTGTGATTCACAAAAGACCCACTTACATCAGGTTCAACAAATATCACAGGTTCATATGATACACAGCAGAAATTCTAACATAGAATGTGTCCACCCTTTGGAGGTTACAGGAAAAAAATCATTTTTTATAGTTTACTGACATGTATAATTTTCATATCAACCCCAAGTTTTTGTACCAGTGACATTTGACTACATCCATGTTTATAGAAAAAGATCCTTAATCAGAGCCCGTGGAGGCTTAGCGTTTTGACCTCTTAAACGGGATGGGTACTTTGATGGGGTCTTCATCAGGGCAGAGGTCCTTATGTGCAAATCTTGCTCCGGTTTAAACCGGCATTATTTTTTCCTTTGGTTAGCATCATACGCGGTCTGGAGTTCACCAGTGGGACAAGTAGTTGTCCGGCTCTCTGTACTTGCATTCATATCCCCTATAGTATTTGGTTACTCTTCCAGTGCGATTAACAGGGGACCTTTTCAGAGAACTGGACCCCATTCCTTGTGATCTTGTTCGGGGACCCTATAGATGCAGGGTGACCCTTCTCAAGATCTGATTCTCGATGGCTTAGGGCAGCGCAGATATACCGGATTATAGGCTATATTAGATTTAATGCAATGGGAACTTGATAGGATATCTTAAACTCGTTTTGGGGCAGGGCCAGGGCAGCTTGAACCACTGCACATGGGACATTGAACATATTGTAAATTCTGGGTGGGGGAAAGGGCAAATACTCTTCTATCCGGAGCATTAGTGAATGGAACTACATTTGAACTGGAAGGATCCTACGATAAGTGGTTCATGAAGATTGAAAAGGCATTAGGATAAGAAGCCTGGTAACTCATATTGAATTACATTAAAAAGGTATCCAGAAATGCAAATTTAAGTTGGTTCATTTTAATTTTCTTCATAGAACATGTCTGGTGCTACAAGTGCAATGCTCCTGATCTACACATGCCCAGTCCTAATACCGTGGAGCTGTCAGTAAGGAACAGAAACAGCAGTCCTCCCAGACCAGAAGTATCCCTTCTAGTCTTCTTACCAAGACCTAAGAAGATTTATTGGCCTCCATTGGTCCTACAAAGAGATAGCTAACCATGGGATGGAAAGGTACCGGGCCCCCATCACAGCAAAATGTATGAGGGAGGTACCGCATGGATGAAAACACATAGAGACGAAAGGAGGGGAGAAAAGCATGGGATGTGATTGTGAAGTGCTATGGCTGAAAGAGGGGAACCAACCATTACAACGCAGTCATTACAACGCACTACCTTTACAATGCGGCTGTTACAATGTGGCTGCATTTACATTGCATGCCATTACAACGCAGACAGTACAATGCATGTCACTACAGCGCATGCCATTACAAAGCATACCATTACAATCCATGCCATTACAATGCATTATACGGTGAGTAATGGAGTTTTTGTTTGTTTTAGGGTGGGTATGGGCTTGGGGTACATGGGAATAGTAATTATTACTCCTACACTATCCAACACTTACCCTACTGTTACACTCACTGGAGTGGTAATAGTAATTATTACCCCTACACTATCCAACACTTACCCCACTGTTACCCTAAAAGTATAATGTGTTGTAATTATGCATTGTAATGGTATGCATTGTAATGGAATGCGTTGTAAATGCAGTTTCTAAAAATGCGTTCTAATAACATGCGTTGTAAAATCATGGGTTGTAAAGAGAGCTGCGATGTAAAACCAGAGTTGTAAAGGCATGCGTTGTAATTGCTTGCGTTGTAACGTCATATATTCCTGAAAGAGGGATGACAGGCCACGATGAACATTGACTATATTCTCATCAGTAGCAGTAATTTACTACACACAACTTGATTTTGGTAACTGCACTGAATAGATTAGACCTGTTAAGATATGAAAAGATAAGCCTAGATGTATTTACAAAGCACCAGAATAAAAAGGTGAGTAGCAATCTCCTCCAAAGTGGAAAGAGTGTTTAACTGACAGTATCAGCAGTGCTTAATTTGAGTCCGTGGTTTCTGGAGCTCGGCACACGCACTTAATTGTCAACACTGGCATTTGTGAAAATCTGCCACAAGGTGGCACTGTCTGGCTAATTAGAGATGTCAAAACATCAAAAAGGGAGTTAGAGGAAAAAATAAATAGGACTCATCCTCCAAATGTATCAGCAAATAATCAGGAGGAGTCACTCTTGGGTTAAAAGAATGTAATATCAACCTCGTAATGGAAAAGAAAAAAAAATCTTTTAAAATAACCCTCACCCATGATAACGCATGCCACTCCTTGGTGGCATGCTTTATCATAGGGTTCTTCCCTAACCTGCTACGGTGGGTCTGATATCTGGATAGTGGGGAAAATTTTATTTATTAGATCCCCTCAGTCGATATGGTTAAAACATTGGGTTGCAGTGACACTTCTCAGGCCCCTGGGCTCTGGTGCCACAGCACCTGCTGCATTCTTGCTAGCTGCACCCCTGGAGCTGAACTGTAACATACCTTTTTCTACCCTGATGATAACACTAAGCCACATACACCTAACTTGACGGACAACAAATGAATGCAAAGAAAGATTTTTCTTAAGGTACCGCCAAACTCGATGATTGTGCCATGTTTACTTTCAAGATCATGTATTGTAAACTCTCCAATCCCTTTATTTAAAAAATCTTTGCTGATTTGGCTGTAAATACTCAAGGAACAGATCATTTCCACATGCCAAACGGAACTGGAAAATCCAGTAATTCATATACCTTACCTTTAGATATATTAAGAAGACTATATTCGCACTCACTAAAACTTTAAATTTTTTGTGTTGCGGGGGTCCCTGACCCGGAGGCCCGGCACTTGCATCGCCGGCGCACCTTGGGTTGGGGTCTCGTCGCGCACTAATGCATGCTGACGGTTGGTCCCTCACGGCTCAGTCCTGCTCCGGCTGATCTTACCCCGGAGGAGGCGCCTCTCCGTGGGGATCATTATGCCTGAGGAATCATGGAACCGGGAGGAGCAGGCCCAAAGTGGCCCGTCATTGCGGGAGGTGCTGGAGGCCCTAGAGGCACTTCATGCGACTGTGGCAGCTCAGACCTGCGGCCTGTTGTCGGCGGCAGATGGACTTAAAGGACTGAGACCGGATCCTGACTCGATGCCCGAGACCCGGCAACCAGCTTGCCTTTTGATCGACGCCCCAGTGGCGCACTTAGACCCGGTGCTGGAAGCTGTGCCTGCCCCTACAGAAGTGGATCTCCTCGAATGGGCTGTGATCAGTGACTTAACTAATTTTTTGGAATCCCCGGTTTTGCAGCTGTCGGAACATTCATCTGCTGTCCCTATCCTGGAACCTTTTAATTGGTACTGTGAACTGTTTTGGATTGTGTTGAACCCCCTCTCCAGTCGGTCTATCAAGATGGCGGATGTGATAATGCCTGGCTTCGGAGACGGGGAGGGACATCGTTGGTACCAGCTGCTTACTTTGGGATCTACTGTTCTCTTTCCATCTACTGAACTATGTTCCGACCACTTCTGTGTATCTTTTGACATTTTGATGATGGGGCTTTATTCGTCTGAGGTACTCGGCGAATTCGATCGACGGGGCCAAGGCTGAGACTGTTGTTTGGGTTGTTCATTGTGGTTTTATCGGTAATGGGACTGCTTCATTAGCTTAACGGAGTCCGGGGCAGGGTTGGTGGTTCCCCCCGGGATGTTTTCTCAGTTTGGACTATTCAGATGTGACAGTTTTCGGGGGGACCCCTTTGTTAGGGCGGGGGGGAGAGACCGGGAGCACGTAGAAGATAACCCTCCTCCATTTCCCCTCTTTGCGTGGGGTTTAATTTCTTTCTGTCTTTCTCTGGGTCTTTCTATATTTCGGGTTTCAGTTCTTGGGCGACAGGCACGCTGCTAGGGGGGTAGGCCGTAGTCATCTGCAGGGGTGCAGGGTGGGGGGTTGGGGGATGGGTGTTTTGTTTTTCGTTTTATTTCTACAGCCTTTTTTCTTCTTATCTTTCTTTGCCCTTTTCTTTTCTTCTTTTCTGGGTCAGTGTAATGGGTTCATTTTTATGGCCATCTCTGCTGTTTCATATGTGCCTCAATTCTCGCGATGTTTCAGTGCTACTGGGCGGACATTCAGCTGGCGCAAACTATATTTGTACGCTCGCTTATCCTGAATAGTATGTTTTAACGCCGCTGACTTACACGAAGATGATTTAACTGTGGACATATTGCTATTTCGCCCCCCCCCCCTTTTTTTTCGCAACTTGAGATATTGTATGGCACCTGATCCTTCTATCTTATATTATAAAATGGAACCTTTTTATCCTGTTACCAACTTGATATGTTTCACAACCAGTACGTATTGTGGATGTGGCGAATCTGCTCCCCGAGATGCTGAGTCTGGGTTTTGATTGTTTTATTGTGTTGCAACTGCTTAGCGGCCGGCCCTGGGGGTTGTAGGCCCGTGTTTGTACTTGGTTGAAATGTCAAATAAAGGTTTTCCAAAAAAAAAAAAAAATTTAAAGTTTTTGTAATTTATCACCTGACCTGGTGACAGAAAAGGTCTTTATTCTGTCCCAAATGCCAGCAGTTTTGGCCAATGCAAGGCAGAACTAAGATATTTCTGTCCCCCCAAGTAGCTCCGAGACGATGATACATATATGTGACCAAGTCACCTCGATATTCAGTATGCAGTTGTCACCTGGCTGTCACTCTGTGGTGAAAAAGGTGGGCCTGGGCAAATTCTGTTCCGCTCGCGGAATTTGGGTAATTTAGCATTCCATGGAGAACGCGGAATTGCCAAAAATTCCATGGCTTCGCTGAATTTTTGCTTGTTTGCGCTTCCAAAATGCGTGTTCGAGTGATATTTCTCCCCGAGCACGTAAATAGTGTTCGCGAACAGGAAAAAAGCATTGTGAACGGGCGGAACAAGCAATTTCACGAGTCCGCGGAACGTTTGCATGCTCGTGGAGATTTTTTTACCGTTTCGCGGAGCTTTGTGTAGAGCGACTACTCAAATTCCACCAACCTCTATGCATGGCTATCAGTGAAAGAACTCAGTGCTTCACGGATGGAGTCAACACCCGAGTCATTGAGGTGGAGAGTACTCTGGGTACACTGGAGAGATTCGATTTGGGATTTCAAAATATTATCTGACTGTGACATTGGAAGCTTTGGGTTGCCCTATGGAGTATTTTTCTGGCTGTGCTGGTGGTGATTTTGAGCTGTTCTTTTTGAGTTGGCTTTGGACAGTGGCAGTGGTGGTGGGAGGGTTTCCCTTTGTGAGCAGACTTCTGGCTGTGCTGGTGGTAGCTATGTATTGTCCTTTGTTAGGAAGTTTATGGTTGTGATGATAATGGCCTTTGGGGAATGCCTGGTGGTAGAACTCCAATGGCATTACTGTAATCTAGGTTGGTATTACAAGTGCTGAGGTGAAGAGGTCTACAAGTACTCTATGCATTTGTGGCCACATCCAGGGGTGTAGCGTAAGAGGTGAAATGTGTTGTGTTGCGAGTGGGAGTGAGTGGCATGTCTAGAGATATTTGAGGCTGAGTAATGGGTGAGAAAGGAGGGGCACTGGATAGAGTGAGTGGTTTGGTGTCAGAAAGCACTAACTTTTTTTTCCTTAATTTTTTTTCCTTAATTCAATGTGTAAGAAAGCACTAACCGGGTACTCTGGATCCAACAGGAGCAAAGCACTCTTCTGTGTCTCACCACCTCCACCAATGACCGCAAACAAAACAACATGAGTAGCAACAGCAGAAACAGGGAGAGGGGGATGGGATAAGAGGGACACTGGACACCAGCTCCTCATTTCTGCTGGGTACCGATGTCTGCGGATCAAAATGGACATCTAAGAATAATAGGAGATATCTTAGTAACCTGCCATCAAAGATTTTCAGAATACTTCTATGGACTCTCAAATGCCCAGCAACAAACACTTACGGAAGCAACTGTTGTTTTGAAATAGACAATCCCGAATCCGTGTAGCAAGATCTCAAGGAAAGTTGTACTTGATAATTCATGATGGCCACTACTGTATCCAAACAACTTAAGAGTTCAGGGACTTCTGGGAAACGTAGTTTGTCACCTGGGCATCATCTTGTAGTGCATTCTAGACACATGCAAAGCCTCATACTAGACACCGCCAATACTCTGAAGACGGCTAGATTTACAGACTCTGAAATGAATTCAGTGTGAGCGGGTTTGGAATATTGTACCCAATGCCCCGAGCCAATAAGCAGTAAGATATTTCTCCTCACATGCCTCCTGGCAGTGCAACTCCTCCAAAGGTGGCTGTCTCGGCAGCAAAGATCCTGTTTTTGGGGGCTGTAGTGCATAACATTTCACAACACCCATGTGGTATGAAGATTAGACCTGGTTCCCATCATCCCTGCTCAGGGCTAAGCCCCTTCAAATAGTCTATTGTTTTCTGACAATTCTTGCATCTAAAGTCTTAAGGTACCTCATATTCATTTTCAGTGTTCTCCTGAACCGGCATGAAATGTTGAATAAAACATTTTTTGCAGCACAAGGCATCAACAAATATATAGCAAATACTGGATGACTGAGGCAATTTCAGTTGTATTGTAACTGGATTCTCAATTGTTTCAATAATAAACGGACAAACAAACCTAGGTTGCTTTTAGTTTAATTCTCATCCACTAAAGAAAATGATACTAATACTAGGGTAATATGTGAGGAGGGTGCCCTCACATAAAAAAAGAAAGGTGACATTCTGATAGATGAATGTTCATTATTATTGTATGGAAAGTCTACTAAACGCAACACCTTACTCCAATCCTCCCCTTGTTGCAAAACTTGATCTCTCAAATACTGTTGAACAATTTAACCGCTCAGTCTGCCCATCTGTCTGGGGTGATAGTTGGTAGTCAGCGGACTTCCATATGTAGCTCTGAACACAAAGCAGATTAATATTTTGAAATAAGTTGAGACCCTCTATCAGTAGCGAGAACCTTAGGAATTACATGATTAATGTGTTGTGCAGACGTGTGTTGTTTCTTGAGAAGTAGACCACCTGGATAAAGAATTAAAAGGACCAATCTTGGTTGTATGATCCACAACCACTATTTTAAAAAAAAATTTATTTATAAAGTTTTATATAGCACTAACTTGATCCCGAAGGATATCGGGTCCCTCTTTATTTGCGTGTGACCTCCTACAATGGCAGGATTCCTCTTTAACCCGTTCGGTGCTGCGGCCTTCCCACGAGACGGGCGTATGCGGAGGACAGCCCGGGCCGTCCGAACTCCACCCACTGATTAAAATGCCTGCACCGCGGTAGAATTTGTGCCGCGGTCAACGGGATAATTTAACAAAAGAACCGGACTGGCCATTTTGAGGCTCTGTATGCATCTCAACCAGCTGCTGCAGCATTTTAAATTCCAATTATTTTGTGGTTACTTCAGCTTTGTAACTTCACAAGCTTTGTAAAGTTATCCATTCATCTAAATGTCAGTCTACCTGTGGAAAAGCTTGGTGCACAACACCTGGGAGTGGGCTTCGGGTAACAGGGGTGAGAGGAAAGCTGAGAGCTGCTGCAGTTCCATGCAGAGAGGGGCTTGGGTTGCCCTGCCATGTGCTACTCTCGACCTTGTGCGCAAAATGTCAAGCCCTGATGTTCTGGCCTGCAACAGATAATATTCTCAGTGATCTCCTGACTGCAGCAGTTCATAACTGTCCATAACTGCATTTACTATTTAGCTATTGGGCAACTAACTAGGCAGTAAGATAATTTGCTTTTTGGTGGAAAGGGATGGGGCAGGGCTGTCAGAGGGCGACTGGGGTGAGAGGTCCCCATACACGAGATGTCTGTACTTGTGTCCATTTATAGGTTCTTGAACCCTTTGAGTGCTCATGACGAGGTCAGCTCGTCATGAGCTACGGCGCTCTGGTGCTCATGACGAGCTGAGCTCGTCATGACCTCGCCCGTTCTGTGGAACGCTCGCATGCTGGGCTGATTCCCCTGCTGTGCTGAGCGTTCCATTGGAACTGGTGTGGCCATGACGAGCTCAGCTCGTCATGAGCACCGTGTGGCTCATGACGAGCTGATCTCGTCATGAGCATGGGGGCGCTGTACGCGCCCCCCGCCCCCAGCACAGCGGGGGAAACAGCCCCGCACGAAGTGGTTAAATTACATGCCTGGGTTAAGTAATACAGTTTCTGTTTATTGTGGAATTTTTCATAATTCTGCTCGATCAGGCCATGGCATGATGTACATCAAATCAGCAAGTGGACTCCTTATGGTCGGACTGGGACAGAAAATAGGACCAGGCAACAAAATGAAAACACCCCTAATAGCAAAATAAATAGACAATGAAGCTCCATATTTGCAAATTGGGCAGTATTGAACTTGTAAACACCGGATGTATAAGTGTTTGGCAAGAAACAGAAGAAAGACTGGATTGATTTGAGCTTGCTGCAGGCAGTGTTTATTTTAATATTAGGGAAATCAACAGTAAAAACCGGCCCAAAAAATGGCCCATCCAATGACCGGTCAGACCAGCCCTTCCGGCACTACCTGACTGCTCGACACACAGGCCGCGGGCCCAGGTGGAGAGTGGACACCGTTTACTCACACAACAAAAGGGAGCCAGATAGAGGCTGAGTGCCAAAGCAAGGGGCTGTGTGAGCATGCCCCTGCACCACTGCCTCTGGAGAGTGTTTCCACCAATCACCAACTGAGAGGCACAGCAACGTAGCTTGCTGCTGTTACCAGCACCTTAAGCACCACGTTTGCGCACCATCAGCTGTATGCTCCTCGCAGGGTGTTGCAGACTGCAGGGTGGTGGTGTTGAAGCTAATTTGTTAAGCTCTCACTTAACCTCTCCCATGCTCGTGACGGAACCATTCCGTCACAAGCCTCGGGTGGGCTGTGCTGGTGACGGAACGGTTCCGTCACGGCCCGCTTGCCGTGCCTGCGCGGCGCGAATTCCACGCCTGCGTGGCGCGAATTCCGCGCCTGCGCTGGGCGTTCTAAAGAGCGGGCGGGGCCATGATGGAACCGTACTGTCACAAGCACAGCTCATCCGAAGCACGTGACGGAGCGGTTCCGTCATGAGCACGGGAGCGCCGCGCGGCCCCGCCTCCCCCTTAGTGCTGCGGTGGCTAGAAGGGGTTAAATGGTTGCAGCATGCACCAAAACCTTCCAGCACCTCCCAACTTGTTTGTTAAGCAAGTTTGTGCCAGGGAAGTTCTCCTACGAAGATTCCAGTGTCACTTGTTTGTGCAGAGCTCCTAGGCCGGACTGGCCGTATGGGGCATCAGGCATTTCCCCAGGAGACTGGAAGGGTGGGGGGCCGGTTTTGTAGCTGTTTTAAAAGCACTGAAAAGTTCCTTGTATAGTCAGCAGTTTTTGGGCAATAATAAAAGCATCAAATTAACTCTGGTGATTAATGTTCCTGCTGGAGAGTGATGGGAGTTTTGTCTAGTGGCAGGTTTTTTTTCATCTCCAGTAGTGCAGAAGGTTCATATGCCTGCTGCAAAGAGTCTACCATGCATATCATAAAACAATATTTTATGTGGACAGCTCAGTGGGTTACTGCTTTTGTCACTGAGATACTGTTGTTACTGTGCAGTTCATAAACTACAATCATAATCTAACACAGTGAGCTATGAACTGCCATCAAAGAGCTGCATGCAAACTGCATGGTAGAGGTAAGAAAGTTCAGTTTTTTCCTCCAGTCTTTCATTATAATGATGTTGCTAAAAAGGGTTATTTGGGTAGGAATAAATTCTTATTGAAGTCAACGCTAACCACTGAGTTATGAATCTGGGGTTTGTGCTTCTCCAGACCAAGCACTCTTAAAAAAGTGCCTATCCATATGGATGACACATGAATCCTACACCTTGTACTCCCATTTGTCTTATGTAACAGGTTCTATACATTGATTTACACACGTATGATTCATTGCCTCTGGATGAGTGTGCGATGTAAAATTCTCTGACACCCTACACTGCTAGGAGAGGCGCTATAAAATAAATGACATACATGTGAGAGGGAGGCTACGGAGAAATGAGAGGCCCTGTTGGAGGGTGATAGTGAGGGGATCATTGAAGGGCCCCAACAAAGAGTGTGGTATCCTGGTGCACAGTAAGGTCATCATTTACTATGCTTTAAAAGCTAATACAATGGAATATATAATTACAACCTAGGAGGAATGCACCATCTTTTCCCACATTTTTTTGGGGGGTGGGAACCAGACGTGTTAACAACACAGTACCTGGTTGCCTCGCCTGTTAGGGAGACCGAGGCCTAATGCACCTTGGAGTGCACAGTCACGCTTTATATTTGGTGATATAGCGCCTATTATGTGGGAAAGTTGACACGCAGCGTCAGCCGCTATTCAAAATAAACAAGGTGTACCAGCGCCAGGCAAAGCTACGCGTGCGCAGGAAACAAAGAGGGCAGGCACACGGATAATGGACTGGACACCGTCTGGGCTTTGAAAATATACGAGCCATCCTAAAGGGTCCCGATGAAAGGCGCGACACAGGGGTACTGGAATGAGGGTTTCCACAGACCTGCATTAATCTTCCCATAACCAGTTTGTGGTTAAACAGTAGCTGCGGTTAAACGCTAGCTGTGTGGCTGATTATGGGTGTGCGCATTTTATTCCTCTAAACAAACCAGTAGTATAGGGCCCGATGTAGGTAAATCTAATTTACCACTTCTAAAATACCGAATCATACCAATTCGGTATTTAAGAAGTGGTAAATTAGAGGGGGGGAAATGTAGGTAATTCTCATTCGGTAAATACCGAATCTGTAAGATTTGGTATTTACCGTTTCTGTAAATACCGAATCGGTATCCCCCATTGATTCCTATGGGCCTTGAAGCCCATAGGAATCAATGTGGAATACTGAATCGGTATTTACCGATTTGGTAATTACCTATTCTTGCAAGGGTGCAGGGGGGTGTCACTTTGACACCCTCTAGCACCCCAATTACAGGCTTGTGTGCCATGTGGCACACATACATGCCCTATGGGCATGTCTGTGTGTCACATGACACAGGTGTGCATGCACAGATGTGCATGCACACCTGGATTCGGTATTTTACCACCCAATTGGATTGGGTGGTAAAATACCGATTCTTAAAGCCCTGTGGCACTCTGACATGTGCCAGCTACATCTGCATTTACAGAATCGGTATTTTACCGAGTCTGTATTTACAGATTCAGTAATTTTACCGAATCGGTAAATACAGAATCGGTAAAATACCAATTCTGTAAATGCATGCCCTACATCTGAAAACCCTAATACCGGTCGGAAACGGCCAAAATCGGCTGTTTCCGACCGGTATTAGGGCTCCTACATCTGGCCCATAGTATTTGAAAAACATGGGATGGTCAGACAAATCCTAACAGGTTTTTAGTGTCAGATTCGCAAAGGGTGCACAGCCAACTGTGGACGCATCAATGTATAGCTCGCTGTATAGAAGTGGTGCAACTGGGTGAGTGGGAAACCCTTGGAACCACTCAGCAGTTAGTAGAAAAACTACCAACTAGAGGAATAACGGGAGTACCCTATGCACGCACAAGAAATCAATCAAACGTTATGTAACAATCATAAGACAGTATGCAGATAAACTAAGCAACAGAAAATTGTAGGGATCTCCTGTGGGAGAGTAGTCCGATGAAATCCTTTATTGTGTTAGACAGCCAGCCGACACGTGTTTCATCTCCTATGCGACTCCTCAGAAACGCAGCGACCCGGGAGTACGCTGCTTCTCTGCACTCGCGTTCGTCAGACATTTCGGCAGACATTTGGATGTCTTATTGAGTTCGTATTCGACTCCTGGTCACCACGCTTCTTGACACCATCTTTAGAATTGAACATTTTTTACGAATGTGCCACACATTACCTAAATTGTTTTACAGTGATTCATCATACTGATCATCTGCTACTGAACGTGGACGTCATTTCCCTGTGATATTTCAACCAAGGTTACGGGCCCTGCTGGATCGGAAGTATCACCAGCAGAGCGACCTCCTGGTTTGACACAGCCACGTATAGCCCTGAGGATTTGCATAGGCGATGAAACACGTGTCGGCTGGCTGTCTAACACAATATGGGATGGTCAGACGCCAAGCTCTGATTGGTCCTCGTGAAATGACAAAGCGCACACAGGAAAAGGAAGAAGAGCACCTCCCTCTATCAGAGTTATTAATTTATTTATTTTGAAGGTTTTGCATAGCGCAAACAAGACCCTTGCGAGTATCAGAGCGTTTTACAAGGTAATTGTAGGCGATGGACATAAACAAAGAAATCCTATCTATTATGAATCAGTATTCCATATAGTGGCTAGGAAATTAAAGCAAGATAGCTCAGCTGCTAAAGTGCCTGCCGTAGAGTCCCATGCCTAACCCTTCTAAGTGGCAGTTTCGAGTGACGTAGGTAAAATGAGCACCACTGACTTGCAGAATCATTACAACAGTGAGGCACCCGCAGATAATTCAATATGCACTCTATATGGTATGTAGATGATAGTTGTAACTGTCCAGGAGGCAGTGACTTTCTTCTCTGGTGCACTCTCCCCAGAGGGAGGGGTCGGTCTCTCTCCCTGCAGAGGGTGATGTCATGCAAACAGTATTGAAACACCACATTTGGGTTTGGCGCTGTC
Organism: Lissotriton vulgaris; assembly: GCF_964263255.1. Classification (NCBI taxonomy): domain Eukaryota; kingdom Metazoa; phylum Chordata; class Amphibia; order Caudata; family Salamandridae; genus Lissotriton; species Lissotriton vulgaris. Next base: position 1,078,257,683 of record NC_141699.1, on the reverse strand, counting down.
ATTTCTGCCTGGAACACACTGGGGTCAGCCCCATCCCCCCTCCCCCCGCCCGTTGGACTGTCACTGGCACATCCCTCACTCCTGAGTGCCTGTTTGTACATTCACCTCAGGTACTCACTCCAATCAGAGAGTAATGCAGGCGGTATCATCGGCTCTTCAGTGCAATGGACCCCCCCCCCCCCCCCCCCCCCCCCACTCAGGAACTTGATTCAATTCCACCGCCACTGGCAGGCAACTACTTTGACTGCATTCTCGGTGAGAGATATTCATTTATTTGCGGTTTTATACCGTGGACTGAACGCAGTGAGTGACAGCGCTTTACAAAGGACCAATATACTAAAATAAGAGAAGAAAATGTATGCAGAATATACACGGGAATTGCAATGCGAATTAATGGTATGAATTGTACTAAAAGTATATATATCTGGCAAGAAAAGCTATTTATAGACAGAAATGCAGAGCATTCCACCCAACAGATGTGGTACCTGTAGAATAAGTACATTGTGGACAGAACCCGGAATTTTGAAACGGGTCCCCAGAGGAAGTGACGTTGGAACAGAAAATATTTCAACTCTCTTTTAAAGGTCAGGGCTGGCTTTAGGTCAGTGAGACCAGTGCGGCCGCCCTGGGCGCCAACCTGGAAGGTGGGGCGCTGTGTTTAGCAATAACTTACGATGTAAAAGCATTTGATGCAGAGCTCCTTGTGCGTCCAGATTTCAGGCAGCAATAAAAATGTCAAGATAACTTGTGTGTTTAATGTTCCAGAGGTCTGAGTTTTGTGGAGTGGTGGTTTTGACTCGCCATAAAGTAGTGCAGAGGGTTAATATGCCTGCTGCCAACAACAGACCTGTATTTAGTGTGCGAGGGTAGAGCTTTGGAGAGATGAGTGGCCTTTTTGCCGGGTGTTAGTTCCTTTTCCTAGTGATGGATGAGATCTGGAGTAAGAGGGAGTTGGTGCCCCTGGGGCACAGGATAAGAACTTGATTGGTCAGCTTCTTTGCTGGATTGTTCTGAGCACTAAAGTGGAGAGATCTGTGGACAGCGCATGCGCGTTTCATGGTGCTGTAGGCTTCACCGAGGGCAGGTGGGTGCACGTGGAAACATTTAGCACCAGTTTATTGCATTTGCAGCATTTAAAAGTTGGAACCAGCTTGGCCTTGGCATGCAGTGCAGCCCCATGCAGAATCCAGTGGATCTTCCGAACACCTACAAGAAAAGAAGTGTTGGTATTGTACCGCTGTCTTACATGTGTTATTAGGCATATGATATTGTATTTCTTGCGGAGGTCTACGGTCCTGATTGTAACTGCACAGTACATTACTATCCCTTCACCAACAGAGGTCTCCAACATGGCTCAGATGTACGACCCAGGGCCGGTTGCGACTGGTAAAATGCATTTTACTATGTGTATCCCTATTTTGTGAGTCGGTATCTGTGCGTGCCAACGGCGTCTCATCCTAATAGCGAGTTGCAGGGGGATGTACAATTGTTTTGCGGCTGGAATGCGGCTGCAAAACATTCGTAGTTTACCATCTACTTCAAGTAGGTGGTAAGCCAGTCGCAAACGGGAAGGCGTCCTCAGGGGTCTCTTTCCTCTTTGTGACTGGCAGCAGAAACGTTTTTTAAGGGCAGGCAGTTGTGCCACGAACTCTTAAAAAATTAAACAGAATCGTTTTATTTTTATTTTTTAAATGCATTTTAAAACAAAAAAAGCTTTATTTAAAAGCAAACACAGACTTGGTGATCTTCTGTCCCCAGCAGGCCACCATCCCTGTGTTATTGCCCGTTTCCAATGGGTCATAGATTGTGACCTGTTTCATGAATATTGGTGACGCAGGTCACTTGCAATCCTATTTAGAGTCGCTAATGTGTCTGAGACACATCAGTACAATTCATTATGCGAGTCTCTAATTGCGAGTTGCAATAAATCGCAATCGTAGACTGGCAAAATGCAATGATCATACATGCGGCCCTATAAATGGTGTGATGTTTTTGAATTTAATTACTGGGTGCAGTAAAGTCTGCCCCTTTATTACATTTCAGGAGGTAAATTGATACTTGTATAGGGCACTACTCACCCGCAAGGGTCTCAAAGCGCTTGTACGAATACCGCTGTGGAACCCATCCTGGCTTTCCCTGTGAGGCGTCCACTCCTGGGCACCCCCAAGGTGGAGGCCAGGCATCCTTAGCGTTGTGGGGGCCGATGTGGAGATTAAGCAAGCTATTGCCCAGAGTTGCAGAGTGGGACCCATGATTAGAATAGGCACCGAGGCGAGAATTATCAGGTCCGTGGAATTTTTGAGCCCAAGACCCGCCGAGGCGGGGAATTGAACCCTGGTCCCGGGCTAGACCTCTGCATCAGGGTCTGCCGCTCTAACCATTGAGCCACACTTCTCCTTATTCAAACCTGGTGGAGTTTACCAGGTGACAAAGGCCCAGGGGATGCTGAGACATGCACACTTTGCTTGGTAGGCACCAATGATCTCCTGGTATGTCCCGTTTTTGCAGGATAAACGTAGAATAGGCGATAATTATCAAATCTGATAAACTCCCAACACCCTAGTGTCGATTAGTATTGGTAGGATTCCATTTGGGGCACTCATAAACAGACTCTAAGCTGGAACTGTGCACTTTAAGCCAAGTGGTTCCAAGTGTTTTCCATGGTAAAGATCAAGAGACTTCGCGCATTTGATGTCACGGTGACTGCAGTCCAACAGGTTAATAGATTTACAGGCACCAAGGTTTACAGGCACCAAGGTATACAGGTACAAAGACTCACAGGCACACAGATTTACTGACACAAAGGTTTACAGGCACCAAGGTATACAGGTACAAAGACTCACAGGCACACAGATTTACAGACACAAAGGTTTACAGGCACCAAGGTATACAGGTACAAAGACTCACAGGCACACAGATTTACAGACACAAAGGTTTACAGGCACCAAGGTATACAGGTACAAAGACTCACAGGCATACAGATTTACAGACACAAAGGTTTAAGGCACCAAGGTATACAGGTACAAAGACTCACAGGCACACAGATTTACAGACACAAAGGTTTACAGGCTCCAAGGTTTTCAGGTACAAAGACTTACAGGCACAAACTTTTATAGACACAAAGGTTTACAGGCACCATGGTTGACAGCCCCCAAGGTTTACAGGTACAAAGATTTATGGACACCAAGTATTACAGGCTCAAAGGTTTACAGGGACGAACGTTTACAGGCACAAATACTTGCATTGAGAGATTTTCAGGAATTCAACTCATCCTTCTGAGGTTGATAAATAAGTACCCCTGATTGAGGCAATATAAACACTTTCCTTCTATGAGGATCATAGCGCTTAGAAGTGGCGGCTGGTGAACTTTGAAACATGTAGTTATAATAAACCACTGCCCTCAACTGCACCGCGTAAGCAAGTGAATCAAGCCGGTGTGCCCATGGGTCCACACCTTGCACTTGGAGGTATAGGCATGGGGTAGTGAGTCAAGCTAGTGTGCCCCTGGGTCCACACTCTGCCCTTGGAGTTACAGGCATGGGGCAGTGTATCCAGCCAGTGTGCCCCTGGGCCCCGCCCCACCCCATATGATGTATAGGCAAGCTGCAAGTGAATCAAGCCAGTGCACCCATGGGCCCATGACCCCCCCACCCCCATGCACGGGGAAGTGATCCAAGCCAGTGTGCCCATGGGCCCTACCCCGCCCATGGAGGTATTCGTGAGGAATCTGTCCACGAGTACATATGGACAAAATGTTACCAAATGATGCATTTAACAACATAATGTCCAAATAAACTGGCCAAAAGCCATATTTATGAAAATGACCTATCAAGACTTTCAAGGTGTGCTAGGCAGGTATTGTTCTCTGTAGATGGGCTTCCAAGACTATTGATAGAAACTGGGGGTAAACAATACAGTCAGCACAATTTCTGTAAAACATTGTCCTATTGTATTCCATACTTTTAACGTTGTATTCAGCGTCTTACTTTGATTTCTTTCTTCCACTTTCTTACAGATACATATTAGGGACATATCCATCAGGTAAAACCCATCGTGGAGGCTCAGCACTCAAACAGCCATGGTTATGATAATCTGCTCAGCTGTGAAATAACAACCATTACTTCTAGTGTCATTTTCAACCAGAGAAACATCATCAGTCATAAATGACCCCAGTTCTGGAAGAACTGTCACTCAAATATCACTTGTAAATAGAAGCACACTTTTACACCATTTCTGTCTTTTAAAATTATTGTTAGGAAAACGTAAATTCGGAAAATACCTAAAGAAAATACACTAAAAGTTATTAATATACTTTTCAAAAGCACTGATTTTATTTCTCGTACATCAAATTTTCATTTTAAGGAACAAAGCACTCAAACATCAGTTGTTCCATGTTGGGTAAATAGAATAATGTATTCTCATTTAAAAGCTTCGTTTGTTCTGAGATACTCCCTCCACCCCCCCCCCCCAAATATCAGTGTTTTAATTTTCGTGCATTTACTAGTTTTGAAATCAAATATCAACTTGCCCCTCCTTTTCTTAAAATAATAAAGATATTAGAACAAAAAAAATAAAAAAAATATCAACTTGCACCATTCATAGTATTCACATTTATAATACTCCTGGAGTCAATATCACATCTGCCAGGGATTCCCAGAACATGGGAGGGATGCCATCAGATGAATGCCAGAGGCAAGTGTGGGTCAAGGTATACCAGGGGTCGCCACCAAGTGGCATTGAGTCCAGGAAGTCCTCCGGTTTGATAGGAGTAGCTGATGGAAGGCACCGGATTACCACATTATGCAGGCATGAGATTACCATTTTACATCAAGGATCCCTGCTTCATCCAAATAAGGGCTATCCAGTGCCATCCAGTTCTTGACTTCACAGCAGTGATCGCCATAAGTGCCTTAAACAGGATGTCCAATGTTAAGGAACTCGTGTTATGCCTCGGACGGCTGCTAAATGGCATTATTAAACCAGTGACCTCCAACCTGAGTCAGGAATTCACATTATACCCCTGAGGTATCCATATGCGAATGGTGGCCAGAAGACACCTTAGTTGGGATGCCACCTTATCCCACGCTTAGGTCAGAGATCCCCAATTTATGCATTAGGCGCCTAGCCCCTAAACTGAGATGTTCTCCTCACTGTTCCCCCTGTAAGATATTAAAACATTTTGCCTGTTCTGAATGTGCATGGAGTCCCAACAATCCAGTTACCAATAAAGTCCTCTCCGTTGCCCTCAGTCCTAATGGGCCAGTAGCACAGTTCTCGGCAGCTTTATTAAATGTGAGGTCACTTCAGAAACATGAAATACAGGTCCCATTTGGGATCGGTGGAAACAACAGCAATTCCTGATGGGACAGTCATGAACTAGGCACCACCGGTTTTTCATGCCTCCTTGGACGACTGAAGCCTCTTCCATAAGTCATAGGTAAAGACTGCACCTATGACAACGTAAGCTGTGAGCCATTGTGCTCACTTATGAAGAAAGGTAAATAAATGTACTCACCCTCCCTAGGAAAAAGAACGATGGATCCAACGCAGAACTCTTGACTAGGGGAGAATTTTTGAGTCATTCATCATTCATCCATCATTTGTTGCAGTTGCGCTTTTTGTCCTGAGTGGGATGGGTAGGCCCAGACATGGGTCCCTTGCTCACTGTGCCATTGGATTTAAGCTAGCCTGGCTGATGAAGGGTGACATATCATGAAACCGGTCCCAGTTGCTTGCTTCTGGTCCAGCGAGGACCTGGCTTGGCAGTTCGGTCTGGGCTGTTCCCAAGAGGTACAGGGACAAGGCTGATTGGCATTCAGCTGGGTCCAAACTGGGGTGTGCAGTGGGCAAAGGAAGGATGGATCCAACGCAGATCTCTTGACTGGGAGAGAATGGTTGAATCATTCAGTATTCCGTCCATCATTTGTTGCAGTTACACTTTTCGCCCTAAGTGGGATGGGTATGGCCAGACGTGGGTCCCTTGCTCACTGTGCGACTGGTTTCAAGCTAGCCTGGCTGATGAAGGGTGACATGCCCTGAAACCGGCCCCAGGATGCTTGCTTCCGGCCCAGGGAGGACCTGGGTTGGCAGTTCGGTCTGGACTTTTCCCATGAGGCACAGGGTCAAGACTGATCTGCCTATGGCTGGGTCCAAACTGGGGTGGCACAGTGGGCAAAAGAATGCTGGATCCAACCCAGATCTCTTGACTGGGGGAGAATGTTTGAATCATTCAGCATTCCGTCCATCATTTGTTGCAGTTACACTTTTCGCCCTAAATGGGATTGGTATGCCCAGACGTTAGTCCCTTGCTCACTGTGCCACTGGATTCAAGCTAGCCTGGCTGATGAAGGGTAACATGCCCTGAAACCGGTCCCAGGATGCTTTCTTCCGGTCCAGGGAGGACTTGACTTGGCATTTCGGTCTGGACTGTTCTCTTGAGGCACAGGGTCAAGACTGATATGCATATGGCTGGGTCTAAACTGGGGTGGCACAGTGGGCAAAAGAATGATGGATCCAACCCAGGTCTCTTGACTGGGGGAGAATGTTTGAATCTTTCAGCTCTCCGTCCATCATTTGTTGCACTCACCCTCCCTAAAACAGAGGTGATCTGAAATTTGAAGATCAACCTCCCTAACCACGATCCTGAAGAAGGCCACCTAACTTGTAAGAGCAACTCCTATGCTGAAACATGTCAACCCCCTCACTAGGTGAAGTGGCTCAATCACCAATCCACTTGCGCACCAATTTTTTTTTTAATCATGTCCCTATCCTGACCTTTTAAAGCTTCTCTACACAGGATAAGAGAGATTGTTAATCACTAGTCACCCTTCATGACCGCGAACCATGCAGACAGTCTCCCTCCTGGGGGAGGCTGGTTAATCACTTGGAAAACCGAACCCTCAAGTGATACGATGCAATGATGACACTATCCACCTGACCGCACGAGCGGAGAAAAACATATACCGCGTACTGTAAAAGTGTGGTTGTAGTTCTCCGATACAACACATGTGAGACTCTGGTTCGTTGTCACTAGTGATTCATTCTCCTTTGATTATGAGTCGATCAACATTGGACGCTGAATGAATCTCTGCTTCCTTCTCCCTCAGATTGATCTGGACGAGTGACTTCAACTTCAACCTGTCCATGCTTTATACCCAGACTCAAGTTGCATGATGGGATTTTGTTACACAAGCTAAAAGCAAAACTACAAACTCCAGAATGCAGAGAGCTGATGACTAAAAAAGTCAGGACAGGCAGAAGGTTCCACAATTCATATCAAGGCACTTGGCAGCCCTTGTGGTTCATATTTCTGGATCTAACAGAGATCTGAAGCATTTTTATTTAATTTTTTCCTGTATTGTCTTCACTCTGGTTACCTCTCTCACCCCAGTAAAGGTTATTAGGAGCTACATTACGAGTAATGGTACATCAGTGAATCGTCATTTAGTTCCTGCTAGTGTGAGCGATAAGGTAAGAAACCGCATGCCCACCCTTCACTTACCCCCAACCCAGGGGCGGCTCTAGGCTCATGGCGGCCCTGGGCAGGGAGCGTAGGTAGGGGGCCCCGGAAGAGGGAGTCCGGGCGGGGCGGAGCGCGGAGGCCAGTGAAGAGGGGGGTGGGGTCATGGTGTTTGGAAGTGGAACAGAGCCGGAGGCCGCCAAATCCCTGCCAGGGGCCCCCACTCAAATATGTATCCATCCTCTGAGGATTATTCTATTAAGGATATATATTGGCGTGGTGGCCCCTGGGGTTTGGTGGCCCTGTGCAGGTGCACAGCTTTCACATGCCTAAGGCCTCCCCTGCCCAACCCTTCCTGGCATCCAAAATCTGACGGGCACACACTTGAGTTGTGCCTCACCCAGCGGCGTAGCGTGGGTTGCCCGTGTCTGGTGCATGCTAGTATCCATCCACTTTTCTTTTTAAATGTTGGACCCCTCAGAATGCCCCTGCACCCCTAAAAATGCCCCTAAGAATTTTGCACCCGATGGGAACCACCCCTATGGCTCCGCCCACACTATGCCACTGGTATCACCAGCAGGTGGTTCTGGATTTTTAATTTAGAAGATTGATGTCATGCACAAGAGAATTTCTGTTATTCATGGCAGTTAAGCCTTTTTGACCCTTGATGCTATCCTTGGGTTCTGGTCGGTGATGTTCATGATACATTCTCCCTTTGTTTTGATTTATCTTTCAAGTCACCAGAACCCCTCAATTACATTAAGAGACCATAATACACAAATATCATTTGTTTGTGCCTCTGTGAGCTCACATGGCCTGGTCTAATCTTCGGCTCTTACCCATCTATCAAAGCCGGTCTAATTAGTTTACGCGTGCATACCATTAGGAGCTGCCTTGTTATGATTTATAAATCCTCTTTAGAAACTTACCAATTTGTACTTTGATATTTATGTCAGTGGGAGCTGTAAATTGTGGTCTGCATCAAGAACTTAGAAACAAAGGTGTGCACTGCTGCAGTAGAGTCCAAGAGAACCACCACTGTCATGAGATTATATGTATAAATGGAAAAGAGATAATATTGCCTGAAGGTTTGGGGGTTGACTACTGTAAAATTACATTCCTCTGCTAAAGACTATACCGGATGTTAGATGCTTACTCCGGAGTAATCCTCGAGTTGTAGGCAGTGGCGTAGCAAAAAGGGGTGGGGGAGTAGGATGGAGGCACGAGTTTTAGGGGCGGTGGCCTTTGCCCCTCCGCTCTTACCTGCGGCTGTCGCGGGATCGCAACTGCAGGAATATGCAACTGTCGCGGGGCGGCAACCGCAGGAATCGCCAGCCCCCCGGCTCTTACTTGCAGCCATGGCACTCCCTGCGGCGACCGCCCGCGGGAGCCGACACTGGCGGCAAATGGTCTAGCTACGCCACTGGTCGTAGGCAAGGGCATATAACAAGCGCAATGGCATTTAACCACAGGTGTTACCATAGTCAGCGAGCTATAATGCTATTAGAACATTCCACCCTTAGAGGACAAAATGATCTCAACTAAAGAGAAAGAGAAATATAAAAAAAAAATTGTTAAAAATGTAAATGTGTATTTGTAAAGCGTGAACTACTCACCCTTACAGGTCTCAAGGTGCTGGGGGCCATTGTGGAAATAAATGAGCTATTGCCCAGAGTCACATGGTGCTGAGCTGAGCTGCCGCCAGAGTCAGGGATTGAACCGTGAACCCTGTGCTCTGAAGTCAGCTGCCCTGGCCGCTGCGCCACACCTCATATATCAGGAGAGAATGCTTGCACCTGCCAATATGTTGAGCCTCTCCTGCTCATTACATTACCCACAATATCAGACATAATTGAAGAAGGGGAAAGGGAAATGGTGAGCGAGTAATACATGAATTAGCGCTAATCCTCAGTACATGAGGTGCCTGGTCTTAGTCACAGTACCTGCATCCACGGCTTAATTTGTCCTAGTGGCCTCTGTTAGTCCGCAAGAACACTCGTTTATGGAAACCAGGACTCCTTTTTCATCATCAGGCGTTGAGCAAGAGAGGAAAAGGCAGATAAGGGATCAATGAGGAGGGAGCGAAAGATAGCTAAGTAACTACAAAAAAAGAAAGCAAGAATGAAAAACAACCAGAAATAGAGAGGCAAAGGGGCAGGAGGTGTAGGACTTGGGAGAAAGAGACATAAGGTTCAATGAAATCTAAGCAGCCTCGGCTTCAGGAAACCCCTGTGTAAAGAAATGCCTCTTTTTGCATGAGCACCCCCACAATTTTGTACTGATGCTGAAGGTTTTATGACTGAGCATGCACTGAGGCCTGCTAACCAGACCTCAGAGTCTGTTCTTTTGGCCCTTAAAAGTATATGTTTCATCAGCTTTATACCCAATTGGCATAAGATAACTTACTTATAAGTCCCTAGTATATGTTACTACGAGTACCCAAGACCTCTAAGCTACAATTTCCCTCCAGGGCGGCAGCACTTATTGTGCCACCCTGAATGCGACAATGTGAAAACATGACTCCCAGCCTGCCACTGCAGACTGGCAAAGCAGTCTTAAACTGCTAACTCGACTTGTCCATTTAAACTAATGGCAGGACCAAACCTCACTTTTTTTAGAATATGTAAGTCACCCCTACAGCAAGCCTATTGAGTCCTAGGGAAGTGTATTTAAGAGTAGGACATGTATTTTTATATGCCCTAATAGTAAAACCCCCAAATCGTCATTTTACAATGGAAAGGCTAGTGTCCTCATTGGAGAGTGCATGGTTACCCCGCTGACAACTCACCTGTGGTAACGTCTGAATGGACTGCATGTGCAGTTTTCTCAAGCATTACCAGTACGGTGATGAAAAGGAGGAGAGCAGCCCAGGGACGCCACAGTACAGAGGTAAGTGGTTTTAAGTTTATTTTTAATTAATGTTAACTTACTTCTAGGGGGCTGAAGGAGGGCGGCTTAGCGGAGTGGAATTCCACGAATTTCGTTTGCAACTCCATGGACCTCCGCGTAGCCCGGCTATGCCCACTATGCCCAGGGTTAGCTAAAACTCCCAATATGGCATTCAGGAAGGCTCTGAAAACACCAAGATTCCCAGAGTTCAATTCCCTAACTCATTGTGCTGCACTCAGTCATCACCATCTGACTCCCAGCTGCCTTTGCATCAGATATTGATAATCACCAGATGAAACACAACAGACCACTTCCAAGCACTGACGTCATAACCCACATGATGCTATAAGATAACATAATCTACCACAATTGAGGGGGTTTCACCAGGAAAGTCAATACATATGTGGTGAAGGCAATATTCAGCAACTATTTCCTTGAAAATAAATAGAATTGGGTATAATACAGTGCTTTCAAACAAAGTGAAGGCAGACTTCAGACACTGGGACAGGACGGACTCATCGCTGGTAGGCATCCATATGTGACCGCGCTCTGTGTGTGCGTTGACTCCCTACTGACATCTTGCATGTGGGACTCTACTCTTCGGAAAGGTGGGCATGCATTTAGCATTCCACTCGTGGAAGATTTGAATCCCCAAATGTGTGCCCGCATAAGGAACTCTGCTCTTTGGAAGGATTGAATCCTAACTGGTGGGAATACATAGAAGCCTCTGCACAGAATCGTAACTTATGAGCACACATTTAGGACCATACTTTTTGGAGGAGATGAATGCTCACTGGTGGAATACATAGGGGACCCTAGACTTTAGAAGCATTGATTCATCGCCTGTGGGCACACATGTTATGTTATGTTATTAGACATTTATATCGCGCACGGATACTCAAGAGGGTCCCGGCGCAGAGGTGAACCATAACAGTGGGCAGCATATTTAGATGGGTTGGTTAAAAAGGAAGGTCTTCAGCTGTTTCTTAAATAGCATGGTGTCTTGGATGTTGCGCAACTCCAGAGGAAGGGAAATCCAGGCCTCCGCAGCCTTACCTGAGATGGAGCTACCCCCTATCCGAACCCTGCGAAAGCGGGGAACGGTGGTCAGGCGCAGAGTGGTGGAGCGGAGGTTTCTACGAGGCATATAGAAGGAAAAGCACTTCTGGAGGTAGACCGGGCCAAGACCATGCAGGGCTCTGTGAGTCAGCATAAGAGCCTTAAACTGGATACGGTGGACCACAGGCAGCCAGTGCAGGTCACGTAAGTGCTGCTTCATGCTTGCACGCCCAGGGATTTGCAGCAGAACCCTGGCAGCTGCATTCTGAATTACTTGCAGTTTCTTTGACTAATATCCCGGGAGACCAATGTACAAGCCATTGGCATAGTCAATACGGGACAAGATAAGTGCCCGAGTGGCCATTTCCCTGGGAGATCTAGGTAGCAAGGGGAAGAACTTCCTGAGAGATTTTAGGATACCAAAGCATACCCCAGCCAGTCGCTTTATCTGAGCAGTGAATCTAAGATCTTCCTCGAACCAAATCCCCAGGTTTTTAGCAGGATTGCCAGATGACAGAGGCTGGGGATACTCTGGGGGCCACAAGGTCACTTTAAAGAATGGAGGGAAAGGGCCGTAGAGGAGAACCTCTGACTTGCCCTCATTACACTTCAGCTGTGCAAGGGACAGCCAACCAAAAACTGCTGCAAGGCAGCGCTGGGCTGCTGAAGGGGATATTTCACCTTCCTTCCAAGTAAAGAGGAGCTGAGTGTCATCCGCGTATGCGATGACTTTTGCACCCAGTTCCTCTGCGAGGAAGATCAGGGGAGTAACATAAACGTTGAAGAGCAGGGGGCTCAAAGTCGAGCCCTGCGGAACTCCAGTAGCCACTATCCGAGGGGTGGAAGAAAAAGGAGGCATCCAGACCTGCTGGGTACGATCTACTAGGAAGGATTCAAGCCACTTCCAGGCCTGTCCAGACCCCCCAATGTGAGAGAGCTCATCTGGTTGGAAGGGTTGATTCCTCATTTTTTAGTATGCATGCAGGGCCCTACTCTTTAGAAGCCTTGGATCCTCTCTGGTGGGCATAAAAGGAGGACGCTACTCTTTGGAGGAGATGAGTTCTCACTTGTGGCACACATACACCTCTACTCTTTAGAAGCATAGCATTCTCTTGGCTGACCACGCATGCGGGACTCTATTCTTTGAAATGGTTGAAACTTCTCAGGTGGGCACAGGTAAAGGACTCCATTCTTTAGAAGCATTAAAATCAGCAGTGGCGGGCATGCGTAGAGGGCTCTGCTCTTTGCAAGTGCTGAATCCCTACGTGTGGCTGCTGATATAGGCCTCAACTATTTGAAAGAGTTGAATCCTCACTTTTATGCACCCAGATAGGACTCTAATCTTTGGAAGGGTTGGAGCCCCTCTAGTGGACATACTTGTGGAACGCAACACTTTGCAGGGGCTGAATCCTCACTGGTGGACATACTCGGGGGACTGTACTCTTTGAAATGGTTGAGGCATCTCTAGTGCACATTTATAGGATTCTACTCTCGCGGCTAGGTCCATTGCATAGTAAGGATTTCTTGGCACCTAATGCAGGCATAGAAAATTGGTTCTCTACGCAGTATGATTGTAAAATACAGTCAAAATTGGGGTGCAGAAGACCTTCAAAACCATGGCTCCTAGTTCCCCAGTGCTACTGCACCACCCATTCTATACATGGATACACCCCTGCTATTCTAAACTGAACATATTGACTAATTATTGGTATTTGATATTGTGGAATCAATATTAAAAGCATCACATGATGGTTGCACACCGGATGACTCTACCCTTTGGAAAGGTTGGCGGCTAACTGTTGAATACACATGTTGGACTCTGCTCTTCAGGATATTGAATCTTTACATGTGACATGAATGTCATACTGTTTGAAAGTGTTAAACCCTCACTGATGGGCATGCACATGGGTCTCTGTTCTATGGAAGGGTAGAGCCATTGCTGGTTGGGTCTATTCATTGAAAGGGTTGATTGGTCCATCGTGGCCAGGCAGGTGGTACTCTACTCTTCGGAAGGGTTGATTGCTCCATCATAGCCAGTCAGGTGGTACTCTACTCTTTGGAAGGAGTTGCATGTGCACTCCCTTTTAGAAGGGTTGGATCGTAATGTGGGGCTTGTATGGTCTCTTCCTGTCTAGAAGGGTTTACTCTTGCCTGGTGAGCATGTATGGTTTCTCTCTCTTCCTCTCTATAAATGCTGCCTCTACCCTGGTGATCATGTAGATGTGACTCTGTTCCTTGGAAGGGTTGGGTGTAAATCTGTTGGCATGTAGTTGGGACAACATATTCTTTAGAATCTCCGCCATTTATTTTCATAGAGTACGTTATCCACCTCTGAAAGGACACAGCAAAGCAAACCATTCCTTCGCTTTACTTCATTTTGTTAGGGTTTGACAAAGTGCAACTTTCACAAAAGAGGCTTTTTGGTATTGGGAGGGATAACATAAGTAAGATGTGAACATAGTTACATTGGAGAATGTTGGAGCTGGCCATTACTGCAGGGCCACCCCCTAAATGTTTGTCCTCCCCTCCCATTTTTGCTGAATCTGTTTTTATTGGGTTTAGTACTCTTGGAACATTAGCACTGCTAACCAGTGCTAAAGTGCATGTGCTTTCTCCTTGGACATGGTAACATTGGTTTACCGACAATTGGTATGTTTAATTTACTTATAAGTCCCTAGTAGAGTGCATTGTACGTACCATGGACATGTAAATGAAATGCTACTAGTGGGACTGCAGCTCTGATTGTGCCGCCCACTCAAGTAGCTCTTGAAACATGTCTCAGGCCTGCCACTGCAGAGCCTGTGTGTGCAGTTGTAAACTGCCATGTTGACCTGACAAGTTAACCCTCTTGCCATGACCAAATCTTCCTTTTTAATGCATATACGTCACCCCTAAGGTTGGCCCTGGACAGCCCAAGGGCAAGGTGCAGTGTAATTAAAAAGTTGGACATGCACTTTTACATTTTTACATGTCCTGGTAGTGACATACTCTGAAATTTGTTTTTCGCTATTGCAAGGTCTATCTCTCCCATAGGTTAACACTGGGATTACCTTATTACACTTTATAAGTGTAATTGCCAGCTGGGAAGAGATGGACTTTTTGAGTGTGTTGTCTCTGGACTCACAATCTAAAACCACAAAATATCGTAAAGTTGGATTTTAAGTTGCAGGTCTCAAAATGCCACTTTTCGAAAGTTGGCATTATCTATCTTTCCTCAAAAACAAAATATCCCTTATGTGCTACTACTCAATAGTTCACCTATGATCAAACAGAGTTTTGAGAAAAACTTTGTGTTTTGAATTTGTCCTGAAGAAGGTGGAGACTAATCAGATAATCCGCGGAAACGCCGCGTCGACATTAGTTCAATTACAAGCATTTAATTACCTGCAATAGAAGGTTCAGATTGTTTGATGATACAGTTTTTATGTAACAGTAAATCTTTTTAAATGCATGTGAACTTATTTTACAAATATATTTTTGTGTATTTGTGTAATTTAGCCCAATAGGGCATTTTAAATATAATTGTGGAATTGATTCATTCTTTCTGATAATGTATCTCATGAATGCAGTATTATAAACATATATATTTTAATAATATTTCATTTATACATTGAGGAAACCGTAAGTTGCTTGTTTGTTAGATCTAGATCTACATTTCTTTTAGATAATTGTGGTTCAGTGCACGCTGTTTGATCATAGGTGCACTATTGAGTAGTAGCGCATAAGGGATCTTTTGCTTTTGAGCTTTCTAACTACCCAGTCCCTTCTTGGCTTAATTGGGGTGACTCTCTTTTTTGAATAATTTTCTTACTTTACCCATTCTGTGCCTTCTGTCTGTCTCTGGATACACGTCTGGGGTGGGTGAAAGCTGGGCTTTGTGCATTTCCTACAGACATCCACACACAAAGCTCAGGAGTGACTGATGGGCTATCCTGGGTGGGATGGGAAGGAGGAGCTGACACTTACACCTGAATAGGCTGTGTCTGTCCCCACACAAAGGGCTACCTAACCCCTGTATTGAGTCTAGAGCCAGGGCTGGGACTCTGTGGACTTCAAAGTCCTCTCTTTGAAGTCTTTCCCACTTCAAAGGCACAGCAGGTTATAAGTTGGATCTTTGACACACCAAGTCAGAACACTTTTGGATCTGAGGATGCCCTGCCAGGAAGAAGGACTGCTGTGCTGCTGGAAGAACTGTCACTCTGCTGGAAGCTTCAGGACTTTGCTGGACTCCTGCACGGCTGTGTGTGTCCTGCTGTCTGCTGCCCTCGGTGCCATAGGGGGAGTGAGAAGGACTGGGCCTGCATATCTACACCCCAGAACCAAAGTGATTCCAAGGGCTTGTTGGCTTGTCTCCTGTTCTGAACTTTCAGGGACATCAAAGACTTCCAGCAACCTGCTACCGAACCTGGACTCTGCCAACTGTGAGTCTTGCCCTTCCAAATGTTACCAATCCCATCCCCTTGGAATTTGATTTTATGGGCTGAATACACCAAAATCCACACATCGCCATCGTTAAGCAGGCGGAACCGACACATCTCCCCTTGACACCACTGTTTTACCGCTGCTGTCGAGCATGAAGACATTGCATCAACAGGTACGCGGCTCGACTATGACGCAGCACATACATCTGAAGGAGCGGACAATGACGCATCTTGATTTGCACGGCTCAGAACCGATGCATCTGCTACTTCCAGAGGAATCAACAATGATGCCTCGCCTTCTCAGCTCCATGCATCAGCTCCCTTCAATGGTGCAACAAGATACTTTTTTAGCGTGACAAGGTTGGTCCCTGCATCTGATCCGTGCTCCATAGCAGTTATCCTGAACCTTTGGATTTGACCCAGTCAAGCGCAACCAGATAGCCTTGATTGGCGTTTTATGCCTTTAAGCACTATATTTGCAGATATTCTTTAAAAATTCATATCTCTTGTTCTATTTATTGGATTTATGGTGTTTTGGTCGTGTTTTGTTCAATAAAATAAGCTCCATTTTTTTAATCCAGGTGTGGCATATTTTTGTGTGGTTTTTTCACTGTTTTACTGTATTAATTGTAACCCCATGCATTGTTCTCCGCTTCGCCAGCGGAGTTTGCAGAGTTTTACCAACTCGCGCTCCGCTGGGAACGCGAAGTTGGGCAGAACTCCGCCTTTGTGGCGGAGCAGAGTACGAGGCCAGGCCAATACATTTTTTTTTAAAACACCACTTACCTTGTCTTCTGCCTTTCCTCCTCCTCGCCACAGTGTCTCCTTTCTTCCAGCGTTGTCCTCCTCGCATCCCTGTAGGTATCATGCATGAACTGCGTGAACACTGCACATGCGCAGTTCACAGAAGACGTCATTCCTATACGGACGCGAAAAGGACGATGCTGGAGGAAGGGAGACACCTCAGCGAGGAACAGGGCAGGCAGAAGACAAGGTAAGTTGTGTTTTTTTAATGTTTTATTCTGCTTTGTGGTCTTGGGGCGGAGCGGAGCTCCATGTAGTCCCATGGAGTTTTCTTTTTACTCTGTGGAAATATGCGGGGAAACAACGTTTACAGCACGGGTTTTACATCACATGCAAACACAAGATGGTCGTTACAACGACTGCGTTGTTTCAACGCACTACCATTACTGCGCAAGTTGTTACAACGACTTGCTCTAGATTGCTCTCTCGGATAAGGAAGAGTATGATTTACTATTCCAACACTTTGTCTAGTGTTGCACACACTGGAGTTGGAATAATAAATCATACTATTCCTAAGTCCAGCGTGCCATCTAGCGCAAGTTGTTGTAACGACTTGCGTTGTAATGGTACTGCGTTGTGACAATGCAGTCGTTGAAACGACCGCGTTGTGTTAGCATCGTGGAGTAAAATCTGCGATGTGAAAAGACATCTTCACTACGTGGAGCAGCACTATGCATACTCCGCCCAGGGTTAATTTATTGTTGCATAAATACTTAACACATTTCCTTTCAAGTTAAGCCTGACTGCTCTGTACCAAGCTACCAGAGGGCGAGCACAGGTTAATTTAGTATGTGTATCTGACTTACCCTGACTCGGATTGTGGTTCCTGCTTGGTCACAGTGCATACCTCTGCCAACCAGAAACCAAATTTCTAACAGAGAAGGTCTAATCTTCTCAGACATCCTGTATTTTAGCTGGTCTTGTTCTTTCTTCACATCCTTTGGAAGTGACTTCCAAACCCACCCTGCTGTGACTGATTCCATGTATCAATAAATATGGAAGGCTGTGCTGATCTATTTAGATTCAGTAGAACCTTAGCTACGTAATTCCAAATAAATTGCAGGGTGTCTTAGGTAGAGTGAGTTAAATGGCTTTACAATGGTCAAGATTCATTCACTATAGGAATCCTTTGTGCAAAAGCAAACGGGTTCCTTTCAGAAGTGGATAGATGCATGATCAATACATTGTATTGATCTAGTGAAAGGAACAATCTAAAATCTTTTTATCCCTTCAGACTTTAAGTAGGTTCAATCACACCGCTGATGAATAAATACCTATTAGCGTCTAAAAGGCACTGGTGCTTCACGAGAGCCTCTTAGCTGTGTGCACAATCCTTGTTCTGAGCTAAGAGGACAGTTTAGATTATCTGCTGTTTGCTCCTTGACCTCCCTGCTACACCTGTAAAGGTGACAACTGGTTGGCCAGCATTATGGTTGACACGGTCCCCTTCTACCTGGAAATTTAGACAAGACTTTTTATTCATTTCAGGTAATTGTTTTTAAGTGCTAGTGATATAAATCCAAGTTTAAGTATTCCACTGATAAATTCTGAACAAGACATGCACCATTAAGATAAACTAAGGCCATTGCAGACAGCTGCCTTCTGGTTCTGCCATTAATGGCCACAAGAGGGTGCCAAATTGCAATAATGGTTTCAAAAATGGATTATAGCTATTGTAAAGGGAGAACCATGATTGAAAACATATTATTGCACTCCAAAAGTTGAGCACAGTAACACAATTTGGTCTTTAGAGCCCTGAAATAATGTACAACCTGTGCAGTGGATATAACGTCTGCAAAAAACAAATGAATATGGAACTCAGTCGGCTGTTCTATACTGATACTAGATAGATTACCGTAAATGTTGCTCATGTGTACACTTCGGTAGAAAATCTTTGAATAACTCTTTGCTTTACAAAATCTGTGAAGCACTAGAGAGATTGAGTTTGACTATTATTCCATAAGCTCTATTTCGTGCATAAATTCAATGCCAATTCTTGTTCTTTGCTATGCCCCAGCGCACATAATGATTCCCAAAAGCCTAGCAGTGAGGAGCCAATAATAATTAACACATCCTCTGACTTCAGGTTTGTTACTGTCTGCTGCACCTCAGGTTTTTATACATTGATTATGTGGTTGACGTGTAGTATAGTTTTGCCCCAATGAATGCTCACGGCATGTATGTGTGGATATTTATGTAGCGTAAACCTAGCTGATAGCAGTGAAGCGGTGCAGATTGAGACATCAGTGTGCAAGAACTGGAAGACATTCAGAAAACTAGGGAGGAGGGTGAAGAGTCGACAAGGGGGATGGGTGGCTGCTTGCTACTTGAAGAGGTGTTGTTACTGAATTTTTCCTGCATTTCATCTCCAATAGTGTGATCCAGGTGATTGATGGCATATTGTTTCATATTACAAATGTGTGTAATTGGACAAGACATGTTTCAAAATCTTTCATAGTTTTTGCAGCTCTTCATCTCTTTTAATACCCTGGCTTCTTGTGTTCGGTAAGCATAATTTAAAATGCAGAAGGTCGCCAGTAGGTAGTTATAGTTAGGACCTTGTTTCCGTAGGAAAAGCATTTTTTGATTTGTAAGTAACTTTGGCCCCATTTGACAAATTTTCGTGAAAGTTTCAAAATGAATTGGGCGGTCACGTCAGCTGCTGTCTTGAAAATTTCGGAGTGATCCGTCAAGTGGGGGCTGAGAATGAAGGGGGCATCCTAAAACGCTTTTTCTCCATGTTAATTTCAGTAGGATACTGTTGACACAGCTACAGCCCGAACTGCTGAATGGAATTATACCAAATTTGAAAGAAAGGTAGCTCTTGATCCAGAGAGCACTCTTTTTGTTAAATTGGGTAAATCCGTTCAGTAGCTTCTGAGAAATTTGAAGATTTCACAGATATACAACTGTGGCCGCGGTGGATCTGTGAACGCTCCCGATCTCATGCCTGAGATCTGATTGGCTGCCAATACTTCAAACCAGGAAGTGTGGCAGCCATCTTGTGACTTAGTTGAACCGAGTCACAAGCAAAAACATTTAAAAAAAGAAGTAGAGGCAAGGTTGAAGCACCCTGACCCCCAGGGCTGTTCAGGGTGTCCCACAAGGAGTTGGACCCCCAGGTCCTAAAACAATCATTTAAAAAAAAAATCAGCGGGATTCGCGAATCTGGCAGAAAAAAACAAAAACGAAGCACGGGCTTCCGTGATTCGTTTACTTAAGGTCCCTGGGTGGGCCAGGTCCCGGGGGCAATAACAAGTAGAGATGTGGGGCCATGACCTTGGGGCCTTCAGGCTCCCCTGTTGTCCCCAAGGAGATGGCCATGCCCCGGGGATGAGGTACCATCGGTCAAAAACGGCCTTGGAGGGGGGCCACGCGGCCCCCTCCCTTTTTATTCAATTTTTTCAAAAATGGCTCAGGCCCTGGGGAATGGGTCTCAAAAGGGTCAAAGGAAGGGGGGCCACACAGCCCCTCTTTGTAAAATAAAAATGCAAAATGAAGCCAGCAACTTGCCGGAGGCCCAACCCCCTTTCTCCACTACTTTGCAAACACGCCTCCTGGTGTGCTCATGGTTGGAGGATGAATTCCCCTTCACTGCTGAGGGTCCTTAGGGGCAAACTAGCCCACCTGTTACCTCTAGTACAGTGGTATTGCTGAGAGGTGGTCGGAGGCCATTCCCCTTTTTCCACCACTCTGCAAATGCGTCTCTTGGTGCACTGCTGGTGAGGAAATGAGGTCCCCTTGAATCCTGAGGGCCTCGGGACTAAAGTGAACTTCATGCTCCAAGCTACAGTGCACTAGGAGGCGTGTTTGCAGAGTGGGGGGAGAAAGGGGGCATGGCCTCTGAACACCTTTTAGCAATCCAGCTGTGTGGGGCTTACTGGAGGTAACAGGAGGGCTGGTTGCAGCCCCGGTCCATGCAGTGGGGCCTTGTTAGGGGGAATTTCGAGGGATGATGCAGAGGGAAAATTAAATAAATAATTCATTTTCCATCTGCATCGTCCCTCAAAATCCCCCCTTACATGGCCACACTAACACCACCGCTATTGCCTGCACGGATCGCTGCTGGCTAGTTGGCCCCCAGGGACCCTCAAGAGACAAGGGGACTTCATCACCTAAATAGTAGTGTGCTAGGAGGCACATTTGCAGAGTGGTGGAGATAGGGGTGTGGCCTGCAACCACCTCTAAGCAATCCCACTGTGAGGGGCTTACTAGGGGTAACAGGTGGGCTAGTTGGCCCCTAAGGACCATCAGCAGTGAAGGAGACTTCATCACCCAACCAAGAGCGCGCCAGGAGGTGCGCTTGCAGAGTGGTGGCGAAAGGGTGTGTGACCTCTATCAGTACTCAGCAATCCTGCTGTGTAAGACTTACTGGAGGTAATAGAAGGGGTAGTTGGCCCCCAATGATGTCCTTGGGCGAAAACTACCCCTCCTGTTACCTCCAGTAAGTCCGACACAGTGGGATTGCTAAGAGGTCTTCGGAGGCATTGCCCCCTCTCTCCACCATTTTGCAAATGCATCTGGCATGCTACCGGTGGGGGATGAAATCCACTTTACTTCCGAGGGACCTTGGGGGCTAAGAAGCCCTCCTGGTACCTCCTGTAAGTCCTATGCAGCGGAATTCCTGAGAGCTGGTTGGAGGCCCAGCCCCCTTTCTCCACCACTCTGCAAACGTGACTGCAATGTTAAAAAACCTCAGAAATTCAATTAAAAAATCAAAGCATACAGGGATGTTATAGTTAGCAAATAGAATTTAAAAAACCTTAGAAATTCACAAAAAAAATAACAAAGGTTACAGGGATGTTATAGTTAGGCTGACATTTCACTAGTACAAAACCAGAGAAATTTAGCCGTTCTAGTTACCAGAGTTAACTATAACTTGCGCCCCCACAATGCACTGCTTATGACCTCATATATTACATCACTCATGAGATGGTCAGTGACATCAGTGATGACATCATCAATTGACTATGAGTTTTTAAAAAAAGTTTATGAGTGGTAAATATATACACCTAGGTGTATTGGTGAATCAGTGGGTCTATGAGATACTGTTAGGATGACTGAGTGGGTGCCTGATTGACTGTATGAGTGAGTGAGTGTTTAGGTGCCTCAGTGAATGTGTGGATGAGTTATCGGTTGTGTGAATGTATCTGTCTGACAGCTGATGTCTAAGTGGGTGTATGAGTGTGTTAGTGGGTACATGAATGGCTATATGGTTGATTGATTGGTTGACTATCTCTATGGTTGTCTGGGTGGCTGTATGTGTAGGTGAGGAGGTGTGTGACTGCATGTATGGATGAGTGAGTCATTGCCTGTATGGGTTAGGAAGTGCGTGTGTGAGATGTCGTATGGGTGAGTGAGAGTCTATATGGCTGTGTTGGTGATTGAGTGCTTCTGTCAGTATTGGTCAGTAACTGTGTATGTGAAAGGCAGTATAGGTGAGTGACTGGGTATATGAGTGACTGTATGCATGAGCGGAAGAATGTGAGAGTGGCTATATGGATGAATACATGCTTCTCTCAGTGACTGTATAGGTGAATGAGTATGTGTTACTATTGGTATGAGCGTGTATGTGTATGTAACTCTTTGGGTTAGTATATACCTGTATGATTGAATATATGGGTGAGTCGGTTGGTGATGAGTAGTTCTATGGGTGACTCGCTCAGTGTGTGAGTGCCTGTATGGGTATATGAGTGGATGTGTCAATGGCTGTCTTGGTGATTGAGCGGGTGTATGAGTGGCAGTATGGGTCAGCAAGTGGATATGTGTGTAGATCTATGAATTAGTGAGTGGCTGTGTGTAAGTACTGGTATGGCTCTGTCAATGGATTTGTGAATGGTTGTGTGGGAGTGGCAGTGGGAGTGGCAGTGGGTGTTTAAAAGATTCTATAGGGGTGTGAGTGGGTGCGTCAGAGATGATGTGGATGATGTCATCACTGATGACAGTGACCATGTCTTGAGTGAAGTAATATGTGAGTGCATTGCGGGGGTTGCAAGTTATAGTTAACTCGGGTAACTAGAATGGCTGAATTGCTCTGGTTTTGTACCAGTGAAATGTAAGCCTAACTATGACATCTCTGTAACCTTTATTTTTTTAGGGAGAATATATATCTATATCCTGTAACCCGCCTCTCACACGCACCTATCGGTCAGGAACAGACGAAGCGGACCCAAAATTTGGTGCAAAAAGTTTATTTCGTGCCCTGCACCACCCCCATAATGCGTTTCGGCCTTCAGGAGGCCTTGATCACATGATATATATATCCCTAGCAAGCATAGAGTGCCACATAAATTAGACAAAAAAGAAGCCGAGAACTCTGGGTAGTTTAGGTGGTGAGTAGCTCCTGTATAGAGCACCCTACAATACCAGCGACACTCTGATGTCTGCTTTTCTATCAACGTTTTTAAGCATAGGCTTAGCACAGTGCCATCCACGCAGAGATAGAAAGTGACATGGTCTTTTGACATTTCTACAGCAAAGTCTTTAGGCATAGGATTAGCACAGTACCCGCCATGCTGAGCTGTAAAATGACAAAAGCCTTTTACCACCCCAGGGGCAGTATTACAGCTTTGGATTGGCCAAGTACCATGCAAGACAACCTGAAATTAATAAAAGCTACCCCTGACACATGTTTCGCTATAATTATATCTCTTCAAAGAGGTCTGCCTTTGTCCAGACGTAAGGAAGCACCCAGTACAATTCAAAACAAAACCCTTTTGGGCATAGCGTGACACATAAATTATGCAAAAAATAAGTATCTATCTATCTATCTATCTATCTATCTATCTATCTATCTATCTATCTATCTATCTATCTATCTATCTATCTGTCTATCTATCTATCTTTATATTTATCTTTGCAAGCCTCACTATCTGTCTTTGCAAGCCTATCTATCTGTCTTTTAAAGCCTATCTATCTGTCTTTGCAAGCCTTTATTTGTAAGAAAGTTTTACAAAAATATTACAAACAAGCATTATCAAAGGCAAGAGGATGGCAGCCGAAGCCAGACTGATTAACTTTTTCTAGATCAGTTGTTGGCTGGAACTTTTGATTTCACACACATTATATGTATAACATAATTACTCAAAGAGGTTTTCTGCCAGGCTTCATCCAATAGTCGGTTGTTGTCCGATTCACATTTGTTTTCCAGCCACTATAGCATGCATCCTGCGGCAATGGATCAGCACACTTAAGTCACTTGCTAACTTTACTTAGAGAAAGAGAAAGCTTCCCTTTTACAAGTGGCACATCCACACACAAAAGTAGTCCTCTTCTTTGTCAGGTGCTCGTATTTATTTATTTAGTTGATTATATAAGGCAGACAAGACCTTTTTTGAGTGACTGATCGCTTCACAAGACCTTAAGAGGGTATAATACAAAACGATAGGCAATATAAAAAAAATGGTATAAGTCCTGAGGACAGTATTTACACTGGCAAATAGTCAGAAGAGAGATAAGTACACAAAGACAATCATAATCTCTGGCATAAGCAGAGCCTGGTAGGCACCAGAGCAGTGTGGAGATGTCTGGGAAATGCAGGAAAAGCATCATGGGTCTTGTGGGTATGAGCGAGGGCGTGATAAGACGCAACGACAAAGAGGCAGGAATGGGACGCTCATGAGGAGAGGGAGGTATGTCCTCAGTGTGAGAAGAATTTGTTGATTAGTACAATTTTTACTTCTTTCCTGAAGATGGATGTGCATGGGTTATTATTATTATTGTGAGTTTTATATAGAGCTAGCTAGACCCAAAGATATCGGAGAGCTTTACATGTCATGTGATAGCGTTACATCTGATCTCGGGAGGAAGAGAGTTCCAGATTCTGGGGACGATTCCAGAAAAGGTTCTGTTGTAGGTTTCATTTTTGTTGAATTTTTGTGGAAGATATGTTTTCATCTGATGTTTCTGGGTCAGGTAAGAGGGGGTGTTGTGGTACGGAGCTTTACGGGTCATACATGCAATTTTGAGATGGATCCTAGCCTCATAGGGTAGCAATGCAACTATTAGAGGTCAGGGGTTATATGATTGCTTTTTTTAAAATCCTGTGATGAGCCTAGCTGACACATTCAAAGTAGCCTTCGGCGGTGCAAGTGTGATTTTCTGGAGGCCCACAAGGGTAGCGCTACCATGATCTAATTTCAATAACACAAGAGCTTGAACCTCTGCTTTGAGGTCTGTTAGTGGGAGGAAAGGTTTTAGTTTCCTTACTGCATGCAGTTGATGGTGGCACTGTTGTGGTTTTGCATGGAGAGGGCATTACCCAAGATTATACCTAAGGCTTTGACAGAGTTAATGTTGTGTGGGGTACAGTGCCAGGCAGTAAGACGAGGGAACCAGTCTTTGATATTTGGGGCGATGGCAGGCGGTGAGATCAATAAGAATTCTGGTTTGAGGGCATTGAGTTTGAAGTAGGAGTCAGCCTATGTTGCGTTTTTGTCAAGGAGTTATTGAGGATATTGATGTCATCAGGAGAGGCGATTTTCAAGTAAAGTTGAGTGTTGCCCGCATACATGTGGTCAAGTTTGAGGATTTCGGTTAAGGCTCCATGTATATGTTGAACAATGTCGAGGAGATTAGAACCTTGAGTATGCCAAACGAGACTGGTGACTGATCGGAAATGGTAGGGTAGTTTATGATGTGCTGAGAACTATTGTGAAGGAAAGAGAGGCACTATTTTAGCACAGTGCAAGAGAGACCTATCCTGTATTCTTATAGGTTCAAAGGGTATTATGATTAACCGTGTCGAACACCGTTGACAGGTCAAGTAGGATTTGCAGTCAAAATTCATTCTGATCGCGTGAACGTAGGGCATCGTCAACAATGTGGACCAGGGCAGTTTCGGTGCTGTGACCCAGTCGGAAGTCAGATTGACACTGGGCGATGAGTTGGAATTGCTTGATGTGATGGTGAAGCTATGAGCACACACATTTTTTTAAGAGTTTGGCTAAAGTTGGGATGATGGAGATAGGGGGGTAGTTGTTGTGGTCCGACTGGTCAGAGTTGGTTTTTCTAGAATAGGGGTGACAGGGCCTTTTTTGAGGAATTAGGGAACGGAGCCTTGAGTGAGCGTAGTATTGGCGATCATAGTTCGTAATGGGAGTAGGAGGTGAACTGAGTCATTGAGGAGTTTGGAGGGAAGGGGTTGGCGTATATCAGAGAGGTCAATAGTGAGAGTTGTTTTGGTACCCGAAAATATTTCTGCATTTAGCCAATGATGTTTTTAAGATTGATGAGAGCATGGCTGCTTCCTCAACAATAGTTTTGCAGAAACCATTATTGAAGAAAACAATAATTGCCACAATCAAAAGGCTAGTGGCTAATGTCAGACCTATTTGTCTTGCAAATGCTTGTTTTTTGGAGTGGCTAGCACAGTTTAGCCTTCTTGATCAGCTGTGTAATGCTGTATGTCTAAAGGAAGTGGTCAAGGGTTCCATTTATTGTAAACAGTGAAGCTGGTTATGTATGCATGTATGGTTATGTATTCTGATTGCATTTTTTGTATGTAATTAAGCAGGTCATGCATTTTTAAAGCTTTTGTAAATATGCATTGATAATTTCTCGATTTTTATGTAGAGCTTTATACATTACCTCTGGCATGCTATAAGCACTGCAAACACTTGCACCCATTTTAATAGCACTCAATCTACCACACTCAGAAGGAAGGAGAGGTGGCCAAAGCGTCTGGCTTTGAAAATTGGTAAACTGGCTTAAAATTTGGCCTCAGCTCAAAATCCTGTGATTCTGGGCAAATCACTCATTCTCCCCGTACCCAACAAAAAGATGTGAAATGTAAGATTGTTCTGTTATAAATTGCTTTAATGCTCTTAGACCAGGTTTACAGTATAGAAAACATGAGGGCCAGGCGGCCTTAGAGGATTCAAGCTGTTTATTGGTGACCCTGTGGTTTCTCAGCGCTAGCCTGCTGAGGAAAATGATGTGTAGACACAAGACGGCATGCAGATGCTCTGAGAGGAGAGCATATTTCACTCTGAGAGCACTTCAACAGATGTTTATTATCCAAAAACAATCATTTCACCGCCTGGTGGAATGCCACATACAGCTGGATCAATTTCCCACAGCTTATTCTATTATAGGATTTATCCAAAATGGCCTTCTAAGGGCTCCCCCTGAAAAATCAAGCTGGGGGTTTGGTAGACAGTGAAAGTGCGAGCGGGGGGAAACCGGGGTTCTGGCATCTCTAAACTAGGGGTGGGTGAAACTTGCGGAGTTTCAAGCCGTGCAGATCTGCGGAGTTACATAAAAACTTTTCTGCGAGCAGCCGAAAACTTTTCTGCGAGCAGGCGGAATTCGGCATTGCGCAGATTTTTAGCTACGGGAGCTTGTTCCACTCTGTAAAATCAGTGCGAACAGCACCACGCTGCATGCCAGAGGGCGCTGCTTCTTTTTGCCACTCGAGCGGATTTTCTGCTCAAGCAGCAGTTTTCTCAGAGCGACCTGCCATGACCCGCCCGCATTGAGAAATCTCACCGGGAAATGTTGTGGTGTCCGAAAATCACTCAAGGGGATTCAAATTCGCACTCGCCACCTTGATGTTGGCAAGCTGCACGTGAGTAAAACCTCTGCAATGTGGCGGTTGGCAGAGTTTTGCTGAAACTCCACATTTCAACTCCGCAAATTCTGCTGGCGGAGCAGAATTTATCACCCACCTGTACTCGAAATCTGAAGGAGACAACAATTTTTCACTGAAGGAATGAACTCTTGATCCCAGCTCAGCCGCATGTGCACCGTGTAAGTAACTTCAGTCAAGATGCCATCAGAAGCCACACTGCCACAGGATAAGAGTGTGCCACCCCGCGCCCAGAAGAAAGATATGTTATGTTACGTTAAATGCCATTTATATAGCACCAGTTATTTCTCGTCCCGCAACCCATTCAGTCAAACTTTGGCAATACTCTTCACAGACCTACATAATGTCCATGCAACTCTTCTGATAATTGCCGAGAACTGCAAGATTTCAGGACACCCTCGTCATGGTGTCGCCACCAGAAGCCGGGTGTGGTGGCTCAGTGGACAAATGCATCCACTGTAGGGGCGTGTGTTCGACCTCATGGTCACAGGCTCAAATCCCGGCAGGTCAACTCAGCCGTTCATCCATCTGAGGTCAATAAAATGAGTACCATTGAGTTGGGTAACAATAAACATCTGTTATTCAGCGCCATGAGGTCGATAAAATGAGTACCATTGAGTTGGGTAACAATAAACATCTGTTATTCAGCGCCATGAGGTTGATAAAATGAGTACCATTGAGTTGGGTAACAATAAACATCTGTTATTCAGCGCCATGAGGTTGATAAAATGAGTACCATTGAGTTGGGTAACAATAAACATCTGTTATTCAGCGCCATGAGGTCGATAAAATGAGTACCATTGAGTTGGGTAACAATAAACATCTGTTATTCAGCGCCATGAGGTTGATAAAATGAGTACCATTGAGTTGGGTAACAATAAACATCTGTTATTCAGCGCCAAGAGACCTATGGGTGAACGTGCGCTTTACAAATACACGTTATGTTTATGGTAACAGGAAGATGAATGATGCCAAGACGATGAGGATGCTTTCTGCTCTACGTTGGAGAAGATATAAAAGTCACAAGAATAAAATGCTGCACTGTTATTTTTAGAATTTTGCACTTCATTATATACAAGATGCAGTCTGAAATTAGTGTCAGTAGCTGAGAAATGGACATTTTGTGAATCTTACCGTGAAATAAAACTGATTTAATAATGATGAGGAACGTGTGTGACACTGAGAAATCAGTTCCTCAAATATTGTGGCAAATTTTCGTATTGACATTTTTGCTCACTGTCCTCCAGATAGTTGGGCCTTCTATTTTGTAATAGTTAAAATAAAATTCAGAAGGTTAATTTATATTTCAAGCGTTTACCTTTTTTTTTTTTGATTGACCAGAGATGCCTACTTCAGAATGGGGGACCCAGGTTCGATTCCCGGCATCAGCATAGCATTGTGTTATTGTGGGCACATCACTTAATCTCCCTGTGTCTATAAAACATGAATC
This sequence comes from Lissotriton vulgaris, assembly GCF_964263255.1. Lineage (NCBI taxonomy): Eukaryota > Metazoa > Chordata > Amphibia > Caudata > Salamandridae > Lissotriton > Lissotriton vulgaris. Next base: position 1,078,229,013 of record NC_141699.1, on the reverse strand, counting down.
CAACCGGGTATAATGTAATCTGATGCTCGTGTAAAGCACTCTAATGCTCCCGGACCAAGTTCATGCTGTATACAAATGCTAAAAACCAAATGATATAATTACTTTCACGTTGGAGGGATTACTATTGAAACACAAACATCTGGTCATACACAGCCTTGGAACTGAACGGTATTACATCAATTTTACCATGAAGATCGAAGTATACTTAGGAAAGTGTTTTTTTTTAATGGTTTGGTGTAAAGCAGTTTTCAAGAAATAAGCATTTAAAAAGGTGCACGTGGTGGGCATAAAGGATTTATATTTTTAGAGATATCAAGGCTGTTAGCTCATGGGGAATGAACAGAACCATGGACTTCCATCGATCCGGAATTCAAGAAATACTCTGATCTGATTGGCCAGGGGAACTTTTTCTGCTGTCGGCCATTTTTAATCCAAGGCTCCCTAGATGGAGCCAGGGACGTGTAACTGTCCTATTGGTGGGCCGCAACATTGAATGAAAATGGTTTGGCAGCCATAATAGGATCTGAGTAGGTGGAAAGAATGTTCTGGAAATGTAGATGTTTTTGCTTTTGTGAGTTCACCTGTTTCAGTCCTTTCTGTCTTCTATATTGAATCGATTGGTGAACCATGGTATCCTTTCGGATGCAAACTTTTGCCGTGACTAAATCTATTATATCTGTTGTCCTTTATTTTCAAGAATATATGTTCTACGAGAGGGACAGCAAAAATATATTATAGCCCCTGGCAAGAACCAGGGGTGGGTGTAACTCGTGTAATTTTCTGTAGCATAATGATGTAAAATTAATGTAAAATTACAAAAGCTAATGCGCAATTATGTGAAGAGCATAAACACCATTTAGCGAAAAATGCACCCTTGCATCCAAAAGGAACAGAGGACGCACTTTGTGTCCAGAAATTAGTATTGAGTTCAACAGAACAGGAGCAGCAGCTGCCGCTTCTTCTCTGTTCATGCGCTCTTACGTGGGCATTTTTGCGTCAAATTACTCAAAATTACGCAAACAGGTGTAATTGAGTAGTTTTTGGCCATTTTTCATCACAAGAGTAATGTAAAATTACTGAGATTAGTCAATTTTTTTCTGGCATAATTAAAATGTTTCGCTGGTGTAGCCATAAATTCGCAAGGGGGCAATATAATACCATATTACATGGTATTACGTTTTGTACCCTCAAACTATTCCAGCCTACATTTCCGTCCAGGGGTTCTGGTGATTTTATAAACCAGGAGGCCAAAGGTCAAGTGGCTTCTAAGTGTCACGAAAACCACAGAATGTAAATAGAGGACCATACAGTGAATCTTACCTCTTTTAAATATTGCCTAGATTTTGGAGCATTTAGCATTCAATAATTTATTTTTTTCAAATGGAGAAGCATTTATTGAAAAGATTAAACTTAATATTAAAGATAAGGAAGCCAAGGTAAAGGGAGATATAGGCATTTGTCTGTGAGCACACAACATGATCTCAGTACAGATTGTGAAAGCTGTAATTTTATTACTGGGACATTTCTAATTCCTCTCAGACTAAATTAACTGTGAAACTTTGGGACCCTGCACCAGGGGTACTTTTGACTTATAAAACACTTAAATGCAGATCCCAGCTACTATATAAAATAAAAAAGGATAACTGCTCTTAATCTGGGGTCTGCAGGTGGAGATGGAGAGAATTTAGAAAGTCCTACAGTGTTTGGCAGAGTAGAAGTGATGTGATCAACAAAGAGAGAGTAAGGGTAATCAGTGGGTTCCTACTCCTTAGGCCCCTAGAATTCAATAGTAATAAAACAAAAGAAAGGAGTACCCCCAGGACACAGGGTCCTAGCAATCCAGAACGGAGACAGGTATAGAAAGAAAAAGATCTTTTTCTTTTTTAGGAAACCCCTCACTCACCGACCTGGTCGGTGACATGCTTCAACATTGGGGTCCACCCATGTGACCGAGTGCCACTCGGGTGTGCTGCGACGCCTGCAACTGCAGTGGAGCTGTTTTTTTTTGTGAGTGTGTGGGGATGTTGTGAAGTTAAAAAGTGTACAACATGTACTCACTATAGACTTTTATTCTGGAGTCAGTATAACACTACTAAAAACAAGTGAGAGACTTCTGTTGGTTTAATTGACCAGGTAGTATCAAGATGTGCATAAAAGTATGGTCAACATGTTTCAACCGTATATAATCTTTGGCTTTCTTCAGGACCAAGGGGGGTGGGCCGGGAGGTCTACACTCGCTAAGGTGCACCCTTCCCTGACCCGTCTATATGCTAGACCATGTACTTACGGTTTAGCTTGCTTACAGCATTCTGTGTAAGAGGAATCTGAAAAAATAGAACAGAGCATGGTAATGGTGCAAGTATATGCACAACTTGAGTATAAATCTGGATCTCCGTGCGATTCTGTTTCTGCATGCAATTGCCATTCAAACTGAGCATGCTTTTACACAACCTTGATTCAAAATGTACAAACTAGTGTGACCCAACTAAATATCTGCTGAGTGCCATACAGAGTAGAAGCAATGCCATAAATTTGCAAACATTCTCATTGCCAAATTGTCCTTTCCTGTGAGACTTTGAGAGGTGTGGGAACCATCAGTTTCTGCAGGTAGAGCCACTTCCAGCCCCCTCGGCTGACGCCTGTCACCCCCACTGTTTATTTCTGTCCAGGACTGCCTGGCTAGGCATGGTAGACCCTGCCAGGCAAAAAGTAGAGTTTTCTTGATTTGCAGGGAGAAAACTCCCTGAGCACCAGGTAATTGTTTTTTGTTCTGCAGAAAGAAACACTGTATCCAGAGTTTCATTCTTCTGGGTGGAAAAGAGCACAGAGAGGGCCACATCAGCATAGTCGCCTGCTCAGTACGCTGCTGTGGCGTTAGTGCATCCACAGCACTGGTGGAGGCACTGTCCGCAGAGAGATCCCTGCATCTGGATGGGGGCAGGTAGTCCTCCACAGTACGGCAGAGAGTAATGACCTCCACTTACCTGGAAAGCCACCCACTAGGATTTAGCCGTGCCACCCAAAGGAGCCCTTTATTCCCCACCCTTTGGTGGAAGGACTTGATCTGCCTAGGCACATATCTTACAAATCTACCCCTATTTTACAAGGTGCCCTGATGAAGCTGACTTCAGAGCATGTATGTATCCCACCTAATTTAAGGCCAGATGTACAAAAGATTTTTGCATTTCTTAACCGGACGAATCTCAGTTTCAGCCATTAAGAAATGCAAAGCAGCCTTTTCATATGTACAAAGGCCAAAAACCAGTTGCAATTTGCGATTTCTACTCAGTAGAAATCGCAAATTGGGACCGCGGATTTAGGAAACGCAATTAGGTATTACCTATTTGCTATTCCTACAGCACATGTACAAAGCATTTCCTAAATGCGAATTGGGCATTTAGGAAATGCTACTACCATTGTCTCAAAGTCAGTGGTAGCCATGTGCAAAGATTAAAAATGCATTTAAATTCATTTAATGTGACATGAAGTGCACATATGCTCCTAGTGCAAATGTGCACTCACATGTGAACTGCAAATTTGGGGGTACCTCTAGGGGTCCTAAGGCCAGAGGAACCCTTGAGTTTGGATTTCCCAGTAGGAAAAAACAATTTTGAAAATGCAAACCATTTCTTATTTGGGCCATAGGTGAAAATGCAACGCCTAATCATATTTGCGATTTCCCAATAGTAATTCCTACTCCGTAGGAATCGCTTTTAGGGAATCAGAAATTTCATACATATCATTTTGCATTTTCCAAACAGCGATTCCTACGGAATTTCAATTTACGAAATGCTAAATAATTTTTTTTTTTTACATCTGGCCCTAACTGTAACTGGAAACAAATACTGATTTTATTTGGATATGCGTAGCAGAGATGAGTTTTTTTGTGGGGGTGGGTGTTGACTGGTGGGGCCTGGGTATGGCAGGGGGTACGCTCACCATTCCTTGCAGGTGGCTCCTAAGATCTTGTTATAGAACTATAATTGGAACCACCATCCAAACAAGAAAGTAATCAAGGCTTGCACAGTGCATTCTGGTATTTCCTCTAAAAAGGGGCACACTTTGACGTTGTGCAGGAGACAAAGACTCACTTAGATCTTAATGGCATCTAGACCATGGCTTTCAGGTCGCTGATGGAGACCTAAACACGTATCATGAGACCCCTACTTGGCTGGTGGGGACTCAATGCCATCTGTGCATCTGCAGAAGTGTTGGTGGCACAGAATGCAAAGAGGTTAGCCGAGCAGGCACTATGTTGTGCAGTCCACTTCCCCAAGCAAGCTATTCTGCATTTCCCCCAAGGTGGGGATTTGTTTTTAGAAACAACACAAGAACATAAACAAATGTCCCTCCTGAACAGGGATGTTTCTTCCAGCACATAGGGAGATAGGTTGATTTTCCTGTTCAGGACCAACATTCCATTCCTGGGGCCATGTACAGGAAAAAAATGCCTCCGAAGAACATTGGCGAAAGACTCACAGACTGACATTGGTGATATGGTTTAATGGCCAAGCCATCTGAGGCTCTTCTGCTGGAAACATGGTGCCCCAGCTATGGGGCTGATTACGATCTAAGTCGGAAGGCCTCGAACCTTAGGTCAGAGGCCTTCCGACATAGATCGTCAGTTTCACTTCCGACTGCCTAATTACAATTTAGTCGATCGTGAGTAAAATCGGCCGGTCATTCCAGCTGTCTTCTGACGGGCTCAAAGAGCCTGTCGGCCAGTCGGAAACCAGTCTGGGATCTAAATCGACGGTGTTTCTGCCGTCAGGATTACGATGCACGGTTTCCAACAGGCATTCCATGCTGGGATTTCCGACATGGAAAGCCTATTGGATAGCGTATTTGTAGGCTCTTGGCAGTGCCCCTATTGTTTCTGCCCTCCGGTTGAGGGCACTTATGGTGCCCCCTGGTGGATCCCTGCACCCTGTGGTAGGCCTCCCAAGGGGCCTGCCACTTTCCCGGGCTGAGCACAGCCTTCCATTTTCCTATGGGAGCTTGTGCTACGGCCCGTTTAGGGCTGTACCACATGCTCTCATAGGGACATGGGAATTATGCGACCGCACCATGTGTGGTTGCATCGTAATTAGGCGGTCGCGACCAGAGGCCGGTCCCTCCTGTTTCTGCGACATTGTTGGTCAGACTCAGGTCCACCCAACATTGCAATAAGTACCTATGTGTAAATGTGACGGTTGACCTCCAGTCTAGTGGTGGAGGAGCCCCGAAGATTTAATGCGGGGTTCTAGTTCCCACAAATGTATAAATACCTGACTTGCAGGTTCTGCTAAACAGGGCTGTGTCAAGGTTGCAGCCAAGGGTTTCTGAAAGACATCCACTGGCTTCACGTCAACAAGAGAATAACGTTCCGTCTCCTCACCCACGCACACAAGGCCCTTTACAACTAGGACCCGAATGCCTCAACACTCGACTGTCCTTCTACACACCCACCCGCCAACTAAGATCCTCCAATCAAGCCCTCGCCGCAGTCCCGCGTATCCGAAGATCCACCATGGGAGGTAGATCCTTCTCCTACTTGGCGGCCAAGACCGGGAACTCACTCCCCACTCACCTCCGCCTTACACAGAACCACATCTCCTTCAGAAAAGAACTGAAAACCTGGCTATTCGACAAAAAATGATCCCCCCCTCCCCAAGCGCCTTGAGACCCTCTGGGTGAGTAGTGCGCTATATAAATCCCTGAACTTGAACTTGAACTTGGATTAACAAAAGTCTGGCTTGGACTTGTGCTTGTTTGCTGCGAGGGTGGTGAGCCGCCGCTCACACAATTCTAATGCCAGTGTATCGCTTTCATTGGTGCAGGAGATGTGATTTTAACCACAAATAGTGCCTCAGCAACAACCGGCTTTTAAAGATTTTATAGCGATATAGCTTCAGGGTATTAAACGAGCAGGCGGAAATCTTAAAAAAAAAAAAAAAAAAGTGGAAATGCGGTAATCGTAACAGCAATCATTTTAATTTAAAACTCAAAACTCGATACAGTGAGGCTGAAATTGCTTTTTTAAGACGCAGTTCTTTATGTGGGCGGATCTTTCAGGTTATGAAGCAAGGCACATTAGCATGAGAATTATAGCGGTATGTTTTCGTTTTCCAGAAATTCACACAGGCACCCTTTCTTCCAAGAGGAAGCGATGGCGTAGATAAGTTTTCATTAAATTATGCTTTCAGTAAGGAAGCATAGATGCCTCTGCACCTGACGTCATCGCTTTCAAAACAAAGCATTCTGGGAAATCCTGTGTCACCACCCAAAATGGCTGCTCAAAAAATGATTAAATCCTATTGCGAGGTCCGATTTCCATTCCGTTTAAAAACAGGTGACAATGTGCAATATGACTAGATAATATTTTGTATTTATTCCAAAGACTTCATCTACACCTTCTTTAAAATTTTCATGAGTTAATAATGTAAACATAACATGTATTTGTAAAGCATGCGTTCACCTAGAAGGGTATCTTGGCGCTGAATAACAGATGTTTATTGTTACCTAACTCAATGCTACTCATTTTTTCAACCTCAGAAGGATGAAAGGCTGAGTGGACCCGCTGGGATTTTAACCTGTGACCATGAGTTCAAACACAGGCCACTGCAGTAGATGCATTATTCAACTAAGCCACCAGACCCAGCTAATGTATCATAAATATACCTAAAAGGACTTTCAGCATATGTTCGTTCAATGAAACTGAGGAATTCCAAGAACCTTTTGCATATATTTTTATTGTTAATTAGAAATTATGCAGCGCTTAATGTCCCACTAGATGCCTCCGCTGCGACCTTCGGTAGTCTGGGCTCCAGCATGTAGTGTAGTGTTAGGGATTTTAGGGGTCCCGGGCAAGACATATGTTGGTAGCCGCTGTACAGAACAAATTTGATTCTTATTACCTATTCACTGCTAATTTAAGCTGACATGATGCCAAACAATACTGATTTATATGTTAGCCTTTAACAGGGTCCCCAACAACAGTTGAAATATGTCTTGCCCAGGACCCCAAGATTGCTTAAGATGGCTCTGAGAAAAGTTAGAAAGCCAGAGATACATGTAGGCAGATAGATAGAGAGGTTTACAAGGAGAAATAGAATAGACAGAGGTTTGATAGAGAGAAAATTCACTTTAGCAGGGAGCCTCTTTAAAGGTGGGTGCCCTGGGCAATTACCCACTTTGCTGTGCCTTAAAAACGTCCCTGCCAGTATGGCCTTGCATAGCCAGCAGGATGAGTGTGTCGATTCTAATGATTCATACATGTGGGAGGAGCTTCAGTTGCAGTCGTATTCCCTCCCATTGGCTTCTGAGTGGACATGAGTGGGTCAGTCTCTGGGGTCCTTGATGCTGGGAAGTTGCTTAAAACTTTCTGGACCAGGGGGCGGGGCTAGATCCTGGGATAATGGAATAATGGGATACTGAAGATTTCTGAAAACCTCCGCTCTGCATAACGGAGTGGAGTTTTTTCCTCGCCCGCCCTTGCCAATGTTAAGTTGGCAAGCCCAAGCAAGGAAAATCCTACTCCAGACCACCTCCTGGCGAGATTTCTTAATGCAGGCGGTCGCAGATGGCCGCCATCGCTCACATTGAGGAAGCTGCCGCTCAAGTAGAAGATCTACTTGAGTAGTAGAAAGAACTAGTGCCCTCATGAGCTGTGTGTGGTGCAGGTGGCGCTGATTTTCCAGCTCTGGACAAACCGTGCAAAAGGCACGACCTAATGCATTCTGCCGCTTGCGGAACTCCGTGTAGTGTTTTTGTCTCTCTGCCCAGGCCCAATTGGAGGTCCAAATAGTGCTGCTCACAATAATCCTGAAATAACTGCATGGGCTGCCCTCTCAAGTGAATCACCAGATTGAGCCAACAGACATTCTATAGTGCTCGCCTGGGGCAGCACATTCACTGTCTCCCTGGACAATTGGTTCCGGAAAAACTAAAAAGGGGCTTTTAGCCCGCCCATTACTTTCCATTGGTTAGCTTAATTGTCAATCTTATTTTCTTACTTTTCATTGATTAGCACGTCAGCGTGTGCCTGCTTCACTTGGGCTTTACTTCATCTCCCTCTGTTTGATTTCTTCCCTTTAGCATGGACCATGTACTGATTGATTTCCTAATTAGTGTTCCTCCACGCTGCTTGTGCATGGTTTGTGGTACTTTTTTAAATCTTTCGTTTACAAATTGAATCCACCGAGCTGAAAATTGTGCTTCCTAATTTTTCCAAGAGATAAACGCAAACAGCTAGCCATAGTGAAAATGTATGGCATGTGATCAATTTCTGAAACATACAATTCGACCGCCTGTCCTTTTTATTGATGAGGCTGTAATCAAACTCCCTTCGTTTAAGGATCTAACCATACAGTAGGTGTTTTTATGAATTAACGTTTGCAGCTGTGTCACATTTACTTATGTGTTGGCTACTTCTTTTAGGATTTAGAGGATGTTTTATTCATCATCAAACATACAGTGATTTGATTTCATTAGGTTTGTTTTACCCTTATCTGAATCCACCACGGATCCTGAATTCACCCTTACCTCTATTCACTTCTACCCACCCCGAATTCTCGAGCCAACCTCAGCTCCCTTTTATCCTAGCCATCCCTGAACCTTCAAGTCACCCTCTCCTCACTTAATCCCCACCCACACCATAATCCTCAAGTCAACATTGCCTTCCTGCACCTCTACCCACCACTGAACCCTCAAGTCACCCTCACCTCCTTTTACTTCTACCCACCTCTGAACTCTCATGTCACCATCACCAGTCACCATCACCTCCTTTATCTCTGCCCACCCCTAGCCCTCAAGTCACTCATACCTCACTTTATCTCTACTCACCCTTGAACTCTCAACCCTGGGTGTAGTTCGCAAAGTAGCTCTACGCATAGCTACGCGAAGTGCACTTCCCACTACGCGAGCTACGCAAGCTACGCGAACTGCGCAGTGCACTGTACAAAATTCTGTTTGCACTGATTGCACAGTGCCGGATGCTTGTCCGCACTGTGCAAGCAGTGCAAACTGCATCTTGCACAGTGCAAGCAGTCGTTTTCTGCCGCTCGAGTAGATTTCTACTTGAGCGGCAGCTTTCTCAAAGCGGACTGGTAGTTTCTCATCGCAAGCATACGCGACCACTCGCAATGAGAAACCTGACCTCCCTGCATTGAGAATCTCGCCGGGAGGTTTATTTTCCACGCTCGCGATTGGCAACTGATCACGAACGAGAAAAAAGTCTCGCCGGGATGTCATTTTGCTTGCTCGCGGTCACCAACTTGACGGTGAAGACCGCGAGCAAGCAAAAATAACAGCTGCACTATGCTACGCGTTTTTGCACTGTGCTACGTGTAATTCGCGTAGTAGCACAAACTTCGCAAACTACCCGAGCGTAGATTAGTGCTTTGCTCAGTGTTGCTCTCTAGTCACCCTCACCTCTCATTACCTCTACCCACCCCTGAGTACTAAAGTCACCATCTCCTCCATTTACCCACCCTTGAATGTCAAGTCACGTTCATCTCTTAAATTCTACCCACCCCAGAACCCTCAAATAACCCTCACCTACCCAACCAACCCCTACCCAAATCACACTCACCTCCCTTTACCTCTACCCACCCCTTAGCTTTCGAGTCACCTCCAACTGCCTTTATCTCTTTGCACCCCATAACCCTCAAGTCACCCTCTCCCCCCCCTCCCCCGCCCAGAAAAAGCACCCAAAGTCACACCAATGAGTCTCAAGATACTACAAAGATGCAGACAATGCTGCGCTCTTATCTTAGCAAGGCATTTTTCGTGCTGTTTTCATACGGCGCCAACTCTTCGAATTTCAGATCAGGCGTAAAATAATTAAACTTTTCTGTGAAGGCAGAGAATAGTCCCATTCAAGCTGCACAGCAACAGCACTGCTGTACAACATGGCTAAAAGAAATTGGTATTTGCAATAGCTCTCCCGTAGGCAGACCTATTGGTTTTCCCAATGTTTATTCTAGGTTGTGAATGCATTATAAGTGCAGACAGTCAGCAAATCAATCACAGATATCGAAAGTGACGCGCCTACTCGAGCTTCAGTCACACCAGAAAGAATGTGTTCTTCATTGGTACTGTGAGGCAGTCCATCTGCCTGGGTCACCCTGAAACCTTTTGCGTTTTGAGAGCTGTCGTTCTAGTCAACTGGAATCTGAGACCTCATGAATCGGCCTAAGCCAGTGATTAATTTGTGCCAGTGTTTTCCGGTACTCAGCCCCAGCACCTATTTCTAAACACCGGCACCTGGTATGGATTTACACCACTTGGTGGTGCTGTGAGTCCATTATTCAGCTAAATTTATCAGGGCAGTGCTTATTTAAAAGTGGTAAATTCAGCACTTACGTAATGCTAGCACTGGCATTCAGCAGCAGTGGCTGCGCTGTTGGTGGTTGCTGCTGGAGTGGACTTCTATGAAGTGCCTTGGGTCCTGGCACTTAATTGTTTACAAAGTAAGCACTGGCCACAGAGCCATGTTTTTGGTGAAAATGTCACCCCTGCCCTCTTGATTTGCCCCTGTTACTGTAGGTCTGGGCTAATGTCCGGTCACTAATTGAGGGCAGTTTATTTCTGTAGCCAGAGCCCTCTATAAAGTCTATAATCACTGTAGGTGTGTGTTGTACAAAGCTTTAGAAAGGTCTGTTATGCTCTTTGACTCCGCTTCAGAGTGACAGCTGTCAATCTCTGGGCCTCATGCACACGGAAAAGGACTTCCTTTGGAGACTTGCATGTTATGTTTCCATGACTGAAGCAGGGTGGTGACACTGGACTGGTTCGAATTGTTCCATAGAATTTTGCAGATGTATTAAAAATCCCTAAAATATGTTTGAATTTGATTTAAAAACTTCTCTTTCTTTGCAGGTGATCTACTGGATCTCCTGCTGTCACCAGCACACCCGCCCCAAGAAAGGGAGCAGAAGAAGGAGGACAAACAAAGGATGCAAAGATCAATGTATGGGAGAAGACTGCAAAAAAAGGGCAAGGTAAGGAAAATAAAACAGGAAGGACAATACAGAACACTGACCCAGACTAAGGGGCTGATAAAGAGTCTGGCGGGCAAAGGACCGCCAGACTCGCGGGGGTGCCCCACCGCCCTATTACGAGATGGGTGGTGGGACCACTGCAGCCCGCTGCAGCCACCCCTGGTCCGCCATTCCCTGGCGGTGTTGCTGCTATGTAGCAGCATCCATACGCTTGGCGGGACCGTCTCTGTCCTGCCAAGCATATTAGGAGTTTCCTCTCCGCCAGGGTTTACATGGCGGTTCCTCCTCCAGGTAAACGCTGGTGGAGAGTAAACAAAAAGGGCCCTACAGGGTCCCCTCATGCCTCTGCACCGTGTGCATGCACAACTAGGGCACATGTGTGTGCATGCACACCAATTCCTACACGGCCTCGACTTTCGAGTCCATGCCGCGCAGGAACTGTTTTTGTCGTTCCTAGTACGGAGCTTGTTTTTAAAGGCACCACCATGGGAACGTCAAAGAAAGCCGACAGACGGGAGGAAACTTCTAATATGGAGGGAGGTCTCACCACGGGCCAGGCTGTGCGGTGATGCCCAGCTCACATCAACAAAGAAAACACCACAGCGCCATTGCCAGAGCTACACATAGTACAGCATTGTACTGCATTGTGGCAGTTTCAGTACATCCGTGCGGCATCATTGGCAACACTCTCCCAACTCCTGCAGGTATTTCAAGCACCAGTGGCATTTAAAGCAGAATAGTGCATTTCAAACTGACACATTTACAGAGAATGAACTGGAAAGCAATTACTATAAATGTATTTATTTGTTATTTTTTTGCAGTTTTCTGTAGTACGAGCAAGGCCCGAGGGGGTGTCTAGAGTGTTTTAGCGGCAGTGAAAGGCAGAATATAAAAATAACAACTTAGAAGGCAAGAAAGCAATGACAGTAGCAGAAGATCTGTCTTTCTTCGTGTAGAGTACGCCATTCACTGCACCCAAATGCAACCTGCTCAACTAAAGGTGCTGGAGATGTTGTCTGCAGCAACATGGCCAATACCCTGTTACCGTAAAAGTACTTTGTAACACAAATCTCACCGTCATATATAGCTGTGCCAATTATCTAGTTAATGCACATTTTCAAGAATCTGTGGAACATTTCTGTTTTTTGTTGTTTTATATAGCGTAAATTCCTCCAGAAGGTATCAGAGCGCTTTACATGAGCACCAGTTGCGATACACAAGGACACATTCATTTTTTCGTCAGGCGCGGGGAGATTGAGTGATTTGTCCAGAATCCTATGATATTGAGCGCCCCTGCGGAGAATTTAACCAGCTTCGAGGTTGATTGATTTCGCTGTTAGATGAATATGTATGTATGTATGTATATATATATATATATATATATTTATATATCCTCCCGGCTCGGGTTACAGCCGCCGCAACTGCAAACCAGAGGGTGCGTCGTCGTGAACGGACCACCCCACCAAGGTCCAGTGAAATTTACAAGCACCTTGAAAAACAAGGGATGACAACGCAGTGTTCTGGCCAAAATGTATTTATTCAGTCAGCTGGTAGGACGCGTTTCGCCTGTCCACCAACAACTTATATATATATATATACATTGTATCAATACGCAAAGCTGTTAATATTGTCCCATGATTGTACACATTCTTCAAAACACTGATGCTGCTTCATTTTTCAACATAACACACCAGGCTTGTGACACAGCATATTTACAATCACAACATGTCCAGCTGCAAACAATGTCACCCGTGCGGCTGCAAATCAAGTGGGATTTTGTTTCCTTATTACATACTGTAAACAATGCCCATTCCTCTGCCCACAACAATCCTCACACCTTTTCATAGTTCCAAAAAACTATTGCTAAGCCTTGTACATGTGTGAAGAGGACCCATGAGTGCAGTGCTTAATTTGAGCCGATGGTTTCCAGTACTCAGCTCCGCCCCTAATCATCAACACCAGCGCATTTCATGAGCACCAATTAAGGACACATTAATTTATGGGGAGATTAAGTGATTTGCCTAGAATCACAGGATGTTGAGCCCAAGCCGAGACTCAAACCTGGTTCCCCATCGCTGAAGGTGGCAGATATGGCCATTATGCCACATCCTCTCTCCAATTTCACTGTAAGTAGTTGGTTCCATTTTAGGCGGTGCTAACAGGAGGAATGGGCTGTGCAAGCTGCCTCCTGACGAGAGCCCTGGCACTTATTTTTTTTTTTACAAATTAACCACTGCATTTGTGTGCATTCATTACAAGTGGGAACAAATGTGTGAAAGACTGGCCATTCAGCATTGCATGACATGCCCTTCACCGATATAGCTACACTCATGGACGTCATTTAGGTGTCGACAGGGGTCGCAGTTGCGACCCATGGCATTGCCTTTGCGACCCATGGCCCCAGAGGCGGCAAAATCCATGGCAAGAACACAGGGGTGTCTCGCATTATCAAATTCAGGCTCTAACCTCGTTTTCTGCCTAATTTCATTATATTAATAGTGAATAATAGTTTATTCAAACTTTAGAGTCTTACGCGAAACTAGGGATTCCCCACAATAAGCTCCGGTCGCTCATATCATATTGTGGCCCTATGAGACTTGGCCATGCTGGACTTTGTCCTTATGCCACAAGATCAGGGCATGGCTACAGAAAGATGGTCAAAAATAAATGTAAGAAAAGTAAGATTGTTAGGGGCAAGACAAGTGGCAGTCTCTGGCATGAGAGAAGAGAAAAACATATTTTAAAGTGATCTAAAGAAATGATTTTCTTGGTACTCCACATTATGTTCTTTAGTATATTGACACGGATATATCAGCATATCACGTGCGAAAATATTGTGCTACATAAATATCATTATCAGAATATCAACTACCAATATATAGGAACGTTAAGTATATACATATAAGTATAGACTTACTATTTTTAGGTTTCGACTGGGGAAAGGAGCTTTTAGCTCCGCCCCCTGAGAAATCTGTAGTTTCTTGTATGGGTGCCTTGAATACGCCCCTCTGTTTCATTGGCTAGCTCCATAAATGGAGGCTAGCCATTGGAACAGAGAGGCGTCCGTCATGGCCGGACCAGATTCGGGGGTGTTCCCGAGAATTTTTGGCTTTTGGCTACGTCATGCTACGTCAGCCAAAAGCCGGGAACGCCCCCGAATCTGGTCCGGCCGGGCCGTGCTTGCTGCTGTCCTGCCTTCCTCCGTGTCCCTCCTCCCGCCGTCCCCCCTCCCCCCTCCTCGCTGTCCTGTGCACGTTTCCGCCTCCCGTGTCCTCTCCCGCCCCCCTCGTCCTCTCCCGCCCCCCTCCCGCCGTCCGTGTCCTCTCCCGCCCCCCCCCTGCTGAATCAGAATCCCAAACTATATGTATTTCGATCAAGAGTTGAACGAAGTTCTATTCTCCATCGATTACATTTCAGGAGGTGCAGGGAAGCCTGCTTTGTGCCGCAATTCTGGGAGCCTTTTACAGCTTTATTGTGGCCAGGTGGTTCGTTTTCGTTGGTTTCATGACGCTTTTGCTAAGCCACGTACCATAATCGTTCCTATTAACCCCACGTGGTCCGTCATCAAAGTTGGGTAATAGGTACACGTTTTCAGCCACCCATGCCTGCTCGCCAGTCGACCCCAGAGCGATCTTCAGCGTCGGGCGGTTTGTGGCTCCTTGGCTACTAGTTGCCCTGAATCCCCGGGGTCGTGTCTTGGGTTTCCTTGCCTATCCGTGCTGCAGGGTTATGCCACGCTCGCGCTGCCTTTCGGGGGCACAGCAGGGTGTGGGTCGCAGCCGTCTAGTAACATCCATCGTGTGTGTGCCGGAGCCCTTCTTGATGTGGGGGGGGGTCGTGAGGTCACACGGGTTTCCTAGTTAAAGCATCTTCCGCTGAGCTTCAGTGAGACCAAGCACAGCCCTTGTGTTGGAAGCGACCCCCCCCCATCCCACAGTGGGGCTGCAGGCACGTCCTGGGGGCTGAATCCGCCGGGCAGCACCTTAGCAGCACAAGCCTGCGCACTGGGCGATCCTTCGTGGTGCAGAGGCACCCCCTCCCCGTGGGGCTGCAGGCATGCCCTGGGGGCAGAATCCAGCCGGGCGCCGCCTCAACCGTGCAAGGTTTCGCACTGCGCGATCCTTCTCTCTACAAGGCCGGCCCTGGGGGCTGAATCCGCCGATCGCCTCCTTGGCAGTGCGCGTTCCTTTGCTGTTCAGATGCAGGCCTCCCTCTCTCCCCAGCGGGGCTGCAGACAGTCCCTGGGGACAGGATCCAGCCGGGCGCCTCCCTAGCAGTGCAAGGCTGCGATTGGCACAGCGCTGGCCGGCTGCCACCTGGCCGTCAGAGCCGCTGCCTCTAATCCCCGGGGCCCCGCTTCCCACGCTGCTGCTGTGTGATGGGGCTCGGGCCAGCACTGCCGCGGGCCGCCCTCGTGGGGGTGTTGGGTCTGCGCTACAGGCCGCGTCCGTCACACGTGGAAGCTCTGGTGTGGGTACCTGGGGTATACCTGCACACGCCCGACGCGGGCGGGAGATTGACGGCTTTTCTAACCAGGGTGTGACAGGTGCTTTAAGTGTGATTTCGATGGTGGCGGCGGCACGTTTTAATATAGAGGTGTTCCATTTGTAGGCCTCTGCTCTTCTGTCCGCCCCTCTAAAGCTGAAAATCTATTTCCCGGGATCCCATAACGTGGTACTAACGGGCTGCCTACCCTCCTGAAGCTTGCTAAATAAAGTGCTAACAATTCGGTACTTCTTTCGGAGCACGAGGCGCTGTAAGAATTGAGGCCAGCGGTAGGGGAGGTGTGTAGTGATCAAATCTACCATGCGAGACTCTTGAGATCAGATCTACAAAAGACACTTTCGTAGGGTGTTGTATTACATTTTGTGATTGCTCTCGGTTAAATTGTGTTCCTCGTCGCCGTCTGCACAGTGTAGCTCTCACGTCGTATTTGTCTTTGTGATTCAGGCAGAACACGCTTCTCGTGTTTACCCACTGCAAAGATCAAATTTCCCCTCCTGGGCTGTGCGTTGTGCCAGCTTGTTCCCCATTCCCTCCTCTTTGGTGACGTAAAGCAAGGAAAGAACCAGACCACTAAAGTACCCCCAACTTTTAACAATATCCCAAAATGACGGCGAGTAAAAACGCACCAGTCCACCCTTCCCTGCACCCGTCCACCCAGGCAGGATTCTCACCCCTCCCCCATTGCTCTTTCCCCTCCCTCGCTCCCTTCTTCCCTCACCCCACAGCGCTATCATCCTTTAAGCAGTGGTGATTGGGAGCATCTCCGATCAGAGTCAAAGTCCTTCTCAGGGCGCTATGGACGTAGGAAGTAGTTTTAAACTGGTGGCACAGATATGACGCGTCTGGGGAGTGATCAGGGAAGTCCTGTCTCTGCATCGCTCCTTTGAAATAGTTCACCGATCCAGGCATCGCTTGTGTAAATCAGCAGCGCACGGTTGTTGTTTATCCCGGCTCGGAGAACGTGATATCTGCCCGCCCGAGGCCGCGTGCTTTCATTTGTTTGCATAAAATGCCACGCCACGTTGTGGCGATAAATACTTCTGTGTCGAGCCTGGGGCGAGGTGCGGGTGGACCCGTCCTACGCGCCTAGAGTGAATTAGGGGACCCTTGCAGCGCCGGCCTGCGGGCTGAGGCATGACCGAGTAGGGTCAGGCATGGTGGGAAATTAGCTTTGTGGGAGTCTATAAAAGGAACTGGTGAATAAACTGCTCGTTACCGTCTATTAGCGGTTTGTAAGTGAGCTCGGAGGGGAGTCTGTCGGGACCGTTTCATATGAGAGCTGTGGTAACACTGATGTATGGTGTGTGGTGTGCAGGCTAGTGGTAGCACGGTGTGGCAATGGGGCAGGGAAGGGCCCTTTTGGTGGTCGAACGGAAATACAAGTGTTGTAAAATATGCTTTGCGGAAGCCGATGGATTTGGCATTTCTTTTTTTCTCGTTTTCTGATGTCTCTGGGAAGCCGATGGCTTTGGGCTCATAGCCGCGACCTGCTATTAGTCATTTTCTAGCGTTTTACAGCACTTCAGTGATCTTTTGCATTAGTAGTGCTTGAGTGGAACGTGTAATAGAGGGTTTAAATTAGAATCGCTTTTATTGATGGGCGCAAGGAATGCCTTACTTCCTGTAGTACAGCTATGGTACTCTGCACCCACCCATCCCCTAATGTTCCCCCAGTTGGGGCATTTCAGTCGGGTTTAGTTTAGTTACGGCCGCACAGTGAGTAATTCAGGCATTCCACCCATCACCTTGTTTTTGTTACCCTCAGAGGGGTGGAGGTGCCCCCCCCTCCCCGTGCTGCTGCCCTCGACTGCCAGTGAGCCTATGTGCCTGTGTTTCCTGGTGTCTGCCTCTGTTGGAGTAAGTGTGAGGCAGGTCCTGGGTGGTGAGCTTCTACGAATGATCAGGGCACTAGTTGGCCCGTTTGCTGCCCAACCTTTGTTGCCGGTAAGACATATGTTGATATATATTTATAGTCCACCCCAGAGAACTTACTGTTGGGTGTGTGGGCCAAGTGCAGTTTCTGGCTTCACAATTGATTATTACAAATCTACAGTGTGTCAGTGAGTTCTGTTGGGAGTCGTGATTTTCTTTACAAGATATTGAGGTGCTTTAACGCAAACACCTTCGTACAGACCAATGGATGATCAAGGCCACATATGTAATTTGGAGAAATTATTTTCCTGAATCTGAGTTAGAAATGAAAGATTGAAGGGAACGCACACAGACAATTGAAGAAACTCCATGAGGCTTCGCCCTCAGCATGTGTGTAGCATTGTTTAATTAAGATCCCACGCAGAATAAGACCAATTTCCCTGCATTTCAGAAGATTTCATGCAAGCAAGGCGCTGGTAGGTTTGAGAAAGTTTAAGATTCCAGCAAGAAGTGTTTCTGGATATCAGTATATGGATTCTTACCCTGACCAAAGAGTATCTATGCGTTCCGAGTCCTGAGCACAACCCTCAAGCCTTTCCAGGGTTCGAAACGAGTCGACAAGGGCATGACCCAAAGAGCATGGTCTAAAAGACATTTTGGGCACACAGGGATAATGAAGTTCATGGTGTAAAGAAAACACCCTGTAATGTGTCACAGAATTCAATTGTTTCTGCAATAAGCCCCCCAGTCCGGAGCTATGAAATAGTTGTAATTATAACAGCTTTTATAGATTAGACCAAAACCAGGATACAAACACAGTTATATGTTTACACATAGGCTAAATGGCATTGTAATATATTTTGTTACATGTTATATATTGTGAAATGTGTTGTGGTTTTGGATTTTTCAAAAAAAAAATTGTTTTCGAATGTTTGTCCAACTTCCTTGTATGATGCTGGTGTACATAAATGATTCATTTACTTTTTTTGGGGTGTTTTATTTTTAAATATAATGGGAATTAAACAGTGGCCATGGTAATTAAATTGTGCGGTCATTAAACCAAAAATTGGTGGTATTGTCAAATGATCATCAGCAATGTCATTTGTAGGGCCTTGCTTTGCTGACTGATACAAGCCCAACCCCTGCTTTCTTAATGACATATGTAACAGTCAAATGGAACATATAAACATCAATAAATGATTTTAACACCACACTCGTAGGTCTGTGATCACTCCGTATATTCGTGTTGATGAATCCAGGTTATACACGGAGTATGGGAAAAAGTCTCATATAAGGCTGTTCTACCATGATAGCAAACGTACTGACTTCATGAGAAGGTGACAAAGTGTGAACAAAACAACAATCGCCAACAAATATCAGCACATGACATAAACCTGATAAGTTTAGATCACACGTTATTTCAATCCCGTCAGCTCAAAGTCGCAGTCTGTTGTACTGATGGTTCACTCTTCAGGCTTGATGGCCGAGAGGACCGATCCTGATTATTAATGTTGTCGACGTTTCGACCCTGGGAGTGTTTTTATAAAAAAGCATAACAAGTGTCAAGGACGAAGGAAGTGTGAACCGCCTGGATAGAGGACAGCCAATCAATGGGCTTCCGAGTAGAAATGTTGGAGTGGACCGACAATATCCACAACCTGTCAATCAAGGGACCTCTTGAAAACCTGTGGTGAGGGAGCGTCAAATGTGCAGAGCCCCAGAGGATCCTGGAGGGATTCACTTAAATAACATCTGCCAAATATGCCTAATTGAAAGGAGCTTGGGATGCAATGCTCCCAGCGCAGTCCCATGGGATTCACTCTGTGGTAGCACATAGGTTAAGCAAGAGTGTTCAGAAATGAAATGCGGTTTATGCTCCATGGCCTTCCTATGGCTTCTTCCTGCGTTAATCTGCTCGCCTGACCCAGGTGCGGTCTTGGCAGCCTGTCAAGGCATTTGCCTCTTCATGTTAACAAGACTTCAATTCAGAGCTCTTTCATCCCTGGTTTCCCCATACAAAGATATGTTGCATGAACTGATTAAGAGCTATTAACGTAAACAAATGCGTACGAGCAGTGTGGAATAATATAAAAGATTACTCTTTACTTCGGTGCAAGGTGTTAAAATCCATATTTTCATTTCGGGACCCAAAGCAAGAAATTACATAAAATCTTCCAAGTAGTAAAATCTGACTCAGTTGGTGCATGTAAAGTGCCAGGCACCGTAGGAATTTTTGCTTTATCCATACCGTAAACACTGTTTCTGATCTTAACATTTTCATTAAATAAGTTGGTTCCTTTTGGGAGTTATGGTCTGGTAGCTTCTTCTGACCCAGTTAATAAAGTGGTTTTATCAAAGGAAAGCCACCACTGCATATAGAGACGCCCTCTCTCTCTCTCTTTCTCGCTTTCATTCTCTCTCTCTCCTTCTCTTTCTCTCTCTCCTCTCTCTCTCTCTCTCTCTCCTTCTCCCCCTCTCTCTTCTCTCTCTCCTCCTCCCTCTCTCTCTCCTCTCTCTTCTTCTCTCTCTCTCCTTCTCTCTCTCTTCTTCTCTCTCTCTTTCCTTCTCTCTCTCTCCTTCTCTCTCTCTCTCTCTTTCTCTCTCCTTCTCCTCTCTCTCTCTCTCCTCTGTCTCTCCTCTCTCTCTCCTTCTCTCTCTCCTTCTCTCTCTCCTCTCTCCTCTCTCTCTCTCTCTCGCTCTCTTTTGCTTTCCTTCTCTCTCTTTCTCTCACCTTCTCCTTCTCCTTCTCTCTCTCTCCTGCTCTCTCTCCTCCTCTCTCTCCTTCTCACTCTCTCTCCTCTCTCCTCTTTCTCTCTCATTTATTTATCTGTTTCCAAAACCAACACATAAATACAAATGTTGTCATTTACAATGCCAATAGCTCTAACTTTTCCAAAGGCGAAACCATTGCATTGTAAATGCTTGTTTTAATCTGTATCTACATACCTTGAAGATATTTATATTTTTGGTACATTTATGTTGAGTTAAGAACAGTAATCTTTTTCCTATAGCTGTTGGAATAAAAAAAAAAGTAACATTAAGAAAACTTTTTAAAAAATTGAAATTTATAATTTACAGTGCTAACTATAACTTAGGTCCCTGCCAGGCACTGCTTATGACCTCACATATTACACCACTCATGACATGTTAAATGACATCCCTTATGACATTTCAAAAGTCATTGCAGTACTCAGCAGGGTTTGGCCTGGCCGGGGCATCCAACTGCACACTGCACACAGCCTTTGCTGGACCTCAAGCTCTGCGACCAACCCCCATTTAGCTGTGCGCAACGAAGGTTAGCCGCCAGACCTGGACAAGCCACCACTCTGCAGATGCCTTTTGCCCACGTACTCCGAACCCATATTAGATTTGATTTTTAATTTTTTTTTTAACAAGTACCACAATACTTCTGTGGTAATTGCCTTTCGAGCGTCAACCATATTGTGGTATGGTGTCGGCTTCCCCTTCAGAAGTCTGGTGGTGCCGCAATATTATATGGATGAAGCTTGACTGGTTACTCCTGGGGAGTACCACAGTACCTTTTGGTCCTCTTGGAGTACCGCAATACCTTGGCCCTTGGGTGAGGGGTGGTATCTCTGAGTAGTGCCAGGGGGGTCAGGGGTCTCCATCCTGCCTACTTTATACCTTAATTTTGTTCACAATTTCGGACATGGGTCCCGAGTCATGTAATGGACAGACAGACAGACAGACAGACAGACAGTTAGATAGATAGATAGATAGATAGATAGATAGATAGATAGATAGATAGATAGATAGATAGATACCTATGTAAACAGATAGACAGATTGATAGATAGGTAGATACCTTGGTAGGTAGACAGACAGACAGATATATAGATAGATAGATAGATAGATAGATACCGTTGTAGATAGATAGATAGATAGATAGATAGATAGATAGATAGATAGATAGATAGATAGATAGATAGATAGATAGATACCTTTGTAGACAGATGGATAGATAGGTATATACCTTTGTAGGTAGACAGACAGATAGATAGATAGATAGATAGATAGATAGATAGATAGATAGATAGATAGATAGATAGATAGATAGATAGATAGATAGATAGATACCTTTGTGGATAGATAGATAGATAGATAGATACCGTTGTAGATAGATAGATAGATAGATAGATAGATAGATAGATAGATAGATAGATAGATAGATAGATAGATAGATAGATAGATACCTTTGCAGATAGATAGATAGATAGATAGATAGATACCTTTGTAGATAGATAGATAGATAGATAGATAGATAGATAGATAGATAGATAGATAGATAGATAGATAGATACCTTTGTAGTTTTGTAATAGTAGATATTCGGCCACAATATTTTTATAGGGTGATATTTAAAACACTATATTCTGGTTGAATACCCTGTGGCCCCTGGGCTATATGGAATTTCATCCGTGGAACTATCTTTGCGTCAGGGGTTTGTTCCATGGAAATGTACCGATGAGTTGAATGTCAGTAGCCTGATTTAGGTAACTGGAATATTATTTTGTCATTAAAGTTTCCAAAGGAACATGGGCCTCAATTCCCCAAAATGGTAGTGATGTTGGTAATAGCATCCTTTGTCTACCTCCTGGTACAGCAATGTTGGCAACTTCTTAACTCTTTGCTGCTGAGCCACAAAACGAAGAGCAAAGGTCAAAACTACAGAAAGTAAACATGACTGTAAGAGCCCTGTGTGCCTGCCCTTCTTGCTGCAGCACTTCAGGGATCCTGAGACCAGTGATGTCAAGGACCGTGCCAGGGGTACAACAGGCTGAACTAAGGGTAACAATAGTTGTTCAGGCCATGTGAGCACACCAGGGTGTCTGTCGTACTAGCCGTGTTTCTTCGCCAGTGTGGTCCTTCTTCTTGGATTCCTGTAAACGCTTCCCAAGAGGCGCCAGGCAATCAATCAATCAATCATTCACTCAGAATTTATAAAGTGTGGCTCATCACCCGAGAGGGTATCCAGGCGCCTGCAGGTCCCGGAGTCTTATTCGAACAGCCAGGTCTTGAGGGCCATTCAGAATTCCAGAAGTGAGATGATGGTTCGGATATGCGTGCACGCCACCACTTGTGCGCACAACTACTTGGACTTAAGAAATACAAGAATTTGTCCAGGAGTCGCAGGGAATCTCTGGGTTTCTTAAATGTACTCTAGTTCATCGTGTGCTCCCGGATACAGGGATTTGTTCAGCAGTCGCAGGGAATCTTTGGGTTTCTTACATGTACTCTAGTTCATCGTGTGCTCCCAGATACAGGGATTTGACCAGGGGCCGCAGGGAATCTTTTGGTTTCTTACATGGGCTCACTCTATTTCATCGTGTGCTCCTGGATACAGGGATTTGTCTAGGTGTCGCAATGAATTTCTAGGTTTCCTACATGTACTCTATTTCATCGTGTGCTCCCAGATACAGGGATTTGACCAGGAGTCGCAGGGAATCTTTTGGTTTCTTACATGGGCTCCCTCTATTTCATCGTGTGCTCCTGGATACAGGGATTTGTCTAGGTGTCGCAATGAATTTCAAGGTTTTCTACATGTACTCTATTTCATCGTATGCTCACAGATACAGGGATTTGTCTAGGTGTCGCAATGAATTTCAAGGTTTTCTACATGTACTCTATTTCATCGCATGCTCCCAGATACAGGGATTTGTCTAGGTGTCGCAATGAATTTCAAGGTTTTCTACATGTACTCTATTTCATCGTATGCTCCCAGATACAGGGATTTGTCTAGGTGTCGCAATGAATTTCAAGGTTTTCTACATGTACTCTATTTCATCGTATGCTCCCAGATACAGGGATTTGTCTAGGTGTCGCAATGAATTTCTAGGTTTCCTACATGTACTCTATTTCATCGTGTGCTCCCAGATACAGGGATTTGACCAGGAGTCGCAGGGAATCTTTTGGTTTCTTACATGGGCTCCCTCTATTTCATCGTGTGCTCCCGGATACAGGGATTTGTCTAGGTGTCGCAATGAATTTCAAGGTTTTCTACATGTACTCTATTTCATCGTATGCTCCCAGATACAGGGATTTGTCTAGGTGTCGCAATGAATTTCAAGGTTTTCTACATGTACTCTATTTCATCTTATGCTCCCAGATACAGGGATTTGTCTAGGTGTCGCAATGAATTTCTAGGTTTCCTACATGTACTCTATTTCATCGTGTGCTCCCAGATACAGGGATTTGACCAGGGGCCGCAGGGAATCTTTTGGTTTCTTACATGGGCTCACTCTATTTCATCGTGTGCTCCTGGATACAGGGATTTGTCTAGGTGTCGCAATGAATTTCTAGGTTTCCTACATGTACTCTATTTCATCGTGTGCTCCCAGATACAGGGATTTGACCAGGAGTCGCAGGGAATCTTTTGGTTTCTTACATGGGCTCACTCTATTTCATCGTGTGCTCCCAGATACAGGGATTTGTCTAGGTGTCGCAATGAATTTCAAGGTTTTCTACATGTACTCTATTTCATCGTATGCTCCCAGATACAGGGATTTGTCTAGGTGTCGCAATGAATTTCAAGGTTTTCTACATGTACTCTATTTCATCGTATGCTCCCAGATACAGGGATTTGTCTAGGTGTCGCAATGAATTTCAAGGTTTTCTACATGTACTCTATTTCATCGTATGCTCCCAGATACAGGGATTTGTCTAGGTGTCGCAATGAATTTCTAGGTTTCCTACATGTACTCTATTTCATCGTGTGCTCCCAGATACAGGGATTTGTCCAGGAGTCGCAGGGATTCTCTGGGTTTCTTACATGGGCTCCCTCTATTTCATCGTGTGCTCCCGGATACAGGGATTTGTCTAGGTGTCGCAATGAATTTCAAGGTTTCCTACATGTACTCTATTTCATCGTGTGCTCCCGGATACAGGGATTTGTCTAGGTGTCGCAATGAATTTCTCGGTTTCTTACATGTACTCTATTTTATCGTGTGCTCCCGGATACAGGGATTTGTCCAGGTGTCACAGGGAATCTCTGATTTTCTTACATGTCCTCTATTTCATCGTGTGCGCCCAGATACAGGGATTTGTCCAGGAGTCACATGGAATCTTTTAGTTTCTTACATGGGCTCACTCTATTTCATCGTGTGATCCCAGATACAGGGATTTGTCTAGGTGTCGCAATGAATTTCAAGGTTTCCTACATGTACTCTATTTCATCGTGTGCTCCCGGATACAGGGATTTGTCTAGGTGTCGCAATGAATTTCTCGGTTTCTTACATGTACTCTATTTCATCGTGAGCTCCCGGATACAGGGATTTGACCAGGAGTCGCAGGGATTCTCTGGGTTTCTTACATGTACCATATTTCATCCTATGCTCCAAGATGGCTGGTTGCCAAGGCACTGATGAAGAAAAGCTCTTTGTCTGAGCAGTAAAGTACATCTGTATGCATCGCCTGTACGGCCACGTGAGTGAGGTGCGTATCTGATTTATTCCCTCGTTCGGACAGGTCTCGGTGCATGATGAATTTAGAGCCTGCATGGAGTTTGATGCGGTGCAGGGCACTTCTGCATGTTGGTAACAATGCTGCCATCTGTTAGAGCTAGCCCGAGAAGGCTAAAAAGGGAGTCCACTGGAAAAAGCTGCGACACATATCTGATCAGAGATCAGTGCTTAATTTGAGCAGGTGGTTGTAGGTGGCTTCCACCGGTACTCCTTTTTGGGGATCGTCACCCATTTTTCCTCATCAAATTTTGACTCAGAGGAAGGAAGAGAAAAACATAATATGAAGAAACAAGGCGGAAGAGAAGGACAAGATGGAAAAACTGTGACAAGGGAGAAAGCAGGGAAAGAATTGAATCTGCAAAAGTGAGAGAAAGGGGCAGACGTGTCTGACGATGGATGAAAGAGGCATGAGGTGGAATCAAGACGACACAGCCTTGGTATTCTGTCTTCCTGATAGTTGATATTGCCGGTCACAGGCTCCTGAACAAAGCTTTGGCTCCGACAAATTAAGCACTGGCTGTGATTAAGATACCTGTTAGTGGCATCCTCCTTCTCTGTGGGAGGACTGACAAGTGATATAAGAAGGTAGCTACAGAAAAACCAAAGGCTCATGTGCCTGTGCGCGCACACACACAACATAACATGCCTATTATTATGAAGACCGGCCATTGACCATAATGGAGAGTGTATTTACTATATATAAGGAGTTATCCTTGTATATATAGGCTGATTTTCGGCGACTATTTGTGTTTTACACCTGGTATAGGTGTGACTTACTCATGTAAGACTTGCTTACTGAAGAGAACAAGCGTTTGCAAACCCAACAGGTTTGACTTTGATGTGCTAATGCTTGGAAAAACAGACATTCACAAATGCCATTTATATACGTTGCATGAACAAAAGATGTTTATCCCTTTAAAGCCAGCCCTAATCTATGTACTTTTGGAATTTTTGGTAAGATTTTGTCATACAGACAGTGTCAGTCTTTAGCCCACAACTGAACATCTTTGCAAATCATAAAACTATTTTTCTGTGTGAAAGCATGTCTTAATTCTCACAAATTCATAATTAATACACCACAAAGCTTGGAGCAACACAGCCACGCACAGGAACGTTCTAGATATTTAAAATTAATTCACATCTAAAGCAGTAATAAAAAAAACTACCATTCAGGGATTAAGCTATATGAATCAGGCACTTCAAGATTACATTTTCGAGATGAAGAAACACATACTGTTGTTGGCTATAAACAGCTTCAAAATTTGGGGTAGAATGACTATTTATTAAAAAGCCCTAGTGATAGTCTTGGATATCAGTTTTTGCTATTTAGTACTGGAAGAAATGAACATTTGACTTTAATGATGGCCTTCTTGTTAGTGTTTACTTTTATACTTGATAATTTGCACAGTCATGTGCTGGAGAAAACTTTAGTCCAATTTTTTTCTGCCTTTTGCCCTTCACACTTTCAGCTGATAAAAGTATCATCAAACCATAGAGATTCTGGATTAGGGCCTCTAGATCTCCCTCAGCCACAACTATAGATGTCATTAGTCATTTCATCATGGCCAGCACTGCTTTCCTATTGGATGAATGATGGAACACAATAATTCATAAACATGTGAAATAGGAATCCTGTTTTTGTACTTCCCTAGTTCTTAAAAGCCTCTGTGGATTGGCCCTTAAACATCATAAAGGGTAATGAAATTGGAATTTTCAGGAAATATTCATATATATTCAGCACAAATAGAACGGACTGTGCTCTCTTTACAGAGTTGGAAGATTTGGGGCCAACTCACAAAGGCTTTTTTGAGTGAGTAAAATAGTACTCATATAAAACCTGGGCTTTAAGTGGGCCGGGTCCTGCTGGTGCTCAGGGTTGTCAGTTCTCAAAAGCAGGTGCTGAGACAGGTCCCTATCGGGCTGTCCATTGTTGCCCTCACCCTCAGGATGAAAAAAATCTCAACGCTGCAGGAGTTACTCACTTCATTGCCTGTGATGTAACTTCCAAGCGACTCATTGTAGTTCTTTCACAGCCTCATCATTTCAGAACTGATTTATTTTCTTTGTTTTATACAATAAATCCATAGTTGTTGCTTATTTATCTTATGCAACTAGCAACCATTGACCAAGTCAACAGCCCTGGCTTGTTGTAGTTGTAATGTACCTTGTTTATTGTACCTGGATGCAATTACAAAAGCAGCAAAAAACCAGTTGGTCAGCACACTATGCTAAGCACAGATTTTTAGCTTAGGTGTTTTAAGCCACGCCCTTAATTACGTCGACCACGCCCCTTTGAGAGACCATCCCTCCCCAGTTTTTTCATTCCACTTAACTCCTTTCCCACGGCTGAAATTCCGCTGCGGTACGGCGGTTTTAAAGAGTGGACAGGGCCGCGTCAGCCAACGGACGTGCACAGTACTGCGGAGGTAGTGCTCGCGAAGGCAGTTGGCCGACAGAAGAAGCGAACAGGTTAAAGCCCAGTGTAAAACTACTACAGGTACTCCGAATGCCTCTGTGAATTGGCCATTTTCTTTTCTCAGCCACGGACACTGCAGCCTGCTTGCAGCAGAAAATGGCTAAGCTACCCTACTTCCGCAGCGTACGTCCCAATGAGCGTACACGCTGATACGTGGACTCTCCCACAGACGTGGGCACACGCGCACATGCATTGCAGGCCCCGGAGACATGATTTAATGAAGTGTGAGTCATTTTATGTTCTTTTAATTACGTTGTGATAATTACCATTATGAGCCCTTTGTGGTTATTACCGGCGGCGCCCTTCCTCTCCATACAAAGTGCTTGCCTATTAGTTAATATGGAGCTCAGGAATTGAGAAAGTGCTCTGTTTATGGCATTGTTTAATTACAAGCATTTGTTGCCTGTAACATTTCTTCTAATTTAAGAGCTTTCTGAAAGCGAGGGTGATATATATATTGTCCCTCCAGTGGGAGAAGAAGAGGGCTTACAGGGGGAGGAGGAGCAGGAACCAGGCAGTGCCCAGACAGGCCCCCTCTCACCCCCACCCATTTTGACACTTATCGGAGATTGCATTCCAGACTAAGGTACGTGAAGTTACAGTTATACAGCTTCCCATCAAGGAATAACTTCCTTTCTCGAATAAAAAAATTTAGACTTCCATGATACTGTATCCGCTGCACTGGATCTGGGATAAAATGCACAAATTTGCAAATCCAGAAATGAATGCACAAATTTGCAAATTCAGAAATTGCCTTTTGTTGGAGAAAGTGCACTGATCCCGAAGCGTTTGACCCTGCACAAAAAGTAAAATATACATTCGTCAATTCTGAACCTTGAGTGAAAGAATCGGGATTTATGAAAGTTTGCAAATGGACATTCTGTGTACGCCAGGGGAAATGTTCACTTTTATTTTTGTAAAGCGAGCAGGAGTAGAACGTGCTATAAGCGGTGTTCATGCAACTCCATCCAATAAATTGTCCCCAAGTCATAAATTTGTGGGTAATCAAGCTAGATTTGTTTGGCATATTCACCATGGCAGCAGTGGCGTAACACAGGCCCCCCGCAGCCCCCGCGGTGTGGGAGGGCCATCAAGCTCCAGGGGGCCCCCTCAGCACAGTATCCTGGCCTGAGAGATCCTGATTGAGTCCGGAGGGAGCCCCTCCATGTACCTTGCAGGGGGGCCCACCCCCCAAGTTACGTTACATAAGTGCATGGAAGCACACAAAAACTTACTCCTGCAAAAGGAAGTGCTGGTGGAACAAAGAAGTGCGCACCATCATGTTAATTAAAACTTAGAGGGAGGGTCTTATCCGGAGTGAAATGCATTTTTTGCAGAAAAGCCAAAACACACTTCAAATCATTTACTGGAATTGTTTTGGTCTGGGGGGTTAGGGGCAAAAAGACTAGGGTCCCAATTCCCAAGCTCATTTTTGGCAGTAAATTAATTATATTGTTTGCATTCACAAACTCCTCTGTAACTTTTTCCCTCCCTAAAATGGTTGGAAATTTGCTCCAGCAGAAGTCTGAAGTGAATTCCCTTTCCAAGTTGGAAAGGAGGTTGGAACCCTCCAAATTTCATGAAACTCTAGGGGAAGCATTTTCTCCATAGCGAAAATGTTTTTCTGTGAAGAATAAAAAAAAAGTAAAAAATTGGAAAGCAGTCTTATTTTTGCCAGTGCAGAGTTGTTCGATTCGTACCTGCGAGTACCACAACTTGATGTGTGAATGGACTGAGAATCCACAAAGGCGCTTTGATAGGGAAGCATGGAGTCTAGTTGTACATGATGGGAGTGTTCATGATATGAGACGCGCACTGCGTGCAGGTGGTTTAATTCGCTAGGAGTATAAAAATACCATTCCAAGATGGCGTGGATTTTGGAGGCAATGGAACATGTGTACTTGCAATTCATTGATGAGTTAAGTGTACTAACTATACTTTTTTTCAAGTATGGGGATAGTTTTTTCAGGTTATCCCCCATATGGAACTCATGAAATATATAAGCCGGGCGTCGTACTCTCCTCCACCTGTGGAGTTTGCAGACTTTTACCAACTCCGTGCTCCGCTAGGAATGCGAAGTTGCTGCAAAATTCCGACTCCCTGGCGGAGCGGAGTCGAGTGTACTAGCAATACATTGTTGAGTTAAGTGCGCTAATTATACATTTTTCAAATATTGGGGATAGTTTTTTCAGGCTATCCTACAAATGGAACTCATGAAATATATAAGCCAGGCGTCGTACTCTGCTCCGTCTGCGGAGTTTGCAGAGTTTTACACACTCTGTGCTCCGCTAGGAATGCGAAGTTGCTGCACAACTCTGACTTCGTGGCGGAGCGGAGTACGAGGCCAGCCCCCTTACAAAAATGTTTTTAAAAAACACTTAGCTTCTCTTCTGCCTGCCCTCCTCTTCACCGCTGTGTGTCCCTTCTTCCATCGTCCTCCTCCTTGCGTCCCTGTGGGGAACATAGTTTACGACGCGGTTTTTACACCGCAGTGCCCACCCAGCAGCTATTACAACGCAAGTCGTTACTACGACTTGCGCTGGATGGCGCTGTGGGATAAAGAATCTTGCAATTTTATATTCCAACACCTTCCCTACTGTTACGGGGACTGGTGTTGGAATATAAAATTATAAGATTCCTAAATCCACGCCCTACAACGCAAGCCGTTGTAACGACTTGCGTTGTAAGACTTGCGTGGTAAAGGCATGCGTTGTTACAACATGCGTTGTAACAACGTACATCCGTACCTGTACGTATTTCGTCTTAAATGAACATGCGCAGTTCACGCAAGATATAATACGTATCGGGCGCGAGGAGGAGGACGACGAGAAGGGAGACACCGCGGCGAGGAAAATAGCAAGCAGAAGAGAATCGAAGTGGTTTTCTTTTGTGGGCCATGGGCAGAGCGGAGCTCCATATTGTTCCTCTGGGTTCTTTTTTAACTCCGTGGAGCTACACGGAGCACCACTACGCATAGTATGCCCAGGGTTAGAAATATATCCGAAGGTTCTGAATTGTAAATATTTTAGGATTTACTGAAAGTATGCGATGCCCATAATAAAATGTGTTTGTTGGCGCATCAGTGTCTGGGAGGCATAAGATTGAATGGATTGTTATTTGAAAACGATTCATTGGTGAGCAAATACGAAATCCAGGTGGACATGGTTGCTACCATGCATGAACACAAGATGCACAGGTCGAGTACTTGGTGATACTCACAAGGAGTATAAAAGCGATCCAAGATGGCGCGCTCGTTTGACGCCACTAAAACACGTATAGAAGCGACACTACTTTATGGAGGCGTAGTGTGACCAGCCGAACATAGACAGATAGTTCGCTAATGACAATTGTATTACCGTCACTCTTTAGAAAGACATAGTGACGCCAATTTGGGATGACGTCAATGACGTTTTAGGAAAGTCAATAATTTGTAGATTATAGTGATGATTAAATAGCTATATGTATGGAGTGGTAAATATGGAGGCCCTAGTTCCATTCTTTAAAAACGATGGGCTGTGAGCGTGCTGTAGGGGAATGGTTGGTCAGAATTTAGAAGCACTATTTAGTAATAAAACTGGTTGGCTATGTTTTAGCAATCCCATTTGTACTTTCTTCTTCTTTTCCAGATGCGATGTGCAGGGAATTTATGAACACGCTCACCTTAATTGGGTCATGAAAATCCTGAATTAATTAAACTTGGAAAGATGTTAAACCACACTGCTTTACTGGCTAAGGAGTTTCTATAAAGACATTCCTGAGGGTTACATTCTCACATTGGCATCACCTTGGGTCTCATTACTTACCCCACTACAAGTCTTCTTTTTAGAGGTAAGAATATTCTTTTCTGTATTACCTTTTGGAATACTTGTTTGCCATTCTACAGATTAATGAGGTATGTTGGGAACTGGCTGTGTGCATTGCACTCCGGGGACAATACGTAGTCGGTAACGGAGTAGTGTCAGCGGGTATGAGTACCCCGGCGGTATTATCAAGTGTAGGAGGAAGGGCCTTCCTGCAATTCTTCATAACACAAATTGATGGTGTTTACAGTGTGGTGCAAGGATGTGGTGTTTTGCATCTGCAGAATCATAATGAGGGTGAGCACACAGTCACTGTGGCCCCTGATGGCATACTTTGGAGTTTTAGCATAAGGGCCCGAGAGACCCAAAGCAGCCCCTGTCCCATCCCCCTGTAGTGGTGAACCCTGCGCCCTGTTGAGAATGTTCCACACAGCAGCTCTGTCTTTCTCTGATGTGCCATCTCCAGTGCAGGCAAGAGCTGACTGAATTCACTATCCTACTGGGCACAAGGCTATTTTCTATAATTTGGCATGAACTGGGAGTGTGCCAGGAGCTTAATACGGGCTCCTGCAGCCCTAGGATGCGAGGGGGTCCCCAACAATTCAGGGGGGCCCCAACCCTTCAGGAGGCCCCCATTAAGCCTAAAGCCAATGAATATCGGGAGATATCCTAACTGTTGAGATAATGTGGCATAATGGCTAAAGCGGTGGATCTTGAAGCTGGGAAACTGGGTTCGAGTTTCGACAGGGACGCTCAACATCACTTATTCTCTCTGTGCCTAACAAGTTCACGCTATATAAAATGGCAATATATATATATATATATATATATATTCACTTAAAAAACCATAGGTTTCAGGCCTTGTATAGTTAGGAATTAGCATTTAAAAAACCATTGAAATTGCTCCTATATAGTTAGTTGTACTAACCATATTTCGCGCACTCGCAATGCACTGCTGATGATGTCACATATTACAACATGCATGAAATGGTCAGTGGCATCACTGATGACATCACTGATGACATCTCAAATGACATCACTGATGACATCACTGATGACATCTCCTTTTATTTTATTTTAGATTTAGGGGGCAGCATATTAGACATATATATATATAATATGGGAGCTCCAGTGGCATCGCATTCTGAAGGGGTGGTTGCATGATCTTGTGTTACGCCACTTGAATGTGTTAACAGTGCCACAAGACACAACTCTCACATTGCCCCAGAACATGTAAAAACTGATCTCAGTATGTGTGGCGTACGAATGCTAAAACTAACATATAGCTGAGCGAACTGTGAACTAGTGCACAAGCAAACATGGCAGCAGTGTTTGTAAGTGTGTGTGCAGTTTACTGTGGAAAGAAATGACCCTCTCCTCCCACCAATCTCAGCCCAAGAATTGTAAGAGTAATGCAGACACATGGATGCCCTGTGAAGAGCTTTAGAAAAAAAATAATGATTTGTAATGAAGCGAATTTATATTAACTAAAGAGCATTCTACACAGTATTTCACTGTCTTATTTGCTGTTGCTAAAAACATATGTTGCTGCATTATTGATGCAAACTATGAAATAAATTGACAAATAATGTCACGCGTTAGCAGTGAAGCAGCGTTCTGTGCAGACAGTCACCCTCCAAGAGATGAGGAGGACTTGGCCTGTCTGAATGCGGCAGCGCGTGCTGTCACACTCTGCATAGCGACGAAGACGAGATTGGTTTTTGGTCATGCTCCGTTGAAACACAATGTGGCCAGCACAAAGCTCTCCAGCAGTGTCGTCAGTCTGCAAGGAGGTGCCTCGCTCACAATAGGGCGGGGCCAAGAGGAGAACGCTTCAAGGCGTGCCCGCTAGAGGGCGCTCTGTGGGCCTGTTGTGCGGGTGATAAAACAGCAGGGGTGTAATGCAGGTCAGTTCAGCCACTACAGTGTACAGGGGCCCAAAAGGATTGGGGCCCCCCAAACCTGCAGGCAGGAGCGGCTCCTCCATTTGAGCGGAGAAGCTCTGCCCTACTTAAAAATCCCCCCAAAGCCCCAGAGATGAGAAATAAAATTATCCTTAATTAACATTTAAATTTTAATTCCTTGTCCTGAACTGACCGTCAGGCTGGTGGGGAGGCCACTGCTAAGCGACAGCAGCAGGGAGGAGGGTGAGCTGGTTTTGCACACTTAAAGTGCGCATATTTTTTTGGCCGACTTTCTTGCGATGGCCAGCCACACATGCACACTTTAGACATCTCTATTTCAGCTGTTTTAACACTGCTGGGTGAGAGCAAGCCAAAGCCTCCAGATCGCTGTGGAGCGCTGAGTGAGGCCACTCCCCCCAATCGTAGTGGTGCTCTCCTGCTGGTGAGGGCAATGCCCGGATTGGCCAAGGGAGCTCCAGCATCCAGTTCCTATGTCGGCAAAAGACATAGTTCGCTGAGTTCGGCAAGTTTTATTTTACATTTTTCTGTTATATTACATGTGCCCTCCTTCCCCTTCCACATGTAGATGCCAGCCGCCACTGCCTTCAGGGTCCATTCTGCCCAAGGCCAATGCATATCTGTGAGACATGGGAGACCAAGGGGCCCCTCATTACAATTTGAAAGGGGGACCCACAATTTTGTGTTATGTCACTGTAAAACAGTTATATTGGAGTTGGATCCAGGGTCTACTTGTTAAGTTGTTCACAGTCGGGGCAGGGATACCAGTTTCAATCTTGTCTCCATGCTTTGCCATTCCTTGTGATTGTGGATTTATACTTTCTCGACGTGACTGTAGTTCCATCATGTGTTAAATTGGGAATGTGTAGAAGTAGATGGTATCCATTGTAAACAAAGTGGACATTTACACACAAATCTGCCAGAAGACATGCAGATGTGGCCATCTATTTTAGGGCCTTGCTATGTAAAGTTGAAGTGACGCAGCAACATTGAGGTCAGGTTTTTCATCATATGCTATGGTGGTACATGTAGGCAGGGTTGTATGTCAGAATATTGCTACCAAAACTATGAAATATTTTGTCCGAAATATCTCTTACAAAAGCATTTATTATTGATTTCATAGGAACTCCAATGAGATGGTATTTTTTGTGGAAGATGTGTAGAACACAATATATCTGTCAGAATATATTTTGGGGAACGAAGGAATAATCGAAACGATGAAGATGACTGGAAATTAATTACCTTATCAAACCTCCCATGCCACAGTCTTTACTATATGAGAATTTACCAGAGCAGCTAGTCCTTACCCAATAAACAGGTTTCCCATTTCCAAAGAAAAATGCGCTCTGCAAAACCAGAGTCGGATTGCCATGAAGAACGACAGGAAGATGAACCAACAATTCAGGAACCCCTAAACTAGGCCTGGGAAGTGAACTTCGCTCCGTTCACTGAGTTTGTGGAGTTTTATGCACTCCGCACTCTGCAGAGCTCGCGGAGTCCGGAAAACTACGCTTTGCGATGTGCAGTAGAGTTTTTTCCTCGCTCGCGATCGCGAACAGTTAGTGTCCGAGCTGCCGCTCGGGTAGAATTTCTAACAGAACAGCTGGACTACCAGCACAAACTGCAGTTCGCACTGCACTCCGCCACTCGTGGACCTTTGCAGAGTTTTTTTGTAACTTCAAGGAGTTCTGCATAGCAAAACTCTGCGAAGTACGGCCATGCCTACCCCAAACACAGAGTGGGAGACAAAACCGAGGAGGCCGCTGATATCGGCTGACAGACCTGTGGGGAAGCCCAGAACAAGGAACAGATGGAACCACAGAATAATAAACTATCCTTTGCAACACAAAGAAGGATGTAGGGGTCACAGGTCAAGTAGAACAGTGTCACAGGGCCAACCACGAGGCCTGCATCACACCAAGTCATCACAACGGAATGGCAGATGGGAGCCAACCCGCCACACCAAGAGGAAATGTTACTCATATCAAGCCCAGGTATAAACACTCAAGAACCAGACAGAACCTAAAGGAATACACTGCAAGTGACAAGAAGCCACCTGACCTGCCCATAGGTGGACAGAAGTCCACAAGTGAGACTGTCATAAGAACCAACACTCAGATGCTCTCCAATAGAGGCAAACAGGGAGCCAGCAGTAACACCCTGAGACCAGATACAAGGCCTCAGGAT
Organism: Lissotriton vulgaris; assembly: GCF_964263255.1. Taxonomy (NCBI): domain Eukaryota; kingdom Metazoa; phylum Chordata; class Amphibia; order Caudata; family Salamandridae; genus Lissotriton; species Lissotriton vulgaris. Next base: position 1,078,193,790 of record NC_141699.1, on the reverse strand, counting down.
GTGGGCCAAACCATAGGAGAAAACCATCAAGAGGGAGTCTTGTGTCAGGGCAGCCACCACAGAAATACCAGCCCCCAGGCCAGACAGTCAAAACGAGGAAGTGCAGGGATCAACAGGCGGGCACTATAGGTGCCTCGCAGGCCACCATTCGGCGGCCTCACACCCATGGGAACCTACTGAGTGCCCCAAAAACAGTTTCCGACTGCCTTTTCATGGCAAAAAGACTGGCACACAAAGGCAGTGGGAAACTGCCATCATACCCCCTCGGTCGGAAATTGGCGGCCAGGGGAGTACGGAAGGGTTTCCAAGCCCGTCGTAAGCCATTCGGAAATCCGAGTCAGATTGCTTTCCGACGAGCTCATCGGAATGGCTCGGTCGAAAAGGAATCTGAATGGCACGTTCCGATGCGGGCTGAAGGGCTCTGACCGTCGGTCGGAGCCCTTCTGTCTGACATCGAAATCTGTCCCTCAGTAATAGTAAATTTGCATTCAAATTTGCCACGCAGTCAATATGGAATGTTCTATACAACACATGGGGGGACCCCGGTGGTATGCCTCATACACAGTGTGGTGGTTCTTAATTATGACTGAGACCAGCACCGATTTTTCAATGGAGAACCACTAACTGTTCACTTCTGGCAGGAAAAATTGTCAATTCTGTTCTGGGAAAAATAAAGAAACCAAGCATTGTCAAAAACAATAGATTGATCTTTAATGTACTAATTCATACTTAGGGGTCGATTACCATGTCGTCCGGAAAGGCTCCAAACGGCATTCAGTTCGTCCAAATCTGATTCGGAACCTGCCTTTCCGACCGACTCGGACACTTCTCCCAACGAGCAATTACGATGGCTGGAAAGCGTTCGGACTGTCTGTCTCGGTTCTGAAAGGCATTGAGAGTAATCGAGTTGGTCAGAGCCGAATAGTAGAGGTCTATGGACCGTGTTTCCAGCCATGCGATTAGGATGTCAGATTCAGACAGCCTTTCCGAATCTGTTGTTCCGAGACGAATCAGCTGCCGGAATCTGGACTGTTCTCACGGGGCACAGGGTCAAGACTGATGTGCATATGGCTGGGTCCAAACTGGGGTGGTGTAGTAGACAAAAGAACGATGGATTTATTATTATTATTAAAGGGGTTTGTAAAGCGCCTGGTGACGCCTCCCGGCGTGTCCCCGCGCTGTGGAGAGAGAGTCTTAGGAGGGCGAAGACAGAAACAGGCAGCTAGAGAGTGAAAAGATAGGTTTTCAACAATTTTCTGAAGGAAGCCTCATTTTTATCTAGTCTGATGTTCATGGGGAGGGTATTCCACTTCTTAGCTGCAAGAGTGCGGAAGGACCTACCTCCCATTCTAGCTTTTTTTGGGAGCGATGTTTTAAGCAGGCCCGTTCCCTTAGAACGAAGGGATCTGTTGGGCTCGTACGGTAAAGCCAGATCGGACATGTAGGAGGGGGCTTTTTGATGGATAATCCTGTGGCACCAGAGGAGTGCTTTGAATAGTATCCTCTTACCGATAGGCAGCCAGTGGAGGGTGGCCAGGGAAGGTCTGGAAGGAGCTCTGCGGGGGAGTCTTAGCACTAGGCGTGCGGCTGAGTTTTGCAAGACTTGTAATTTCCTGATGTTTTTTTCGGAAGTGCCCAGCAGCAGCACGTTGCCATAGTCTATTCGGGAGGTAATGAGTGCCTGAGTCATGGTGCGCCTGGAGTTCAAAGGAAGCAGGTCCAGGGTGCGATTAAGAGTTTTCATGACTCCAAAGCACTTACCTACTGTTTTTTTGACATGGCTGTCATAGGAGAGGTTGTTGTCTATCCAGACACCTAAATTCTTAGCTTCCTGACTGGGAGTTGGTAAGGGTCCCAGACAGGTAGGCCACCAGTCTTTAGTCCATTTTATGTCTTTTCCTCCTATTATGAGTACCTCAGTTTTTGTGCCATTTAATTTGAGGCAGTGTTCGGTCATCCAAGCTGCAAGCTTGCTCATGCAGGATTTAAAATTGTCGGCCTCGGAGGAGGGAGCTTGAGACAGGGAGATCAGAAGTTGAGTATCGTCGGCGTAAGAGACAAGCTCTACGCCGAACGATTGGACCACCTCAGCCAACGGTGCCATGTACAGGTTGAACAGGGTGGGACTCAGGGCAGAGCCCTGAGGTACCCCCTGTTCTAATGTCATGCTGTCCGAGAGGAAAGTCCCTCTCTGGACCTGAAAGCTCCTGTTGGTAAGGAAGGCCTTCAGCCATCCCAGAGCCTCTTTGGTGACCCCCGCTCTGTTTAGACACCGTAGCAAGATGGAGTGTGCTACAGTGTCAAACGCGGCGCTGAGGTCCAGCATGATAAGAGCCATGGTCTTGCCCTCGTCGGCTCCTTCCCGCAGAGTTTCAGTTGCTCTCAAGAGTGCTGTCTCTGTGGAGAAGCTCGATCTGAAGCCCGACTGCGATATATGAAAGGCATTTAACCCAGATCTTTTGACTGGGGGAGAATGTTTGCATTGTCAGCATTCCATCCATCATTTGTTTGCTGTAACACTTTTCGCCCTAAGTGGGATGGGTACGCCCAGACGTGGGTCCCTTGCTCACTGTGCCACTGGATTCAAGGTAGCCTGGCTGATGAAGGGTGACATACCCTGGAACAGGTCTCAGGGTGCTTGTTTCCAATCCAGGGAGGGTATGTCCTGGCAGTTCGGTCTGGACTGTTCCCATGGGGCACAGAGTCAAGACTGATTTGCATATGGTTGGGTCCAAACTGGGGTGGTGTAGTGGGAAAAAGAACAATGGATTTAACCCAGATCTTTTGACTGGGGGAGAATGTTTGCATTGTCAGCCTTCCGTTCATCATTTGTTTGCTGTAACACTTTTCGCCCTAAGTGGGATGGGTATGCCCAGACGTGGGTCCCTTGCTCACTGTGCCACTGGATTCAAGCTAGCCTGGCTGAAGAAGGGTGACATACCCTGAAACCGGTCCCAGGATGCTTGTTTCTGCTCCAGGGAGGGTCTGGCCTGGCAGTTCAGTCTGGACTGTTCCCATGGGGCACAGGGTTAAGACTGATTTACATATGGCTGGGACCAAACTGGGGTGGTGTAGTGGGCAAAAGAACGACGGATTTAACCCTGATCTTTTGACTTGGGAGAATGTTTGCATTGTCAGCATTCCATCCATCATTTGTTTGCTGTAACACGGAATCTGATTTGGGGGCCCGTAGCAGGCTCCCCCTTCGGACCCTACGAATCGGGATAGTGGGGAACCCATGGGTCCCCCCTTCCCATGCATGCACCAATCAATCAACCATTTGTAGAGCGCGCTACATACTCGTGAGGGTCTCAAGGCGCTGGGAAGGGGAGGGGGGCCTCTACTGATCGAACAGCCAGGTATTGAGAAGTCTCCTGATGGTCAGCAGGTCTTGGGTCTGTTGTAGGCTCAGTGGGAGGGTATTCCAGGTCTTGGCGGCGAGATGGGAGAAGGATCTCCCGCCAGTGGTTGTTCTTTGGATGCGCGGGACGGTGGCGAGTGCAAGTTTGGCGGAGCGGAGCTGGCTGTTGAGGAAAGTCGTCTGTTGAGGTAGGCTGGGCCGGTCTCGTCGAGTGCCTTGTGTGCGTGGATGAAGAGCTTGAAGGATATCCTCTTGTTGATGGGCAGCCAGTGCAGGTTTCTCAGGTGGTGGGGGGGGGGATGATGTGGCCGTGGCGTGGGACATCGTGGATCAGTCGTGCCGAGGCGTTTTGGATGCGTTGCAGTCGTTTGATGAGCTTGGTCGGGGCTCCTGCATAGAGGGCGTTTCCGTAGTCAAGTCTGCTGCTGACGAGGGCCTGGGTGACTGTTCTTTTTGTATCTGTCGGGATCCACCTGTAGATCATGCAGAGCATGCGGAGGGTGGTGAAGCAGGAGGAGGAGACGGTGTTGACTTGCTTGGCCATGGAGAGCGTTGAGTCGAGGATGATTCCCAGGTTGCAGTCGTGCTGTTGGGCGACGTGTGCGAGCAGGGCCATGTAAATGTTGAACAGTGTCGGGCTGAGGGAGGATCCCTGGGGTACGCCGCAGAATATCTCGGAGGCTTTGGATCGGAAATGGGGAAGGCGGATGCTCTGGGTTCCGCCGGAGAGGAAGGAGGTGGTCCATTCCAGGGCTTTGTCTTGGATCCCTACTGCATGCGCGTAATGTGCGGTGGAAGACGGTGTTGAAGGCGGCGGAGAGGTCCAGGAGGATGAGGGCTGCTGTCTAACCATTGTCCAGCATGGTCCTGATGTCGTCAGTGGCGGCGATGAGGGTGGTTTCAGTGCTGTGGTTGCTGCGGAACCCTGACTGAGAAGGGTCCAGGATTCTGTTTTCTTCGAGCTATCGGGTTAGCTGTCTGTTGACGATCTTCTCGACGACCATGGCCAGGAATGGGAGCAGAGAGATGGGCTGGAAGTTCTCAAAGTCTCTAGGGTCTGCCCTGGGTTTTTTGAGTAGGGCGTTGATCTCGGCGTGTTTCCAGCTCTACGGGAAGTTCGCAGTCTTGCACAGTGTGGTAGGCACCATGGGGTGCCTGCCACAGGGTGCAAGGTTTTCCCCATCAATCGCTTTTGTCAATGGGAGCCTGTGTTCCCGCTTGAAACACGTGCTCCCATTAAAGTAAATAATGGGAATCCAACCGTGGGATGTTGGGAAGCATCGTAATCGGTCGGTCGGACTCGCAGAACACGATTCGTTTGAAACGATTCTGAAACCGATTCAGTCAGAAGGCCTTTTTTCATGTGTCACCACATTGAAATTAGACCTATTTTGATTCAAGCAGATGGTCTGTATGCCCTTATGCGTGTGTGTCTGTTTATGTAAGTATCGTCAGTATATGTATTTTTGACTCTGACATAATTCTTGACTAAAATATTCTAAACAGCCTGCTGCAGTGAAAAAAACCCTAAAGGATTTATTTTATTTCTTTATTCAATACACGCATGAAATAAAGAATAGGGGGCCTGAGTCACAAAGGTAAATATACACTTATGTTCACATTTACTTTTTTAAAACTTTTTTTGTATTTGCAACCCGTGAGTTAGGTTTACGACTGAGGAGACTGCAGTCGGGGCAGAGAACTCTGCACATAAGTAGATAGGGTGGTCCTAGCTTGGCCTATCTTTATACGTGAAGCATTCTCCACCTGACTGTGGAGTCTCCACGGCTGTAAATGTACTATTTATTAACTCATAGCTTGTGAATACAAAAATATAAACTTAAAAATATGCATTTACCTTTGCGAATAGGGCCCTTAAGTGTGATTATTCAGTGTCCGCTTGAAATGTGAAATAGTCCCTCTTGCACTGCAAGGCAAATACTCCATAGGAGGCACCATGATACATCAAACAGCCAATAGCATGAGGTGAGAAAGTAATTCTCTTCTGGGTGGAGCCAAAGCCCTCTCTATAGTTGAAAGAATTGGCCACAGTAGGTTTAGCAGACAGTGCTAGTAAACGATAGAGCAGGTGCTTCTATGGGGTATATATTCGTATTAAAATAAAATAATCAAAAAACGCCTTGTGGTAGCTTATCCCTCTTCCAATGTCCTTTTCAGAGATTTAGGATGATAACTTTATGGTGTTGACCGAATTATAAACCTTGTGCTGTAAATCAAAATGCAGACCTTTGTTTTTATAGATCCTGTAGTCTGTATAGTTTATTTGCCTTCATAATTCACTGCTCAAAGGCCCTGCGGTCACCTAATTTGTTTTCAGCATTGGCGCAACCCTATCTCTCAGAATCTGATTCCAGTAAAGAGAACACTTCTTCACACCAGTTTATTCTAACGCAGGCGAGTGAGGTATGACATTGGCAGAGGAGGATCTAACTCTTCTGATGGAGATTGAAAAGTACTGTCTGGTAGCAAATTACAGCCATGGTGTGGGAGATCTGAAGCACCTTGCGGTGGCTCAAGTGTAGGGTTGGACCCAGGCCCTCCTAGGGCAGTATTACGCAAAGTGCTCTGGTGGCCCAGAGGGCAGTTTTGGCCTGTTTTGTGCACCCATGGGGCCCTTTGCTGTTCCTGTAGGGGCTGGTCGTGGTTGGTGACTCCTTGATATGGATGTATTTTGCAGCTTTTATGGTTCACTATGTGATTTCGAATAAAGCTTATTTTGACTTGACTTGACTTGACTCTTTGTCTAATGTGCATTGTGGTGCTCTCATTTTGAGCTCTCACTGCCAAGGATCCTGCTGCATCATTGCAAGGGGAGGTCATCGCAAGCAAATGAGGTAACACAGTGCCAGTGGCCTGCATCACTGGCATAGACCAGGGGAACCAAGCCATCAGTAATCACCACTTGCAAGGGCATCAGTGCTGGACTGGCCATAGGGGGCACCGGGCATTTCCCCGGTGGACCCCCAGGGTTGGGTGCCGATTTTGTTCCAAAGCCGTTTTTGCAGCATAGCTGCAAAATCGGACGCTGTAACGAAATCGTCCGAAACCAGCCCTGGAAAACAACTCGGCCACACACTCAAACCCCCTGGGGGCCGGCCAAGCACTTTGCCATGGCCAGTTTTGGTTCCCAGTCCAGCCCCGAAGGGCATCCCTTGAAAGGAGGCACAGAGTACCATGGATCCACCCATCAACACTCTAGGAGTCAGGTAAGGTCATAATAATAATAATAATAATAATAATAATTTGTTAGGCGCAACAAATCATCCCCAAGGGGATATCTCGGTGCCGCAGATAACAATTCACAGGGCGATTTCTACCAACGACAAGGGTGCTTAGTCTGAGGGAATAGTTGCGCTCCACTGGATAATTGGCCAGGCAAGTGGTCTACGTTCGCTGGTGTGATGCTAATAGGAAAGGGGTGACCCTAGCAACCCCTTGACAATGTTATGCTACGCATACATCTACAATTTAAGCGACAAGACCTGTGCACACACATAAATATCAATAACAAGTAATATGTTGTTAGTATTCTTAGAAGAAAAATGAAGAAGGGCAGTTGGTTTTCGTTGGATGTGTTGCTTTTATTACACCAGCCGACACGTGTTTCATTGGAGTGCAATACACTCCAAATCTTCAGGGCTAAATCCTAATGGATAGTACAGTAAATCCTCCACAACTGGTGATAATTCCGACCCAGTCAGGGTGTTGGTGGATTGTTCGGCGGGTGATGGCCAGAAGAGTCAAAAGAAGCGCTGTGGCGCATTCAGTAATGAAAAGTCTATGCCGATTGAAGGCTAGGACAGACGATGAAGAATCTTCATGTATTAGATTATGCTGTTTTGAAAGGAATAATCTGTTCTGTGATTGATACATAGGCGAATCCATCGCCACGAGTGGAACGCCGTATTCGCTGCGGGACAGACATAGAGAGTACTGAACAGAACACCGCTCCGATTCGGGAAGCGGTTCTTCTACAGAGACTTACATTCGTACATTTCCAATATAGACTATTGCAGTGCTTTTTTACACTATCACCGAACAGATTATTCCTTTCAAAACAGCATAATCTAATACATGAAGATTCTTCATCATCTGTCCTAGCCTTGAATCGGCGTAGACTTTTCATTACTAAATGCGCCACAGCGCTTCTTTTGACTCTTCTGGCCATCACCCGCCAAACAATTCACAGGGTGATGCCAGGGTTAAAGATTGAACAGACAAATTTACAGAAGTTTTCTCAAAAAAAGTTAGCTCTGAACAGGAATGGATGTACAAGGGCAGGCGGTTCCAGTAATAAGGAGCCAAAAAAGAGAAGGAGCAACCGCCAAATCTGGTTTTATGCATACGTTTGGGGCACAGCGAAAGCAGTTCGCTGGAGGTCCTACACTGGGCCTGCCTCTGAGGGATCTCTGTTGCCCACATAAAATCTAGCCCGCTCCACTGTTGGTGATAGGCAGCACCCTGGACTGTTGCTCACTTTTGGGCTCTCCCCATCCAAGGCAAACATTTATCAGTGTGTGCGGGCACAGAGGAGAGTGCATCTTTTCCTGTAATCCAGTGCATGATCATGTTCTGCACCGGGTGCACCCAATGCCGCGTGCCAGATCAGTGCAATCTGGAGCCAGTGGTAGCAAAGGGTTAGCACTGCTACTGTGTTTATAAGGGAGTGTGGGCATCCATAGTGCTAGTAGAGGGTACATTTATTCTGGCATTGCTGCAGCACAGTGTTCTGAGTAGGGGTATCTTGTGCCATAAGAGGATCCATTATTACTTCAATTGCTGAAGCATAGTGTTGTGGAAATAGGGCACTTGGTGTTAGCATAGTGTCCATTACCGTTTCCATTGTAGCAGGATGGTGTAGACCCGGACACCTCGTAGTGGCAGAGGGCCTATCACTGTTGACAAGATTGTTACGCAATGATTGTATGACATAATATCAAGAACACAAATATCGGGATACATAAATAACACAAACAAATATTGGAAACAAAAATATCCTGTTTACGAATTTTGTATGTGACTACAAATATATCAAAACCCAAATACCATGGACCAGAATATGCAGTTTACTGTATATGGCATTATATTTAATTTAATTTGAAAATTGGAAAATAAAATAATATATTTAAAATAAATATAGATATTAGTTACACAATATTATAAAATAAAATTAAATACATTAAAATACATAGTTTAAAAAGAAACAATTATTTAAACATTAGAAATACATTACATTAAAAGTATTATTATCAATAAAAATATAATAAACATCTGACGTTTACATGAGGCCAATTATATTTAAAAAAACAAATAAATAATTTGAAAAGTATTAAAAACCAATAAAAAAATGTAAAGGAAGAATAACAATCCTGGCTGAGTAATGGTATGGAAAGTGTTATACTTTGAGGAATTCTGATTTACTATTCCCAGTCCGATCAAGGTAACAGTAGGGAACGTGTTAAACTCTGGGAAGGTCAGAATTTACTGTTCTGATTCCAACTTAAACAAAAGTACGGAAAGTGTTAGTCTGTCGACGGCTTTGATTTACTATTCCCTATCCAGCATAACCAAAGTAGGGGAAGTGTTGGACTTTCGAGGGGTCAGATTTACTATTCCCACACCAACATAATCAAAACAATGGAGAATGCTGGACTATAGAGCAGTCAGTCTTACTATTCCCAGTATTAAAGGTGTTGTACTTTTTTGGAAGTCAGATTTACTTTTCCCACTTAAACGTAAACATAAGAAAAAGTAGGGTAAGTGTTGGAGTTGAGGAGTCCAATAATCCCTCTCCAATCTAAGCAATACTAGGGAAAGACTGGACTTTGGAGGAGTCAGATTTACTATTCCCCACTCCTACATTATTTATATATAACATTTCATATAGACCATGAAAATAAAAAAATAAAAATGTATTCATTAAATATAAAACAAATGAAAATAGATAAAAAATTAAACATTTATATTACAAATAAAAAAATAGAAATCTATAAAGAATATGTTTTAAATTGAAACATTACCCTTCCTACGAACGTAGAAAGCAAACACCATCAAACAATTACGGGCCTCATTACAATGTTGGTTGGAAAGCATTCCGACTGACTCCTTGTCGGAATGGTTTCCGACTGACTCTGGTTCGGGGAGTCCGACTGACCGATTATGATGTTTCTGAACACCTTTCGGTCCGACTCCCATCGACTTCAAAGGGACCCTGTGGTCTGACCGACAGCACAGGCTCCCATTAAAAAAAGGGGTGGGGGTGGAAAACCTTGCACCCTGTGGTGGGCACCCAATGGTGCCTGCCACACTGTGCATGGTTGGAAAGAGGGGACCCATGGGTACCCCACTGGCCCAAACCGGAGGCCTCTGGATGAAGGGGGGCTGCTACCAGCCACAAAAGTCAGTTTCCAACAGTCGATCCGTGTTGGACTGACCGAGTCGAATGGCTGTCGGAATCCGACATGGTAATTGGTCGGTCGGAAACGCACCCTGTAGAGCTCTACGATTTGCCTCTGACCGACGTGAACTCTCCCAATGCCAGTCAGAACCAATTTGGAATGACCAACCGACTACCTTGTATCGTAATCGGTCAGTCAGAAATGTTTCCAAGTCGGTCGGAAACTTGGCTTCCTACTCGGATTCAAACAAACCGAATGCCATTCGGAGCCTTTCCGACCGACATCGTAATTAGGCCCTTAATGTAATAAAAAACTCTTTTAAAAGGAAACAATATTAATATTAAATCAATCATTAGATAAAGCATTACAATTAAATCAATTAATAAATACATTGTTCAGCCAATTAACAATCAAAAATCAACAAATTAAAATAGCAATTTATCAATTAATTTACACAATAAATTAGCAAGAAAAAATAAATGGTAGAAACAAATATTGATAAATTAGAAACGTTAATGTAAATCTAATCTCCTACAAACCTAACAACCTGCTCCTAAATTAGAAATTTCTAATACAATTTTAAAACAAATATTATTACATTTAAAAAAACTTGGAAACTGTACTTAAACAAATTAAACATAATTATTATTATATTACTAATTTTTAATACAAAAATAACTAAGATGGATTAGACTGATCAAAAACTGTATTTTATACAACTTTATTAAATAAAACCATAGTGAATACCTAAAAGAACAATAGTTTTACCTTCAATATTTGGTCCCACAATACTTCTTACATCGCAATATTCTGACCACGATATTTGTGAGCCACAATATTGTTGTTTCAATATTTTGGTCAAACACCAGCCCAGTGTTCTAAGCTGGGGCACCGGGTGTTGGCTCAGGGACATTGGTGCAGCTCAGTGTTGGGGAGCAGCCTGTGCTGTAGAGGGTCTGGTATTGTTTACATTGAGCAAAGAGTGGGGAACAGGGGTTCCTCATATTGGCAGGAAGTGCATTACTGCCACATTTCCATAAAAGAAGTGGGGCTGCCTTTTACAAAATTATATATTTTTTAATGTTTCAGTGAGACTTAGCAGGGGCCCCATCAGCTGCGCCCGTCAGCGTCCCGGAGGCGTTTGGCGTGGCAGGTACTTCTGGCCACTATGCTCTCCTACTCCGCTCAGGAGCTCCTCTCGCTGCGCAATTGGAATGTGTCGTGTCTGTCAGTTTTTCCAGGCCGATATAGGGGTAAGCATAAGTGCCCTGTTTGTCTCTGGCACCCTGTCCGCTCCCTCCTTTCCCCTGTTCCTGTTAAGGAGAGTGGCTTAAAACATCACTGCCTACTCCTTAATACGAGGTCGTTGCATCGTCACACTCAAGAGATCTTTGATCTCCTGTCAACGACTAGTCCCACCTGTTTGATGCTCACGGAGACATGGACCAATGATTCCTCCCATCCGGACATTGTGGCTGCCATTCCCACTGATTATACCATCCATCGACAGGATAGAGACAAGGGCAGGGGAGGAGGAGTTGCCTTAGTTGTGAAGAACTCTCTTTCGTGCACGGTCACGCATACTCACACCATTGAAGGGGCTGACTCATTAGCTTTTACCATCTCCCTATCGCCGCAACAAGCACTGAAGGGCCTGATTGTTTACAGATCTCCGGGCCCAGTGGGTTCCTTTCTTGATGATCTCCAACAGGTCATGTCGGTCCTTGTCCTGAGATCGGAGCAATGCTTACTTGCGGGAGATTTCAATTTCCATATGGACGACCTCAATGACCAAAATGCCATCAAACTGTTAGATCTCGCATCCACCCTGGGTCTCTCCCCTTATCTTTTTGGTCCGACCCACGATAAAGGCCATACACTTGATCAGGTTTTTTCCACCATACCTATCATGAATGTAACACTTCTGCCAATCGTTTGGTCTGACCATTTCCTTGCCCATTTTGAAATACCTTCTACCCTGGCCTCCCCGGCTAGCGCCACGAGACAGCAGGGCAGCAGTTATAGGGCACTTCATCGGGTGACCCCCAGATATGCTCACACATGCTCTGGCTGACCACCCTGTGGCTTGTACTGGGGACCTGGAGAAAGATCTGGAGAGCTTACAATCCTGGCTTCTTGCCAGATTAAATGAGCTCGCTCCCTTACAGTCACCCAGGTCCGCTGCTCGACGGGTTTCTGCCCCCTGGTTTACGGAGGAACTAGCCCATGCCCGTAGGCAATGTAAAGTGGCGGAGCGGGCTTGGAGAGTCCAGTATGAGCCCGAGGCCAAACAACGGTATAAAACCATGATGAAGTTATACCATGAACTAGTCCTTCAGAGCAAGAAACGGTATCTTGCCAAAAGGATTGACGATGCTGCCAATTCCTGCAAGGAGATCTTCTCAATCGTGCGCGAATTCACTAGCCCCCGGTCCATCTCCACTCAGGGTGCTCCAGCGGAGACCTGGGCTAACACTATTGCCAATTTCTTTACCACCAAAATTAGGCAAATCCAGGTCTCCTTTCCGCTGAGAGCTCCAGATGATGTGTCTGCGATGCCGATTGAGACAGCGTCTCTGTCTCCCTCAGGCCCAGCTCTGCTTGATTTTCCTCCCCTCTCGGCTGCCACATCTTTAGCCTTGATGAGGAACCTCAAGTCGGGCTCACCATTAGATCCGTGCCCGGCAAAATTTCTGGCAAAAATGGCAGATGCCATCAACCCCATAGCCAATCCCATTCTCAATTTATCCCTGAGCGAGGGCTTTTTGCCCCAGACCTGGAAGCAAGCCATGGTCATCCCTCTGATTAAGAAGCCTAATCTTGACCCAGAGGCACCCTCCAACTACAGGCCAATCTCGCTCCTTCCAGCACTGACCAAGATCTTGGAGAAACACGTGCACAGCGTGCTTTCCAACTTTTTGGAGTCTAATGATCTACTCCATGAATCCCAATCGGGCTTTCGCTCCAACTTAAGCACCGAGACGGCGCTCTTGGAAGTCTCGGAGATCGTAAAAGAGGTGCTGGACATGGGAGGCAGGGTAATGTTAGTTATGCTAGACCTGTCGGCGGCGTTTGACACCGTCCCCCATGAGGATCTCCTCATCAGGCTCCGTGACATCGGGCTAGGGGGGACGGTGCTCAACTGGTTTTCTTCCTTTCTGGCCAACCGCCGCCAGACGGTCTGGGTCCCACCCGGATCCGCCGAGATGCCGCCATTGGGAGTCGGAGTGCCTCAGGGCTCTATTTTGAGCCCCACTCTATTTAACATCCTTATGACCCCTCTGGCGACATTGGCGGAGTCCTATGGGGCCCGGATCGTCTCTTATGCTGACGACACTCAGCTCCTTTTCACCTGTCGCAAGAGCGAAGAGTTCGATGGAGAAAGGATCCGTGAGTGCCTTGGGGCTGTTTTTAGCTGGTTTTCACATAACAGCCTCAAGTGCAACTCGGACAAATCCGAAATACTATTCTTCGGATGCCCATCAGAACCAGATTGGCAAGGATGGTGGCCTGCCGACATGTTCCCTCCCACACAGTCCTCTAAGTGGGCTAAGAACCTGGGAGTTAAAATTGACAACGAGCTTTCGCTCAAATCCCAGGTTTCCACTCTTACGGGAACATGCTTTGGGATTCTCAGAATGTTGCGCAAGTTTTTTCCCCTTCTTTCGGAGCAACATCGGAGGATCACTGTTCAGGCTCTTATAGGGTCCAGATTGGACTATGCCAATGTCCTATATCTGGGCTTGCCTGAATATCTCCTCCAACGTCTGCAGATCACCCAGAACGCTGCTGCGCGTGCCATTTTTGGCCTTCATCGCCGCACTAGCGCCTCTAATCTCCTTGTATCCCTCCACTGGCTTCCGGTGCGGAAGAGGATACTGTTTAAGGCCATGACTCTTGCCCATAAGGCCTTGCATGGCAATGGCGCCAAGTATCTCCAGAGGAGGCTGGACTTCTATCGACCTGCACGATCCCTCAGGTCAGAAGCCTTGGCTTTGGCTCGGGTACCACGCATTAAAAAGGCTCGGCTAGGCGGCCGGTCTTTCAGCTTCCTTGCTCCTCAGCTATGGAACTCGTTACCGTTGTCCCTGCGAAACACCTCAAATCTGCTTGTCTTCAGGAAAGACTTGAAAACCTGGTTGTTTGCTGGATAATTTTTCCCCTCCTTTGGGCCCCGTTCTGTTATTGTTATGTTTCTTGCTCTTTTCCATGGTCTGGAGCGCAAAGCGCCGGGACACTCCTTTGGAGTAGCCGTTGCGCTATAAAAGTCCCATTTTAACATAACATAACATGGACTACTGGTTATCACACGAAAAAGTTGGACCCCAATTCACAAAGGAGATGAGATGCAAAGGGGGGTCTTTTTCTTAGCAAAAATGTTTCTACCCAAACTTGGGAGTCAATAACTTTTAAACGGTTTGTGACTTTAATTCCGGTCGCAAGCCATTGATGCGTCCAATATCAATTTTGTGTTTGGATGGGATGATCACAAGATGCCCTTCCAAATACATAAGCAGTATCCTGTTGTATACCTATTTTGTGAGTTAGTAAACTTTACCGCCTGCATTATTGGGTTTCCAAGTTTGCAGACCTGATATTTCCAGACCTGAAGAGATTTGTAATTTCACGTTGCAGAATTTCTCCTGGAGTTATCACTCTAGGCGAGATACACCAACTTGTAATCATGGCCTTTTGTCTTTCGCAGAGTGGCGGTCACAACTTAAATCAGCAGTGCTCTTGCCTCAACAAGCTTGCTAGATGTCTAGTCATGGAGCCTCAGATAGCTCAGCAGGCGGAAATCTTTGATCCTGCGGCCTCGCTGCCAGAGGACTGTTTGGTGGGTACACAGATGATCCACTTGGGAGACATGATGTTGGGGTCAGGAAACATATACAAGAGCGCAATTCTCTGGAATAAACCTTCTTGCTTCAGAGCCAATGATTTTTTGTTATTTAGGGGCCTATTACAATGCCGGGCATGGGACCGACTCATCATGATGCGTCCGAACACTGTTACAAATTAAACCGAGATGCGGCCCGTAAAGGCTTCTACCAACGGACGGAACATTTCCGGGCTGCATCGTAATCGGCCCCTTAGTATCTAACCCCAACTTTGGGGATTTATTCTGAGAAACAATACTATTTTGAGCCAGCCCAATATTACATTAATGATGAATGTTCATCCTGCATGTCCATGGGATCATATTTGTTAAAAATGCCCAACTGCATTGTTGTGGGCCGTAAAATATTGTGGGCAGTCCATGGTCACCTGTGGGAGGTCTAAAACAAGCCCCTCAAAGCCACATCTTCTTTAGGAATGTGCTACATTTGAGTAATTTGCTTTTGTGAACAATATGTCAGGAATTAGATGCAAAATTACATGTAATTACACAAAATTCAAATCCATCATTTAGTGCTAAAAAACACACACAAACACTATTGTGTGAACAACCTCCTCTCGCATTCTAGTTCTTTGCTTTGTTTCCACACTGCTGTGCTATAATGTTGCTGCAAAGAGTCGCATAATTACACAACATGGCATAATGTAAGGAATTTTGCTGAACAGGTGTAATGAAAATTAAAAAAATTATGGGCCATATGTATCATCAAACTATTTTGCATTTCCTAAATAGCGAATTTTAAGGAATCGCTATTTAGGAAATGCAAAATGGTATGTATGAACAAAATCGCTTTTTATTTGCGATTCTTTAAGCTTCCTTATTTGCGAATTCGCATTTTGCGAATTCGCATTTTGCGAATTCGCAATTAAGGAATAATTTCCAATGCATTCCTATGGGCCAGGAGGCCCATAGGAATGAATGCAAAATAATTCTCAAATTGCGAATTCGCAATTTGCTAATCGCAATTTGAGAATTATTGCAAGGGTGCAGGGGTGTCTCAAAGACACCCTGCTGCACCCCTGAAAAGAACATGTGTGTGCATATGGCGCACATACATGCCCTATGGGCATGTGTGTGTGCATCATATGCCACCTTTAAAAATGCCAATTTGTGCATTTCTTGAAGAATTCGCAAGTTACCATCAAGTGAAAGTTGGTGGTAATTTGCGAATTCTTAAACAAAATTTGCAAGCTAAAATTGCTACATACATAGCATTTAAGGAATCGCAAATTTGCGATTCCCTAAATGCTATGGAAAAATAAGGAATCGCACAAGTTTGCAATTCCTTATTTTGGGAATGTTTCATACATTCCAAAACGTGCAAACGGCCGTTTGCGAGTCGCAAAGGCCGAAATTCTGCGAATTTCGGCCTTTGCGATTCAAAAACGGCTTGATACATATGGCCCTACATGAATTAGGCAGGCATGATTTAAATTTCATCCGATGAAGGTGGCTCACCAGTAAAAGCCCACTAAGTATATCTGTCCTGCCACCACCGTGCAGAAGCTCAGATTGTAGCTTTAAATGTCCTTATTAGAATTATTGCTGCTCAGGGGTATCACTAGCCTCCCCCCCCCATCTCCCAAGACTTCAGCCTATGATAATATCTATTACTGTCCCTTCCCACACGGTGAGGCTTCTCCTCCAGTGCACTTGAACATCAGTTTTGTTCTTTAATAATTATTGGGTTTTGTGCAGCACGAGATGAGACATTCCAGCTAATTGTAATGGCGACTGAAGATTGGATGGTAATTCTGAAGTGTTTCCGATTATTCATGGGCTGTGAGAGCGCTGATTGTAGCATCAGGCGGCGAGCCGGGAGGGCCCCGGCTCCTGGCTTCTGTGGATTCAGGATAGAACAAGGACTGGCCTTTCTCTCCCCTACAGAGTTGCACATCTCAAAGCTTTCTTTTCAAAACTAAGATGTCCTGGGTCTTTACAAACTCAATGTTCCACCATGGACTATAGGTGGGTACAATATGGGCCCGATTACTAGTGTGGCGGTTCCACAGAGGATGGTGCAATGTGCTGCCCCCTGTGGGACCGCCAAATCTGTGGTGTGACCGCCCGCCATATCAGGAGTTTGTTCCTGGTCTGGCGGGCGGCCCTGCGGCAGTCTAACAGCGGCAGTCTGTCACGCTCATAAAAGTGCCTAACAGGCAGACCGCCACTCTCAGAGCGCCAACTGCACCTTCCTGCACAGTGTGGCATACATGGCATACCGTGCAGTAAGCGGGCTGCAAATTGAGGGGGCACTACATGTGCCCCCCATTTACTCCCAGGCCCATAGGCACAAGGGCGCCCTGTTAGGGCCCCCTTTGTTGCCTCACCCCACCCTTTTCATGGCAGGCTATCCACCATGGAAAAGGTGGCATTGAGGCAACTCGGAATATGCTCGGCGGTGCTGGCGGCGAAATGCTAGAATATTCTTGCCTTTGAATGACTGCTGGCACAGCCGGATCCTTGATCCCGGCAGTGCCGGCGGTCTTGTGGTAGTCCGACTGCCGCAGTTGAAATACTGCGGGTGGTCCCACAGTGTGGCGGTGGTTGGACCGCCACTGCTACCCGCCGTAGTCCTAATCAGCCCCTTAGTGTCTTTGCTTGATGGAGCAGAACAGTGCAGTGCCCACCCTTTCTTCCCCAGGGATCCTGTCAAGGACAGAGTCCTTCCAATGGGCTCAGGTTGCCACGGGAACATCTGTGTCCCGTCCTTCATTTTGGATGCCCCACCGCCGTCCTAGATAAGAATGCCAGCTCATTGGCCGCAAAACCTGAATATAGTGCCAGCGCTCACTCAAGTATACAAAGAAAGAGATGGATGAATGCTTGAATTAATCTAGGCCACTGGTAATTACTCAAGGCTGCATCCCAGTCCATTGTTATTGTGCCCACTGTGCCACCTCAGTTTGGACCCAGCCATATGCAAATCTGTGTTGGCCCTGCTCCAATGAGAACAGTTGAGCCTGAACCTGCCAGGCCAACCAAGTCCTCCCTGAAACTGAACACTAGCAACCCATGACCTATTTTGTCTAAGTTAGGACTCATCAGTGAGATATAACTTGTTTACACTGATGCAGTGCGCATGAGAGCCACGTCTGGGCATATCTGTCCCACTTATGGTGACACACTAAAGTAGACAAAAAAGTGATGGATGGAATGCCTGACTTAATCTCCACTGGTAATTTCTCTATGCCCTATTCCATTCCCTCCTTATTTTGCACACTGTGCCTCCTCAGGTTGGACTCAGACATGTCCAAATCAGTCCTGTACCTGCTCCAATGGGAACAGTCCTCAGTTGCTTGTGCTCCAGTGTGGGGAGGACCTGGCCTGGCAGTTCGGGTTGGACTGTTCCTATTGAAGTAGGGTCAAGAGAAGACTTATTTGCCTACGCTAGTGTACAAACTGAGGTGGCATGGTGTGCAAGATAATGATCGACTGAGATGCGGCCATGAGTAATTATCAGTGGCTGAGATTCATTCAAGCATTCCATCCATCACTTTTTTGTTTACTTTACAGGGCCAGAGTTCAGCCGGTCAGCTAGGTTAGAGCCCTGGTTGCCCTCCTGGACCAGCTCTGTGGCTCATGAAGGCCAGTGGATGCCGGAGGGGCTCAGTATCTGCAGGGAAACAACAGTTATGGTGCAGTGAAAATTAAGTGCAAAATCACATGAGTTCTTTATTCCCACTCAGGGCCGGACTGGCTACTGGGCCTTTTGGCATTCTGCAGAGCTGAGGGCTGATGTCACTGCGGTGGGGGCTCATTTCGTAGATGGAGCCCTGCGTGTGCTTCGAAATCAACAATGCAAAACGAAGCTGCGTTCACTTGGGAAGATTCTCCCCATCTTTATAGTTCAGTTAAATATTTCTCCACCACTGCCATAGAAATATCTCTGAAATTACATTCTCCTGGATATTATATTTCAGGTATTACCCTGTTCTCCTTTCTGGACATGGAAAAAAAAGATACTGCAAGTCAGAAGAATAAAGGAAGCTGAAAAGGTTGAATGTTTTGCTGAAGATTGATTTTTCATGACATTGGCTTTTTAAACTGGTTGTATTTGCATCTGTTGCACATGCTGTGTGTTTGTTGTGTCTGTGAAACTGAGGTAAGATGTATTGCTGTCCTCCATGGACATGGCAGGTCATTTGGTCACCTCTGCTTTAGCGCTGTGGGTGTAAGCAATCCCAAAGTGTTTTACTCCACTAAAAGCAATACCATTATGCACCAGCAAAACCCACATCTTTAAAGCCCCTCACCTGTCTATTCCCACTCTCAGAATCTCAGAGAGCCTCAGCAATCTGATTTACAGAGCGACTGGACCCAACAAGAAGTTTACTGAAGTTACAACTACAATATAAGTACCACTAAGCCAGAGCTTAATTTGTAGAAGAATGACTGCAGGTGCCCAAAGCTCTGCTCAGTACTGGCACGCCAAGCACCAAGGCTGCAAAGTCTTGAGCCCAGTTCATGCCGCTTTCATCCACCACCAGGCACTCCCTGCCCTTTCTGTCACTCTAGCAGGTTCCTTCTTTCTCTCTTTGTGGCAGTTTTTCCTTCTTTCTCTTACTCATTCTTTCCCCCCTGTGTGTTTTTCCCTCTTTTGCTCTCAGAAAAGTGTATTTAGTAGAAAAATAAGCACCGGTCCTCAAAGATGAGTGCCGTTGCACCCCACCAGCAACAACCCGCTCAAATTAAGCTCTGCACCAAGTGCGTAAAGTCATACCATGACCAACTAGGTCTGGGTAGTTTTTTTCTATCTAAGATACTCTGTTGGCTTTGAAACAAAAACAAATGTGTACTTTCTCTAGGCTCCTGTGGCTAAATATTGTCATTGTATGGGGAACATGATATTTTCTACACATCATTCTTGTTCCCTCACACCTCCATGTGCGTGATGTGTGCACCCACACTTTGCCACATGGCCTCATGCAGTTTTTTTTCTAGGACAGGATTGTGAAATAGTGTGAGGCTTGCAAACTGGTGCATCATTTAATAAGTATATAGGCACAGGTTCAAGTATTGGCCTTGCCAGCCCCCTGAGCACCTGCATGAAGAGTTTGCGAGCCGAGCTATACTCTGTGTCTAATGGGCTATAGGTGCAGTGACCGAAAGCCTGATTAAGATCTTGGCGAACGGGTTACTCCGTCACAATGGTCCATGAGTGCT